>NC_035107.1:0-1200000 GCF_002204515.2 Aedes aegypti
TACCCGTCGAACCTCACCACCCTGGATCGAACATCGAATGCCACAAGTAGCGGGGGACGCCGTCGACTGGAAGCTGTTAGGGGACCAGAACGACGATCCCTTCCCCGAACTTGTCCGGCGAAGAACCCAGCGAGAAGCAAGTTACCTCAACGCAAGCACCTCTTTGCCGAAAGCCCGCCAATTGGAAACATCTGAAACACTAGCATGGCGGTATCCGTACGGAAGTCGAACGACCAGCAGTAGGAGGACCTCAAAGAACAACACGCCACCAACCCGCTTCCACAACAATTGCCTTTATATCCCTGACCACCTCCTGGTGGCACTTGGGCACCCCGAACACTCAAATTCGGGTGGTAAGTCCCACCAAGTGATGTCCTCCAAAACACACCACGATAGGAAGATTAGAAGCGGGTTGAAAAAACGACCACTGTGCAGATTCTTGGCGAAACCATTTCCACCTACAAAACTACAACCGTCAATCCCCATTCCGGATCGAAACCATCGGGCCGAAGGTAGTGGGGGGCGCCGTGGACCGGAAACCTTTCGGGGACCGGGGCGGCGATCCCTTCCCCGCACTTGTCCGGCGAAGCCACCTTTATCCACCAAGCTGTACCAGTCCAACCTCATCACCCCAGATCGAACATCTAATGCCACAGGTAGTGGGGGACGCCGTCGACTGGAAGCTGTTAGGGGACCAGAACGACGATCCCTTCCCCACACCTATCCGGCCGAAGCGAAATTGGACTAAAATTCCTGGTAGCCCGGAGGCATGTCAACCGGAAGTCTCTGGAGGACCGGAATGGCGGTGCTCACCCGGACTACAGATGACCAGTGAAACCGCAGCGCACAAAACTCCACCAACTTGTTTCCATTACGACCCCTACAAAACCCCGATATACCATATAATGGTATTTGGGCACCCCAAACATTTTGTTTCGGGCGGTAAGTCCCTTCTCATGATCTCCTCCAGAGAAAATTCATTAAATAAGTCGAGAAACAGGTTGGAAAGGATTAAACACAACAGCTACCACCTAAACCAAACCAAGAAGGGTCTGGCACCTGCGCTTAAGCGCAGGTCAACCAGAACCAAAAAATCGAGGCCAGCAACAAGCTCCCCCCGATGTTCAGGTGACATCGGACCGGGAGCATCAGACTGGTCACTTCACCCAGTCTAATGCCGGTCCAAACCAGACAAAGCAGCAAGAACCTCCCACTGGAGGTTCTATCCAACTCAGAAAGCTACGACCGACTAATGGCCTCGAGGTTTAGTGTGGGATGGAGCAATCTGCCAAGTTGTTCCACCAGCGACAACATTCCAATTCATGTGCGCTGTGTTAAAACTGTGGACGGAAAAGGGACGGACAAGGGATGTTCATCCTATCCCCCTTCGGACGACGCGGGAAGCAAAATCGAAAGCAACAACTCCAATCACGATACCTACGTATCACCGGCGGGTAGCGGCAACAACAGTCTGCTGAATTCATCAACCAATTTCCCCGTACCAACGCTAGCAGCTCCGATCAAATTTTGTCTCCAGTGGAACCTGAACGGCTACTGGAATAACCTAGCCAGCCTGGAGCTTTTTACCCATGACAGCAATCCCTGGGTATTAGCTCTACAGGAGGTCAACAGAGTTTCAAAACCCGCTATGGACCGCTCGCTGGGAGGCAAATATTCCTGGGTTATTAAAGGCGGCAAAAACGTGCGGCACTCTGTCGCCATCGGGATCTTTAACCAAATTCCATTCGACAATCTGGACATCCAAAGTGACCTGCCAATAGTAGGAGTAAGATTGAAAGGCCAACTAAAAATAACAATAATAAACTGCTACCTTCCATGCGGTGCCCTCCCCGGAGTCAGAGGGAAGCTTCTGGAAGTTATCAACAACACACCGGAGCCGCGAATCCTTCTCGGGGATCTAAACGCACACCACCCAGTATGGGGCGGCGAGCGAACCGACCCAAGAGGAACGGGGATCTTGAGAACCTTCGAGGAAACCGACATGTTCCCGCTTAATGATGGATCCATGACTTTCTTCAACGGAAACTTCAAATCGGCAATCGATATCACCGCAGTCAGCCGGTCTATCATGTCCATCTTTCAGTGGCAAGTTGGAACCGACCTCTATGGCAGTGACCACTTTCCGGTCCAAATTACCGCCTTCGCCACGGCTCCTGCCATAACCCGCAGGCCCAAGTGGTTATACGAGAAAGCCAACTGGGAGGAGTATAACACCAAAATCGATGAACTACTTCAGTGTAGTAACCCGAGTAGCATATCTGATTTTACCAAAATAATCGACTCTGCCGCCACGACGACAATACCAAAATCGAGCAGCAGACCGGGTAGGAAAGCACTTCGTTGGTGGTCGGATGAAACCCGACAAGCCATCAAAAAAAGGAGGAAAGCTCTCAGAAAAGTCAAGCGACTCCCCCTGAACCACCCCGAAAGAGAAAAGGCATTAAAATCCTACAGGGCGGCCAACATCGAGTGTCGCTCTATAATTCGAAGAGCCAAGAGAAACACCTGGGAAGAATTCCTGGACTCTATAAACTCGGACCAGCCTGCGGCAGAACTATGGGGGAAAATAAACGCCCTTAGCGGAAAGAGGAAAAGGACACCAATCTCATTAGATGTGAATGGCTCCACCATCTCCGATCCCCAAGATGTTGCTGAAGAGCTCGGCCAATACTTCGCGAGCCTAGTAGCCTTCGATCAATACAGACCATCCTTTCGAAACCGCATTTGCCGACAAAACGCCACCCTCGATGCTTTCGCCATCCCGATAGACACCAAAAAATCCCCCATCAACCAACCTTTCATGGCCAAGGAACTAAGTTTTGCGCTAGCATCTTGCCAAGGGAAGTCAGCTGGCCCCGATGGAGTCGGCTACCCCTTGATTAAAGGACTATCGCCTGTGGGTAAAATACGCCTCCTTCAACTAATCAATAATCTGTGGGATTCCCAGACATTTCCAAACGAATGGAGGGAAAGCCTGGTCGTACCAATCCCCAAAAACAGCATTCAGGCGAGAGATGCCAGTAAATACCGTCCAATTTCGCTGACCAGCTGCCTATCCAAAGTCACCGAAAAGATGGTTAATCGCAGGCTTAAAGAGAAGCTAGAAGCTGACGGTCGCCTTGGTTTCTGGCAACATGCCTTCCGCTCGGGCTATGGAACCGGAACATACTTCTCCGCTCTGGGCCATCTTCTACAAGAGGCCCACTCCAGCGGGCAGCACGTGGACATGATCTCCCTGGACATCTCCAAAGCCTTCAACCGGACTTGGACCCCACTGGTCCTTCAACAACTACTGGAGTGGGGATTCACAGGAAACATCCTCGCCTTCTGCAGGAACTTCCTTATCGGGCGGTCCTTCCGAGTAGTCATTGGAAACCAATCATCCAGAGCTTTCCCGGAAGAAACCGGAGTCCCACAAGGATCGGTGCTGGCGGTCACGCTCTTTCTCGTTGCAATGAACGGCGTCTTTCGCAACCTCCCGCCCAATGTATACATTTACGTATACGCTGACGACATTTTGATCGTCACGGTAGGATACACTCCCCGAGCTACCCGGGTGAAAGCGCAAGCAGCTGTATCGGCTGTCAACAAATGGGCTTCGTCGGTCGGTTTCACGATGTCAGCCTCCAAATGCATGAGAGGACACATCTGCAAATTCCGGCACAAACTCCATGGTCCAGCAATCAAAATCGACGGACAATCCATCCCCAACAAAAAGACTGTCAAAGTCCTCGGGGTAAGAATTGACAGGAACCTCAGCTTCACTGAACATTTTCAGGAGGTCAAAGCCAATATCAAAACGAGGATCAACCTGATACGGACCATCTCGCGTCCACACAGGTCAAACAACAGGGCCATTCGCTTTAGGGTGGCCCAAGCGGTCATCGACAGTAGACTCCTTTACGGACTGGAACTGACATGTATGGCGAAAGAAAAACTGGTCTCCACCTTGGCCCCGGTTTTCAACGGATATGTAAGGACCATCTCCGGACTCCTACCATCAACACCTGCCCTCTCTGCCTGCGCAGAAGCAGGCATTCTACCCTTCCATCTTCGGGTCGATTCCACAATCTGCAGAATGGCAGCCGCCGAAGCATCGAAAACTTCCGGCAATGAGCGGACCTTCATCATCAAACAAGCGGACCAGATTTTGCGAGCCTTTGCAAGAACAAACCTCCCCCCGGTGGCCAAAGTCCACTGGCTTGGACCAACGAGCTGGCTCCGAAAGGAAGCCAACATAGAAAACAAGATCCAACGCAAATTTCGTCGTGGCGACAACTCAGCTGCAATGAAAGCAACCCTGGCGGAACTGCTCCGTACCAAATACGCCAATTACGAAATTCGCTATACTGACGGCTCTCTATCAACCCACGGAGTCGGCCTTGGAGTAGTCGGACCGGATTTCGCAATCAACTACAGCCTACCCACCGAGTGCTCGGTCTTTTCTGCAGAAGCTGCCGCCATTTTCTTGGCAATTTCAACACCGTCCCCAAGGCCAATACTAGTTCTCTCCGACTCAGCTAGCGTCATCACTGCACTACAAGCCGGAAACTCTGCCCACCCATGGGTTCAGGCTATCCTTGCTGACGAATCAAGCGAGAAAACATTTGCCTGGATTCCCGGGCACTGTGGCATAACGGGGAATAATGAAGCTGACCACTTAGCTGGCACCGGTTATCAGATGCCTAGATTTACCAACACTGTCCCACTAAAGGACATAAAAAAGTGGATTAAGCGTATCGTGAACAACCACTGGAGCAGAATCTGGTCCGAAAACACACCAGCCCAGCTCCGCAAAATTAAGGGATCCCCAGATCCCTGGGAAGACCTGGCCTCACTCAAGGACCAAAGAGTTGTATCCAGGTTGCGGACTGGGCACGTCAAATTCGCCTACAACTTTGGACGAGGAGTTTTCCAACGAGACTGTGATCTCTGCGGAACTCACAACACCGTCGAGCACGTAGTTATCCGCTGCCCCAAATACCATTTCCCTCGGGAAACATATGGCATAGCAGGAAGCATTAGGGATACCCTGGGGGATGACCCCTCCGCTATGGGGGCCCTCCTATGCTTCATCAAGGATGCAGGTCTTTACCACGAAATCTAACCGCGGTGGGCTCACCCAGGCTGAGAGTCCCACCCCTTACCAACGATCTCACCAAGTCACCAGCGCAACAAACCTCGCGGCCATATGAGCCTGGAAAAATCTCCTAGTCACACCCTAGAAAAAGCACCAAACTGCACCAACAAAACCTAGAGCAAGCAACAAATCGACACCGAAACCATCCGGAACAGGCATGGGCCTTCCCAGTCAGTGTGACGAGGGATGTAAGCCCCATTCCACCTTGAAATCAAAAACGGAACATGGCGTGGGCTTTCCCAGGCAGTGTGCCTAAGATGTAAGTCCCATTCCACTCAACACGCAACCTACCAAAATCACCAACGCAACAGCTATCTGAGGGCAAGCAACTAATCGAAACCGAAACCATCCGGAACAGGCATGGGCCTTCCCAGTCAGTGCGACGCGGGATGTAAGCCCCATTCCACCTTGAAATCAAAAACGGAACATGGCGTGGGCTTTCCCAGGCAGTGTGCCTAAGATGTAAGTCCCATCCCACTCAACACGCAACCCACCAAAATCACCAACGCAACAGCTATCTGAGGGCGTACGAATCTGGGATAATCTCACAGCCGCACTCGGCAAAACCACCCAAAAGCACCAGCAAATCGGAAACTAGTAACGGCGCGAAACTCAAAAACATTCGGAACAGGCATGGGCCCTCCCAGTCAGTGTGACACGGGAGGTAAGTCCCATTCCACTCTCAAAACCAAATGAAGCGGGGGCACTCCGAGCCAAAATTCGGAGATAAATCCCAAATCTGCTGCAGCTAAAGGAGGAGCCCTACTACATGACTGCACAAGAAAAACAGCAAAGCCCACCCACCCAAAACAAACAACAAAATCCCACCCACGAAATCCCACGCTGACAGTTCGCCTAAAAAGAGAAGATATTTACCAAGTTTCTGATGAAGTTAACGTATGCGCTACTCACCTGGGTTGCCGTTCCAGCCCCTACTGTTCAACAGGGCTTGGCAACCTCCCGCTCCGAGGGTGATACGGCCCTGGGAGCCACTCCCCCCACTCTCGGTTGATAAAGCTGCTCCACCGATGGCATCCGGCACTCTGCTCGACCTATATTACCCGCTCCAGACCGCTAGGGGAACGGTCGGCAGGATCATCGGAGAGATGCTGCTGGATCCCACGCTGCGAGAGGTAATTAGGGAGTGTCTGCAGAATCTCGGGAAGCTTGGAGAACTGAATAGGCCGCAAACTCCAAAGTTGTCCTCCTTCTTGGTGACCAGAACGGGGTACCGCGCCGGGTCTCCTTTCTCCTCGCCGATGGACTCGTGTCGGAGTGTCTGTCCTGCTTCGCTATCCACTGGATGATTCGTCGCTTGAGGACGGTGGTCGCCCATCAGCTGCTCCAGGTTCACCGACCCCACTGGATTCTCGCCGACCGGAATTGACCTGGAAAGAAAAAAGAGGACAAAAGCTATAATTTTTCCAACAAATAGTTCAAACACATTTTTCCGGGGCATTTTGCCCACTTCTCCCCTACGTGGCGGATGCCTTCCGGGTGCCCGGAGTGGGAATTTCAATTTTTACGAAAGAAACCCCAAACGGGGCGTTTTGGCCCTTTTTCCCCCTCGTGGTGGACTCGTCTCCAGGGTACCAGGGGTGGGAGCTGGAAACCGGCCACTGTTTCACCATCGTTTTCAGGAGTCTCCCGGAACGACCGGCCCTCTGCACAGTGGCAGAACTGGCAAGGTTCCTGAATGGCACTGGAAAACTTACCATCGAGCAGGGAGGGGCCTCTCCGCCTGCACAGTTGACTTTTTCCTGCTGGCCGCGCGGACGGTCCGTCGAAGGTTTTTCTCCCACTGGCAGCGTGAAAAAATCTGACGTCTATGGGAGGATATACGTCACCACAAACGTCAAGCAGATCAAGGTGAAAGGTAGACACTAATGGTTGACAGCTAACCCTCACGCGGCCGATATGAAACTTTTCAAGGCATGGTAAAAACACACCACTCAGCAGCTGCGTTACCAACTAATTTTTTCAAACACGTTTAAAAGAAAACTAGCTTAACAAATGCAATGAACCAATTGGTAAAATGCCGTAGAATCAAATACTTTTAGTCTAACATAATTATGTTTTTCTCGTTATTTTAATTCTGTTTATCAACTAATAAATAAATTTTGTAAGGCAGCAATGGCGCGACCCCATGGTTGGGCGCGAAAAGTGGTGCCCCTCTGGACCACTTTAATAAGGAGGAAGCCCATCTGGCCCTCCAACTTGACGAAAGTGTAGAACTAGCCCTCGTGCGTTAAAATACACTCAAATAAAGATTTAAAAAAAAAAAAAAAAAAAACTCTCCCTGAGGCGTAATTTGCATTTGGTGGTCCTCATATCCTTCCTGTGGGGAGTGAAACTAACCCGTGTTAGGGTGTGGGTACCGCCCAAAGATGGCGGATCTACGGGGGCCCCCTTCATCTTGGGGAGACCCCTTACTAGGATCAAGTAGGACCAAGCAGCCAATGCAGAACTCCGGTATCAGCAGACGAATCGACGGGTCATACACTGGAAGAACCTTCCCGGTGTATTTCGATTCCAACGACGAAATGGGCGAACTCCAGATACTGCGGCTACAAGGAAAAGAAGGAAAGGCCCTACCGGTCGCTCCTTTTCTAATCCGTAAATCCATCCAACGTTTCCTGGGCGGGAACATAGATTCCGCCTTTAAAGAAGGAGGAGGACGAACATACGCCCTAAAAGTGAGAAACTCTCGGCATTTCAACAGGCTACTGGTAATGACTAAACTGGACGATGGAACACCAATTGAAATTGTTGAACACCCCACCCACAACAGCACCCGCTGTATGGTCTTCTGTAGGGATTCAGTCGATATGCCACTCGAGGAAATTGAGGAGGAACTCAAGGAACAGGGAATAATAAAGGTCCACAGAATCACCAAACGTGTAGGAGATGGTCGACAAAACACGCCGCTGCTCGTTTGCACAGTCAGAGGAACCGTTAGACCGGAAAGTATCTACTTCGGCTTTGATAGGATCCCCACCAGACCGTACTATCCGATGCCCATGCAGTGCTTCAACTGTTGGGCCTTTGGACATACGAAGCTACGATGCAAAGCTAGTGCACCAGTCTGCGGCAACTGTGCTGGTACGCACGCTCTAGAAGAAGGTCAAAGATGCACAGAAGAGCCATATTGTAGCAAATGTGACAACAACTCACACTCACTGAGAAGTCGTTCTTGCCCAGATTTCGTCAAGGAAAATCAAATTCAAAAACTCCGGGTGGACTACGATTGTTCATACAATGATGCCAAAAAGATGTTTCTCGAAGAAAATCGGAGCGACAGGCCTACATACGCTCAGGTGGCTAATAGACCAAATATAGCCTCAGTCATCCCGGCAGCAGCCAAAACTGTAGTGGACAACAGCGAAGAATTTAGGCAAATCAACAGCAGGATCGACAAGCTCATCACCGTCATTGAAAATAGGGACCAGCGAATTGCGGCCCTGGAAGCCTCCTTTAATGGAAAACAAGCGCCGAGCACCCTCCCCCCTTCCGTGGAGGAACTCCTGGCGAAGCAAGAGGAAAAACACAACCTCCAAATGGACGCCATAATAAAGCAAAATGAATTCCTAAAGGAAACAAACCTGAAGCTTCACAAAGAACTAAAGGAACTCCGTCAAGTCCTAGAAAACAGGCAGCTGCAAGAAACAACCATAGACGAGATGGAAGCCACTTCAGACGCAAATGACCCTATTCTAACAGAAATCCTGAACTCAATTGAGTCGAGCCCGGCTGTGTCCCCGGACAACAGCCCAAACCCTTCAATATCAAATTTGCGAGATACGCCAAGACCAATCAACAAGTCACCAAAAAGCAATCCACCAAACAACAATACTACGCCCAAAAGGGCAGCATCTGAAGTTCTCCTCCAACGTACAAACACAAAAAAGAAGAAGGAGCTGAGCGGCTCCAAACCAAGGAGATAAATTCAGAAGTGTTTGCACTTTCTCCCACCGTCTCCTCATCAGGAACAGCGGGAACCTCCAGTGCAAATCAAGCCTCACCAGCCGGAATCAACACCCAAAAACTGTACCGGAATTCCAAAGAAGCAGTGCAATGAGCATTGGGGGGAACTATCGACCAGAAGTTGGAGCGGAACTGAAACGATCGGACCCCTCTCCACACTCAGCTGGCGAAGAATCAGGGAAAATGGTGGGCACCCCCGGACACACAATTTCGAGTGGTAAGCCCCACCAAGTAACATCCTCCAGAAGACACTACAATCTCCAACGAAACTGCACCCACCCACAAAGCTGCAACTATCAACCTCTACATCGGATCGAAATCATCGGGCCGCAAGTAGCGGGGGACGCCGTCGACCGGAAGCTTTTTGGGGACTGGAACGACGATCCCTTCCCCGCGCTTGTCCGGCGAAGCCACCTTTATTCTCCAAGATGCACTTGTCGAACCTCATCACCCTGGATCAAACACCCAATGCCAAAAGTTGGGGGGAACGCTGTCGACTGGAAGCTTTTAGGGAACCAGAACGGCAATCCCTTCCCCGCACCTGGCCAACGGAAAATCACACAAATTGAAACTCCTGGTAGGGCAAAAGCCCGCCAACTAGAAGTGCTTGAAGCACCAGCATGGCGATATCCATCCGGAAGTCAAATGACCAACAGGAAAACCTCAGTGAACAACACGCTACCAACCTGCTTCTATAACAAATGCTCTCACACCCCTAACCACCTCCTGGTGGCATTTGGGCACCCCGAACACTCAAATTCGGGCGGTAAGTCCCACAAAGTGATGTCCTCCAAAACTCACCACGCTAGAAAGCTTAGAAGCAGGTTGGAAAATAAACACCACATTGATTCCCTGCGAAACCTTTTTCATCTACAAAACGGCAATCGTCAATCTACACACCGGATCGAAATCATCGGCCCACAGGTAGCGGGGGACGCCGTCGACCGAAAGTTTTTTGGAGACCGGAACGACGATCCCTTCCCTGCACTTGTCCGGCGAAGCCACCTCTATTCACCAAGCTGTACCTGTCGAGCCTCACCACCTCGGATTGAACATAGAATGCCACAGGTTGCGGGGGACGCCGTCGACTGGAAGCTATTAGGGGACCAGAACGACGATCCCTTCCCCGAATCTGTCCGGCGAAGAACCCTGCGAGAGGCAAATTACCTCAACGAAAGCACCTCACCATCGGAAGCCCGCCAATTGAAAGCGTCTAAAGCACCAGCATGGCTGTTTCCGTCCGGAAGTCGAATGACCAGCAGAAAAAGGACCTCAGAGAACAACACGTTACCAACCCGCTTCTACAAAAAATACCCTAATATCCCCGACCACCTCCCGGTGGCACTTGGGCACCCCGAACACTCAAATTCGGGTGGTAAGTCCCACCAAGTGATGTCCTCCAAAACACACTACGATGGAAAGATTAGAAGCGGGTCGAAAAATGATCACTATGCAGATTCTTGGCGAAACCATTTCCACCTACAAAACCACAACCGTCAATCTCCATACCGGATCGAAACCATCGTGCCGCAAGTAGTGGGGGACGCCGTCGACCGAAAGCCTTTTGGAGACCGGAACGACGATCCCTTCCCTGCACTTGTCCGGCGAAGCCACCTCTATTCACCAAGCTGTACCTGTCGAACCTCACCACCTCGGATCGAACATCGAATGCCACAGGTTGCGGGGGACGCCGTCGACTGGAAGCTATTAGGGGACCAGAACGACGATCCCTTCCCCGAATCTATCCGGCGAAGAACCCAGCGAGAGGCAAGTTATCTCAACGAAAGCGCCTCAACGTCGAAAGCCCGCCAATTGGAAGAATCCGAAGCACTAGCATGGCGGTATCCGCACAGAAGTCAAACGACCAGCAGCAGGAGGACCTCAAAAAGCAACATGCCACCAACCCGCTTCTACAACGAATGCCTTCATATCCCTGACCACCTCCTGGTGGCACTTGGGCACCCCGAACCCTCAAAATCGGGTGGTAAGTCCCACCAAGTGATGTCCTCCAAAACACACTACGATGGAAAGATTAGAAGCGGGTCGAAAAACGACCACTTTGCAGATTCTTGGCGAAACCATTTCCACCTACAAAAACACAACCATCAATCTCCATACCGGATCGAAACCATCGGGCCGCAAGTAGTGGGGGACGCCGTCGACCGAAAGCCTTTTGGAGACCGGAACGACGATCCCTTCCCCGCACTTGTCCAGCGAAGCCACTTTCATCTACCAAGCTGTACCCGTCGAACCTCACCACCCTGGATCGAACATCGAATGCCACAAGTAGCGGGGGACGCCGTCGACTGGAAGCTGTTAGGGGACCAGAACGACGATCCCTTCCCCGAACTTGTCCGGCGAAGAACCCAGCGAGAAGCAAGTTACCTCAACGCAAGCACCTCTTTGCCGAAAGCCCGCCAATTGGAAACATCTGAAACACTAGCATGGCGGTATCCGTACGGAAGTCGAACGACCAGCAGTAGGAGGACCTCAAAGAACAACACGCCACCAACCCGCTTCCACAACAATTGCCTTTATATCCCTGACCACCTCCTGGTGGCACTTGGGCACCCCGAACACTCAAATTCGGGTGGTAAGTCCCACCAAGTGATGTCCTCCAAAACACACCACGATAGGAAGATTAGAAGCGGGTTGAAAAACGACCACTGTGCAGATTCTTGGCGAAACCATTTCCACCTACAAAACTACAACCGTCAATCCCCATTCCGGATCGAAACCATCGGGCCGAAGGTAGTGGGGGGCGCCGTGGACCGGAAACCTTTCGGGGACCGGGGCGGCGATCCCTTCCCCGCACTTGTCCGGCGAAGCCACCTTTATCCACCAAGCTGTACCAGTCCAACCTCATCACCCCAGATCGAACATCTAATGCCACAGGTAGTGGGGGACGCCGTCGACTGGAAGCTGTTAGGGGACCAGAACGACGATCCCTTCCCCACACCTATCCGGCCGAAGCGAAATTGGACTAAAATTCCTGGTAGCCCGGAGGCATGTCAACCGGAAGTCTCTGGAGGACCGGAATGGCGGTGCTCACCCGGACTACAGATGACCAGTGAAACCGCAGCGCACAAAACTCCACCAACTTGTTTCCATTACGACCCCTACAAAACCCCGATATACCATATAATGGTATTTGGGCACCCCAAACATTTTGTTTCGGGCGGTAAGTCCCTTCTCATGATCTCCTCCAGAGAAAATTCATTAAATAAGTCGAGAAACAGGTTGGAAAGGATTAAACACAACAGCTACCACCTAAACCAAACCAAGAAGGGTCTGGCACCTGCGCTTAAGCGCAGGTCAACCAGAACCAAAAAATCGAGGCCAGCAACAAGCTCCCCCCGATGTTCAGGTGACATCGGACCGGGAGCATCAGACTGGTCACTTCACCCAGTCTAATGCCGGTCCAAACCAGACAAAGCAGCAAGAACCTCCCACTGGAGGTTCTATCCAACTCAGAAAGCTACGACCGACTAATGGCCTCGAGGTTTAGTGTGGGATGGAGCAATCTGCCAAGTTGTTCCACCAGCGACAACATTCCAATTCATGTGCGCTGTGTTAAAACTGTGGACGGAAAAGGGACGGACAAGGGATGTTCATCCTATCCCCCTTCGGACGACGCGGGAAGCAAAATCGAAAGCAACAACTCCAATCACGATACCTACGTATCACCGGCGGGTAGCGGCAACAACAGTCTGCTGAATTCATCAACCAATTTCCCCGTACCAACGCTAGCAGCTCCGATCAAATTTTGTCTCCAGTGGAACCTGAACGGCTACTGGAATAACCTAGCCAGCCTGGAGCTTTTTACCCATGACAGCAATCCCTGGGTATTAGCTCTACAGGAGGTCAACAGAGTTTCAAAACCCGCTATGGACCGCTCGCTGGGAGGCAAATATTCCTGGGTTATTAAAGGCGGCAAAAACGTGCGGCACTCTGTCGCCATCGGGATCTTTAACCAAATTCCATTCGACAATCTGGACATCCAAAGTGACCTGCCAATAGTAGGAGTAAGATTGAAAGGCCAACTAAAAATAACAATAATAAACTGCTACCTTCCATGCGGTGCCCTCCCCGGAGTCAGAGGGAAGCTTCTGGAAGTTATCAACAACACACCGGAGCCGCGAATCCTTCTCGGGGATCTAAACGCACACCACCCAGTATGGGGCGGCGAGCGAACCGACCCAAGAGGAACGGGGATCTTGAGAACCTTCGAGGAAACCGACATGTTCCCGCTTAATGATGGATCCATGACTTTCTTCAACGGAAACTTCAAATCGGCAATCGATATCACCGCAGTCAGCCGGTCTATCATGTCCATCTTTCAGTGGCAAGTTGGAACCGACCTCTATGGCAGTGACCACTTTCCGGTCCAAATTACCGCCTTCGCCACGGCTCCTGCCATAACCCGCAGGCCCAAGTGGTTATACGAGAAAGCCAACTGGGAGGAGTATAACACCAAAATCGATGAACTACTTCAGTGTAGTAACCCGAGTAGCATATCTGATTTTACCAAAATAATCGACTCTGCCGCCACGGCGACAATACCAAAATCGAGCAGCAGACCGGGTAGGAAAGCACTTCGTTGGTGGTCGGATGAAACCCGACAAGCCATCAAAAAAAGGAGGAAAGCTCTCAGAAAAGTCAAGCGACTCCCCCTGAACCACCCCGAAAGAGAAAAGGCATTAAAATCCTACAGGGCGGCCAACATCGAGTGTCGCTCTATAATTCGAAGAGCCAAGAGAAACACCTGGGAAGAATTCCTGGACTCTATAAACTCGGACCAGCCTGCGGCAGAACTATGGGGGAAAATAAACGCCCTTAGCGGAAAGAGGAAAAGGACACCAATCTCATTAGATGTGAATGGCTCCACCATCTCCGATCCCCAAGATGTTGCTGAAGAGCTCGGCCAATACTTCGCGAGCCTAGTAGCCTTCGATCAATACAGACCATCCTTTCGAAACCGCATTTGCCGACAAAACGCCACCCTCGATGCTTTCGCCATCCCGATAGACACCAAAAAATCCCCCATCAACCAACCTTTCATGGCCAAGGAACTAAGTTTTGCGCTAGCATCTTGCCAAGGGAAGTCAGCTGGCCCCGATGGAGTCGGCTACCCCTTGATTAAAGGACTATCGCCTGTGGGTAAAATACGCCTCCTTCAACTAATCAATAATCTGTGGGATTCCCAGACATTTCCAAACGAATGGAGGGAAAGCCTGGTCGTACCAATCCCCAAAAACAGCATTCAGGCGAGAGATGCCAGTAAATACCGTCCAATTTCGCTGACCAGCTGCCTATCCAAAGTCACCGAAAAGATGGTTAATCGCAGGCTTAAAGAGAAGCTAGAAGCTGACGGTCGCCTTGGTTTCTGGCAACATGCCTTCCGCTCGGGCTATGGAACCGGAACATACTTCTCCGCTCTGGGCCATCTTCTACAAGAGGCCCACTCCAGCGGGCAGCACGTGGACATGATCTCCCTGGACATCTCCAAAGCCTTCAACCGGACTTGGACCCCACTGGTCCTTCAACAACTACTGGAGTGGGGATTCACAGGAAACATCCTCGCCTTCTGCAGGAACTTCCTTATCGGGCGGTCCTTCCGAGTAGTCATTGGAAACCAATCATCCAGAGCTTTCCCGGAAGAAACCGGAGTCCCACAAGGATCGGTGCTGGCGGTCACGCTCTTTCTCGTTGCAATGAACGGCGTCTTTCGCAACCTCCCGCCCAATGTATACATTTACGTATACGCTGACGACATTTTGATCGTCACGGTAGGATACACTCCCCGAGCTACCCGGGTGAAAGCGCAAGCAGCTGTATCGGCTGTCAACAAATGGGCTTCGTCGGTCGGTTTCACGATGTCAGCCTCCAAATGCATGAGAGGACACATCTGCAAATTCCGGCACAAACTCCATGGTCCAGCAATCAAAATCGACGGACAATCCATCCCCAACAAAAAGACTGTCAAAGTCCTCGGGGTAAGAATTGACAGGAACCTCAGCTTCACTGAACATTTTCAGGAGGTCAAAGCCAATATCAAAACGAGGATCAACCTGATACGGACCATCTCGCGTCCACACAGGTCAAACAACAGGGCCATTCGCTTTAGGGTGGCCCAAGCGGTCATCGACAGTAGACTCCTTTACGGACTGGAACTGACATGTATGGCGAAAGAAAAACTGGTCTCCACCTTGGCCCCGGTTTTCAACGGATATGTAAGGACCATCTCCGGACTCCTACCATCAACACCTGCCCTCTCTGCCTGCGCAGAAGCAGGCATTCTACCCTTCCATCTTCGGGTCGATTCCACAATCTGCAGAATGGCAGCCGCCGAAGCATCGAAAACTTCCGGCAATGAGCGGACCTTCATCATCAAACAAGCGGACCAGATTTTGCGAGCCTTTGCAAGAACAAACCTCCCCCCGGTGGCCAAAGTCCACTGGCTTGGACCAACGAGCTGGCTCCGAAAGGAAGCCAACATAGAAAACAAGATCCAACGCAAATTTCGTCGTGGCGACAACTCAGCTGCAATGAAAGCAACCCTGGCGGAACTGCTCCGTACCAAATACGCCAATTACGAAATTCGCTATACTGACGGCTCTCTATCAACCCACGGAGTCGGCCTTGGAGTAGTCGGACCGGATTTCGCAATCAACTACAGCCTACCCACCGAGTGCTCGGTCTTTTCTGCAGAAGCTGCCGCCATTTTCTTGGCAATTTCAACACCGTCCCCAAGGCCAATACTAGTTCTCTCCGACTCAGCTAGCGTCATCACTGCACTACAAGCCGGAAACTCTGCCCACCCATGGGTTCAGGCTATCCTTGCTGACGAATCAAGCGAGAAAACATTTGCCTGGATTCCCGGGCACTGTGGCATAACGGGGAATAATGAAGCTGACCACTTAGCTGGCACCGGTTATCAGATGCCTAGATTTACCAACACTGTCCCACTAAAGGACATAAAAAAGTGGATTAAGCGTATCGTGAACAACCACTGGAGCAGAATCTGGTCCGAAAACACACCAGCCCAGCTCCGCAAAATTAAGGGATCCCCAGATCCCTGGGAAGACCTGGCCTCACTCAAGGACCAAAGAGTTGTATCCAGGTTGCGGACTGGGCACGTCAAATTCGCCTACAACTTTGGACGAGGAGTTTTCCAACGAGACTGTGATCTCTGCGGAACTCACAACACCGTCGAGCACGTAGTTATCCGCTGCCCCAAATACCATTTCCCTCGGGAAACATATGGCATAGCAGGAAGCATTAGGGATACCCTGGGGGATGACCCCTCCGCTATGGGGGCCCTCCTATGCTTCATCAAGGATGCAGGTCTTTACCACGAAATCTAACCGCGGTGGGCTCACCCAGGCTGAGAGTCCCACCCCTTACCAACGATCTCACCAAGTCACCAGCGCAACAAACCTCGCGGCCATATGAGCCTGGAAAAATCTCCTAGTCACACCCTAGAAAAAGCACCAAACTGCACCAACAAAACCTAGAGCAAGCAACAAATCGACACCGAAACCATCCGGAACAGGCATGGGCCTTCCCAGTCAGTGTGACGAGGGATGTAAGCCCCATTCCACCTTGAAATCAAAAACGGAACATGGCGTGGGCTTTCCCAGGCAGTGTGCCTAAGATGTAAGTCCCATTCCACTCAACACGCAACCTACCAAAATCACCAACGCAACAGCTATCTGAGGGCAAGCAACTAATCGAAACCGAAACCATCCGGAACAGGCATGGGCCTTCCCAGTCAGTGCGACGCGGGATGTAAGCCCCATTCCACCTTGAAATCAAAAACGGAACATGGCGTGGGCTTTCCCAGGCAGTGTGCCTAAGATGTAAGTCCCATCCCACTCAACACGCAACCCACCAAAATCACCAACGCAACAGCTATCTGAGGGCGTACGAATCTGGGATAATCTCACAGCCGCACTCGGCAAAACCACCCAAAAGCACCAGCAAATCGGAAACTAGTAACGGCGCGAAACTCAAAAACATTCGGAACAGGCATGGGCCCTCCCAGTCAGTGTGACACGGGAGGTAAGTCCCATTCCACTCTCAAAACCAAATGAAGCGGGGGCACTCCGAGCCAAAATTCGGAGATAAATCCCAAATCTGCTGCAGCTAAAGGAGGAGCCCTACTACATGACTGCACAAGAAAAACAGCAAAGCCCACCCACCCAAAACAAACAACAAAATCCCACCCACGAAATCCCACGCTGACAGTTCGCCTAAAAAGAGAAGATATTTACCAAGTTTCTGATGAAGTTAACGTATGCGCTACTCACCTGGGTTGCCGTTCCAGCCCCTACTGTTCAACAGGGCTTGGCAACCTCCCGCTCCGAGGGTGATACGGCCCTGGGAGCCACTCCCCCCACTCTCGGTTGATAAAGCTGCTCCACCGATGGCATCCGGCACTCTGCTCGACCTATATTACCCGCTCCAGACCGCTAGGGGAACGGTCGGCAGGATCATCGGAGAGATGCTGCTGGATCCCACGCTGCGAGAGGTAATTAGGGAGTGTCTGCAGAATCTCGGGAAGCTTGGAGAACTGAATAGGCCGCAAACTCCAAAGTTGTCCTCCTTCTTGGTGACCAGAACGGGGTACCGCGCCGGGTCTCCTTTCTCCTCGCCGATGGACTCGTGTCGGAGTGTCTGTCCTGCTTCGCTATCCACTGGATGATTCGTCGCTTGAGGACGGTGGTCGCCCATCAGCTGCTCCAGGTTCACCGACCCCACTGGATTCTCGCCGACCGGAATTGACCTGGAAAGAAAAAAGAGGACAAAAGCTATAATTTTTCCAACAAATAGTTCAAACACATTTTTCCGGGGCATTTTGCCCACTTCTCCCCTACGTGGCGGATGCCTTCCGGGTGCCCGGAGTGGGAATTTCAATTTTTACGAAAGAAACCCCAAACGGGGCGTTTTGGCCCTTTTTCCCCCTCGTGGTGGACTCGTCTCCAGGGTACCAGGGGTGGGAGCTGGAAACCGGCCACTGTTTCACCATCGTTTTCAGGAGTCTCCCGGAACGACCGGCCCTCTGCACAGTGGCAGAACTGGCAAGGTTCCTGAATGGCACTGGAAAACTTACCATCGAGCAGGGAGGGGCCTCTCCGCCTGCACAGTTGACTTTTTCCTGCTGGCCGCGCGGACGGTCCGTCGAAGGTTTTTCTCCCACTGGCAGCGTGAAAAAATCTGACGTCTATGGGAGGATATACGTCACCACAAACGTCAAGCAGATCAAGGTGAAAGGTAGACACTAATGGTTGACAGCTAACCCTCACGCGGCCGATATGAAACTTTTCAAGGCATGGTAAAAACACACCACTCAGCAGCTGCGTTACCAACTAATTTTTTCAAACACGTTTAAAAGAAAACTAGCTTAACAAATGCAATGAACCAATTGGTAAAATGCCGTAGAATCAAATACTTTTAGTCTAACATAATTATGTTTTTCTCGTTATTTTAATTCTGTTTATCAACTAATAAATAAATTTTGTAAGGCAGCAATGGCGCGACCCCATGGTTGGGCGCGAAAAGTGGTGCCCCTCTGGACCACTTTAATAAGGAGGAAGCCCATCTGGCCCTCCAACTTGACGAAAGTGTAGAACTAGCCCTCGTGCGTTAAAATACACTCAAATAAAGATTTAAAAAAAAAAAAAAAAAAATTGCCCATCCTGCCAAGGACTCGCTTTCCAGCGATTCGCGGGACATGTTTTAAGACATGTTCCTTTGTTTTTGCGAAACCGAGCGCCCGCAGTGGGTGCCCGGTATTATAGTAAACGCCAAATCGCTGACAATTTCTTCAGAAAAGTCAAGCGTGTGCTACAATAAGGGCGTAAGTACCAAATTGAAAGTTTTTTTTTAGCAGTTTTGCTCATTTCGGGACGCTGGTCAGCGAAGCAATCTTGCATCCTGATGTGGAAACACGCCAACAAACCCGCATCTTGATCTCACCTTCATTCACAGAAGAGAGGATCGATGAAGAGAAATCGCTCATGTTACATTCGCCCTAATTCTAGCACACGGTCGAAGTAATTTTTAACGAATTTTTGGAAATTAACTTTTTTCACATATGAATTCTACTCGTCGGTGCCGTACATTGCATGCACTGAAAATAATCCACACGCTCGATCCACATTCTTTGCAAAAGCGAATCTGTAGTGTCGATTGGCGAAATTCAAATACAAAGTAGCGTGTAAACCCATCATTTCTGTTCACGATTGACTTTGGTTCGATCGCAAAGGATTTCAACACGTTTTACAATTGCGTTATCCATCCATCGCTAGAAGAACCAGTTTGCCCATCCTGCCAAGGACTCGCTTTCCAGCGATTCGCGGGACATGTTTTAAGACATGTTCCTTTGTTTTTGCGAAACCGAGCGCCCGCAGTGGGTGCCCGGTATTATAGTAAACGCCAAATCGCTGACAATTTCTTCAGAAAAGTCAAGCGTGTGCTACAATAAGGGCGTAAGTACCAAATTGAAAGTTTTTTTTTAGCAGTTTTGCTCATTTCGGGACGCTGGTCAGCGAAGCAATCTTGCATCCTGATGTGGAAACACGCCAACAAACCCGCATCTTGATCTCACCTTCATTCACAGAAGAGAGGATCGATGAAGAGAAATCGCTCATGTTACATTCGCCCTAATTCTAGCACACGGTCGAAGTAATTTTTAACGAATTTTTGGAAATTAACTTTTTTCACATATGAATTCTACTCGTCGGTGCCGTACATTGCATGCACTGAAAATAATCCACACGCTCGATCCACATTCTTTGCAAAAGCGAATCTGTAGTGTCGATTGGCGAAATTCAAATACAAAGTAGCGTGTAAACCCATCATTTCTGTTCACGATTGACTTTGGTTCGATCGCAAAGGATTTCAACACGTTTTACAATTGCGTTATCCATCCATCGCTAGAAGAACCAGTTTGCCCATCCTGCCAAGGACTCGCTTTCCAGCGATTCGCGGGACATGTTTTAAGACATGTTCCTTTGTTTTTGCGAAACCGAGCGCCCGCAGTGGGTGCCCGGTATTATAGTAAACGCCAAATCGCTGACAATTTCTTCAGAAAAGTCAAGCGTGTGCTACAATAAGGGCGTAAGTACCAAATTGAAACTTTTTTTTTTGCAGTTTTGCTCATTTCGGGACGCTGGTCAGCGAAGCAATCTTGCATCCTGATGTGGAAACACGCCAACAAACCCGCATCTTGATCTCACCTTCATTCACAGAAGAGAGGATCGATGAAGAGAAATCGCTCATGTTACATTCGCCCTAATTCTAGCACACGGTCGAAGTAATTTTTAACGAATTTTTGGAAATTAACTTTTTTCACATATGAATTCTACTCGTCGGTGCCGTACATTGCATGCACTGAAAATAATCCACACGCTCGATCCACATTCTTTGCAAAAGCGAATCTGTAGTGTCGATTGGCGAAATTCAAATACAAAGTAGCGTGTAAACCCATCATTTCTGTTCACGATTGACTTTGGTTCGATCGCAAAGGATTTCAACACGTTTTACAATTGCGTTATCCATCCATCGCTAGAAGAACCAGTTTGCCCATCCTGCCAAGGACTCGCTTTCCAGCGATTCGCGGGACATGTTTTAAGACATGTTCCTTTGTTTTTGCGAAACCGAGCGCCCGCAGTGGGTGCCCGGTATTATAGTAAACGCCAAATCGCTGACAATTTCTTCAGAAAAGTCAAGCGTGTGCTACAATAAGGGCGTAAGTACCAAATTGAAAGTTTTTTTTTAGCAGTTTTGCTCATTTCGGGACGCTGGTCAGCGAAGCAATCTTGCATCCTGATGTGGAAACACGCCAACAAACCCGCATCTTGATCTCACCTTCATTCACAGAAGAGAGGATCGATGAAGAGAAATCGCTCATGTTACATTCGCCCTAATTCTAGCACACGGTCGAAGTAATTTTTAACGAATTTTTGGAAATTAACTTTTTTCACATATGAATTCTACTCGTCGGTGCCGTACATTGCATGCACTGAAAATAATCCACACGCTCGATCCACATTCTTTGCAAAAGTGAATCTGTAGTGTCGATTGGCGAAATTCAAATACAAAGTAGCGTGTAAACCCATCATTTCTGTTCACGATTGACTTTGGTTCGATCGCAAAGGATTTCAACACGTTTTACAATTGCGTTATCCATCCATCGCTAGAAGAACCAGTTTGCCCATCCTGCCAAGGACTCGCTTTCCAGCGATTCGCGGGACATGTTTTAAGACATGTTCCTTTGTTTTTGCGAAACCGAGCGCCCGCAGTGGGTGCCCGGTATTATAGTAAACGCCAAATCGCTGACAATTTCTTCAGAAAAGTCAAGCGTGTGCTACAATAAGGGCGTAAGTACCAAATTGAAAGTTTTTTTTTAGCAGTTTTGCTCATTTCGGGACGCTGGTCAGCGAAGCAATCTTGCATCCTGATGTGGAAACACGCCAACAAACCCGCATCTTGATCTCACCTTCATTCACAGAAGAGAGGATCGATGAAGAGAAATCGCTCATGTTACATTCGCCCTAATTCTAGCACACGGTCGAAGTAATTTTTAACGAATTTTTGGAAATTAACTTTTTTCACATATGAATTCTACTCGTCGGTCCTATCCTTAAACACTCATATTGCATGGTTTGCAAGTGATTTTATTATACCGGAAGTCACCATCCTGCACTCCAAGATAGAGTCTTGGGTATATGATCAAAAAGCTGTAACGTAGCTAAACCTCAGTATACTCTTCCTAGTAAAGAAAAGAAAAGTAAAGTTAAGTTAAGTTAAGATATTATATATAAGGTAGGGCTTAACGTCTTTTTCGCACGTTCGGTTTCATTTGCGATGTTTATTGCAGTTCATTATTTTATTTTCATTTTCGTTAGTAGTCTTTCTCTCACAAGAGATTTTCTTCCATTGATTCAGGTTTCTCAGTTTCTTATTGGATACTTTTTCATGTTTCACGCTCAAATTTTCTACTTGATGTAGCATCCCGATGTACTATTGCGTTTAACATACTGCTTCGCGACTAAAAATGGGTGAACCAGCGTGCGAAGTTCGAGTTTTGACTAACTTTGCCGCGTCGCAACTCGATTCTCACTTGTGCGCATAATGCACACGGCGCACTTTGAGGCGTGTTCATTTAATTGATGGCATCTATGGTGAAATTGTTCGTCCAGTCTCGGCAATCTCGTCAACGGGAAGCTGACAAAACAAAGAAACATCTGAATGTTTTCATTGATGTGTTTTGAAGAAAAATTTTTGTGTATCTGGCATTTGGAATTTGGTTGCCAATAATAGTCCAATGGTGCCGAGGCCGTAAATGACCCTAGTTTTCCCAAAAAAGTTATTCAAAACTTTTTCGCAAAGTTCATTATAAGTCCTTCAGAAATATTTTTAGAATGCATTGTAAATTGCGTTACAAATTTTCCTTTGTTTTTTTTTTGTAAATTCTACTTCAAATCCCCAGATTCTACAGTAATTATATACGAAAAGTATTTTTGGAATGTCTTTTGGCTTCGAATCTCCAGAAGAAATTTATTGAAAAATCCCAGGCATATTTCTACTTCCGAAATTAATAATTTAGCAAAATAACTGGGCAGGGATTAATTAAGAAATTCATGAAGAATTTTGTGAAGATCTTCCTTAAAACAATGTTTCAGAAATCGTTTTATAAATTCTGCAAAAAAAATACATATTCTGGAATTGAGTTCTTGTACATTTTCAAGGCGGAATTCCTAGAGGCTTTTTGGCTTAATTATGAAGATTCGGATGGAGCTCCTTGAGAAATTTGTTTTTTTTTTTTTAACCTTCGGGCTGTCGCGCTGTTGTACTTTGTACAACAGTTGTGATTTATATGCTATCATTTTGCAACAAAGATATCTATCGACACCAAACCAAAATGTATTCCTCAAGAATCTTCTTAAGAACAATACTCGACAGTTTTTATTTACAGTATGACCCTTTATAATACGGTAAAATCAACAAATGTACATGGAAGTCGCATAATAATGAACGCACTATGTACGGTTCGAGGAAACCACAGTTTGAAATCGTCCTATCTCGAAATCCAGATAATATAGAAATTTGAGGTCTTTAGCAAAGTTGTTCTGGAGGTGAAGCGCTATCTGATGGTACCTCATTTAATTCGGAATTTGACCGCTAGGTGGCACTAGTGAGCATGGAAGTTTTACTTTTGTTTTGCAGATTTTTCAGGATCCTGACCATTTAGAAGGATGTCGTCTTCGGCAAAGTTGTTTAGTAAGTTAAGGACTATCATTTTTCGAGCTAATTGATTCAAAATTTTGCCACTGGGTGGCGCTAGTGAGCATGAAACTTTTGTTTGCAGATATCTCAGGAGCCTGACCACTTAGAAAGATGATGTCTTCGGCAAAGTAGTTTGGTAGCTCAAGGGCTATCATTGTTTGAGCCAAGAAATACGATATTTTGCCATCAGGCGGCGCTATTGAGCATGAAATTTTTGTTTTGCAGATGCTGCAATATCTTGACTTTTTAGACAGGCACCTTTGGCAAAGTTGTTCAGAAGCTCAGGGACTATCATTATTTTGATAAAATTCTAACTTTAAGGATTATACAAAGAAAGAATTTGAGCTACTGAACAACTCTGCCGAAGACACCATCTTTCTAAGTGATCAGGCTCCTGAGATATTTGCGAAACAAATGTTTTACGCTCACTAGCGCCGCCTAGTGGCAACATTTTGAATCAACTAGCTCAAACAATGATAGTCCTTGAGTTACCGAACAACTTTGCCGAAGACGCCATCTTTCTAAGTGGTCAGGATCATGAGATCTGGGAAACAAAAGCTTAATGCTCACTACCGCCGCCTAGTGGCAAAATCCCGAATTTCTTGGCTATAATAATGATAGCCCATAAGCTACTGATCAATTTTGCCGAAGACGTCATCTATCTAAGTGGTCATACTCCTGAGATATTCGCAAAACCAAGGGTGTTGTATAAAGTACAACGCGCGACTACTCGCGTTACAAAAATTCGCGCGACGACCGAAAGGTTAATATGATTTGAGCGATTTCAATTATCCTGCAGTTTATTGTTTATTTATCCAGCCCATTGATTCACCTCTAGAGTCTAGAGTAAAAATATAGATAATCACTTATCTTTGGTTGTTTCGATCTGATTTAACATTTTGTTGTTTCTCCTTCCTTCACATAACGTATTCTTAGGCACCTTCGTACAAAAAATCGTACTCCAAAAAGCAACATTTTAAAGAATCTAAAGGAGAAAAATGAATTTCAGGAGTTTTAAAAATTTTCAGAGTTCTTATACGTATGACTCCTGATTTCTGAAGATCTGATCTGATTTAACATTTTGTTGTTTCTCCTTCCTTCACATAACGTATTCTTAGGCATCTTCGTACAAAAAATCGTACTCCAAAAAGCAACATTTTAAAGAATCTAAAGGAGAAAAATGAATTTCAGGAGTTTTAAAAATTTTCAGAGTTCTTATACGTATGACTCCTGATTTCTGTAGATCCATCAGGAATTCCTCAACAAATTTTCAAAGTTATGCAAAAATTTACTCCAAGTTTTAAATTATGAATTTTGTTATAAAACCTTTTTAGCAGAGTTCTTGATAAAAACCGCCAATATTTTCACCTTCAACTTTTACAGTTCTACCACAATAATTAAAAGTTTTTAGATTAATCTGCCATATTAAAGCTTCGGAGTTCATGCGAAACATTTTCTAAAATGTAAGGTACAAACACCTTCATAAATCTTGTGGAATATTAGGAGAAATCAAGAGAGAATCAATAATTTTTGCTGTGAATTTTTCAAGCAATCCTCTACAGCGTGTCGACTCAATTTGGAAAATAAAATTCCCTGACTCTCCCCGACCTTCCAGTCATTTTTCAGAAACATTCAGTAGGGTAAGTGTTCCCTTAGTTGTGGGTGCTCCTATAGTTGCGGTAGTGTCGTTTTCACTGATTTTATTACAAAAGTCACAGAACCGACACTGCCAATCGACGTATTGGCTTCAAGCGCCGTCAAATTTTGAGCAACTACAAGGAAAATTATGGTCTTTATTTGGACCGTAATAGGTCGTACAAAGAAAAAGCTTTCGCTCAGTTTAGCAAAGGCTTTCACTTTACTCGAATACAACTGTTAGATAATTTTCTAGAGCGTGTTTTAAAGCTAGTATGATTAAACTGATCACTTGAGTGTTTTTTGTTTTCTTCTTAAAGATTCGTATGAAACAAAAAAAGTGCAACCTGAGTAGATACCCAGAAAATCCTGAGTCATCTACTTACTAATCATACTCAGTTAAAATCTTCAAGATTTTGAAATTCTCAATGTTTTTCTCTACATGTATTTGTTTAATATAAGAAGATCCTATTTCATAAACTATTACAGAAAATATTACATTATTCCTCCACTAATGCGAATATTTCTTCAAGAATACTTAGGAAGATTTTTTCAAGAGTCTCAATTTTTTTTTTCACTCAACATGATTTTTTTTTTTCGAATAGGTACTTTAAATAATACTTCGCAAAGATTTGTTACAATTTATTTATTTTAATAAAATAATTGGACTTTCCATATGAATTATGCCTTGGTTTTCTTCCCCGAAGAATTCATCTAAAGATGCTTTGAAAAATCAATCAGGGATTCATTATTGTTCTAATGAAAACTTGTCGTGCCTCCAGCAGTGCTGTGAGGAACTGCTCCAAAAATTCAATAATCGATTCTTCTAAGAGTATCTTCAAGAAATCTCACAAAATTTCAATCTATCATAGCAGAAATTCTATTTAGAGAATTTCTGAATTCTTAAAAATCTTGAAGCAGGGGAAAAGCACTAAAATTTCGACTCACAAGAATTCGGTAAATGTTACAATTTTAATTTCACCGAAAAAGGCCGATGAAATTGTCAATAAAATTAAATTTATGATAGCGGGGATGATCCAGACACAACAAATTGCAAAGAATCGCAGATTGAACACTTAAGGAGAATTTTAGAAGAATCTCCAGAAATCCTATTAGGTCGTATGAATAAACTGGGCAAAAGCTTTTACTTTAATCAAATCCACCTGTCAAATCATTTTCTTGAGCATTTACTCAAGTTGGTATGATAAAACTGAGCATTTGAGCATTTACTTTTCGAACATCCAAATTCGTATGAATAAAGCGGTAAAAGCTGAGTAAATGCTCAGAAAATCCTGAGTCTTACTGACCATGCTCAGTGGAGTACAAACGAACGCGAAAGTTGAAAGTACATCTTCCTCGTTTGGATTATGGTGATTTATTTCCAGATTCTGCAACTGGGGAAAGAGTGTTGATGTACCTGCAAGTAAATCAGGTACTTATTTATATGATTGGAAATGCCGGATCTTTGGACCTACATTCATGCTATCAACCAGATGAGAATTTCGACAGTATTTAAAAATTTGACCGCAGCACGTTAGTTATCTTGGCAAGACTGTAGAATTTCTTTTTAAATAGCGCACAACTTCAGAAATAATTTCAAAAATTTATGACAAAAACGATTGTTTGTCTCTTTGATTATACCTGCTCTTTTCAGTGGAAAAAAACATAAAATATATTTTTTTTTGCTTTTTTATAACAAGAAATTAATTGCCGAAAAAAATCTTAAGGAAATAGACAAGAATTTTTCTTAAATCTCCTCTAGATATTTTTAATGGCATATTTTCAGATATTCCAATAATGATTCTTCAGGGAGTTTCTGAGACTTCCTTCAAAAATTCATTACCTGTCAAAGAATTCTTGCAAAGATTTCTCCATAACTTTTTCCAAGATTTTTGTAGTAACGTTCTTGAATTACTCATTTTAAATTATTCATTTCCATAGATTTCTCTAAAAATGGTAAAGAAATTCCTTCAGCCTTCAATTCGCCTAAGAATGGAAGATAACCGTAGCGGTAAACACACATCTATTCAGCAAGATCAAGCTGAGGGTCTTGGGTTGTGAATCCCACGGGTCGAGGATTTTTGCGTAATGAATTTTTTTCCGACTTCCCCCAGGGCCATTACACCTAAAAGAGGAAGAAGTAGGAAATCTTTTTGAAATTTATCCACAGATTTCTAAATATTTTTTCTCAAAAATCTTAGAAAGTTCGTATGGGAAATCCTCCAGAACTCAATTAGGAATTAGGAGGAACTTTTCCGAAAATTCGTCAATGCTAAGAAATTTTAAGGTATGCATATAAGAAATATTTTGAAATTTTAATCGATTTTTGAAAATATATCGTCTTTTCACATTTTATGAATTTCTACATTTAAGGGATTTAATTGATACCTTAAAAAATTTCTGGAGTTTTCTTCCGATGAGCTATTTAGAAAATTTTCATGAAATTGTTGAAGTAATACATAAAAAAACTCTGAAATACTTACAAATATAGTGCATTGCGCACATTATAAGTGCGGGATTGTGAATAAAAGTGCGGGATTACGTCGGATCGATCTGGTGTCTTCACTGAACTTAAATTATTAAAGGCGTATTCATGGGAATCATTGAACTTTTAGACTAGACATTACATTAACTATAATCAAAGTAGTTTTAAAGCTTTTTATCCTTTTTTTCAAGAATTCATGGAAAGTACCTTCTGAGAAATTTCTTTTCAATGATCTTTGTTGAATGATCGGTCAAGAACCTTTGGATTGTACTAGATATTTCCAACATTTTTCAAGAATACTCTCAGTAATCTCACCACAATTTCTTCCTTAGATTGGTTAGTGTTCAACTAATCAATCTAAGGAAGAAATTGTGGTGAGATTACTGAGAGTATTCTTGAAAAATGTTGGAAATATCTAGTACAATCCCTCAAAGGTTCTTGAACGATCACTCTAAGTATTTCTGAATAAATTTGTGTTAAGATAATCAGTAGTTAAGCTGGCAAGATTCTTAAAGACAACTGAGAATACTGATGACGGATTTTTGCAAAATCTGTGGTGGATTCTTGACGAAACCAATGGATGCCGTCTGGAGAGATTTTTGGCATACGCTTTTGCAGCATAATTCGTTTATTATTTCAATCAGGACTCTACGGCATTTTAACGTTGAATACGGGCCCATTGCTTTGTCCCATGGATCCTTCTTCAATACTGGTCAAACAACTGCTATCAATACTGAGGTTTCCCTTTCGTTTTTTGATGTTGCTACGCCGCTGGGACTCTTGTTGCTTATTAAACTTGTGACACCTGTTGGCTCTCTACCCATCGATGGGAGCTGTTTGAGAAGGAAAGAACATATTGCAAATTATTGTAATAAAACTACAAAATAGTTAAGTGTTAAATACTTACAGTTGCGTACGGACCGATTACATTCATCGGTGGCTTATGCGGAGCAAGGTAGGATCGATGCGCGGACGAATCAGTTATCGTCACACTGCAGCATTTGGTATACCGTTTGTATCCCCACAGGTGGCACAGGATGGCTCGAAATTCTCCCCGGTTGTGTTTTCCCGTTTTTGTGTATGACTCCAGCAGCCGGCAACAACAAAAAAGACGGAGACACTAAATTGTTCCACCGCAGGGATTCTTTTTCCTCGCGGGTCAAAACAAAACAACATTTTTGACAAAGTAAATGCTAAGTTCGAAATTCGAACTTACTCTGAGCAAAGTATCGTTTTATTCATACCGTTTTGAGTAAATGCTCAGAGACTTTACTTCGTTCAAATCGGGTTGAGCATGAGCAAGCACTCGGTTTTTTTTCATATGACCTATCTGGGGAATTTTTTGTGTTCATTCTGCGATTCTAAACATCAGTATAGGAAAGCTCCTAATGAAAATCCTTAAGTAGCGCTTTGGACAATCTGCTCTGCTGGCTGAGGTTTTATACAACCGTTAATTTGAATACAACACTAGTTACTTTTTTAATTTAACTTTTGACCCGAATAAATATCAACCATAACCGTACTGTTTCTCATATTGTTCTGAACCATTAAAGACAATTTCTAAACAATTTCGAAAAAAACAATAAACCAACTGTACGGGAAACGGTTTTAACAATCTGCGAAATCGTGATTGGTCAAATCACAATATGGGTAATAGGCGGTTAAGTTATGTCACCATTTAAAATCGCCAATTTCTCCGAACAAAATTTTTCATAAACAATTTGCCAAATGATGGACTTACTATCCACATTTTGCCTTATCCACAGTAAGGGATACACTTTTAAAATGGTTGAACTATAACATTGAATTACATTTTTTAGCGTATGAGTAATTGTTGGTTTACGGTGCGTTATAGTCCTTAAACCGTTTAGGGAATTGTTCACTTATGTGTTTACCGTATGGAAAAAATGTATTTCTTCTTACTTGAAAATAAATCAAAACAAGTGTCAAAATTTTACATTTTTTAATATATTTCGTGAAATAACATGCACTCTCTTTTCACTTTTTTGCACTTGATTGTAAGATATAAATTCATTTTTGGCTTCCTGGAACTTGGCAGTATCCGCGCCATCGAAGGTATTAATTCTGAAAACACCGAAGAAAGATAAGTATATCAAAAACTTATTGTTGTATAATTAGGAACACTAATTGATAATGACACTTACCAAACAATTACATACGATCTTAGTATCTAAAGATCGCAAGGAGGAATTGTTGTTCAATGTTTTTCTTCCGGCGGCTGCTGCCTAGGACGTCGGTGGAAAATGTTTCCATTCTCCCATGGATATTTTTCACTTTCACCTTGTTCTCCAGCTAACTAGCTAACTGCGAACCACACTTGTAATGGCCCGCTACTCAATTAAAGGATTGTTTCACTTTTCAACAGATTTTTAGTTGATTTTTCCGTCACTTTCGGTTGAAATAAACAAGGCAATATGCAGCTGTCAGTACAACGGTATGAAAATGAATAAGCTGCCGCTAGCACTAGATCGCTCACTAACACCAATGTGTGGAACAGTTTGTCAAACTGTTGAACGTACGGTGTTATATAGTACAATTCATACGTGTGTGTGTATGTTTCGTAATAGGAATTGCAACAATTTCACAAAAGGTAATGTTACATTGGAACCATTTATCATAATCCTTCATCTTTATAACATTTCACAATTTCTGAACAGTTTGATATATTACCATTATTTGATATAGATTAGTCAAACTGTTCATTACAGTATACAGCTTTCAATTTCATATTGTTCAACATAAAAGCAACAATTTGCGATGCATTAACCATACCAGTAAGAGTAAATGTATTGTTTGCAATGTAAACCAAAATGTATTTTTCTATGCGGGGACGCATTTCTGCCCTTCCGTGGGATAACCTAAATTTGGGTAAAATGACATTTATCTATCGTTAGAAAAAATCGCGAAAAAAACAACGCAGTGCAAAAAAAAATCTGACCAGCGTTAGCTTTCGAAGTCTCCGTACTGGGTTAAAACAACTCAATGTTAGGTAAACTCGAAAGAACCCAAATTAGGCTTATTCCATTGAACTTCGACGATGGGTCGGTGCATCTCTCTCTGTTTTTGACAACATTTCTGTTGCGAGAGAGGCAAAACAACCCAACCGTGGGTAAAAACTAAATGCAGATTACCCAAATTTGAGTTTAAAGAACTTATTTTTTGAGTAGTCTAATTTCTCCGTGCATGGAAACGTCTGGTTGCATTTCACGTTTCGTGACAGCCGAATCTGGGCTTTTTTCCCTCCTCGCGAGTCTCTCTCAGGATATGAGTATAGGAAATCTCAAATAGAAGTGCGGGATTGCATCGCATCGGTCTATAGGCCTATTCACATGACGTCTCAAATCAGCTGATCGGGAAGCACTATGACAGTTCTTCTATGAAAATGACAGGCCCGTGTTATCACCGGTCCTCCACCGATGTAACAAATGCATAGACGGATCTGTCACATGAAAAGGCCTATAGTCTAATCCGCCCGATTTGTCCGATACTAATGCCGCAGCAGTTAAAATTCGTAATACTTTTTTCAATCATTAATGGATAAACAGCTTGAATTAAGAAATTGCCATAAATCATTCATCAAGCAAAATTGACATGTACCGTCATTTTGACAGCTTCATAAATCTTCTAAAAATGGGCATATTTTATACATTTAAGGCTAATGATGAGTTTACAGTGTAACAAAAAATCTGCTGGGTAAACGTTTAAAGGCCTTTTCATGTGACAGGCACGTCTATGTATTTGTTTACATCGATGGAGGACCACCGGGGCAAACACGTGACTGTCATCCGCATAGAAGAGCTGTCCAATTGCTTCAAAATCAGCTGATTTGAAACGTATCACGAAAAGGCCTAGGTCACTTATCTGAATGTGCCTGTGCAGCATTATTGTCCAACTCATATTTTTTGATGTTTCATGTAGATGGCTCGCCATCTTAGATTTTGACATCCATTGAGAATCATCCTCGAAACGACGTGTGTATATTTAAGAAAAGTTTTACTAAATATTTTCTAAAATTTATATTTTTTTGTGATACAGAAAAGTTTATTATCACTCGCTATCGTTTGCATTGAAGTTAAAGTGAAGCATGGCCAAATTAACCTACGTTTACAGATCAGATGAGATGAATTGCGTCAAAGTATCAAAACGACAGCTGCCTTTGATCGGAGGAGAAAACTTGATGGTAATTTATTCTTATTCATTGATTAATTTGTTGTCTTATAACAACTAATTTTTCTTTTAACTTTTGTCAGATGCTTATGGATTTAAATTCCAGAGGCTTGGTATTCGATCAACCTCCAGTAAAAGGACAGGAGCTAGATGATTTCGCGAAAAAATACAGAGTGTTAACTCCTGCTGAGCTGCGATTATCTTTGAACGTACCGACCATAGAATTTACATCAGTTCTTAGCCAAAATGTGCCTTGTGTTGGTTGTCGCAGAAGTGTTGAGCGATTATTTTATCAATTGATGCTTTCTGGACATCCAACGCTTGATCCAATTGTTATTACTGGAAGAGGAGTTCTAACCATTAGCGAAGATAAAATGAAGTCTCCGCAGACCCTGTGCACTCTTCTCCATAAACACAAGTTAGTGTTGGATGAGCTTCTTGATAATCAGTGCCGAAATAGGAAAAACTTGCGCTGTAATCTGCATTCTTTGGACACGTTCCGTTCTCGTCCATTTTCGGAAACTTGGAGAGATGTATGGAATTGTATGAAACAGCAATGCAAGGATGAGCTTGCTGTAATTGAATCATCCGAACTCCACACAATGCTTGATGGATATTTGAAGAAGCATAAATTTTGTCAGGAATGTCGAACAAAGGTAGGTACTGTTCTCTATACTTGGGTTGCAGATGGCACTTCACAGCCACTTTAATGAAGCTAGTAATGATATTATTGATATTTCTTTTAGGTGGAAAAAGCTTATTCTTTACTGGTACATGAAAGTAATCCTGCAAAAGAGAAAGGTTACGTTGCTCATTTATATTCCGGAATCAAACGGTGTTTATCTGATAAGCACATTCATCTTCAAACAAAACTTGAATATATTGACAGTCTTATCAAACGTGCTGAGCCGGAACTTAACGGAAGGTAAATATTTTCTTTTTCCTATGGAGATTGTTAATATGTTAACATTTTATAATTATAGAAATTCAAAACATCGGGAGCGACATGCGAAAACTTTAGAGATCGCTCAAGAAGAAGTGCTTACATGCATCGGAATGTGTCTTTATGAAAGACTGCGACGGATTAGTGTGTGTTTGAGGGAAGAAGAAAATGCTTGTCAAGTGTTAGCTGCAGTAGCTGTTCATGCCTTGAGTCGTAGTTTTGATATGGCAGTAGAGAGGAAACAAGGAATTAGTAATTTAGAATTACTATATGAGGAAATAAGTCGTGAAGAACGATCAAAAGAACACAAAAAAGAGCAAAAGAAACTAAAGAAACGGAGGAAGCGCAATGAAAAGAAGTTGATAGATAATACATCAGATAAAGCTGTGGAGTGTAGTGACGAAACTGATTCTAAATTATGCTCGTGTTCACCTGATGATAATGAAGAAGACGATGAGGAAGCAGATGATCGTGTCATGCTTTGCGATGGTACTATTATCGACGCTGGTCCCAAATCTACTATAACAATAAACAGAAATGAAGCCGATACATCTAAAATGCAAATAATAAGTTGCTCATCATGCGAAATGTCCAACATTGACAAGTTTTCTAATACTAATATATGTACCAGATCATCTTTCGACGGAGGTTATGCTTCAGAACCATTGCAATCAGAATCATTGCATACTTCTTCACATATGGATTCAACAACATCAAGTTTAGTTAGCACTCCGGAAGGCTCTGAAATTGCCTGCTCAGATGGATTATGTAACCATGGAGGATCAATACATTCAAAAAATAGATATGCTCCGTTTTCGAACACAAGTTTTTTTGGAACTATGCGATCACCAAACATGTTGCTGAACTCTATGTCAGGTCTTCCAATGACGTTGCAAGAAATGCTTGTAAGTATTTTTAGATATTATAGTATTTTGTGATAATGAGTAGCGAAAGCCAAGTGAGATAAAACTTATCCGGCAACATTTCGGCAAATACTGCAAATATTCCTTATATTTGTTTAATTTTAGGACAAATCATCAACTGAAGACGATGACGCAGAAAATGATGTTATCCCTAATGAATGTATACTGGAGTTTAAATCACGCAGTAACGTTATCAAAAAACAAAGAGAGGCTCTACGACAACAACTTTTGAATAATTTTAAGCAGTTATGTGTCAAGCATTGCAAGAAGGAAGATTCAAAAGTAGATTGATGCTGGGTTATTATTTTCAAAGTTTAGCAAAATGATAATTTTTTTACCGTTTCAAATAAATATATTGCAATGAGGCCTGTTGCTTCTCATAATTGAAATCAAATGTTTGAATGATTCGATAATTGCTCAAGTTTTTGGGTTGCGTTCTCCTCAAGTTAAGTGACTCTCTGTTCATATTTCGTCATGCCAATTCACACGTTTGAGTGTTATATGTTATGGAAGTATTCCCTGCAAACGTTTACAGTATGACCCACAAAAAAAAAAATGCGAAAATCATCATAATATGATTATGATATGTTATGTTTTTTTTTTTTCATCTGGAAAAGTAAAAACGAAAAAAACATGTTATTCGTTATTTCTCGCTCAATTTATGATCTCGCCCTTACCACCATTGGTAACCAAGTGGGTAGCTTGTTGTTACTGAGCAAATGAATGGATCCACGTTATTTAACAATGCACAGTGATCCAAGATGCAGTTTTACGCGGGAAGATGCATTTTGAGTTTTAAGCTAGGTATGCTGTTCCGCTCAAGAAAAGTAAAAATTTCTGCTCAAGAAATGGTCAAGAAATTTTCTATAGTGAGCCCCATTTGAAATATCATTTCTTTTCAACTGCGTACTGCGATCAAAGAAAAATGTTTTTCTTGAGCATTTCTTGCAAGAAAATTCCCATGCAACGAGATAGGCGATTACTTTTCTGTTGAAGTGCATACTTCGCTTTAAGCTAAGTATGCTGTTTTGCTCAAGAAAAGTAAAGAAATTCCTTGACTGAAAGGATCAAGAAATTTCCTACAGAGAGCCCCCTTTGAAGTGACATTTCTTCTCAACTGCGTACTGCGATCAGAAAAAAGTGATTTTCTTGACCATTTCTTGGGAAAAATTTTCCACGCATCGAGATAGGCGATTCCTTTTCTTGTCAGTAGCAAACCGGCCTATAGAATGAAAGATTAGACAAAAACGGTTTTCGACAAAGTTGTTTGTATTAGTTAGGCGCTTTGTTTAAAGTTATTGAAAATTAGGGTGGCCCACGTTTTCATACAAATGGTGTAACTGACTTTCTTATTTGTAGAAATTATATAATACATGCTTCAGCAAAGTTGTAGACCATTTAATTTCAAGCAACTTTGCCAAAACATGTTTTTTGTATCTCTACCATTCTAATTTTTCCTACGGTGACATAGGGTGGTCTGGTTTTCTGGCTCTAGTGTTTTCAATTCAAATATCTTATCAAAGTAGTCTATGAAACACTTTTAAAGCTTTGAAAAATGCGTTATTTTGTGAGTGAGAAACTCGCTTTCTCTTTTCGTTGTTGATTTATTGTTGTTTTTCTCCAAAAACATGCCTACTTTGAGTGTTAATATGTCAGATTAGAGCAAACATAAAAAATATCTTTTGGTGGCATTCAGAAGACAAAATAAAATTGTATATTATATCAAAAAAATTACAGATGTGTTAATGTTAACTCTAATGAAATGCCCTGAAAAACAAAGGATTATTAGCAGAATAACTTCAATCACTTTTTTTTCAACTATCTTTGTGCATGAATTTGCGTTTTCTGAAGTTCTAAAAGTTATTCATAGACGACTTTGACGAGAAATCTGAATTAAGAAAGATAAGGCAAGGCAGCATGAAAATAAATTTTTACACAAAAATGATCTTCTACAAAATTGTTTATAAAAATTTAAGCTTTTATTCTGTGTTATTTAAAACTAGGGTGGTCCACAATATCACATAAATAGTATAATCAACATTTTTATTTGCTAAAATAATGGTATATACTCTTAGGCAAAGTGGTGGAAAGTCAAATTTTGATCAACTTTGTCATATTTTTTTTCTGTAGCTAAAAATTTGACCGATCTAGAGTATTTTTCCCAAATCACCGTAGGGTGGTCCAACAAAAATAAGTTTTTCATCTCTATTTTTTTTTTTTCAATATTAACTTTTTGTCAAACGACTTTTAGAACTTTACAAAACGCAAATTTTTATGCAAAAAGATTGCATATATCTTTTTTGCTCAAAAGTTATTGAAGCTTTTGTGATAAAAAAAATATTTTTCAAGGCATTTCATTAGAGTTACAAAAACAACACATCTGTATTTTTTGATATACAATTTTATTTTGTCTTTTGAATGCCGTCAAAGGATATTTTTTATGTTTACTCCAATCTGAGATATTCATAATCAAAGTAGGCATGTTTTTGACCTAAAAATAGTCGAAAATCTCGAAGAGAAGTTGCAGCTGTATCTTTCAGACCTCTCCGAGGACACTCTAAGAAACATTTCTGTGAATGTGCAGAATGAATGATCTAGTGGTCATAATCCATGCTATTATTGTTTTTCAGTGACCAACATATAGATTCAATCTATCTGAAGCACTGTTAAAAATATTGTACTGATAAATTGCCATTTTATGTGCTTTATTTAAGGCTAAACTGGCTGAAAGTCTCATTAATAAAGACAATTCATTCATTCATTTAAGGCTAAACTTAACCCATCAGTGATATCCATAGTCTATCGCCATCAATGCACTGGTGATGGAATAACCAGCATGATGCTGATGGGATGGGATACAAAATGATCCGAATTGTATCGCAGTCGGCCTGTCGAAATCGGCAAATTTTAGACGTTGATAGTGACAGCGAGCAACTCTGCTTTCGACGCTTGTTGTAGTAGTTTTAGTGCTTTGTATATCTTATCAATACTTGTTTGAATAGTGGATGCTATCTATAAGCACTTGTGGATACTTATTATTGCCGAATAAAAAAACTTGAAATTTGATTTTTGTCTATGGAGCAACGCACTGTGCGACGGAGAGAAGCGCTTCCTCTATCTCACAGTGAGATAGTATTTATCTATGTTCATTCATTTGCTTAACAGCAACGGTCTATTCAACATGTTACCAATGGCTTTTAGGGCGAGATCATAAATTTTGCGAGGGTTATATTATTTCATCTGTTTAGAGTTAAAATTCATTTTTCGCTTCGGTAATGATTTTTATAAGCATACTTTCAAATTGAATCATGGCTTTTAGGGCAAGATCATAAATTTTGCGAGGGTTATATTATTTAATCTGTTTAGAGTTACAATTCATTTTTCGTTTCGGTAATGATTTTTATAAGCATACCTTCAAATTGAATCATACAGTGATGGAGTTAGAAATATTTGTGAAAAAAAACTTTTAAAATGACAACAATGGTGCCAAAAAAACAGGCCTTGGTTCTAACATTCGCCAAATGATCCAAAGAATTTATACCTGGAGCGCTGTAGACTTAAAAATATTTTAGAATCAACGGATAATTCTAGAGAAATGTGGTTAAAATTTCTCCCAAAACCATGACACTTGCAAAATATTTTATTGGGACCATGCAAAACACGTTTTGTAAGACATCCACCATCCGCTGATATCAATCAAGCTATCATTTTTGATAATTGGGGTGAAAAGTTTATTATTAGTAGAGCCGATGAGTTTACGAGGCAAATAGGTCTGTGTCATCATCAAAATCAAAATAGACGAAGCAAAATAGGTCTGTGCCACAATAAGGGAGCGGCGAGGCATCTTACAATCCAGGATAATCCTATAGTAAACAATAAGTTCTTCTGAAAATGCTATTTATTCAACAAATATTTTGTTTCGTTTAACAATTACCACAATTTTCATATATGTCTTCAATATGTGTTCATGGTATTCGCTTTTATGACATACGTTTGGCTATGTTTGGTTTACATAATACTAATTTGATTCAATCCAATAAGGCTGACGCAAATATTTACTTTCTTCTATGTCCCAAACAGTGTGTTGAATTTATTTAAAACATGTATTGTTCACAGTTTTACATGTTTAACGAATAACATATATGTTTGAATGTTATGATTTTGCAGTTCCAAAAAAAAATAATTTTTTTATTGAAAATATTTCCAGAACTTCTTTTACGCGGCCATGTAAGCGAAAACTATGTATTTTATTACATGTTCGTCTTTTTCTTACATAGTTTGTCGAGTTGTTTTCGTTTTGCAAAATTTGAACACTTGTTTTCATTTACGCTGCAACATATTCCTTTAGTAAACAGCTAGTCGTAACCCGCTTGATCGTGATTTATTTGATTAGAAAATTATGGTGACATAAAACAAATTAAATATTTGTATCGGCCTAATTGATATTAGTTTCTAATTTATCTCTAAAATCTATGTTAACGTTCCATGTTTGATATAGCACAAAATTCTTTTATGGAGCCATTTATATTTGATCTCGATTGCGGTAAAAATTGAAACAAAAAAAATACACATTATTACAAAACATTGCTTGCGAAACCAAAGATCCATTATGGATTCCACGCCATATAAAACACTAAAGCAAGTCTGCACACTTCTTTAAAATATGATGAACTAGCACGTTTCCGTTTGATCAATGAGGTATTTGATACACTTGTTCCAAATCAATGCAGCAGGGATCAAACCTAAAGTTTATAAAAGTTCAAATAGAGGTGCACATTTGTTTGGGCGTTTTAAGTTGCTGTGGAATTATAATACCCAGACTATCCAAAGAAGAAGAAGAATCTAAAATATCAACTGATTCCTATCGTCTTGAAGGATCTGTTACTATTTGTCTGTTAATTCGTCAACCCTCTTCAAATTATTTTTAATATTAGAATTTAGATTTAGTAAGGAAAAAGCGATTTTATTTATGAAAGGCAAGTTTCGTTAGCTAATAAACTTACAGAGGTTTAAGCAAAATCTTCACTGTATACGAGTTTAAAAAGCTTATCATTTGAACAAATTCTATATAAAGAAAAAGAAAGAGGTGTGCTCTGCAAATTCCGAAATTAAGTCTACTGTCAAATGATAATACACCAAGGTTTTTTACACGGTTTATTTTTATATAGTTTTTAAACACGGTTTCCAGAATTAACACGGTATTTTTTTATGGATTCCGGAATCAAAACGGATTTTACTCTAAGTTTGGTTTTAATCGCTCTATGTGTATTTTTCATTACAATTAACATTTGAAGTGTTAATCTGGCTTATTACTCATGTCCTGAAGTTTTTAGAAGTTAGCATTCAGTTTTTTACAAAACACAAGAATTCATACTGGGAGTATCGTGGTTTAATACGGGATTATATACTTTTTATTTAAACTTTGAGCAACTTTGGGTTTCTTAAGAATTCTCAGGTACAAAATTTGAGAATTAATTCTGTATTAACTACCTTCTTCTGACGTCAAATGTCACATGTATGTCATTTATAAGTTAGAGTTATGATCGATTCAATTTTGCTGTTTACTTTCTGAGAAACTTCGAGGACAGCCCAGATCTGAATGAAATGTGACAAGTGATTTGTAGGTGATTGTTTTACACGTTAATAAATATTAAAAAGAAAATGTAGGTGATTGAAATAGTTCATCTTTGTGTAAATGTATAGAACATAGAGAAAACTAGCGAAATTTAAAATGTATGGCATGCTTTTGAATTTAGTTGATTACCAATAAAACATATAGTCGACTGTCTGTATTTCTAAGAGTTTCAAAGCCATTTTAAAATTGGAAGTTACAAATGTGAAGTTTACTCCTTTTACTATCAGACATGTAGTATGTAATATTATCTGATCGCTTTACGCGATGCCTTATATCACAATAATTTCATGCTCTACACAAGCCTTTATATTTCCTTTGAGCAATACGATTCAAACATATCTAGTTGTCTCAAATGAACACGTTTTGCACGAATTTCTAAAAGAGCGCTATTCTTTTTTTCAATAAGGTACAGTGGGGGAGGTGTATCAGTGGGGTAAGTGGATCATTGGTCCATATTAAGCATAAATACTTGAATATGTTGAATGTTTTGCACTATTGTTTCATTTTAGGTTATATTCTTACGACCACACTAATACTATTGCAAAACTGGTACTACACGTACACTAGCACAAGCAAACTTTTTAGCTGCAAAAATCAATTATTTTTTAAATTGTTTTCCATCAATCAAAAATCCATTGTATCTCTGTCTAAAATCGAATTCTATTAGTTTTTTCGACACATGGTGAGCATGGGAGTTTTTCGTAAACATCTTTTGGAATAATCATGCAATACTTCTGTATAACTTATGTGTATAAATGGATGAATTTTCTCCAAATTATTCTAGCTAAAATGTTTTTTTTTATTTTCGAATAAAGATATTTTTTAATTTTTAAACTATCAAAATATAATATAACTAGCACTATTAACAAGAACGAGAGTATACTCATTCATACTATACATAATTATACCATATTAGTTTTGAGAATAGATTTTTTTGTTTGGTGATCCACTTACCCCACTATGGTGGGGCAAGTGGATCATTTGGTGCAAATTTTCAAGTCGCTAATACTCAATACATAACAATCAGAAAAATCGAAACAAATAACGATTTGAAGCACATCAGTCCCTCATTTGTTATACACAGAAAAAAGTTTGAATTACATTATTCAAGTTAGCTGTACATAACAATGAAGTTGACTATTGATTTTTCTATATCCACTTACCCCACGGTACCTTACGGATTTTAACGCAATACTTATCCCCTGTGTAAAAAACCTTAGTTCAATTCGATTCATACACATTTACTCATCGTCAAACGAGCAAGCGAAAATAAAAAAAATTAAATATCATTGCAATGCATTGGAAGGACGAAAAATGTTTACCGGTACGTCACGCACTGCTCCGCAATCACAATTTGAGTTACCTTCTGATGGATAGTCGTTATATGATAAGATAAATTATGATCCTGAATTTTATGAAATAAAGCAGTTTATGAACGTTATACAAATAATTTGAGTAGCAGCATTGTGAAAATAAATTAAAATCAGCTCTATCAAACTCAATTATCGCCAAGTTTTACTTCACAATACTATTTTTGTAATTAGTTGGCTCAGTATCGTAATGGTTCATGATATTCTAGCTTATCAAAACTTTGGTATCCATTCATGTCTTATATATAAATGTTAACTGTCAATATATTGAATTGAAGATGCTATTCCACAAACGCATAACTGTTTCATGTATGTAGGTTGCCCCATACAAATATACCAATTATGCGTATAACAGAGGTAAAAACTTTAGTAAATTAATTAAAAATAGGCAAAAAACACTCTGAATTCCAGACAATACAATAATCATAACTACATGTATAAATTTCATTGAAACTGATTGTAACCCTGATTTGAGTTTGGATTTATACAGACTACCTATGATAATCTTCACAGAGTACTGTTGACTGGGCGTATGCGATAGTTGAAGAATTTATTAATGTTATGACTTTATCCAAAGCAAGATATACAATTTTCGGCAACAAAATATTCAGAAGAATTTAGAGAAATACCTAAAGTTTAAAATGTTTAAACTGTGTTCGATTTGCATAAACATTTTCTTCTTTTTTGATTCATAACACTGTGTAACAAAAAGAAAAGTATTCGAAGTGACATGTCGCAGGTCTTGTTAAGTTATATAGATTTACGAGAAATGATGCAGTTAAAATTACTAAGATGTTCCACATATTTACAGAAATGACAAATATATTATTAATAAAAAATATGATATAAATTCTTGAGCAAAATTTTAGACCATTCAATTTTAAGTAACTTTGCCAAGAAAAGTTTTTCTGTAGCTTTGAAATTGGCCGATTAAGTGTTTTTTACCTATGACCGTGCTATCATGAACGAAATGATTCAAATGTTATCAGTCAATATATAAAAAAATGTAGAAAATAACTAATCTGTTTAAAAATAATTATTACAAAAATCTACCATTAAATGCTCTTTCGTAAATCAAAACACAGGCACTCATTCCTGCAGCACATCCTAATAATATCAAAAGTGTTTCCAGGCTGGTCCTTGTTTGCTATTGTGGTGGACACCGGACTACCGTTGAAGTAGCTAATTCATCGAATGTTTTATCGATAGGTATTCGATCGTCATACAACGTTGGAGCTTGAAGAATTATACCAGCAGTTCCAGCCAGTACCGCTAACGTGAAGATCCACAAGAATAACCGATCCAAAACCATTGCAACGTATTTCCAATCCTCTTTCACCTGCAATATAAGTAGAAGTGTGTTGGGGTAAAACTATGTTTTTGTTATATAAAATATGCATATGTTTACTGTTTCATATATTTTTTAAATAATCAGTTTCTACAGCTAACCGAATTTGTCTTTTTTTTATTGTGTCAAAATGTCGTATCCAAACTAAATTAAGTATACATTGCATCATGGTCTATTTAAAAACTTTTGGATTTTGAGTTAAACACAATTGAGCGTTCGTGATAATGAAGTGCCTTACAATAAACGGACGTAACATCAATCAATAGATTTTCATTAAATAAATTAAAACAATTTAGTACTATACCATTTAATTTAACTAGAGTTTGTATCCATTGACAGATACGCCTCAACTATAATGCTGTCTTCAGTGTCGTGTACTAGACGCATAAATAACTCAAGTCGAGTATAGTTAGAAGGGTGGTCTCTTCAGAAGCAACCATCCTTCTAAAATTACGTTTAGACATCGAAAACTAAAAAAACTCGTTTTCGGACTCTAGACCAGTGTGCCATAAATGGTGCGCTACTGACAGTGACTTCAAATTTTTGACAGAGTTCTTAGTCTTCGCTGAGCTTCCGCTTTTTTTTCCAAAACGTCAAACCTACATGAAATGGCCTTCTTTCTTTACTGAACTATGCAATGTCGTACGAGCTCATCTTATTACGCAGTTTATTTGAGTTGCGTAATGAAACATTACACGGTTTTTTTTTAAAGTTGCGAAATGTGTACAATTTCGTAAAAGGCCACTTGAAGGTATTTAAAGTTATATAGTGATATGTTAACTGTAGAGAACCTTGTATTTTAGATCGCCCGAAATTTTTCCAAGCAAAATTTTCACATGCGTCCTTGTACTTTAGATCGCCCGAAATTTTTCCAAGCCAAATTTTCACATGCGTCCAGTTGTCTATAAATTCCAGTTCTATCACCATCTTGCTCACACAAACGGTCTTTGTACTTCTGTGTCTTTGTGAAGTGTCACAACTCCTGAACCGAGTGAACTCAGTTCAACGGTGGATAAGTCAATGGTCTTATTGACTTATCCACCGCTGTACAAAATTCATTCGGTCCAAGGCCGGTAGGTTTGGATCCGATGTTTCTTGAGGGATAAACAATTCCCGAAATTTATTTTGGCGCCATTTTGTTTGGCTATACAATGTCAGTAATAAGAAATTTCTTTAAAAAAAACATAAAAATCGGTTGAGTTGCCTCCTTTTCAGATCTGTATACGGCCAGGCGAGTACCAGAAAATTAAATGTTCATTACTCAAAAACGGTTACACAAATTTGCTTCACTTTCTCACAAAAGATTCTCGTCAAGGTATTGTTCCGATAAGCAAATAACCGAACATGAGAAAAAAATCTGTGATCAGAGATATTTACGTGGGTTATGGCACCCCAGATGAAGAATGATCAGTAACGACACAGATTAAAAAAAAAATGTTTGAGAACTTGAGATTCAATGGTGCAAAGGTACAAAATAAATAAAAGAGTTATTGAGATTTGAATATCTTCTGTGGTAAAAAAAATATGCTGCTGGTGGGGAGTTAATTTCGGGACACACTGAGCCAATTTCATTGAATCTGGGAGACTGTGAACATATAGCTAGTGGAACTCTCGATTGCTAATTCGACACAATCTGAAAAATGATACGAACGAAATAATCGTGTGTTAACATAGAATATATCCCATGCTTTATACTAATATGGATACATATCTATAAAAATTAAGGGAGTTTCACTATTGCGGCGCTCTTTTTAAATCCACATCCAGCAGCAGCGGTACCGTCGAAATTGAATTTGGCTTGGATTTTTACGTTCTTCAAGGACACGAATGTTCCAAATTTGCTATATCTGAAACATTCGGTGATTTTTATTTTCACTGTGACGATATAGCGTCATTTTCAGATAATAGCATTCCGTGGATTTTTTTTTTGCAGAACAAAACATATAGGTATGCACGAAATATTGTTTGGCTTACCTTCGTTGAATCCTCCAACATTTTTGTGTGTTCTGCAATGAACCGTACGCAGAAACAGCTGCGGTGGACTTCTATGGGGCAGCTGGAGTGCGAAAACGATGGCTGTTTGAAAACAGGACTCTTAATACCAGATGGAACGGCTGTATCTGCTGCAGTCGATAAAGACAATTCTTCTGATTCAGAATGTGGAACTGGCAAAGGACCATGGATCTGACAGCTTCCTCCGAATGGGCCGGTGCCTGATAGACTGTGCAATTGAAAATTACTTCTACCATTTGCAACATTTTTGATCGATGAAAGTTCATGTAGTCAATCGTTAGATATTGAATGAATGTATTATTTTTACCGCAAACAGATTATTCAAAAAAGAGAAAAACGAATCAAATGTTATTTAGTCTCATAAATACCTTAGTGGAGATTGATCATCTTTCGATGATGTCCTAATATGAAAACGAGCTTTAACGCGATTTAATGCGGTGGTCGAATAATAAGGATAAAAGCAAACTTTTGGTTGTTTTGGCAACAATTTTCTACAAAATTGAAGTAAAAATAGAAAATGCAATTAACATATAAATTATTATATTAATATAATGAACATCATTCAAAATATTGATTATAAAAGTTGTTAGGCCTAAATAATAGCTAAGCATATTACTAGTAAACACACATAATTCAGTGAAATGTTTTACCTGTGATTTTCAATGTATGCCGGTCTTTTCATAAATAAAAATCGTGGTAGAAAATCTACAAAAAGAAAAACAACGTCAAGAAATGTTTTTCTGAAAAAGCTATCTCCGCTCTTACCAATGAAAAATGTTTTCACCCATGGTGCCATGCGATGTGTTTGTGGTGATCTAAAATGAACGTTCAATACTACGACCGTAACGCATATACTGAAATTTGAAGAAAGGTATGTTATCTTATCGAATACAATTAAATATTGAAATATACAAATACATTTACGTACAAAACAATAAGACAACTTTGATTATAACACATAACTGCATGTTTGCCACAATCGACTTTTTTATGATTTCTCGTTCATACCGTGGAACGTTATCAAATCATAAATACATTTTTGAAACTAAATAAAATCTGTGAGATTTATCTAGAAAGTCCGAAAAAATATCAAGTGGTTTTGTCACATAGATAGATACACGGATAAAAATCTGATCCCCAAATCAAGAAATTCATAAATTGGTTAGGTCATAATATCAGGATCACAAATCATGGTTCCTGGAGTCATAATCATGATTCTTCATAAGCGTAACATCCAGTATGCAAACACTGAGCGGTGCACTTTGCTTCAGCTCATTCGTATCGATCACTCTGAATTCAAGATTACGAAGTGGTTAAGTGGTAGAGTACGTTACTATAAATCGGAAGGTTCTTGGTTCGAATCTTAGTGTATGCTATTTTTTTATTTATTTTGTCGATCATAAACGGACGCGACTCAGCATTTTTGGCATTTGAATCATGATTCCGAGCAATCATCAACGAAAACCTAACGCGTGTGTAGCGTTACGGCAATCTGACTCATGATATCATGAGTCCAAATCATGGTGTATTTTCATAAGATGAAAACACACTGGAATCATGATATCATGAGTCATAATCTTGTTTTTTGGATTCTGATTTCTACCCGTGTATATCGAATAACAGAGATCACAATGAGATCATACATGAGCCTCATAATGTGGTAGTAATGAAATTTTTATCAGATTTAATTTCTGCAAATTCACCCAATTTGCGATATGAGCTGCACTCAAATTTTAAATGAGTATTGTTCAGCTCTCGGTAGTTTTAAGAAATTTCAGTTTTTTTTCACACTGACAAAAAAAAAAGGTTTAATTGGTACTCCATTTACTCAATACTTAAATATGTCGAATGTTACAAATATGCCCATAATAACTCTCGGAAATGTATGGGTTTCTTTGTACTTATTTAAAGTTTTTGTTACAGTCTACTTGTTTAATGTTCCTTCTTATAATTCCGCGAATTTGTAGAACCAACTTATGGCTTAAGCAAGAAAAAAATATATTTATCGTCCACATTATACTACAACGCTACAATATTATTATGATATGGATTTCATTGCTAAATTGTCATATCCTTGATCGGTATTTTTCTTATTTTGCTGGATAAAGAAAGATACCAACCTTACTCGTCAAGTATACATTTTACACGTCGTAACAAGCCCGACTATAGATACATAACAAAAATATAATAAAATTTTATCAGAATATGATATGCATATCTTATTATGATATAATTTTGTTAGACACCGTTATCCACAGAAAATATTGAAACAAAAATATATCATATTGTGTTATATTGATTTTGAATATATTTCTTTTTGTTTATTTTTAACAATTTTCTTATAATATTGAATACACATCTGTGCATTTTAATAAACTTGAGTTTTTGAATCAAGCAATTTTTTTTTATTTGAGAAGAATGAAACAAAAATCTCTTGAGTTTGTAAAACAAGCATAGGGGTAACAAAATATTATGATCTAATATAATTATTGACTAATTGCAAGTGATTGCAGGTGACTTTTTGCGACTTTAAATTCCTTGTTTTATATCAAAACATAAAATGTATGTCTATTGCACCGAATATAAAGTTTTATTAGAATTTTCAGATATGTAATTGATAAAAATATATGATATATGTTTCTATCTACTGCATGTTTAGTTAGAATTTTCATATAATTGATCAAAAAGCCCGTAACTTAATGAGTTATCCCATATATCATACAGTATTATAATTTTGATGCTTTGTATCCAAAATTCTAACTGGACTTGATATGTTTTTGATAGGTTAAAAACAAATTTTGTCATATTTATGTTACAATTCATAGAACTTTTTGTTATAAAATTAGTTGTTTTAACAACATCCTGCATCAAAATTGTAACAACCTATGTTCAAAAATCTACATATCATATATAATTTATATAATTTTGATATAATTTTGTTATGTACCCATAGTCGGGAGGCCATAGAATGGCTAGAAAAAAAATAGGTAATGCAACTTTTAGTGTACCAGTATAATTTAAATATATTTCAGATGCAATTTTATGGTTAACCTATCCTATGTACCGGATTTCGTTTATCTACTCATTATCAATAAGAAAAATAAGTGATTTGCTTGTCACATCATGTAGACAGTTTGAATTCAGGTTGAGCGATGACTGTTACTTCCGATAATTCTGAATAGGTGATTCACAAATTAAACCACATTTTCAAGCATAGCTACTTACCTAATTGATACTAATATCATGGCAAATATTAGATATTTCCCCAGCAAAGGCACTACTAATGACGTTGGTGGGATGATCTCAACAACCAGGAGGAAAAACACATGGAGACTAATAAGAATCGAAATGGACAGTGTAACCTACAACCAAAATAAAATGTTACAATGAGAAAATTGTCCAAAAATACGATTGCAACTCTGGCTTTATCTTTACTATAGAGAAGATCAATAAGAATTTTCTTACCTTTTCTCCACTATCTGACGGCAGGTAAAATGTTAAAACGGTCAAAAATGATATACCCATACATGGAATTATGATATTCACAGTATAAAACAGGGTCTTCCGTCTCATTGTGATATTGAATGTTATATCAAGGTAAGGTTCATCACAGCATGTGTAAAATTTTTCATTACTAGAATGTGGTATGCGTTAACTCAGTTATAGTATTATTAAAATACACCATCATTTTATTTATTTACCGAACTGCCGGAACTTCCAAGATGTCCCATTCAACCGACATGTAGAATTCCGATAGATCTACACCAACATCTACAATGTTACTTCCCGACTGTTCATCCATGTGACGTAGATCAACCTGATAGAATAAATATTTAAGTGTGTATCCATCAACTTCTACTTGAAAGTATTCATGCATTAAAGAAACCAATATTATTTCCTCAGAGTTTATAAATTTAGTAATTATTGAGTTCTAGAATTGAAAAAAATCAACAAAAGAAGAACATTTCCAATCATTATAATCAGTCAGTAACAAAATGCTTACATTTAAAATTGATTAATTGAAATACCGTAAAACATACTTTAACTCTGTCAGTTTATTGGAACTCAATACATGTTTATATCTACGTTTATTGTTTTTTTTTGCACAGCTCATATTAAACATAAACAATTCCAAATTTCATCCAATGAGAAATGAAATAAAAAGAAAACTAATTAAAAGTGTGCCAAAAGCCAAACAATTAATCAAAGTGGGAGGTAGTATTTTAGCTATGAAAAATAAAAAAAAAAGTTTTGTCATCAGCTAGAATTAAGAGCGTCTCATGGCGTACAACATACGCTGTGGTGCACATTAAATGATTGATTAATATTTATTTATTTCATGCTGATATTTTTAAGCATTCATTAACTCTAATAGCAAGTGATTCTAACACATTTTAACTATTTATATTAATGACTCACAATATATTCATGCAAACATGTTAGTAAGGATGTAGGTAACTGTAAAATAAATAAAATGCTAAAATTATTTAGCATTGTAACTTAATGTTTAAAGGTCTGTGTTTGTCAAATAATTGTTTTTATCATGGATACACAGTAGAGTAGAACCATAAGGTAGTATTTATGCAACCTGAAATTTCATAAAAACTATACGTAAAATGTCGTTTAGGGGAAAGTGGGGCAGTGTGGCCACCTTAAGGAAAAGACGATAAAACTACTGAAATCATTATGGAATCATGAAGTTTTTGCATAATTTCCAACAATCTAATACACTAGATCCGCATGAATTCAGATGCCTTATAAAGTTCTCGAAGGAATGAATGATTTTTCAGAATCTTTCATGTTGCTTTTTACCGATGGGGTAATATGAGTACCCTATTTTTGGTTGTAAAATTATCTCATATGATCAAAAATATCATTTTTTTCACTACTCTTGAAAGTTATTAGTATTTATGAATACACCGTTCAGAAAGATTGAATTTTAAAAAACATTCTAACAGACAACAATCCTAACATGTCACCTTAAAATTATGAAATTTGAAAGAGCCATTCGGGGCAATATGGGAAGTTTTTTCTAACATCAGTAATTTCTTTTTCTTTGAATTTAAAACACTGACTCATGTTAATTGCTTCATTTTTTTGTCAGCTTTGGGGTTGCATGTTATTTCAGGTGAAAGAGAATTTATGCAGTTTTCAAGAGGTGCTCAGTCCCCTTATTGGCGAAACCGGCCCGACTACCCTTAATTTACATAACTTTCGCACTACACGGTTGAAATTAACGATTTTAGTTTGATTGACGAGTTCCCTTTCATAAAATGCTACTTTCTGAGTTCATTCATGAAGGTTGAGTCGATAATTATTGCGACGTATGCAAACTTTGACAATATTTTTCATACTTGATATAAATTAAACAATTTATAAGGTATAAGGAAATCAGTCACGGCATACACAACTATGCAGACTATTTAATAGTGTAAGCATCGAATTTGATTATAAACAAGTGACGTCATTCTTATTTTACTTATAACCAGAAGCAAAGCAAAAACTGAGAGAACGTTGATTGCTCATTTCAAGCGAAATTCATACGTTTCAACACAAAACAAATGTATCACAAAGATTCGTCCGGAGGGCTAAAGAACGATCCGGATTAAAAACCTATAAGCTGCTGAGATTGCAAAAACCATACAAAAATTATGAAATTTTCATACATAAAGTCTACTTGAAGGTTTTTAATAAAGATCTTCGAGCTGTTTAGTGGAATACCTATAAGTTGATTAAAAAAAACGAATTTAGTACTATACCATTTAATTCCACTATAGTTTAGTGGAATAGGTTTCGGTTATAGGTTAACTATAGTGGAATTTAATGGTTTAGTACTAAATTCGTTTTTTTTTCATCTACTTAAAGTTTGTCTGGTTTATGTGGTCATATTATAAGCTGAATTTAGAAAAGATTAGGAGAAATTTTCCAATAGTGTTTACAGGAAGTCTTTCAGAATAAGAGTTCTGATAATTAACCTGAAGTGTATTATTTGACAGATAGTTGATAAATATAGCAACTAAGAATGGTAATCTAGTTTCTGGGAGTTTTGTTTGATGAGGATGTAGAAAAATTTCATCCTGCCATGGGCTATAATATTTTTGAATTATGTAAATGATAACGAAAAGGTGTTTGTATGTCACGAGTTGCCTTGAAAACGGGTCCATGGATTTGAACGTTTTTTGTTCATCAAGGGACGTGTTTGTATGAATAAATAGTTTAAGAAATTCATCGCTAAAGTTTAGAAAACCGTGTGAAAATAAAATTTTCAACTTGTATAGGAGTCTTCATTACACTATCATTGCATTATAGGTAGGAATTGCTATGCAATAAGAGATTTCCATGCTTCGACTTAGAGCAAAAAAACTGGTTTTGAAAATTTGTGAAACGATGATGGTTATTTTCCTCTTAATAATCAAAATGGAATAGGATTTGTAAGTAAATATAATAATAATATAATATAATATAATAATATAATATAATATAATATAATATAATAAATAGAATAGGATTTGTAAGTAAACCCGCAAGGTCCTTCAAGATGTAAGTTCACACAAACAGTCGTACAATCAAGCTTTTGTTTGCCAGAAAGACCCAATAGGTGGGAATAAGAGCTCGCCTTTTTCCACGAAATGTTTGCTACAGAAATTTACTCTTCATAGCCATTTCACTTCAATCGGATGCTCTGATGGTCCCACCCAACCCAAAATGCATATAAGATTAGAAATATAATCAAATAATACAATCCATGAAAAGATCTCACCGGTTTTTTTTTTTTATCTTTGTGTAGTATTTTGAAGCTAGTCGTCAAAACGATGTCGTCGAAATATTTCACCGTCAACGTCAACGATAACGTATCATTTAAGCGAGTTACTACGAAACAAATCCACGCGAAGTAAACTGACACTGTGGCATTAATGTGAGCTTCTGGAGTTTGAACACTCGTCTTTCCACCAAAAATTTCTTTTCTACCACTACCACTAAGAAACAAACCTTGCGTTTAGTATCATAAAGGCGTTTCTGCAGTTTTGGCGGGAAATAAGATTTCGTAATATTTAAATTCTGTAAGTTCGAAACTATAATCCTAGCAACATTTATTACTGAAACCATTCTAGAAACATCACAGCTACAAAAAAAATAATGAGTTAACTAAAGAACTACAAAGGAAAAAAGAAACGTCATGGTTAACTTTTTTGGTCATCATCTCTTGAAGTTACGTCATTTATGATACTGTTCCGTGTTTACAAAATGTCTAACAGAAAATATTTGCTGCTCAGTATTATTTCATCGTTTTTAACACGATGTGGCGCGGTTGTATAAGATCGATACATTCGAGGATGTAGTATGGCTTGTACCTGAAAAACTGGTGAATAAATTCACTGCAGTTTTAGGAGAGCAATGTTAAAAAAAACATTCCAAACATTTTCCAGTAAATCTGTGTTACCATCATTGAACACAGCACAGCGAAACTACTTTTCGCTAAGAGATTTGAGACCACCATCAAGTTCTTCGATAACTAGGCTGTCAACAATTAGAGTCCAACTATTGAAAACTGCATCAAATAGTGATCGTAGAACAGATTGTTTGTAAGCGTTTCGAAAAGGATAAAATCGTATAAATTTTAATATTCGTATATAAATCCTCAGATAATCTCGATTCAAATGAAAACAGCTCTTTCATGAAGTGTCATTCTTTAGTTTTGCAGTCGTTTAGCTTAACCGATTATAAGAAATTATGATATTTCGTTTAGTATGTGGTGGGTCGTGGGTAACGCTCTATCAAAGTTACCCGCATTACCAATACCCCGTTTTACGGTAATCATATTTACGATTAGAAGAAACTTCAATCCTTTGAAATTGAAGTGGGGCGTATTATCCCGAGTTACCCTTCCTAATAGTTATAAGAAATCATGACTTATTTTTCGTGTTGATTTAGAAGATTGGTAAACATTTGGTTGAAGCAACATAATTTGAATGAAATCCCTGAAATGAAAATTTCGTTCATAACATTCAAATTGAATAAAGAATCAAAAATTAGAAATAGAGGACTTCATTGAGTTTGCCACAGAACGTTTGAGCATTTTTTAAAATAAATTATATACTTGTATTTAACAAGAGTGAAGTAGCAACAAACAAATGGGAAATATTTTATGGTTTGGTGCACAGCTACAAAAACATTTATACAAATACAAATAATATACATGTTGTAACGAGTTATCAATATTCCTTATGTTTATTATTTCCATGCTGAATAGAATTAAAATCTTTAAAAAGCTATTGAAATCACAGAAATGACTTTTAATGTGAAATCTACATCAAAATACAGAAGAAGCATTCCACATCATATTGAAATTAATATAACTTTTAAATGTGAATTTAAAATACAAAATATAAAACTAGTACCTTCCCGTTTAATTCTATAAATTAAAATAAAGAACAAATAAATACTCCAAACACTGTCAATCTGTGGTTGTATGTGAGAAATAAAAAAAATGTAATGAATATATTTGAAGCTTTCTATTGTAATGCATAATCGGAGTTTGAGAAAATGAATTGAAACAAAAACTTTAAGAGAACAAATATCACTAACAATTCATTTTCAATTTTTTAAAAGCACGTTTTAAGGCTTATAGGATTGTTTATTATTTTATTATATGAAATGAAATGTATAATGAGTATTAAGTATTTTCAGAAAAGTGCTCTTTCATAAAATTGTAATAAGTGTGCTGATATCAATATTTCTCGTAAAGTAAAACATACGCAACAACAACATTCATTTGCGAACGGAATCATCGTTGCGAAAACACTACCGTATAAAATACGTCGTTATCTTTAAGATGGCGGTAGAGTGCTAATTTCAAACTCTAAAAAAAGGTTCCGAGAAAAGGTCACTCATATTTTGAATCAACTTTTTCGACAAACTAAATTAAAATGCCCTACCAACACCGACAGATTTTTTTTCAATGATCAAATCATTGTTGGTTAATACATAGTTTATACAATGTTATTTATATACATTGTATTAATTAATGCTTATCAAACAATAGACAGTTTTTTAATGTTGAGTTATTTTATATTTCTGATGTCATTTTTGGAACTGTTTTTATTTACCTTGAGTCACAACAACTAGCACTTTATTCATAAGTTGTTGCATGTTCCGAGTCTTTATGAAACATGTTTTCTAGTTTCGAACATACCGAAAAAAGGTCAATGTGCAATTTCTGAAAATTCGGAAGATAATAGTAAAAAAATATGTTGAACAAATTTAGAGAAAAAAAATTCTATTCAAAATCTATTGTGTTCTGCAAGAAAATCCACGAAACGCGATTATCTTATAAAATAAAAAATATAGCCGTGAGCATAAAAAAACCCACTCAATTTCGGAGATTTATTGAGATCGAATATTCACGTGATAAACGAGAATGGTGAAAAAAGAAGATTTGATTTTTGATGTTGCGTCTGTACTGCCTTTGCGCGTCATAGCCATTGCTAAAGGTAAAGATCCGCAATAGTATTGAAAAGAAAATATACGCAAACTGAGCTGTTTGATTTTGTATGGAATTTTAACGTTTGCTGATCTTGTTATTTACAAGTTCCAAGGTAGAGTTGAACTTCATGTTAAAATCAGTAAGATGACAGCTACTGTAGCTTTCTGAAGAATCGTAGGAGATAAAGCATTCAAAAGTAGCAATAAATATTACATTGTTAGTAACACTTCATTGAGTAAAGTAAGGTAAGGTAAGGTAAACCTAGCAATCGATATAACGAATATAACAATGCACATAAAACATTGTGCACTACTTTGAAGGATAATTTGAGAATTTTTGTGAAGTTTTGATATTGAAACTTGTAGGAAGATACACGTTGAAACAATTAAGGACAAGTACAACAACATAGGTTCCTATAAATGCCTTTAAATCACTCCGAAAAATCCTGCAGCAAAGAACACGTTTGATAACCATAATTGAGTGGTTCTCCGAAAATAAACATATTAATGAAATTTTTGGCCTGAAAGATTCGATATATGGTGCAGATCTTGTGATTACACAGTTTTACTCCTCTTTCATCAAAAATCATAGGTAACGTCCAGTGTATGATTCGTGGTAGTTGCATGTAAGGTGTTTTATGTATTTTACGCGTTACGCGCATATAATTTGGCCACTTCCATTTAATTTTGTCATAAATGAGCAAATTATATACGCGTAACGGTTTGTCAAAAATACATTGATTAACTTATTTGATTTTTCTCTATGGCATGCTGTAGCGACGTATAGACCGAGAATTGCCTCGATACAACATTCCAAGGGTCAGTGAAGAATGCTTCGTTTGATTGACAAATTTCCTACGACTGAAGCAAGAATCGAAGTATTACTCGTAGCACTCACAATACGAATAAACGACTGCCTGCATTAGTTGCACGGCCACGAAGTCCAGGTAAGGTTTACTGACGAACATATACCTCAAAATATCACTCTGAAGCTTCCCAAAATCTGCGGAACTCCTTCCGTGTCCTCTGACCTACTGTGCTGTATCTATACAAATTTCTGTATAATTTGTTGTATCGAATGGCATGGGCACAGTCACCAGAAACTTGTGTTTTTTTATTATTATATTACGAATAAATTATTTTTGAAACATATTTTTTTTAATCTCAAATACTTTTGTGATATTTTAGTTTTAAAAAATCTACTTCTACAACACAAACGTGATCTGATGATGTTATGATATTTTTGTTTTGAAACATACATGTGTTTTGAAGATAAAAATTAGTTTATGTTTCAAAAGTTCAAATCTCCAACTTTTCAGATAAAGCGAGTGAAAAATCAAGAAACAAGTGTATTTTACGCTTTTTTGTTCGGGTCATTATCACAATCTAAAATAAGACTTGTTCGTAAATCATTCAATATGACTGTAAAAGTTAAAATTATGGGATGCATGTTTCACCACTATGAGGAACCATAAATAAATATGGTTTTTATCTGAATGGTTATGGATCTGAAATTCTGAAATAGTTATATACATCTGCTGATGCAAATTTCGATAGCAGATTATTAATCTTATGATTAATATTTGAATTACACTGACATTTTTTTTTTATGACAATAACAAATTTTATAGTGAGATATGTCTCTAATTTAATGTTCACAAGATTCATAGATTGAACAGCTTTGAAAATATCGTTCAAAGATGCCGCACTCTAACATATATTTTAATAACAAGACTTTTAGTCTCTTTACGAGAAAAAAAAAACATTTTGTATCATAAGTATCTCTATATTGATGGTCAAATATGAGCGAACAGGGCTGGAAGTAAGTTTAAATTTATAGCACAGCCATATTTTCCAACTAGTAAATATATTAAAATAGCATTTATAACAAAAATAAAATAAATTAGTTTATTTATCATTCATCTAAATTGAAAACGACGTACAATAGCATATTCAATTTCAATAACAATAAAGATGCACTTTAAGTCAAGTAGCAAATAACCGATAAATGGTCATGTTCACACAAACAGCAATGCCATTACTATTTCGAAAGAATATTTTTTCAGAACTAAGAAACTAAAGACATAATAACTGCTGAGTAGTACTGTCAGTATTTAATAGTTGACTAATAACTTTTCTAACATATCACAAACCAGAACGATAAGATAAAATCAATATCGTTTGTTAACATTGTCATTATGCATTGCATTCTAAAACAGTTTTTATTACGTCTCATCTAGGTTGCAGGTTCTTTGAAATCATAACAAAAATGCTTTAGGTGTAGGGTAATAAATGTTGCACCTTAAAACCATCATAGGTCCAGCTTCCTAACTTTAAGACACATGTTTGTACATCATATGGAAAATATTCAACATCTATTGAGCACGACGATTTGTACACTGCAGGTGGCTGCCAAATAACCAGACCAGTATTATATACTGTTGCTTTGGTCATTAATGTTACTTCATAATGACCATCAGCACTGTGAAAAGAAAAAATGTAAAAATGTAGAAAATTCACAAAAGAAAAAATGCATACAAATTTAATATTTTTTGAAGCTGAACATCCCCTCCTGTAATATATTGTACAATATGAGTAATTGTCATAAAATTAATAATAATAGAATCAAAACAGAATAAAATTATAAATACAATGCTTGATATCACAGAATATTTGTAAAACCAATACGATAAGCAATTAAATTGAATAATTGTTCTTTTCATAAGGGGCAGTCCATTAATTACGGGGGAGCAGGAGTTTTAAGATTTCTTCGCCATCGGGGAAGAGGGGCTTGTAAACACGCAAAAATTGTTTAACGTAATTAATGAATGGCCTGCTTTTTTTTAACAAAAGAGAAAAAAATGTTCTCTGCATCATTTGAAAAAAAAAACATACTTTTTGACCAACATTTTTTGTAGTATATCCGTTAAGCATGTGGGTTGTTGTCATAATTAACGTTTTTCATAATAACACTTCTGCCATAAATAAACCTAATTCAAATATTGTAAATTTTGTATTTTAATCGTCGCCGGTAAAACAATCGCCAGCCAACCAGCCGTTGCGAATTTGACGTTTCACCGCAGACACCAACTAAAATGTCCGCAGTCCGGTACTTATAAAAAAGACTTGAATGCGCTACTAGCAGAACTAGCACTCGTCGTAGTTATCCATCTCGGCAAGCCTCATTAAATAGATGTACGAATCGTGTTGTAAAAATCTTCATTATGCAACTTATTGCGTAAGCTACTATTTCATTTTAGCACCCTGTACAAAACCAAAGCAACATTATTTTTTATAAAAAAAACACGGCAAGTGTTGCCAACCTTCGATTAATTTTTTATTTGATTGAAGTTGAATTCAATATAATGTAGGGTGTCCCAGAAAGTGTGGGTACGACTTTGCCAATGAAAATCATAGTACTTTTCCAAACAATCAAATATTTTTATATTTTTGTAATTTACTATAGGGTATTTCAACCAGCATCTGTGAAAATTTTGTTTGAATAAATAAATATTTACATTGGAAATTTTGATTCTAGAAAATCAATTCTTATCTGGTCAGCACAGACCCTACATTCTGTTTTTGTTGAAAAATAACTAGTAAAATATGTTTTAATCAAAATCTTTCGCCGTGGTGAGCTCAAGTGGATTGTATCAAGGAGGTTTTACATACATTTTTGTTTGAAATTTTGTTTGGCTTTGTTGGAGAACACTTGAAAAAATGGTAAAGTTCGAAAAATTTCGAATTTTTCTCTCCACATAAGACAGCATAACGAAGTTATTACTCTTCAGGTATTATACATAGTAATAAAAATGATACATTTTGGATTTACGAATGGTTAATCCCTATTATCTTGAATAAGCAACTTAAATTTTTTATTTGCTCATGTTTTTACGTAAATTTAAGGATTTGTTATTTGACCTTTTTTAAATCGCCCAGGGCTGGAATCGAATTTTTAGTTCCAATGCAAATTTTACATGCTTAAGTTCAAAATTATAATATGAATATGTGATAATCTGATCAACTATCATATCGTCGCTGATAAATATATTTTTTTCAGATTTTTATTATACGCGCTTTCTGACACAGAGCAAATTTTGTAAAACAAAGGCTCAAAAATAACGCTATTTGTGCAAGACTGATAAGAGATGCTTTAAATAAGTGTTACGTAATCAATAATGATTAAAGAAACTTAAAAGTAGTAGTGGATACGAGTAACTGACACTGAAGAAGACTTCAAGTGGTAGTCGAAATACGCGTATCTGTCAAAGATAAGCATTTAGGAGCGGAATTCAAAGGTACACGGTACTCCATCTACTTTTAAGTTTCTCTATTTGAGATTCTGCTCAGAGGATTCGAACATTCATTAAAGAGTAATAATGATTAAATTATTTATTAAAAATCGCAATCTTCTCTTGTTCGGTACAGTAATCAAATGTGTAAAAATCAGTTTTTTTTTTCTTCACACGTCTTGAAATGGCAGTATGGTGAAGTCGTGCCCATACTTTCTGGGACACCCTATATAACGAACGCCAACATATACAGGGAAAACAAACTGAAATATCACGTCGTATTTGAAGCGCATCACTCACGTTACAAATATTTAAACGTAAAATACCATTCGAATATTGGTAACAAAATATGATGTCAATAGATCCGTTGCGATGTTTAATACATTTTATTGGAACAATTTAAAGGAAATTTAACGCAACATCCATATTGTAAGTGATGTGCAGAAAAAACGACGTGATAGGTGTCAATTATAGTGGATTATCTAAGCAAAACAATTTATAACATAGTAACAAAAAGTCCTATACATAATCTTATAGCGTCAATCGAAAGATTTCAACATCTCCTATAAGCGGAAAACATAAACTGAGTGATAAAATTATTTTTTGAGCATAAAATCGATTGAGCCACTTTTGGTTCACGTGTTCCTGTAGTTGCGCTAGTGCCCCAGTTGTAGCCGTTTGGTGATGAATGATGCAAGGAATTTCAAACAGAATAGTTGATTTTTACATAGGTTTAACATTTTTTCCTTGGAACAGCAACTAAAAGTTTTCGAATAATGCATAAAGATCATCTCTGGGACTTTTCTTCATTTTTATACATTTTTAAATCTTCAACAGTCAATACTTTGTTTTAAAAGGCAACTTTGCAGAAGCTAGCGCGTGGTAAAGCACATACAAATTATAGATACTATACTGCCCAAAAAATGTTCCAGCACATTTCTGCATGCTATATATGTCAAGCACCACCGCACATTTTAGTCAGCAGCAGAATAAAAATAATCTTTTCGAATATCTCAAAGATCGAATAATGTGTCTCCCGTAATTTGGGGTTTCTAAATCAGTTTCCGCTCTCAGAAATGTTCCAACATATCACATTTTTTCGCTAGAGGTCGTTGAAGTTGTATGATACAGTCAACTCTCCCTTATTCGATATTCCGTATCTCGATATCGAGTTAGAGAACCATAGTAAAATTTGGGTTACGACGAATGCTGTAAAAATCGAGTTCTGCAACGAGTTTCTTACAACATTTTCTGCAATGAGTTGCTTACAATATTTTATGCAATTTCGTACAAAGCCATTTTAGGCTATCAGAAATTATATGGATATTCATTCACCATTATTTCGCAATTTCTGAAAATTGTTAAGAGTCATTACGCATCTGAAATAATAATAAATCTTCGAGCTGTTTAGTGGAATACCTATATGCAGATGAAAAACCGAATTTAGTACTATACCATTTAATTCCACTAGAGTTTGTAGCCTTTGGCAGATACGCGTATTTCGACCTCAACTGTAATGCCGTCTTCAGTGTCGTGTACTAGACTCGAGTATCTCGAAGTACGCGTATCTGGCAAAAGATACAAACTCTAGTGGAATCAAATGATATAGTACTTAATTCGATTTTCATCTACTTTTCCGAAATAAGTTGCATACAAACCACGACTCTGCTTATCTCAGTGCAGAGCGATTGAAACAGCCTATTACGATTTCGAAATTGCAAAAAATACTGTTTTCTGTTATTGTTTAAATGGTATTGGAAGTAGGGGTAAACATCGCTTTTTTGCTAGACCCGTGAGTGTTAGTTTATTTAACAAATTTCGTAAATTATGGTAAAGGTTTATTATGTCTAACGTGGAAATTCATGACAAACAACCACATGGATTTCAAGTTTATGTCTAACGACATGAATGACCTTGTAAAAGAACAAACCCCATAGCCAGTACAGTGTATTTATGTGTTATTTTTTTATTATATACAATAGTTTTTTTTTTTACAAAATATGAAACAAACAAAAATGTGCTCGATGATATGTTATGAATCAATTTACAAAATGAGGCATGAGTGAGTAATGGTAAACTAAACTTGAAAACTATTTACATTTATATAAACTGTTTTTAAAAGAAGTTACGTGCATATTTTATAGTTAATGTAAATTATCTTTGTTTCCGTTTTAGGAAAATTCGCAAAAATCTCCCCAAACTATATACACAAATGATTGAAACTGTCATTAGTTTTGTAATGATACTAATGTCAAAGGAATTGTTTTTGATTCGTAATGTTTACATGGGTCAAAATTTTCAGCAAAAGACATAAATGAAATCACTTTGCAAAACAATTTACGACGAGTTCGGTGGCAAACTCCACTCTGAGAGAAGGGCCAATTAAACAAAGTAAAGTGTAATTTGCTACCTCCCACTATGATTTGTGGGACATTATTTTCATTTTTTTTATTACGATTTGACGCTCTTAACTGATACTATGTAGTAAGCTGCAAAAATATATATATATATATATGTTTTCAAATGAAGGTTTCATTAACATATGTATGTATAAAACATTAAATGAGGGTGCGTTTGCTAAAGCTTTAAAGTTTTTGCTAGTTTGTCAATCAAACAGGCTACTATTTACAGGGAAATACCACGGTGTGGTACGAGATGTGTCCTGAGTTAAAATTAAATCAAATTACATAACTTGGATTTAAATAAAAAATAAAAAATCAATCAAGAATTTGTATTGTCTAGAAAATATTCAGTGAAGCTATTTCTTTGGAAATGAATATGTAATCCAAGTGTTAGAAAGTTGGATAATTTCTCATAACCTACCTTAAAACCATCATATGTCCAACTTCCAAATTTTAACACGCATGTTTGTTCATCAAATGGAAAATACTCTACGTCTATTTCACATGATGATTTGTATATGGCAGGAGGTTTCCATTCAACTAAGCCTTCGGAATATATCGTGGCTTTTGTCGCTAATGTTACTTCGAAATTACCGTCAGCACTGATACATTCGACATTTAATTTTAGATGCAGAAAGGGGAGATTTAGCATATGAATTTAAGCATGGAATTAAAATGTTGATTTTAATATTTTGTTTATGCTTTATTTTGGTTATATTTATATGAGCGCTCATGAGCATGACACACAGTATTTGAAATGTAAACATATTAAAAATAATACTTAACAAATATAAATAAATTAGCAATCTATGAGCATGAGTAAATTATAAGAGTACACTTAAAATGTCAAAACGACTGCATTACTCAAAGAACTTTTTTTTGTTTCCATGTATGTTTGATTAGCAACTTTTGATTAGATGAGAATGATTGCTTTAACGATCGCAGATAATGTTTGCTGTCTCAACTGTTTGTGAATTGAGTATTTAATACTTCGCATCTGTTTTGATTAGGATTGAACCTATATCTGGTCTTTTAGTTGATACATTCAATTGTTTTTGAATCGGGTTAGAACAAAAATGTGTATCGATATGATCAGGTTTGGAACAATGTACTTACTTGTTATATAATACAATGTCTGGACGCCAGATGTGATCTGATGGGACATGTAACATTTGAACTCCACCGTATTCCTTCGGTTCCCATCGTAATTTGTAGTCGTACCAGGACTATTGATGGATAAAATTTACAAAGATTGTTTGATCATTACATAGATGAAATAATTTGTTGTCTTGTTAAGGGGACAGGATACATCATTGATTTCGAAATTTTCAAAAGCAATATTTTCGTTCCAAATTAAGAAAATTTACAGGAAAATGTGTTCATTGTATTCTATTCTCCAACCGAAACACAAAGAACACATTTTCATCAATAATTGTTAGCTTTGAACAGATGCTTTTGAAGTTTCGATGATGACGATTATCACGATGATGGAGCGTTGAACGTAAATCTCCTATAAAGAAAAAATGTGAAATCTAAAAAAAAAGGGATTCACTTATCCCGCGCTGATTAATACCTATTTCAGGCATCTGTGCTAGTGAGAGAGGCAGTAGTAACAGGTTAAAGAATAAAAAATCACCAAAAATTAACGGAAAAAACACATACTATCACTAGATCGCCACTCTATATCTGTTACACTTCTATTCCTGTTGCCCTATGGTCATCAATAAATATCATATAAAAATAGAAAGATTAGGAACATAATAGATATACTGCTTCGCGACTAAAACCTCAAATATGTCTCAAATTGCTTGATAATGGTAATCTATTAATTATCTTGGATACCTGATATCATCTCGTTGGAAATAACAGTCAAATTGAAAATTCGATTTTCTAGTGAAATTGGTCCAAATTAAGTTTTTTCATCCAATCGTTTAAAAAGGCATTACTACAAGTTTTTTTGTTGTAATGCAGAAATTTGTGCATAAACCTGAACTAGAGGTACGAATTTAACTTCTTTTTGGTAATTCCACTAAAGTTTCAAACGAATTATGACAAATTATATAGATTTGAATGATGAAATCGATAAATTATAATGAAAAATGAAAATGAAATTTTCACCTCTAGGGGCAAAAAGGGGCAAGAAAAACTATTGCACGTTTGACAGTATGGATGATTTGCTGCTTCATAGTGAGTGACTCATTTTCCCGAAACACTTCACATAAAACGTTCGAACTTTTGAAAATTTAACAAAGTTTTGGAGAAAGATTGTTGTAGTGAATGAACCGTAAAATTGATTGAAAATTGTTTAACGTGCATTCGGACAGTTAGAACTGAAGAGAATTTTGTGGCAGTGTGTTCATCATAGTGGTTATCACGCCTAATGGTATGGGTGCCCTAGTGTAGATGTGGTTGTGAACCTTAGAGGAAAACAATATGCACTCTGTCTCGAATAACACCCAAAATCCGGGTGTAAATTTTTCAAATTGGGTAATATTTCCATATGCATTTTGATGAGTCTGAAAAGCGTGTGCAAGTTTCTTTGAGGAAAACAAAAACAAACTGTGTATGACGAGCGTATGCTAGTCTAAGTGTGTTCAAATGTCACTAAGCTCTAACAAAGTCAAAGATTTCATACTGAATGCAGATGTTGAACAGTATATAACATTTTAAGGAAAAACACATTGTATTGACTAACCATCCACAGTTTGTTTGAAAAATACATAAACGAAACGATGTCACAATAAAAATGTGCATGTTGAGCTTGTTACATGTTAACAATCCATCACTGAGAAAAATCCACACGTTTTATCCGTGTGTTTGAAATTATGGATCGATTCATGAACGTCTATATCGATTTGATGTGATTTTCTAACAAACTTCGAGTGTGTTACACATTCAATTCTTTAGTTTTGCTTCATGGACTGATTCATCAACCGACAACATGAATTCCATAATATTCCACATAAGTTCCTGAAGCTTTCCATTTCAAATTCGTATAGGTTGACACTATGGGTACATAGATCATCACCCAACACGGATTCAGTGTGTTTAACTTATGATTATCTTGTGTCATAATCATCATGTAGGGGAAGACGGGGTAAGACCGCCCACCTAAGCATGTTAATTCATATGTCAAAATCAAGAATTAATAAATCCTTTTCCGACGCAGCATGTCGTTTTTTGAAGCCTTAGGCATGATCAAAAAATATCACAGGTGTTGTATTTGTAAAAATATATTTATTTCTTTACGCTTGAAAAAGTGATGTCTTATCAAGATTATTTTTAGCTACGGGGTAAAACCGCCCACCCACGGGGTAAAAGCGACCACCACGATTTTCGAACACAGTTTTGAGAAAAAATATATCAGTTCCCTAAGATTCTGAAAAGTATAATGTTTTAGGAATTCTATATTGATTAACGGGGATATTGAAACATTTTTAGGATTAATTAATTAAAAAAACTCAGCTGTTTACTTATTTTTACCTTGAGACACCCATATTTTGGAAAAATATACGGATTTGGCTTGTTCTTATAACAAAATTGATTTCATTTTTCTTGAATAGTAATGTAAATCGTAGTTACAACTTTTAAAATGGTTTGGACATTTTATTTGGTATAAATTAGGGGTGGCGGTCGTACCCCATCAACAGTGGTCGGTTTTACCCCGCTTGCGACATTTTCACAACTTAGGCCATTTCAAAGCTAAATATTTACAATTCATATTTCACTTCACTGAAGCATATTTCACATTTCTGTTGATGCATGGACGGGTAATTTGTTATGTTTTTTTTTTCAAAAAAATCCCTTCCGAAATGCTTAAGTGAGCATCTGTTAAATTTAGATCAAATTCAATATTGTCGAGCAGAATCTTTGTTTTTGATATTTGGTATGAAAAATTTAATGTAAATACCATCATAAATGGTTCGGAATGTCAAAAATCTTGTATTTATGAAAAGTGCTTGGTAACCCGGACGAGGCCGTCGGCTTCGTGGTAGGCCGCGCACACGTTGGCTTTTTGCAGTTGAAGAGGACTTAAGGGCACTTAACGTTCAGGGCGACTGGAAGCGATTGGCTCAGGACCGAGCCCAGTGGATTCAACGTAGCGGATTGTAGCCCATCAAGTATCAAGTATCAAGTAAGCTTGGTGAATTTTTAAGACAACCGCCATTTTCATGCCAAACTGAAGGTGGTCCGTCTTACCCCGGAGGGCGCTCTTACCCCGTCTTCCCCTAACATGATTCATGTTCAAGTTGGTCGATCTGAAATCGATGAGCTTGCTGTCGATTGCCGTGTTCCAAATCTCTGAATTGTTAGTGATCAACCCATAGCGAACTAAATTGCGGTCGGACCTCGTGTCAAACAACAGTCATCATCATGTTCCAAAGAGAAGAAGCAAATTCTGAAGCTGAAAGTGTTAGAGGAAAATTTGCGGATTCGTTTTTCTTTCGAATAGTGAAGATGTCCGAGTGAAGATGAAGAGTTCATTCTAATTTTCTATACATAAAATGTATTACTTCCAGCATTAGATATAATGCAGAGAATCGGATTCCACTAACGAATTTTCCTAGCTTTCAGCTTCAAATAAAATGAAATATGCTAATCACGGGCTTCCCAAAATATGGACGCCCCGTTTGTTGCCGACTCACTTGTTTGAAAAAAAAAAAACTTTCGAGTGAGCTTGCGACAAGCAGAGGAGCCTCGAATCCATATATTGGGGAGCAAGAGTTCTTGTATCAAATTTCTTCTTTCAGTCTCATGACATTCATGTTCTATCACACATGACTATCTAAAGCCACTACATTTCGAATTCAATAAGCAAATCAGTTGGTTTTCATGATTTCATATTTAGACATTCATGTTTATTTCACATGACAACCTAATATTGATACACATACACATGTAATTATGCCGTGAAGTCAATGACGAAATCCATATGGCTACCACACTCAAGTCATGTGGTTTTCCTCATTGCGCAAATCTATAAGTAAAACACACGACCTTGACGTGTAGATTTTTCTCAGTGATTCTCAACTGGATACGAATATCTTTTCACACTAGCAAAACGCGAACCGAGCACGATTGATCTGGATTTCTCACAGGGGCATGCAATAGAATCAAAAAACTACACTGCTTTGCCCAACAAAAAGCGCGAAACGTAACGTAAAAAAACTTATTCACCGGCGCCACGAAAAAATGAATAGGCTTGCTTGGGCTTTAGAAAATAGTAGTTTACGTAACAAGTTGCAGAATGATGAATTTATACAGCATGAGTCGTACATTTATCCGACGAGGCTTGCCGAACAATACATCACATACACTACATACAATGAACTTTATTGTAGAACTACGGAATGCATAGTAAAATTAAGAACTGCACCAACAATTTTCAACCGACTAACCGACTAAATTTATCTGTTAACACTACCAAAACATAGTCAACATCACTACACAAGAAAATATAGTCGGTTTTTTTTTCAACCAGAGTTGGGGACGGACCTGGTGTAGTGGTTAGAACACTCGCCTCTCACGCCGAGGACCTGGGATCGAATCCCATCCCCGACATAGTCTCTTATGACGTAAAAAGTTATAGTGACGACTTCCTTCGGAAGGGAAGTAAAGCCGTTGGTCCCGAGATGAACTAGCCCAGGGCTAAAAATCTCGTTAATAAAGTCAAATCAATCAATCAACCAGAGTTGTAGTATTTATGACTATGAACATTCTTGATTTGACAAGTTTGGCATTGTACTTTTGACCACACTGAGTTGTACGGTGTGTGTCTTGGATTGAAATACAATGCTTTGAAGTGCTACTATGGACTAGGTATATTCGATTTGTATATGGGAATATAGGTGGGTTCTGTCCTAAGGTGTCCCTTCACACCCTATTTAAAAAAAAAAACAATAATCAATAGGGTCCCAAAATGTTCAATGAAATCTTGTTTTCATTTAATAACAAGAAAGAGCATGTTACTGCAACTACTTTAACAATTAAGTGCTCAAAACACCACAGGGGTTTTAGTTTTAACACTGGGATTGTTCTTATTTGACATTTCGAAAGAGACACGGAAAACAAAAACAAAAACAAATTGAGTAAACATGTGTTTTTGGCCTAAACTTATTCAACTTATTCACCGGCGCCACGAAAAAATGAATAGGCTTGCTTGGGCTTTAGAAAATAGTAGTTTACGTAACAAGTTGCAGAATGATGAATTTATACAGCATGAGTCGTACATTTATCCGACGAGGCTTGCCGAACAATACATCACATACACTACATACAATGAACTTTATTGTAGAACTACGGAATGCATAGTAAAATTAAGAACTGCACCAACAATTTTCAACCGACTAACCGACTAAATTTATCTGTTAACACTACCAAAACATAGTCAACATCACTACACAAGAAAATATAGTCGGTTTTTTTTTCAACCAGAGTTGGGGACGGACCTGGTGTAGTGGTTAGAACACTCGCCTCTCACGCCGAGGACCTGGGATCGAATCCCATCCCCGACATAGTCTCTTATGACGTAAAAAGTTATAGTGACGACTTCCTTCGGAAGGGAAGTAAAGCCGTTGGTCCCGAGATGAACTAGCCCAGGGCTAAAAATCTCGTTAATAAAGTCAAATCAATCAATCAACCAGAGTTGTAGTATTTATGACTATGAACATTCTTGATTTGACAAGTTTGGCATTGTACTTTTGACCACACTGAGTTGTACGGTGTGTGTCTTGGATTGAAATACAATGCTTTGAAGTGCTACTATGGACTAGGTATATTCGATTTGTATATGGGAATATAGGTGGGTTCTGTCCTAAGGTGTCCCTTCACACCCTATTTAAAAAAAAAACAATAATCAATAGGGTCCCAAAATGTTCAATGAAATCTTGTTTTCATTTAATAACAAGAAAGAGCATGTTACTGCAACTACTTTAACAATTAAGTGCTCAAAACACCACAGGGGTTTTAGTTTTAACACTGGGATTGTTCTTATTTGACATTTCGAAAGAGACACGGAAAACAAAAACAAAAACAAATTGAGTAAACATGTGTTTTTGGCCTAAACTTAGGCGTTTGGCACTAAAATTGGGACAGAGCTTTAGGACCCCATTCTTAGACTGTAATGGGAAGAAAGAACCTTCTTCTTCTTATTCTTCTTGGCATTACGTCCTCAATGGGACAGAACCTGCTTCTCAGCTTAGTGTTCTTATGAGCACTTCCACAGTTATTAACTGAGAGCTTTCTTTGCCAAAGTTGCCATTTTCGCAATCGTTTATCGTGAATGAATGAATGAATTATCTTTATTATAGAGACTTGCAGCCCTTGGCTGGTTCGTCTCTTTTTCGTTTATCGTGTGGCAGGTACGATTATACTCTATGCCCAGGGAAGTCAAGGAAATTTCCATTACGAAAAGATCCTGGACCGACCGGGAATCGAACCCAGACACCTTCAGCATGGCTTTGCTTTATAGCGGACGAAAGAACCCTTGGAAGTAAATAAAGCCGACTCTGAAAGTCCCAAGTTCCCTACTCGGGCTTGCCGGTGTCTTAGGTAACAAGAGTTCCAACAGGTCACCAGTAGTATGGTGTGCTAGTCACACGCAATCATATCAAGTGTATAAAGAAGGGAAAATTATTTAGGGTATAAAATACGACAGACCACAGAGCTGGTCACTTAGTGCGAATGACGGAAGAGAGAAGTACGAAATTAATGTTCATCAGGGAACCAGCTAGAACTCGGAGACTTCAAAGAAGATCGAGAAAACATTGTCTGTACACAGTGGGAGAGGACATGGAGTCCAAGATAGGTATCAAAGTCGAGATATTCTTGCATCAATACAAAATAACAAGCTCTGAAGTTTTTAAACCTGAATATTCGCCTGCAATGTACAGTTATCAAATTTTATACTCATTTTATTTTTTTGTCTGGTTTACTTTTAATGTAAGTATTTCAGCACATTTTTCCTTTATTGTCAATCTTTTGGTGTTTATGTTAAAATACACAGTCTATATGGTTATACTGAAAGCAATACTACTCACTTGCTCAACCCAAAGGTTTGTAGTCATTATCTGATTTTTTAGATTCTGAAAAAAAAAACAAATGTGATTTGAATGAAAAAACTTTAAAAACGATAAACGTTTTATAAAGGAAATCAGTGATTGAATTTTTTGCAAACTGAATCTTAAATGTGGTGCATTGAACGGGTTATATTTTTTTTTCAAATACCGTTTTGTCTCAAATTCCGAACAGATTCATATTCCGAACACTCGTCTTTTGTATGGCAGATTGGTTGAAATGTTTCGCTGAAATATGTCATCAAATTACAAGGAAATGGCAGTCAATTGCAATTCATTTTTAACGTCTTCCAAACTTTTTTATACCTCGGGAGTAGTGGTGATTGTCTAGTTCTAGTCCTGTAAAACTAGCTCAGATAAATTTATTTGCAAAATTATTTATTTGAATACGATTTATTCATACTGTTTAGATTTGAATCAAGGTGTTCGGAATATGAGACGGAATGTTCGGCATTTGAATCAAAATGTTGTTCCATACTTTTACTTAAAAACAATACAAAACAAGTTCAAATGAACAATTTTATCGGCACACCCAACAGCTAACGGTGAGATTTTGCGAAGAAATATTTTTTTTCACAAATATCAGCTAATTTATTCCTATCAGATGTATTTGAAGTCACTGTTGGCCTTACGTGTTCGGAATATGAGTCAAAACGGTATACAAGATTTCAAAAAACATGACGCTGGTCAAATAACTAAAATCAATTTTTAACGAAATGGAGATTATGTACCGTTTTGACTCATATTCCGAACACTTAAGGCCAACAACTTCAAATGCATCTGATAGGCATAAATTTGCTGATATTTGTGAAAATTTTAATTTCTTCGCAAAGTCTAACCGTTAGCTGTTGGGTGTACTAATAAAAATGTTTATTTAAACTTGTTTAGTATTGTTTTTACGTAAAAGTATGAAACATCATTTTGACTCAAATGCCGAAACTGCGTTCATTCTGTCTCATATTTCGAACACCTTGATGCAAATTCCGAACAGCAAGAAAAAATCGTATTCGAATGAATAATTTCGCAAATAAATTTATCTGAACTAGTTTATGTGGTCTCAAGCTAGGGAATTATCACTACTCTCGAGCTATAAAATTGATTGGAAGACGTAAAATCGAATTGCAATTCATTGCCATTTCCTAGTAATTTGTTGACATATTTCAGCGAAACATTTCAACCTTGTCGCCATACAAAAACCGAGTGTTCGGAATATGAGTCTATTTGGAATTTGAGACAATACGGTATGTCTTTTGAAAATTCACTGAAAAAATGAGTAGAAACTTACATTTTATCAATTTTTCATTCATTTTTAGACTATAATTTTCAATCTTACACACAGTACACATTCTGTTTTCGTTTGGAAAATAAGTAAGAAAGTAAAACTAGTACTTACCACATCAATTAGTTGTGACAATTTCAATTTGATGCATACTCGCAATACATCAGAGGTGTTAACCACAGGTCGGACTAATTTATTATAATTGCTAAGCAAATCGTCATAGAGCCGTTTGGCATCGGGATTTCCAGCTACCGCGCCATGCACTACGAGTGCTGATAAAAGCCATGCACGTAATGTTTCTCCAGCACTTGGTGACATTTTTTTCATCTTTCTGGTTATAGATTCACAAATTTTCCTAATAGTTATTCGAATTGCATATAGTTGTAGCATTCATCACAAACAACTCATCAGTGCAGCGTACCTATAAAACATTGAAAAGGGGGTTAATACAAATACAAAGATAATAGGATTAAAAACTACTTATGAGCTTTCATATTGTGGCCAAATATGAGTAACTTTTAATAAACACCCCTGCCGAATCAAATAGTAAGAAATCCCTATTTATTTCAAACTCAAACAAAAAAAAAATGGGCTGGCAAAGCCTGAACATGGCGTAGCAAACCAAGCATACAACCTCGAATTTTCAATTTCACAAATCCAGAGAACCAGACAACCGTTTGTGCTGAAAATTTAACCCAATGGTTATCTGATAAGGACTGCCTGTTAATATAAAGTATTGTGAATTCTACATAGAGAAAAAGTTTGAAAATCCAATCTCCCATATCTTCCCTACTATTCTTTACATAAAAATAGTGTTCTGTGAAATTTTCAGCTTATTCGGTGGTGATTTAAAGGTGGTCCAAAGCCACTATAGGTTTATATGGAAAATACTGTGGAGAAATTTCGAAAATGTTCCAAACACGTTAGTACTGTAATGTCAATACAAACTTATGATCCCATAGTCAAAACTCATTCATTCAAGCTCAATGAAGGATGTTGCCGAAGGAAAAGAATCCCTTCTCAGCTAATTTTGTTTGGGATTTTTGTAGGATTTACAGGGCTATAATCCCATATGAAGCAAAATAATAGCAAACAAGCTCGCCTGTCCGTGCGACTGAATTGCTCTCTTCAGCAAATTTTTGTATTATGGTTTGAAGAATGAGTTTTCACTAAGGGATGATAAGTTTGTACTTACATTCCAGTACTAACGTAGTTGGAACATTTTTCAAAATTTCTCCATAGTAATTTCCATTTAAGCCTATATTGTCTTTGGGCCACCTTTAAATCATTACCTAGAAAGCTGAAAATTTCACAGAATACTATTTTTATGGTAAAAAAGATATGGGATATTGGATTTCTAAACTTTTTTTAAATTATGAACCAACCTAATGAGCAATCCCACGATTATTAACTGAGAGCTTTCTTTGCCTAAGTTGACATTTCCGCATTCGTATATCGTGTGGCAAGTACGATGATACTTTATGCCCAGGGAAGTCAAGGAAGTTTCTATTACGAAAATATCTTGGAACGACTGGAATTCGAACCCAGATTCAGTATGGCTTTGCTTAGTAGCCACGGACATTACCCACTCGGCTAAGGAAGGCCCCTTAGCAATGTAAAAGTTAAGAGTCTATTTTGCGAGTTATATTTACCAAAAATGAATAATCTCAAAATTTGGTAAAACTGATAATTAAATCTAGATAAAAACGTATTATTGTGAGTATTGGGTTTTTCTTGAAACTCTTTTCAAAATTCGTTCGGTCACATTGGTATAATTATTGGAAATAGGAATGATACTCTTATTTGGAAATGGTTTTGGAGCTATTGATCCTTTCAAGCACGAGCTGGATAGACAATAATAATATTATGTCGTTTCTGAGTTCTTTATGACAATTTTTTTGGGCTCCATTTCGGATTTCCGTGAATTTTCATGATTACCTCAGAAATCTGCCATAGGATCAACATAATTGTTAGTAGCTTTTGATATTCACGCCGGGAGTATGGTAGGGCAGTGAACTGTTTAATTATTGACATACTAAAAGTTGATCGAAATTTAAGTTGACATTTTTTTCATCCCTTAGCACCCCATTTTACGCTAAATCAAAACCACTCAGTAGTTTATTTACTAAAACTTTTTTAAACGATGACGCTGTACTTCTGTGTACTCTATCAATGTGAATCAAATTAGTTTCCACATTCTTTTTTTTAATTGCGGAAACGCATAGTCCATAAGTTCCCAAGAGGCCTGTAACATTTAACTATAAATTTTTTGAAAGGATTATTATTAATTATTCTAGTTTTTACTGCAACAACACTCTTGTCAATTAATTTTCTACAAAGTGTTTCGTCTTTGGTCTTCAATAGTTCCGCTTTTATCTTTAATATTACCTGGTCAGTTAGAAGATGTATTGTTAAATTAATTCAAATTATTCTTATAACAGCCAAAAAAGGGTTGAACACCTATAACGACTTGAACAATTACAACAAATATTTTGTCTTATACGGCTAAAGTACAACTTGAAAAAAGAAAAACAACGACAATTTATTTTCAGTCGAATTGGTGGAGACAGATTATTCGAAGTCCTGATCATCCCGTCTAATAACAAGGTTTTTTATAACACATTTCCGATCTATTAATCACAAATTCGCTTTCAATTCCTAGCACAAAAGCATGAATGTATCACTAGAGCACTGCTTATAATTTATGAATGGAGCATTCAAAGCAATTCTCTGTACATCTTTGTTGCGTACATATTCACGTTTGTATATAGATATGGGCTTGGCTCACAAAGGGAAAAAGCACTAACCTAAAAGAGGAGGTTTTTAGCGTTACATAAAAATGGCCTATTATCGATTTACTTTCACTTTCTTAAAACTTGAATATGCCAAATCATTACGGATGAGCCAAGCGCTTTTTAATATCCAGATTATCGATATTTTTGATAATGGCAATCGATGAGTCGAATATCCTAATTAACCATTGCATAACAGGGTATAAAGCTTCAGAATATCACAGAAATGTGAAAAATATTAAACTTTACAGGAACATATGCCATCAGTGTATGTAGACTAAGTGTATACCAGCAATTATGCTAACTTTCAATTAAAAACAGTTTTTCTTTCCTGGTATAACAATATCTAGCAGTTACCAATTTATCAAAAATTTTCACCTTTTTTTGCTTATCACTTTAAGACTACACTGAAGACAAATTTTGCGACCGACTGTACCGACACTTCAATGCTCACTGAAAATTTTAGATAGTAACCAACGCTATTATATCTCTCAAAAACTTATAGCAGATACTCTTCAAAGAAATCTAATGAGTAAATGAGCTAAGATCTTCATCTCACGGAAAGATTTACATCGCTGTTTGATACAGCATCCTTGCCTATTTAGTTCCGGTTGTTTTGGTGGAAATGCGCAGGCCTAGTGAGCGGAAGGAGAAAACGTGGTTTTACGAAACAAAACAGAGAGATTCAGTGCTTGTATACTTTCCAGCGTTGTTTCTCAAAGTTATCAAACGACCAACTGAGTAGCTTCTATTTCGAGCGTTCATATAATATTGTTATCAATCTCCAGCATGTGGGTAGTACATGAGTTTTGGCACGCTATAAAATTTTTGACTTTTTCTGAGAGCCATGTCTTCAAATTGAAAGCTATAATTGCATCGAGGATTGAGGAGACTGTTTTTTATGTTCACCCACATCAAGATATAACGGAATTTGGGGCAAGTGTACAATTTTCATAAATTTGCTCTCTAACTTTATCCTAAGGTTTTAAAATCCACCAATTTAGTATCATGATGTTGGTTTTAGATCTTCTCATAAGCACTGTATCATTTAAAATGAAAAGAATTTCTACGATATGTTTCAATTTCTGGCGTTCAAAATTCCTCACTTTCAAGGCTCGTTTCAATAAGCTTTTTGCATAGATAACTAAGCATATTTATAATGCCCAACTGCCTTTGAGTCTCTTTACTGGTTTAGCGATTTCAATTGATAATTTGACACTTCTATTCATGAGCTGTCTGGAATTCAAATCAAAGTGTCCGGTATAAAAAGCAAAAATGAGATACCGTCCGGAATAAGAACTCTGTTCATAGTTCACACATCTATTTATTTAAAATTGTGCAAGTTGCAGAAACAAAATCTTCAATCATTATTCGAGAGTTAAGTGTTTTGAATGCTCGATATCGCGAAGCAATCATATAGAATGATTTATTTAATATGCTTTTTAATCTGTAATATAAATCAAAACGGTACTATGGGGCAAGTGTGCCACCCATGTGGAACAAGACATATGGCCATTGATTGAAAAGGGCTCAACACAACACAAAATATGGCTTTTTAATTAACGAACAAGTGACACACTTGCCCCGAAAAGTACATATTTGAACCAAGCTGAATTTCGTATGTAAAACTGTTTTTTTTTTCGTTCAAATACTACAACATCTTATACATTTAAACAACGTGTCATAATGCACCGTCCATTCAAAAAATCTGCGTACATATAATTTATCTTAGACCATGCTATATAGAAACATCCACTGATATTTGGTCGTCCATATATATATATATATATATATATATATATATATATATATATATATATACATATATATATATATATATATATATATATATATATATATACATATATATATATATATATATATATATATATATATATATATATATATATATAATCCCATATAATATGGGACTGTTATGCGAATATAGGTAGTAATTTCCCCCTATGGCACACTTGTCCCAAATTCCTTAGGTCTTTCAAATTGATCACAATCTATTCCACAAGTGCTAACCGTTGTTTGTTTGCTTGTCTAGCAGCATGGTAAAAATCAGCACGTTTGATTGAAGGGATCGAACTTTTGACTTAATTCAAAACACCAATTACCATTTGAAGAATTCTTACTTTGGCTTCGCTCTACTGTCTCAAGCATTAGACTTTGAAATGAAAAGTCGTTGATTTGAAACATCATGTCTGTTGTGTGAAAGTAGTCATTGACAGTTAGTGGTTTTAGAAGCATATTGAGTTCAAATCATTTACTTCTAACAGATGCGAGTTGGTGTCGAGGTAAGATACCAGGCTTGCACTTCGAAGATGAAGGTTCAATTCTTCTTCGTGTCGAAACGTTTATTTCGATTTTTTTTATATTCAAACCATAACATGAAACGTTCAATTCAAAAACAGTTCCTTTGTTTGCCATAAATTCCTTTGTTGTTTTGACTTTTACTGTGCGCCGTGTGTTGATGCTGTCTCGCTCTCTCTCACGGGCAACTTGAAAACGGCGCACAGTAAAAGTCAAACGTTTTATTGACTGTTTAACGATGAACTTGCGACGATCGACGCGCCACCATATTTCATATAACGGAGTGTATTAGAACTAACTTGGAGGTGATGATTTGGAGGTTATTTGGCAATTTGGAGGTTAAAATCCCCTCCAAACACTAGCGATTTTGCGGTGGGATGTTGACGTTTGATGACGAATAGCATGCGTAGGCGCATTGTCAAGTTTGAACAGTAGTGCAAATCCAAGAGAAGATAATTTTTTACCGTGAGGAAACCTCATTCCAAGGGATCGTTCAAACATAACGTAACACAATAGGGGGAGGGAGGGGGCTTCCGTAGTGTTACGGTCCAAACCAAAAATTTAAATCTTCCTTACAAAAGTTGTTACGTGGGGGAGGAAGGGGGTCAATAATTGGCCATTATACGGTACGTAATATTTGAACCATCCCTAAGTGCACACTTAAAATACTTCACACAAATCTTCACCAGCTAATGCTAAAGAACTCAATAAATAGACTAAATCAGAAAGCTTCTTGCCGTAGTTAAATTACAAACATATTTTTCAAAAGTTATTAAAGATTTAGGGTAGGTGTACCAATTATGGATGCAATATGTCAACAGTATGGATAAAAATCAAGTTTTACCCGCGTTCCTAAAACGTAAACATGATTTGTTGGTGTTAATTACTAGTTTGAAGCCTTGCGAAGCAGTTGAATTAAACAGTTTTAGTACTAAATTTACTCTAAGCTTCTAAAAAGTGGTTTTAAAAAGCGTTGTCTTTGTACCAATTATGGCAATAGCGTTCCTAGCATTCGACATAAAAGTGTTCCAATTATGGACTATCGAATATTTGCATGAAATGAACTCAAAAGTCATCCAGAGCGAATGATAATGCAACGCTAATATGTAATGAAGTAATTGCTCATAAATTTTTCCAAAAGTTTTGTGTTAAACGCATGTTAAATCAATTTATTGCAATGGGTTCATGAGAGCAAATTAATTTTCGAAAAGGGGTCGAAATGTAGTGAAAACGCAAATTATGATACAAAACCGCAACTCACATTACCTTTCCAGCGCCTAATTTTAACGAAAAAAGAGGGAAAATTCAAAAATCGAGTGTCACCGAAAACCCTCTCTACCATGAAATTAGCATCTTCACCTTGCGAACGTTTTCGAACGTGTGATTGAAAAATCTTAGCAAATGAGTACAAAACATGAAGATAATGAATTACCGAACCTTCCCATCGTGGAAGTCACTAGTAAAACTGCTTTACTTCTTTTATTTCACTGATCAAAAAGTGTAAACAAACTGCCTCCAGAGTACTGCCATAATTGGGCTCTCATACACTCCTTGTACCAGTTATCGACATAGTGGAAATAACACGATTTCCAGCTTGAAACAGTAGATTTGATAGCTCACCAGCTAAATTTATTCATTTGTTCTCACTAGGCAACATACATTAATCGGTTGAAGCAGTTTTTTTCCGGATGAAAACATACATTTCGTAAGTGGTGTCCTTTAGCAAACTGCTAAGAAGGTGAAATATGCGTGAGGAAAAATTTTCAAATGTTCATTTTTCGAAGCTTATTGCACGAATGTTCTTATCAAGGTTTAGTTACCATCAAAAACAAATAGGTTTATCATTCCTGTGAATATTAGCCGTTATATTCTAGTGAAACAATAAGAAAAATCTCTTTTTGTTCCCACTATTGCCATAATTGGTGCTATATCCATAATTGGTAATTCTACCCTATGCATAGTTTGGACCGAGCACAATGTTTCTTTATAAGGTGAGGATTCGCTCGTTGGGGGTCCGCTACATGGTTGGATGTTCGCTGGTTGAAAATAGATCCAACTAAAAAGCACTCGAATATCAAGAGAAGATGTCGAACTGACTTTGACGTCTGAGTACCGTGGCATTGAAGTCTCCATATATAGAACAAATGTGTTTTATATGTACATTTTCGTGATGATTTTCTCTCCAGATGCATTAGTCTGGAGCATTTTTGCCAGCTGTCAGTTGTTCCATCTAACGGGTTGGAAGGCGGTCGTGTTCCAACCAACGAATAGTGGTTATCACGCCCAATGGTATGGGTGCCCTAGTGTAGATGTAGTTGTGAACCTTAGAGGAAAACAATATGCACTCTGACTCGAAAAACACGCAGAATCCGGCTGTAAATTTTTTAAATTGGGTAATATTTCCGTATGCATTTTGATGAGTCTGGAAAGCGTGTGCAAGTTTCTTTGCACGGAGAAATCAGATTACCCAAAAAATAAGTTCTTTTTACGCAAATTTGGGTAAACTGCATTTAGTTTTTATCCACGGTTGGGTTGTTTTGCCTCTCTCGCAACAGCAATGTTGTCAAAAACAGAGAGAGAGACGCACCGACCCAGCGTCGAAGTTCGATGGAATAAGCCAAATTTGGGTTCTTTCGAGTTTACCTAACGTTAAGTTGTTTTAACCCATCATGGAGACTTCGAAAGCTAACGCTGGGTAGATTTTTTTTTGCACTGAGTTGTTTTTTTTTTGCCGCTGTCATATGAAAAAAACGTTTTTCGAAAGTCTGAACTAAAAACGTAAAATTTCTTCAGTATTCCATTGTCAATCGATTGATCAGACTATGGGCAAGCATATTATACAACCAGTATCGTGGATTTTGTCGCCAAACGATGGTTCTCCGACATTACCCGGAAAACCATTACCCGGAATGCAATTTACCGGAAGACCATTAACCGGAAAACCATTTACCGGAATGAATCATTTACCGGAAAACCATTACCCGGAAGGACCATTTACCGGAATTTTTTTCTCTATTTCTCGCCTTTTTCATTAACGTCCTTTTAACCGTTTTACGGTCCTTCAGGTCAGTATTTTGACTTGAAATATTTAAAACGATTACCAACGGTAATGGACAGAGGATGTTCTTCTTTCAAAATACGTAAGCATCGAAGAGGAGTCTAAGATATCTTCGTACTTGATCATGTCAATATGCACCATCATAATATATTTGGATTTCATAGATGATTCACCCTTCTTTAAAAAATAAGCTGTTCTTTCAAATTATCTTTGCAGCTTGTCTTCACTGAACTGGATAAATTTGGCTACAACTATGTAACTTTACTTTTGACATTCGACCGTCGGTTCTTCAAGTGTCTTAATGTTAATTAATAAGCAATGGTTAGAATTTTTAACACGATTGGTTGGTAAGCGTTAATCAACCGAATGCAAATCCTCCGTATATCCCTTTTGCTAGAATGACCCATTTCGGGTCATCTGATATTCACCCTTCTTAATTTGGTTGGCGGTTCTTTTGAGTTCCACCGATCTCGGCATTTTTGGCAAAATGTTTTTAGTCGAAAATGACCTAATATCTTCTTCTTATGATTGCTTATTATTCTTTCTAGTATATTATTCTGAATCCGGGTACAGACATTCAGAGTTATGACATTCGTAGAAAAATAGCACAATCAAGGAAATTCAAAGGAAAAGTATTCATCTATTGAGGTTCAATATTTCGGAATCCAGAGATGGACGTCACAATGGCGTATGGACCAATGCACGAGTTCACTAATTTGACTTTTGAGCGGTGCCGAATTCACTAGTTGCCATGGTCACATAAATTACACGGCACCACGTCAAATAGTGAACGCGTGCATTGATCCATGGACCGATGCACGAGTTTACTAATTTGACGTTTGGGCGGTGCCGAATTCACTAGTTTCCCTGGTGACATAAATAACACGGCACCGGTAAAACGTCAAATAGTGAACCCTTGCATAGGTCCATAGTGTCGCTACTCTCGATCACCAAAGCACTCTTAGTTTCTTCTTGATTTTTTAGCTTTCCTCAAACCATACAGGCTCCCCTAAATCAAGACGGTTTTTTACGGTGACAGTGACATGCACATGCGCTGCATGCACAGTTTGATGAGCGTGTCTAACCCACAGCGACTCTATGGGCGATGACATATTGAAAGAGAAGAGAAGTGAAGTGAAGTGTTGGCGAAAAGAGAAGAGAAGAGGTAAAAATGGTATGGCATACTGGGAGAGGTTTCGAAAGAGTTTCAATGCGCTCCTTGTTTTCATTGATTCTGTGCTTCAGCAACAGCATGCTGCCTGCAACCAGAGAGAGAGCGCATGGCTGCTCTATTCGGTTTCTTCTCCTTTCCCATGTCCCATTCGCATCAACAGAGGCCTGTAAAGGCGACTCTGTAGAATGTATCAAGTTTGTTAAAATCATTTCTCATCAAGCAGGAAGACGTGGCGTGCGAAGAAATCTACATTCTTTGGATGTGATCCATAACCGTAGTAAACAATCATTTCCTGGTCCATATTATGGATCACTATTTAGAAGTGCTAATATTTGGTATTTAGAATCAACAATCAAGAAAAATGTTTTCCAATGACGAATTCATACTGAATCGAAGCGAACGAGCATGTTTTATGCTATAACATTTGAATTTTACCACCTGTGGGAGCTTATGAATGCTGACGTCACTTCTTACAGAAAACGACCATATAATGATAGCTGTGTGGTACCAAATAAACATTTGTCAAATACACCGTTATTTAGCGATTGAACATTACAAATGGTAGAAGACAAATAGTATAACATGGGAAAAATATGTTTTACGTAAACGTTTATGTTTTGGGCAAGTTATTCGATGTTGAACGCCAAAGTGATCCGTCACTGTGGGTGATCCGTAAATGCGTGGGCGGAACAACATAAAAATTGGAGAAAAATATAACAGAATAAATAAGAAATCTATAAACGTTTTTCTCAATTAAGAAACAAAAATTTTGAAAATAAAATTTCTCAATTGTACCTTGGCTCTAAGCATTTTTGGAAATTATCTAAAATTAAAAGAAAAAACCCTTAGAAGCCAATACCGGCATTGGAAGAAGAAAACTGCTATGCAGTTTGAAAGCGCGCACAATTTTAATTAAGGTCTTACTAGTCCAATAGAAAATCAAGTTACTCAGGACTTCGAAAATATTCTCAATCAAGAGAACGTTTTCGAAAATTCCTGGGATACTGATTTGGAACAAATGAGAACTATTATTAAAAAATTCAAAAATATGAAAGCTCCTGGCGATGATGGAATTTTCTACATCCTCATCAAGAAACTTCCAGAAAGTAGCTTATCATTCTTAGTTGATATTTTTAACAAATGTTTTCAATTAGCATATTTTACTGACAAATGAAAAAATGCTAGGGTTGTACCAATTTTGAAACCAGACACAAATCCTGCAGAAGCTTCTAGCTATCGTCCAATCAGTTTGCTTTCCTCCATCAGTAAACTTTTTGTAAAAGTCATTTTGAACAGAATGATGGCCCACATCAACGAACATTCATTTTTTGCCAATAAACAGTTCTGATTCCGCCATGGACATTCGACCACTCATCAACTTTTACGTGCAACAAATTTGATTCGTTCCAACTAATCTGAAGGCTATTCTACTGGTCTTGCTTATCTAGATATAGAAAAAGCATTCGACAGTGTTTGGCACTGAAGGCTTGATCGTAAAATTAAAAAACTTTAATTTTCCAACATACATTGTTAGAATAATTCAAAGTTATCTGTCAAACCGTACATTTAAAGTTAATTATCAGAACTTCAGGTCTGAAAGACTTCCTGTAAGAGCTGGTGTTCCCCAAGGCAGCATTTTGGGACCAATATTATACAATATTTTTACATCTGACTTACCAGAGTCAGGGATGTCAAAAATCTTTGTTTGCAGATGACACAGGCCTCTCCGCCAAAAGACGAAGCCTGCGTGTCATCTGTAGTTGATTGCAAAAAAGTTTGGATATTATTTCTTCATACTTGCAAAAATGGAAGATTTCTCCTTATGCTTCCAAAACTCAACTAATAATATTCCCACATAAACCAAAAGCTCTTTATTTGAAACCTTCAAGTAGACATGTTGTCACGATGAGAGGGGTTCCAATAAATTTGTCAGATGAAGGTAAGTATCTAGGGCTCATGCAAGATAAGAATTTAACTTTCAAAAATCACATTGAGGTCGTTCAAGTCAAATGTAACAAATATGTAAAATGTCTCTATTTCATTATTAATAGAAAATCAAAACTTTGTTTTAAGAACAAGCTTTTGATATGCAAACAAATTTTCAGGCCAACCATGTTGTATGCTGTACCAATATGGACTAGCTGTTGTGATTGTAACCAGGAAAAAAAGCTCTTCAGAGAATTCAAAATAAAATTTTGAAAATGATTCTGAGGCTTCCTCCCTTCTTCTTCTTCTTTCTGGCGTTACGTCCCTACTGGGACAGAGCCTGCTTCTCAGCTTAGTGTTCTTATGAGCACTTCCACAGTTATTAACTGAGAGCTTACTATGCCAATGACCATTTTTGCATGCGTATATCGTGTGGCAGGTACGAAGATACTCTATGCCCTGGGAAGTCGAGAAAATTTCCAACCCGAAAAGATCCTCGTCCGGTGGGATTCGAACCCACGACCCTCAGCTTGGTCTCGCTGAATAGCTGCGCGTTTACCGCTACGGCTATCTGGGCCCCTCCCTTGTATAGTACTAATGTGTTACATAAAATATCCAATGTTGAAATATTGGAACAAATGTCAAATAAAATAATTGATAATTTCAGGCAAAAACGTTACAATCTTCTATTGTTTTTCTATCGATTAATGCGTTATATTTTTAGGTTAAGTTAAGTTAAGTAAATTGAAAACGTGTTTTTTCTCTTATAAGCAGGTGAAATCAACTCACCTGTAAAAAATCTGAACTGCTACAGCAAATGAAATGTAATATGTTGTTAATAAAATCTTAAATTTGTTTTACCGAATTAGGATGATAGTGTTGTCTAATAACACAGAACACACAGAAGAAATGAATGTAATGTTTGAAATCAGGGACGAAAATACTCAATCTACCCTCGCTTATATTGACACTTGCTGGGTTGAATCTTCGTTGATTTTTATTTGTTTTTATCCTCACCTTGACAACACAACAAAGATTGGCAAAGCGCTTGCCGCAAGATTTTCGGTTTCCTTTAAGCCTGCTGATACTCAACCGCTTTATGAGTATCAAAAACAAAAAATGATATTCATTCTAACCAGCTTAACTTTTTCACATTCCGCTTCGGGAAGTTGTAATTTTTGCACGAAGCACACTAAAGACGCGTCAATATAATCGATTCCGTGCATCGGATCGTTCATTACCCGTATAGCAGCATATTGTATAATTAATATGAACCTCATTGATAATCAATTTACTAAAACTGACACTCTTCTGCTTCTGATAATCAAAAACACCAACGACACACGGGCATCGTTGTTTGTTTTCTTCATCTACTTTTGTGCCATCTTCATTGGTACACTCATATTGGTGGTGGTGCGGTTACTTTGATGGAGGCATAAATGTCAGCGAATTGAGTATAGTGAGCATGATTTTTTTCGTCCCTGTTTGAAATGATACTAATAAAGAAATTAAAAAAAATGATATCTATCAAGCCTACCGAATATTTTTTCAAAAAAAGTTATAATTTTTGAGAATTTTGAAATTGAATGCCTTTTTCCAATCAAAATTAAATTATTAAACTTCTACTGTTATGAACGAAAAATTCACTTAACACTTCAGTCGTCGCGCTGTTGTATTTTGTACAACACTTTTGAAAAAAAAAAACTCGCTTTTCGTCCACAACAGCAGTGTGGTGGTTTTGACGGTGGTGAACCGCGCGACGACTGGAAGTTTAAACAATACACTAGTTATAGATATAATATCATGTTTGTATCTATGGAATGAAATAGTATGTTAATTGCATACCTTTTCTACGAGTACTTTAAATGGTTTATGGGAATCTTTTCTAAACTTGAATCATCGATATTATAAACAAGATCACGAATGGTTCCAATTGCAGTAAATTTTTAAGTAAATATTGATTTTCCGAACGGGTAATAATCGATTAAATTTGAGAGCAATTTCCCGCTTTATTAAAGTAAAAGCTATGGTTTTAATGATTGATAACAAATCGACTCTCTTATTTATAAGTCAAGGAACATTGTGCACAACCAGAAAACCATGGTTTTCTTTTTTTTTTTCTACGGAATGGCCGAGTGATAATTTTGAGTTGGGTAATTTTATTATATACTAGTGGTCCCGGCAAACTTCGTCTTGCCATCAAGTAGGCTGTTGAAAACCCTTATGAATCGTCCCATACAAAATGACAGTTCCGTTCAGTCCCGTTCAGTTTTTCCTACTTTCCCGGTGAACATCCTGGAACTTTTATACACACAAACACGTCGGAACCCTTGACGAACAAAATGGAAAAAGAATCATCCAAATCCGTTGCCCCGTTCGTGAGCCATTTCGTGACATACAAACACCATTCCATTTTTATTTATATAGAAGATCAGTTCAGTGGTACAAAGCACACATTTTTTTTTTCAAATATAAAAAAGAACTTTTTTTTTTGTGTTTGTTAATTTAGTTTACTCCCAACTGTTTTCATCAGTTCGAAATTCACGCGCAATATTAGTGCTGCCAATAATAGTTCAAATTATCTTCTAGCGTTTTCGCGCGTCGAAGCACCACACGAACTGCTTTCACGCTTGACCACACTTTCCATCCCTCTTCGCATCGCTTCAGTATGCCAGGTAAGCGCGATTTTCATACAACATGCATGGAGAGACCTTCAACGCGTACGCTCCTCTTTCACATCCTCGCTTTCTGTCTGTACTAAGTAATATAGTTTGAGATTTTATCAAACATGCCTTGTCGATTTTTTATATACCGCATTGACAAGTGATCCACCAGGAGCAAGTTTGTTTTACGTAAGCCATAGTGTTGCACAAAATATCTAGATACAGTGAAACCTCCATGAGTCGATATTGAAGGGACCATCGACTCATGGAAATATCGAGTCATGGAACAGCAATTCTTTGGATGATAGTGTTGCACACAATATTTCACAAAATTTTATTGAACTGGTGCTTGATATTGAATCGTAATCAAGAACTCTAGGAAGATTTCCTGTTTTTAGAGGCGTTTTACAAACAGTTACTTAAGGTTTATCCGATCGAATTGCCCGGAACCCATTATGGCGTTGTTTTGGTTTTGTTTTACATTGGGCTGGATAGATTATTTTTGATAGGTGAGGTTGGGACGGAGAATATTGCTTTTACCTTGAATTTCAATTTTCGATGGAAAATCCATCTGATTTTTTTTTTCTAATTTAGATGTCAGTATTATCATTCTGTATTTCTGTTTATTTGCTGTCAAATCATCTAACAGCTCTTCAAATCAGCAAAATGGAGTCACATAAAGCCAAGAGTACTCTGAAAATTATACAAGAGTGAATATTCAAACTGATGAAAGTTTAAATCAAAGCCTGAGCTTACATGATCAACTGATCACATTCTTCGACATCTTTTTATCTCGATTCATGAGGAAAATGTATACAGGAAACAAGACAAATAGAAATAAGGAATATATGATTGACGAATTATAATTATTCATGATTGTAATAAAAATGTTGAAAAATATAGATAATTAAAAGAGAGATTAGTGCTGAACAAGCAAAATATTATTCACCCCTGTTCTTGTTTATATTCAAATGCCATTTCGATCGAAAACAGATTTTCATTTTCGCCAACAATACCAAGTAGGGATTCTTCCACCACATTTAATGATAAAAGATGTTCTAAAGTAGTTATCAACTGGAGAAAGCAATAAAATAATATAGAAAACAAAAATACTGATTACTGTGATGCATCAAAACCCGAACACCTAAGATGATACACATATTCAAATGCTTGCATACGATTGGTTAATCGTTATTTTATTATGCATTACTTTGGGATGATAGCTTTTAGGTTAGAACTTGATAATTTTCACTAAATTTACAATGAATTTAATGAAAATTGAGTTAATTCTGCATCATGTCGTGTCCATAAATCCGCACACATGAATCAAAATCCGGACATTCAAAAAATCGCAGTTGTTCTTAAAAAAAATAAAAACCATTAAACATACCTTGATGTCACGATACAAAGATTCATGGATTTGTAAAAATAATGTTGTTCCTCTGTTGGATTATACAAAAACATCATAAAACGTAGGTTTTGAAGTCTTCAAAAGATACTTGTGATACGTGCATCGTTCCCCCAATAATTACACATAATTTACAAACATTTTCAGTTAATACTATTTAAAATCACAACGGTACAACATTCAACGAGTTTTCCAGGTTTTCGAACAATTATGATGTTGTATTTCTTTTTGAACTTTGAAAAATTGTATGCTAACACACTGTGTCAGGATTCGAAACCACACATATAAGTATCCGGACAGTCTTTTTCTAGCACAGAATTACATGCATTTCATTAATTTCTTCGAAACTATTGACTTTACCGAGAACAAAATACAAACAAATCACTACAGAACATGAATCACATATGATAAGCACGTAACAAACGCGTGATGAATCGCCGAAACGCGATGGCGCATTGAGTAGAATTTCTTTGGTTATCGTTAATTTTGAAAGCAAACGCTCTTCTGAGCGGAACCGCCTTTGTTTTTGTCTTTGTTAATGATTTACAAGACTAACTTGATGTCGATTCATGTTACAATGGTCAACAATAGTTGACATTAATAGTAGGAATAATATTCTCACACTAGGAAGGATATTTAACATTGAAATGATTGAATTTCACCAGAGTGTCCGGATATTGGTCCTGTCCGGATTTTGATTCATCACGGTAACAGTTTATCAATAAATCAGTTGTAATTATGATAAGTTACAAAAGTTAATTCATTTAATTATAAAATTCCCTATTTGTGGATTTAATTTACTAGCAAACGTTCTGATCCGTGCTCCATTTACGCCAAGAACGAGCGCAGTCATATCATATTCCTCTAGCGTTCACTAGCGTTCTTGCGCGTCGAAGCAGCAAATGATTTCCACAGATCTCTTTGAACCTCTTCACTTCGCCTTCAGTATACCAGGTAAGCGCGTTTTCCATATAGTTTGCATTGAGAGAGCTTTGACTCTTTTCTCTTCTCTCCTTTTATCCCTTCTCTACTCCTGCAATATGTCATCGCCCTATTTCGCAGCGATTTTCGTCATGTCGGTCTAGATGGTTCCATATAAGAGTGCTTGCAACGAATCAACAACGAAATCATGTCGATTTTTTGTTGAAGTCGCTTAAAAAATCGTGTTGATTTGGGGGAGCCTTAGAGCTAAAATGAGAATTGCACTGTTGTATGTCACTTCCCTCGAAAGATTCGTGTTTTTTATACAATATTTAAATTGGATTCTAAACTGTTTTAATTGAAGAGAATAAGAAAACCATCATAAATCCAAACATTTTCAAATGCTGGGATGTTCTATTTACTCAAATGCACCCTACTTTAATTGATAGGCGATTTTTTCGATTTATATTGACCTCGTTAATATTAGATATCAAATGTATATAAAAAAATAATTATTTTATTATTTTTATTCTTGCCTGTAATGTTTAGTTTTATAGCAGAAATTTAAAGACATAGTTTTTCGATCTATAGGGAGCCGGATCCTATTGATACTTTTGATTCACTTCGGCAGTGGGGCAGCTACTTAGTTCATATTTGGCCACAATGTGTGTCGTTCTCTAGTGCCTCTTTTAGCAAAATTTCTGATAATTCGGCCGAGTAAAACCTCCCATGCCAAAGTGAATCATGGAATAACCCAAGTAGCTCTGCATCCTATCAGGCGATTCTTTTCTAATTAAATCGCAAATAAGTGACATGTGCAATTAAATTTTTGTATCGTAATATTCGTTGCAGAATTTCGTCGCCGGATCAAAATTATTTCTGGTAGGCGAATTTGACGACGTTTCAGGGCTAGAGTACTTACATACTTATCAAACTATGAACGAATGCAAAAGTGGTCGATTGACATAGGATCTCAGCTATTAACTGTAGAAATGCTACTAGAATAGTTTTGTCCCAATTGAGTCGTAACGACGGCAAGGAGAGCATGACATAATTTGTGCTGAGCATCGATGAAAGAGAATAAATATTGTGCACAAATGTACTGAAAAAGGTCGTCGAAAATGGAAGATTTGGCTTTCCGGGTAATGGTGCATTCCGGTAAATGGTACATTCCGGTAAATGGTTTTTCCGGGTAATGGTACATTCCGGTAAGTGGTATTCCGGTAAATTGCATTCCGGGTAATGGTATTCCGGGTAATGGTATTCCGGGTAATGGTATAGAGTCTCCTTACAAACTTTCAGGTTTACACCATGTCCAACTCCTTATTTAGAACTAGAAGTTTATGGATGGCTATCAATTTCACACCAAACTTGATTCTGGAATTTTACATTATTTTCATAAAAATGAACATTCTGTGGCACAAAAAACTTCACTATACACAAATATACATAATTTATGACAAACACTGTTCATTTACTACACCCTACTGATCAATTACAAACGAAATTACCGGAACTACTGCAATATCTGATAGTCATTCCATTGTCGGTTATTACAAGAGCAGAAAAATTTAAACCGTGTATGAAGAATTCACAACTTGCGCGCCACTTGACATTTATTTGTTTATTGCCTTCATCGGACTTCAAAGTCTTAATGAAGTGTGATGGAGAAAAGCCTCCTTGAATGAGCTAATGCGCATTCAATTGAGATCATTCAAAAAGGTGTAAAAACTTCATTTCTTGTAGAAAATTATTACAATGAATAAAAATTATATTAAAAAGAACACGAGGAACTAGATTACAATATTACATCCAAATGATCCTCGTCGTACACTGAGGCAAAAAAACTTAATAATTTCTTAAGGAATAATTATGCTTTGGCGCCACTACGATTATTATCGAAATTTTTAAGTTTTACTTATGATTTTGGTGAAGAATTTCAGTAATAAATTTCATAAGACTATCAATGACATTCGGAAATAAACGCAATGATAATAACTTAATTCGAATTATCAATCGATAATATTATTCGCCTTTTATTTCAGGCGCACTAAAAAATTTACATGTTCTGATAACATGTGAACTGTTTTCGATTAACTTGTAGCCAACATCGAAAGTGAAGTAGTCCTTCTAGCGATTGCTATGATAATTATTTCAAGTAATTCTTGTTAAAGAATTCAAAGCTCTCACTTATGAAACTTATGATCCCATTTTCGAAATGTTTAAGCGTGCAATGAAACCATAATTTGGCTGGATCATAAGTCTTGATTTATGGAAAACCTAAATATTTTTGTCTCAGTGTAGGAGTCATAAAAAACAAACAGAAAAAGCAGACAGTAAATTTATTCCAAAGTAAAATGAATGGACAGATATTCACCCTCCTAGATAATGCTGGGCTACCACGCAATATTGGGCTCCGCAGATCTTTGGCTACTCTGAAGTTTTCGTTTGAAGATCGTAGAAGAAGAATTGAAATCGAATAAGGTGAATAACTCGTTGAAGCTTGCAGACATGAACCGGATAGGATCATGCAGCCCGTATTCGGTACTCCTGGAGCCCATCCGTAGAATTCGCCTTCGAAGAATTCGCTCTGGCGCATAGACTTCTTTCCGTAATGTATGATTTTGCAAAAAAAAAATGTTTACTTGAGAGACTGTGCAGAAATCTCGCAAACCCATGTTTCCCCCGTTAAATTACAGCCCCATTAAGGCTAAGTAGCCCGTCATTCATTTTGGCAACAATGATGACTTTTCAGCTTGCATTTCAAAGTGATAAAACTCAAGGCCCAAACGCAATGATAGCGGAACCGGTTCGCCAGCATGAATCACACCATCTCGACTGACCCATCAACGAATGAAAGTGAATCAACACCAAGTCGACAAGCATGTTGTAGTTCATGCTGGCGAACCGGTTCCGCATTCCGTTGCCGTTCCGCTATCATTGCGTTTGGGCCTTCAGTCTTGATCATTTATATTGACTTGAAAAAGTATCACTGTACACGCTAACATACATAAAGTATGCTGATACTTTTCCAGCTGTGTCAGTGCAAAACCAACTGATTTTCTTTGATTTAAAATCGTGAGATGAATTAGCAACAGTCATCAACGACGCTTGCAAATTCAATGACGGCCTACTTTGCCTTAAGGTGAAACAGCTTGGAATCATAATTCAATAATGTACCAAAACTTTGAAGGCACAAATCTCGCGAAAGAGGCATCAAACCACAGTGCAATTCCTATTTTAGATTTGTGCACTAGCAGAAAGCTTAAAATAAGAAGATTGACCTTGTACGTTCATTATTTCAACAGATTAGTGCCTTTGAAATCGTGAGTAGGGGCACAAGCCGGCCATTGTACCTGCCATGTTTGGATTCCGAAATGTGTCACCTTAACCCGTATAGGCCTGAGTGAAAGCAAAAATACTGAAACACTCATCTAGTTTCTAGAAGTGGCCAGAAGAACTCGGAAATATTTCTGTGGCCGGAGTTATTCCGGTGGGTCACTAGGTCAAGTCAGGTAAAAAAGGGCTATTTTTTGGGACCTGCTACGTTACCTTTATTTGTTTGCGATGGCAATCATTTCAATTTGCATAAATCATAAAGATCTGATATTCAACATAATAAATGAAGAGTTTTGCACCATTTAAAATATACCGGAAATGGTCATTCGGACGTAATGCCCGGAAGAACCAGCTATAGATTTATTGGATACTAAACCGTTTCAATTCTCGAAAAACAGAATTCAAACATAATTGTGCACTAAAATGCGTTCCCATAAGCTTGGCACATATGATCAGATACAAATTGGCCACTTAATCGTAAGTTTAAGGTGTCCCGGGACCCGAAAATGGTAATTTTTAGAATTAATCAAATGCAAAACTCATAGTTATCCAATTCAATTGTTTCTCAAAAGGTTTACACTGATGCAATTTTCTTAAAATTCCGTCATATAGTGGCCACATTATAGCCAATTCCGGAAATTATCTGTGACTTGAAATTTGCCTACCTTCAGGGGCACAAACGCACAGCACCCTCCTTACCCGACTTGACCCAGTGATCCACCGGAATAACTCCGGCCGCAAGAATATTTCCGTGTTCCTCTGTCCACTTCTAGAAACTAGATATGTGTGCCAGTATACAGACAAAAAATCATATGAATCCATTAAGAATTCGCTAAGCGGTGAGGGTTTTAGAATTTTTGCTTTCACTCAGGCTTATACGGGTTAAGAAAAGGGTATCAAGTCTTCCCTACCAAACGGTCCAGAAAAAAAAATGAAAGAGCCTACACGCAAAAAAATTGTGCGGTAAAAACTATAATTTTAGAGGGTTAACTTAAGCGCTCCCACCGGCAATTTTCAGCAGACCAGAAAAGCGCTTGATTTTACCATGTCTGTTGTTGAAATCAGATTGCTGTAAATAATTTCTGTTAGATGTATCAGTAGTGGGGCCCAGATAGCCGTAGCGGTAAACGCGCAGCTATTCAGCATGACCATGCTGAGGGTCGTGGGTTCGAATCCCGCTGGTCGAGGATCTTTTCGTAAGGGAAATTTTCTCGATTCCCAGGGCATAGAGTATCTTCGTACCTGCCACACGATATACACATGCAAAAATGGTCAATCGGCAAAGAAAGCTCTCAGTTAATAACTGTGGAAGTGCTCATAAGAACACTAATCTGAGAAGCAGGCTTTGTCCCATTTGGGACGTAACGCCAGAAAGAAGAAGAATGTATCAGTAATGTGGTGTGATGTACTGTAAACATAGTAAATTGGTCTGAATTTCCATGGTAGTTTCAAGAATGGGCGTAGTTGGCTAAAATAGTAATTTTAATCACATATTTTTTCCCGTATGAGACCTTTTTTGGTGCGCTTCATTTTTCTTGAGATGTTTCTCACTGCGGTCTAATAGTAGAAGCATTATCCTAAGAATGCTAATGTCGCTACTGTTCGTGTTACCAACATCTAGTTTGCCACGCGCTGACAGCTTGAGTACCGGCCCTCAAAGTGTCAAATAAATTTTAAAATCATCCACTACAACATGGCATCGAACAAACAATGAAAAGATACAGTTAAAGGTGATAATAAACTAATTCCCTTTTGTGAGAACAGCGCCATTAGCGTTCTACTACTAATATTTCTATTGGTCTAATGCGCTCCGTCTCATGTGCTGTTTAAAATTCAGCGCAATAATTGAAGTGATTACAAAAGTTTTCAACGAGTATCGGAATTGTAACTCTTGGATCGCGAGTCTTCGACCACATCATGTAGGAAATCTAGACACCTGCATAATAAGGCGAAAATACTTGTAGAGGCTCTTCGTTACTAAGCAGTTTTTTTCACAACTTGAATACCGATGGCGAGCCATAGCGCCGAGCAGCGCATGAGACGAGTCTCCCCGAGAGCACATCACCTTGCGCTTTTAGAATTTTCGTGAGCCTCCGGCTAGTGCAGCACACTAGGATTCCGATGAGCTGAGAGACGGTTTGGTTGGAGGCTCGTCAGTACATTTCTGTGCTCCATTACATTGATCACCCATGTAAACAACGTTTGGTAACATTGAAAATATCGTTGCTTACTTAATTCTTGACCCCTGAAGCCGAATATGAAGACCAAACTCTTACATGTCATTTATTTTTTGAGTTAATTAAAAAAAACACTTCGAACAGCGCAATGCGCCTAAAGGTAGGCAATTTACTAAGGAAATTCTGCATTCTTAATAGCAGTTCGTTAATGTTGATTAATTGAATAAACTTATGAAAAATCTGACTACGGAATCGTTTCCGGCGATGCCATTTTTAGTAACAATCGCATTTTCCTTGCTCATACCATTTGCAAAACTCGTGTGAGACATGAATCTTCGGTAGTGTCATCCATAATGATAAAAATCATTGAATTAAAAAGTTGACAAATTTACGCATGAACGAAATGAAATTTTCGCAAAAACCTCAATTTACATTAGCTTATGAATATAAAAAAGAGAGGCACCATTCATGCTATGAAAATATCGCTTGAAGGTCTATGTTGAAAATTTTGAGTTCAGTTTTTTCTCCTCAGAATCTTTACATCGCAGAGGAGTTTCTATCAAGCCTGCTCAGAAGCACATTTTGTGCTTTCAGCCCCCTCAGTGTAGACAGATAAATTTGTCTCGCCCACTTGCATTGCAGGCAAACAAAAGATAAAGAGAAAAGTGCCCACCTGAGCGGCAAAGCGCATAGTTTTGAACCGTTGGATCCGGTTACTCGGCTCAGTTCGCTTTTTATCTGCGAGAAAAGCTATTCGCGGTGACGAAGGCAATTAACACAGTTGATCCTATGCGTGAAGCTCCAATTTTTTCACATGGCAAAGCATAGGAAGTCAACTTTCAAATGCTTCTAAAAAACTTAAAACTTAATTAAATTAAATTCTGTTGAGTGTACGAGGTTAGATTTATGAAAAGCTATAGATACCGCAGAATATTGAGGAAAAAACTATAAAATTGAAAATAATGTGTCTATAATGTAGCCCATCAAAAGTTTATCAACATGTACTGAAAAGATTTTAAATAGCTATTGTAGTTAATTTTATATGAGCATTTGAAATTTCGCTTTTTCCAGATGGCAGCACCGTAACTTCGTTAGAGCGAATAAAACTCATGCACAGGAATATGTAAGAGTTTATCTTATTATTCAGTGAAATTTTGTTTCGACTTTAACTTTCTGTCGACAACATATGTTCGAACTTGATATAAATTAAATTTCGGCTATTCAATGGATCATTAAAATAATCAAAACGGCCGCTATGGAAAGCATAGATAGTGCCACCGTAGCCTTGTGTGTTTGACATAACAGCATGGCTGTCACAATGTTAAATCCCATGTACAGTGGTGCCTTTGTTTTGATGCGGTGAGTACTTGCAAAAACTACCTTCAATGATCCATTGTGAAGAAAGTTATTACAGATTTCTTGTAATGAAGCCTTTTACAATTAAGCTATTTGTTTGGAAATGGAATGTTCGAATAATCGCAAAAAAAATTCAGCATGTTTGGAAAAATCATTTGATAATGCAATTTTTTTTCGAAAAAATACCTAAAAATTGAGGATTTTAAAGGTGTTGGGCAGGCCTGAATTAAATGGTATAGTACTAAATTTGGTTTTCATTTCCAAAATATATGATGTTTCGTAGTTTATATATTTTTTTTCCTACAAAACGCTTTCAGACGACGAAAAACTCTCGCGGAACATTACTAAAGGACCTATCTAACATTGAGAGGCTCTCTTTGTTTACTTTCTCTTTCATTGATAACTGAGTCACATTAATCTCTTCTGTTGCGTTTTTTGTATGAAACGCTAGTTAAGGAAATTGACTTTCGATCTATAGTGAAAAATTTCCCAAAATCTTTAGTATTCCACTGTAATAATCGAAAGAGAACGAGAGAGAAGAGAATCTCTCATTTATACATAGGTCCTTTAGTAATGTTCCGCAAGAACTAATTCAGTTGGCTTTCTTATTCGATTTTATACAAATATTTTATTTATTATCGTCTATTGGTACATCGACCCTATGGGAAAATTTTCTTAGTATTCGTAAAATTTTATACCAAATGCGTGGAATTAGGACATTTTGCGGTAATTGCATAACTTTCTGAGAAAATTGTGTTTGTATTTAACGAAATTCAAATCGATTTTGAGTTATCAGGGCTGGTAGCAACCAATCAGCAAAATACTAATGACTTTAATGACTAATATTGTTCAAATAGTGACCAAGTAGTGACTCAAAAACCACAAAAAATATAGAAATAATATCCAAAATAGATGCTTACGGAAAAATACGATGTATTTTGATAACAAAACTAAACCAAAATGGACGCGAAACATGTGTTGCGTTTTATATTTGAATAAATTCCAACAAATGTGAAATTAAAATTCGACGAATTAGAGCAGTTAAAAATATTTCTTCAATTTTTAACATGTGTGATCCCGGTCGGACAATGTTTTCAAAACAATAGTTGAAAGCTAATAGTGAAAAGAAAGGCATCACGACAAGGCATTAAAATCTACAATATTTCATCGAAGGTTCTATAAGCACATGAAAACGTTTGAAAATAACAATAAAAAACTTGTGAAAATTTACATTAATTTGGAAGATTATGCAAAGAATAAATTGTTTCGATGGATACTTACCTTCTGACGGGGTTTTAAAAAAATCAGTAAAGATATTCAACAAATTTTCAAAGCCACTGAACAGATCCTGGAAGGTCTTACATTTCTTTCGACTTATTTGGGTTATTCAGATATCGCATGAGGTGTCGGCCAGGGTAGACTCATCACGTAGCGAAGCGAAAATCTTTTGATATTTAATTATTGATAATTATTGTTCTTTCCCATGAAATTCGATCCGTTTCGCGTCTACCCTGGCCGCGACCTAAGAGCATTCGGAGGTATTAGAGTAAGAGGAAAGGAAGGATACGTTTAAATGTAAATAAATCCCTTATTACTCAATAAACAAATTCGCTGAAGACACCAATACTGCCTTTTTGCGCATACTTGTTCCATGTTTTATGTAAACCTTATGGACCGCGGGATAAATGTGCGTACAACGGCTGCTTGCAATTTCAAAGTCTTGATCGTTTATATTGGCTTGAAAAAGTATCCTTGTACGCGATAACATGCATTAAGTATGCTGATATATTCGGCGCGGTAAAAAGTTAGAAATGGTTTCTCGCCGAAGTTGGATTTTTCTCAGATTCCGAGACAAATCCAACTTCGGCGAAATTCGTTTTCTAACGATTGACCGAACTTACAATACTTTTTCAACTGTGTCAGTGCAAAACCAACTGCTTTTCTTTGATTCAAAATCGTGAGATGAATTAGCAACAATCATCAACAAAGCGTACAAATTTCAATGATGGCCTACTTCGCCTTAATACTGTGTTATATGGTACCGTTTTGACTCATATTCCGAATACTTAAGGCCAACAGTGACTTCAAATACATCTGATAGGCATAAATTACATTCTATTTGTAAAAATTATAATTTATCCGAAAAGCCTAACTGTAAGCTTTTGGGTACGCCAATAAAATTGTTTGTTTGAACTTGTTTAGTATAGTTTTTACGTAAAACTTTGGAACAACATTTTGATTCAAGTGCCGAACACTGTTTTCATTCTGTCTCATATTCCGAACACCTTGATTCAAATTCCGAGAGGCGCGAATAAATCGTATTCAAATGAATAATTTCGCAAATACATTTATCTGAGCTAGTTTTACTGTTCTCGAACTAGAGAATCGTCACTACTCCCGAGGTATAAACAGATTAGAAAACGTTAAAACTGAATTGCAATTGACTGCCATTCCCTTGTAATTTGATGACATATTTCAGCGAAACATTTCAATCAAATCGCCATACAAAAACCGAGTGTTCGAAATATGAGTCTGTTCGGAATTTGAGACAAAACGGTATGCTATCTTCAACTTTTAATCCAATTGCTCTCGCGTTCCCATTGCCCATTGCACGGTGACGTCATCATAAAATCTCTCTCTTTCCCTCCTTTGGGAAATCTGAAAACAATAGTGCCAGTACCTGTAAAAGTTCACAGGTACTGGCACCATTGTTTTCAAGTTTTGTTGAAGAGCGACCAGACAAATTTGAAGATTCTATAACATTCCCCAGAATTCCGTTTCTCAGAACGAACCATTCCCCAGAATGTAACATTCCCCAGAATGCACCACTCCCCAGAAAGCTATATGAATATCCATTTTTTCTTTTTTTAATTTTTGCTTTGTGTGGGTCACTTATGTGACAGGCTAAGGTCTGATGTGACAAAACAAATATGTAGGTAGGGGGGTTAGGGGCATAATGAACACACGGGGCGAAATAGACACCCCCTTATTCTCTGGGAATATGCATATTTCAGCAAAACTTTATAAACTGTACTAAATCTGTTTTGTATATAAACTTTTTGACGGTATAAAAGTTTATACTTTGCCTCATTTGTCCTCCGAAATTCTACTATATATTTTTCTCAGCTTCAAATTAGTTTATAAGCAAAGCGGTGGACGAAATTAATTTTAGAGCAAAGTAACTAACCTGGAGAAGTTACTTCTTGCTAATGTGATAGGGGGAAGTATTTTTACATATCAGTACGTTTTGACACCCATTAATAATTATGTTTTTACTAAATTCCACGAAAGTGTTTATTTTACCCGGATACCTTTTTATCAGTCGTGTTTTGGACCCAATTTTCTACCTCGTTTTTCTGACATTTGAAAACAAAAATCTTAGGTACCATGAAAGTATGCAGCACGTTATACTAATGGACCGATGCACGAGTTCACTAATTTGACGTTTGAGCGGTGCCGAATTCACTAGTTTCCATGGTCACGTAAATAACACGGCACCGCTCAAACGTCAAATAATGAACTCGTGCACTGGTCCATGGACCGATGCACGAGTTCACGAATTTGACGTTTGAGCGGTGCCAAATTCACGGGTTACCATGGCCACATAAATAACACGATACCGCTCAAAAGTCAAATAGTGAACTCGTGCATTGGTCCATTACGAACTTGGACACCAGTCAAGAGTAACTGAAACATATTTCCATTCTATATTAAATGAGCATTTGCCTAATGTGTCCATTATGCCCCTAATCCCCCTATTCATGATTATTTTGCATATTATAAATAATAAAACACCCTTCTTTCAGTAAATTCCCATAAAATTGTCATGTCTACCTATCTCATATGATATTACTTATAATCTGGTACCTTCTACTTGTTCGTACCTACGGCATTTCTGAGCTATAAATACTGGCTGGCGTAAGCGCAGAGGAAGAGACTTCCCGGATTGTGGACTGATTTACATATTATTTTATTCTTTATTTTCAGGATATAAAAAAAAAATACAAATTATTTGTTTATTTTTGCCTATATAGTGATGCACCCTTCTTTTAGTTGTAATCTCATTAATGATTCATAATGATGATAGTTGTAATCTCATTAATATATCGATGGAGAGCCCGTATAGCATAAGGTCATTTGGCATAAAATGATTTGGTATTTTGGTATAAAGCCATTTGCCATCCAGCCATACCTATGCTCCTACTTTTTAAAAAGGATGTTCTTCATGTTATGCCAAATGGTTATTGGCCAAATGACCATTATGTCCATCATTATGACCATCATTTAATCAATCATGCCAAATGCCTTCTTGCCATTTGGTATCCTTACGGAACATTTTGTCTATATCGTCAACAGGATAAGACTGAAAGAAGGGTGTATCACTATTTTGTGCAAAATTAAACAAGTCATTTGTAATTTAGACTTGACGTAAAGAAGGGCATATCATTTTAATGTGCATTATAGTACGTTTTTATTTTGCCGAATTTACGTAATAATTATATCAGAAACTTATAATATAAAACTATGAACATCTTTATTCCATTCGGGAAGCTATGATGCACCTTCTCAAAACATGAATGATGAAAAGCTGGATACATACCTATGTTTAAAAAAAAAATGTGTGAAATTATACATTTGGAAACTAATATACCGAAAGAAGGGTGTAGCTCTATTGTGTGCAGAATAGTGATGAATTGTATATTCTTTTAATTAAATAATGAATATTGCGTTTCCCCTAGACTAATCTATCAGTATTCATAAGTGCCAATAAAAGTGAAACAACTGTGATAGTTCATTTGCAAATGAAATTTGAATTATGTGTAAAGTGTTCATAACGCAATGCTACACGCAAACAAATTTTGTTGTATAATCTACCGAATCCATGGTAGAATTAAGAACTGCACCAACGATTTTCAACCGACTACAAAAATCTGTTAAGTTTACTATAGTCTGGTGAAAATCACTGAGCAGTGCAGTAAATTTGACTATGTCCATAGTAGCATCCACTACAAAGCATTGTATTTCGATCCGTGACACCCACCGTACAACACAGTGTGGTCAAAAGTATGATGCTAAACTTCTCAAATCAAGAATGTTTCTAGTAAAAAATACTACAACTCTGGTTAAATCAACAGAAGAAATTTTCTTGTGTAGTGATGTTGACTATGTTTTGGTAGAGTTAACAGATTAATGTAGTCGGTTGAAAATCGTTGGTGCAGTTCTTAATTTTACCATGGATTCAGTAGTTTCTACAATAAAATTCATTTCAGTGTAATCTTCTCATGCACTTGTAAACAACTTTGTATGGAATATCATTTTCAAGTATTTTTTACTAGATTATTTCAAAATTTTAAAGTATTTTCTGGGGAATGGTCCATTCTGGGGAATGGTTCATTCTGGGGAGTGAAATTCTGGGGAATGGTACATTCTGGGGAATGAGATTCTGGGGAATGGAATTCTGGGAAATGGGTTTCGGGGGAATGGTTTTCTGGGGAATGTTATAGAATCGATTTGAAGCGCACTTAGATGTTCTCCAAATTGAATGAAAATTTGACCAGAAGTTCATTTCAACATAAAAAATTAAAATAGGGGAAGGGGTGGAAAAATTAACAGGGGTGGTAAAATGAACACCGTGCCTTTTACCGATAAAAAATAAATTTCAATGATTTTTTATCACGCACGGACGATCTAGAGCATAAATCGGAGTGTTCGAGTGGATATGTATGTCAATTGAAGTTAAAATATCAACGAAAACTAAGATTTTAGAAAATTGCGTTTGAAAATTAGAACTGACGTAACTTTTAGCTTGGAAGACTTGAGGTTTTTCAGTGAGGTGAATATCGTTATGATTTGATGTCAAATCTGATACATTTAGAATTCTCTTTGAATTTACAATCAATTATGAATATATTTTCGGTAAGGCAATGAAAATTTTAAGAAATATTTGTTTTGCTCGTGTTTTTTGCATGATGTTCATTTTACCACCAACAGCTGTTCATTTTGCCCACATAGTGCAGGTAAAATGAAACTTTGCATCGTTTTTTTATTAGCAATAAAAGTATGTGAAAATTCAGCTATTTTAGTCTGAATTCGTGTTGCTGCTATAGATAACATCCCTATTTTTGATGTTGTGCGATAGAATAATACAAATTCCTCGTTTTTCTATCAGAAACAAGATGATTTCCTTAAGGTGTTCATTTTACCACCCCTTCCCCTATTGGTTGACTGGGGAATCCCCAGACCTTTTTGAAAATATGAATACACTGAAATGAATTTTATTGTAGAAACTACTGAATCCATGGTAAAATTAAGAACTGCACCAACGATTTTCAACCGACTACATTAATCTGTTAACTCTACCAAAACATAGTCAACATAACTACACAAGAAAATTTCTTTTGTTGATTTAACCAGAGTTATAGTATTTTTGACTAGAAACATTCTAGATTTGAGAAGTTTAGCATCATACTTTCGACCACACTGTGTTGTACGGTGGGTGTCACGGATTGAAATACAATGCTCTGAAGTGGATGCTACTATGGACATAGTCAAATTTACTGCACTGCTCAGTGATTTTCACCAGACTATAGTAAACTTAACAGATTTTTGTAGTCGGTTAAAAATCGTTGGTGCAGTTTTTAATTCTACCATGGATTCGGTAGATTATACAACAAAATTTGTTTGCGTGTAGGTCTACTACTACTATCCATCTAGTTTTCATTGCTTTCTTCTCCCTCTTTCTTTGAGTAAAAACAGACCGTTTTGCCGGTAAACAAATTAAAATGTATTACCGTGTATCCCCGCTAATTTGAACGACACCTCATGCAAACCATCGGGCTTCATTTTTAATTTGAACATCTAGTCACCCTAGAAACGTGTTTCTGGTTGCCTCTTTCACTGTTTTGTTTTGATTCTGCGCTTCGTTCCACAGCGTTCCATTTCACTTTACTCTGTTCCATGAGCTTAATGACTTTTGAACCATTTTTAATCTGAACGATGTGCAAATTAGCGGGGTACAGATTAAAAAGTGTTCAGATTAAATGTGGTCAAACCAACGGGGGTACCCGGTAGTCATAAAAATGATTCGAAATGAAAACACGTTCTATATGAACCTACATATCGGGTAAATTAGAACGCAGTTACAGTTGGGTTTAGAATAATAATAGTGATAACCGATTTTCATACAAATCGTTCAAAGTAATAGTAGTTGTTTATGTATTTTTTTGTTCAACAACAATTTTGTAAAAAAATATTGCTTGTTTATACATTTATAGCTCGGATAGAAATAGTTGAAACGATGATTAAGGAAAAATTTAAAAACTCCAAGTAGCAGATATTTGAATATATGCGGGAAATAAATTTAGAGTATGCCAAAGTTGTGCATTTTGTATGAAAATCAATTTTCACTAATATTATTTTGAATACGACTGTTTCTTGTCCGGGATAAGACTTGATTGCCATAAATTTTCAAAAAGGTGGCATATTGGAGATTTCACTTATCATTTTTACGAGACGAGTATTAGTTCGGTATAGATTACTATTTAAAATTTCTAATTTCAGTCGGAAGAAAACTCATAGTGTAGTTTATTAAATACATGAACTCCGAAAAACAAACTCATGATAGAATTGATAACGTTCTGTTCATGAGAAACTTACTGACTAAAAGGCCTGAAAACGAATTACTTGAAGCATTTTTAACAAATCTGTGGAATAAATCGTGGGAATATTTCCGATTGTAGACGATAATGTGGGGGCCTTCCTAAGCCGAATGGTTAGAGTCCACGGCTACAAAGCAAAACCATGCTTAAAGTATCTGGGTTCGATTCCCGGTCGGTCCAGGATCTAATGGAAATTTCCTTGACTTTCCTGAAAATGGCAACTTTGGCAAATAAAGCTCTTATTTAATAACTGTGGAAGTGCTCATAAGAACAGCTGAGAAGCAGGCTCTGCCCCAGTGAGGACGTTAATGCCAAGAAGAAGAAAAAGACGACATTGTGGCGGATTTCTTAAAAAATATCGTGGATGAATTTCAGAACATTATAAAAAAGCAGAATAAAAAATTCAAAACCAAGCAAAAAAATATAAACTCAGTTTTAAATTGCGGCAGATTCTCTTTAAAATTAAACCATTTCTTCCACATAAACATTAACAACAGAACACAAATTATTTTAAACGAACTCGAAACTCGAAAATGATTCCATGTGAAGGTACTTTAATTATCTAAATTTCAACAGAACGTTTCAATAAATGTACAGTCATCTCTCCCTTAAGGCTGGTTTGCTACTAACGAGAAAAGGAATCGCCTATCTGTTCTGAAATTCATCCATGCTTAAAGTATCTGGGTTCGATTCCCGGTCGGTCCAGGATCTAATGGAAATTTCCTTGACTTTCCTGAAAATGGCAACTTTGGCAAATAAAGCTCTTATTTAATAACTGTGGAAGTGCTCATAAGAACAGCTGAGAAGCAGGCTCTGCCCCAGTGAGGACGTTAATGCCAAGAAGAAGAAAAAGACGACATTGTGGCGGATTTCTTAAAAAATATCGTGGATGAATTTCAGAACATTATAAAAAAGCAGAATAAAAAATTCAAAACCAAGCAAAAAAATATAAACTCAGTTTTAAATTGCGGCAGATTCTCTTTAAAATTAAACCATTTCTTCCACATAAACATTAACAACAGAACACAAATTATTTTAAACGAACTCGAAACTCGAAAATGATTCCATGTGAAGGTACTTTAATTATCTAAATTTCAACAGAACGTTTCAATAAATGTACAGTCATCTCTCCCTTAAGGCTGGTTTGCTACTAACGAGAAAAGGAATCGCCTATCTCGATGCGTGGAAAATGTCTTCCCAGAAATGGTCCAGAAAATCACATTTTTCTGAATGCAGTACGCAGTTGAGAAGAAATGTCATTTCAAAAGGGGCTCTCTATAGAAAATTTCTTGACCCATTCAGTCAAGGAATTGCGTTACTTTTCTTGAGCGAAACAGCATACTTAGCTTTACTCGATATTCTGCATCTCGATATCGAGATAGAGAACCATAGTAAAAGTTGGTTTTCATGGCTACCTCGATGGTCCCTTGAAACACAGTTGAACTGATTTTGTGTTCCATAACTGGATGGTCCCTTCAATATAGAGTTATGGAGAGTTGACTGTATTATTGAAAGCATTTATATCACTCATAAACGACTTGTAACTTCACGTTTTATCTTTCATACGACCCTGAAAAAAAACTAATTTTGCATACTTAGATTACAGAGCAAATATTATTTATCATCATTTTTAAGAAATGTCTATTTACTTTATGCATGTTTTCTGGAATTCATGAACGTCAAAAAGAATCGCCACTGATTTAACTATTAATTGATTATTATTGTGCAACATATTCAAGCACTCATTATAGAAATGTGTTTATTATATAAATAGTTGACCAAAGTTATTGAAAAATAGTATCAACGGTTAATCAATGGAAATGTATAGCTTGTCTATTGGAATTTCTAATGCAATTTGTGAAATGATTTCGAACAAAACTCGCTTTTTAAGTCTTGGACGAGTTTTTGACAAATCCTTCGAGTTTTGTTTTTCGAATTTTGTTGTGACCTTTCGTTGCAAATAGTGACCAGGTCGAAAAAAAGTGATTTGCTATCAGCCCTGCATTGGACACCCAGTGTTACTATTCTAGTCATGAATTTTCAGATATAACATATTCTAACAGGAACTAGTTCTGGAAATTAATCTAATAAAAAAGCGTTACAAGGGATTATCCGCGGAGTTAGGTTTAACTACCATTATATTTTTGCGCGATTTTCATTTACAAATCGATAGATTAGAAGTTTTGGTAGAAGACAAAAATCCGTAATCCAAAAATTCCGGAAGAATTTTATATTTAATTCGATGTATTTTAATCGTATAGGTAGGAAACTATAGATTTTCAGGAGAACCAAACTTCCGTTTAAACTGAAAACATAATCGATTAGTCACTAGCTGGTGGTGACCAATCGATAAGGTTTTAAGCTCAACCGGATGTTTGGTTCTCCAGATCCGTGCTCTTGAAAATTTGAAGTTTGGCTTCGATTCATCTTCACCTTAAGCTATCAGTACAAATATACAAATATCTAAAAGACACAAACACGTTAATGCTTCCAGTGGGTTTTTTGCCCTTTGAAGGAAGCACCACACTAGACAACGGTCCAACATGCAACGCCTAGTGGCATAGTCGGAAAACATTCCTCTCGGAAAGTTTTTCGGCCTGAGGCCGGGATCGAACCCACACTCCTTAGCACGACGTGTCTAAATGCCTTGGTGACATTAACCGCACGGCTACGAAGCCCACACATATTTGGCTAAGTATAAATCAACAAACATCGGTTTCTGACAGAATCTTTGCAATGTCAAACATTTGTTTGGTTCTGTACCAATATAAGCCGAATATTTGCCATAGTGTACTCATAGCTTTAGACACTTTAATTTCCAGTTCAGATTATATAGGGTGTCCGTACCAATGGTTGTAATGTACCAGTAGATTGGACTATGGAATAAAACGTACATTTTTCGATAAAAACGACATGTGCTATTTTTGGTGGATAGATCGCCTCTAGTTTAGTCGATTTGTCAAATTTCAGCTTTTTATCTTATCAAAAAGTCATATAAATAATTAAGTTTACGTAAAAAATTGGCTCCCTTGCACCAATAGTAGCCGTCGTGTTCCAGTAGTGAACCAATGGTTGGAAGCAGTTTTTAAAATGGATGTATAAAAATGAAGAAAAGCCTTGGAGATGATCTTTATGCTTCATTCGAAAGATATTAATTGCTGTTCCGAGGGAAAAATGTTAAACCTATGTAAAAATTTACCATTTTGTTTAAAATTCCTTATATCATTCCCGAACGTCTACTACTGGAGCACTAGCGCAACTACTGGAACACGTGTACCAATAGTGGCTCAAGCGATTTTATGTTAAAAAATTAGTTTTAACACTCTTTTTTATATTTTTCCCATATAGTAGAGGTTGAAATCTTTCTGTTGACGCCAAAAGATCTCTGTTAGGGCTTTTCGTTATTTTGTTATGATTTTTTATAGCTTAGGTAGTCCACTAATGGCACCGGCACCCTATCTCTGCCAGATAGTGATTTTTTGTTATCAGATTGCGAAAATAGTGGCTTTAGTGATCAATTTTCCAAAAAAAAGTGACTTTAGTGACCAGGTAGAAAAAAGTGACTATCACTGAAAAGTGACTCGCTACCAGCCCTGAATTATCGATTGTTAAACATTTGCTCCACTCTAATGCAAAAATGAATCAACATGGATGAATAATATTTTTCTTTTGCATACTTACCGATGATCGAGAATATCCCACAGAATATTATCCAGCAACCTCAAATCAGAGAAGAAAATTTATCTGAAGCAAAAGACGAGGAATTCTCATTAATAAACAAATGCATGTACAAAGGAACCAACAAAGCCAAGACTATCCTACTAATTGATAACAAAAACTTTCATTCCTCATAAGTTATATTTTGCACATCGTCAACGATAAATTGGAGTTTCGATTTGCGTTAATTAGGTATTCGCATAATGTTTGACGTCATACTCCTAACGACCTTCTTCAGATGTTTTCCCCTGGTTATTCGAAATATTGAATCATATGCTTATGAATTTATTGTTTTTACCATTGTAATTAATGTTATAGTTCATCATTTATTGTAATTATTTGATGTGGTTACAATTATTGATTGCTTCCCTTCGTAGAGGACGATGGTGGAGGCATCTGGCCATTAACGATGACCGCAAAATAAGGATGTTCCATAGCTTCCCTTGCAGTAAGACGTTCGTAGTGATCGTAACGAAGTAGTTTATCCAAGAAATCCAGTGCTTCTGGAGATACTAGATGCTGATTCTCGGAGTGCACGAAACGTTCCCATCGCTTCCGGGAGTGTCTTGAGAGGATATCATTGAAGCGTGGATCTAGCTCGATGTTATATTTGTCGAGATACGCAAAGAGGTCTTCCGTACCCAAAACCTTGGCAATACGCACCAATTGATCGTAGTTATCGTGACCATGGAAGAATGGTTCCTTCCGGAAGATCATAGAGGCAAGCATACATCCAAGGGACCACATATCCAGTGAGTAGTCATACATTTGATAATCGACTAGCAGTTCAGGGCCCTTGAAATAGCGGCTAGCAACACGAACATTGTATTCCTGTCCTGGATGGTAGAATTCGGCCAAGCCCCAATCAATAAGCCGCAACTTCCGATTCTCGTGATCAATCATAACATTATGCGGTTTCACATCACGGTGCATAATTCCCATGCTATGACAATAATCCAATGCCTTCAGCAGTTCATACAAATAGTATCGGATATCGTAATCCGTCAGGGTCTGGTAAAGTTGTTTGAAATCAGTGTTGTTCACATGCTCAAAAATGAGAGCCGGTGTGCGCGAAACCGGATCTTTTACTACGGCCAGCAAAGTAATTATATTCGTGCCACCACGCAGATTCTCCAGAATCTTGATTTCTCGTTTTATCTTCTTCTTTTTTACTGGTTTCAGAATTTTCACCACACACTTTTCATTGTTGGTAATTTTAATAGCTTCAAACACTTCACTGTATTTTCCTCGACCAAGTTTACGGACTAGTTGATAATCATCCTGATTGGCCCAATCGACGACATAATTCTCGTAATCCCAATATTCACGAGGCTTGTGCGAATTGACGTCCGCATAAACTCGTGCACTGCTGGGTAATGTCATTCCGTGATTTTCACTCCCTGCTTTCCTGAAGTGCTTCCTCTTCTGCTGCTTCCGAAACTCGTCTTCTTGGTCGCTCTTCTTCTTCTTTACTGCAGTCGTTAGCAGACTCCCAGAATGAAGGGAAGAAAGAGCGAACTTCAAATGCGGAAATCGATGATGGGCATAAGCCTGCAATTGGGCCGAACGGAGAAAAATGTTCCGTAATGTGTACACTATCTTTTATCACTACTTTATACCGTACCGGAAATGTAATAACTTCACAAATCGTCCTCGATCTAGACGAGTCCGATACACAGACTTTTTGAAGAAGCCAGGTTGATTCAAGATGGTGGCGACGAGAAAAAAGTCCGTAGAACGAGGACAGCGAAAAAATGACACGAGAATATCGATAAAGAGACTCAACCAAAGAGCGGCGACTTCGGCCGATCTGTCATCGTTACGTCAAATCAGACAACTCGCGATGGAAAACTCAACACGCCCTTTTTCGACTAATGTCTTTACGGGGGGTGATTCAGTAGCACCGCATGATATACACTGGAAAACAAAAAAAAAAATTACTGTCGTCGCGAAGAAACAGTTTCTTGCCGAAGATGAATTTCTCTCAGAATTTATGCGAGATAATGTGATATGAACAAAAAAACGTTGAACTTTACTACATGTAGCATATACTCAAAAACAAAATCCACAAAGTTTACTACACTTTGGTATGAATAAAAACTTTTCGAACATGTAGTACTTACTACTTTCGAACATGAGCAGTGGCTGAAGCTGCACGTTAAGAAATTTCCATTCAGAGTGCAGAATGTTTCTGCACGTAAAGAACAATCTATTCAGAGTGACGGCTAAAATTAATAAAATCATGCATATGACGGAAATGCATGGAATCTAATCGATTACGCGACAATTTGCACACAATCATGAAGGTGCTGTAATTTGACAAGATTTGTAGTGTAATTTTGCGATTAGTCTGGTACTCTCTTTATGTCTATGATTTTATGATGATGGTACATCAAAGAATTTTCTGAATGGTTTTCGGTCTTCGCCAACGCCAGTGATTGATTATTTTTTTTAAATATTAGCTTAACATCTATGAAGAGATCTTCCCAGACAACCAAAATGTACGTATAATAAAGTCACCTGGAGGCTTTGTATGTGCAAATTTTCACGTATAAGATGTCGCGAAAAGGCATTCTACGTACAAAAGTGGAGGCGATATACGTGCATATACTATGTGATGAATAATAGCATACAATGCGAGTGTATAAATTTTCTACCGAACTAACCTGTGATCTTATGCGACATAACGTATGATAACAAATGTTTATTTGACAGCTGCTACGAATTAATTCGACTTACTTTGCACAAGTGTGCGGGACGAAAGAAAATGTACAAATGAACTCAGAAAAAAGCGTTTTATGCGAGGAAACATATCAATCTGACGATGTTATCCACCGTGTGTTGCGGGTTTAATGTAATTTGTATGAATAAACGAGTTATTACGTGATTTTTCATGCGATTTCTGGTTGTCTGAGTTGAGACTACAGCTATCAAATTAGGAATCACATATTTTCTAGCACCAGTACTGAGATTCTGCTAAAATTGCGGTAGAATTTTGATGCTCCCCGTGTATTTTCTTAACAGCATGTTGAATTCCGGAAGTTCTAAGTGTTTATGTGATATTCTCGTTATTTTGGTGGGGTTTCTGATAGTATCCTTGGAATTTCTAGACCTTAAAATGTAGAGATTTTTATGGGAATTGTAATGATTCAATAGGGTCCTAAAGCCCTGTCCCAATTTTAGTGCCAAACGCTTATGTTTAGGCCAATAACACATGTTTACTCAATTTTCTAATGTTTTCCTTTAGTTTGAGTTCAAAAAACATAGTTTTGTGTTATTTTTGGATTTTGTCACACCCCTTGGCTTAAACTCAAATTATTTGTGTATTTTGTTTTCCGTGTCCCTTTCGAAATGTCAGATAGGAACAACCCCATGGGTTGCAGTGTTAAAACTAAAACCCCTGTGGTGTTTTTGTCGACTAACCGAACGTCAAACATGATCAAAAGTATCGAGCAACGGACTCATGTTCCGTAAACGGTCGTTTGAGAACGTCGCGACCCATTGGAAGCCCACACAATAGATACCTCAGCCAGCGCAGTTGCTGGCTAGTGTAGTGTGCTATTCCTATACCTAAAAAACAATGCGCTCTCGGGCTAGGCATTGGATATATATGAAAGCGTTGTGTTTGGATGGGCATCTAATTCTTCCGAAAGAGGTGCACTTTGCGAAAAAGAATCACGTGATTATTGAGCTGAAATCGAATTCAGGTTAACTTCTGCGTTCATGAGTCCTCTCATGGCGTAGTGGTTAACGTGCCCCAACTAGAGATCGGGGAGTCGTGAGTTCGATTCTCACTGAGAAGACGTGTAACTTTTTCGCAAATCTTCACATCAATTTGTCCATCTAATCCAATTGCAAATTATACGTAATGTTTAGCTTTTCGGTAGTGGTTAAACTTCCACTCGGCTGGTTAGCCGTAAACCACGATTCATAATTAAAAACTAGTATGATCAAAAGTGTCAAGGTTCATTTATGGACCAAATTTTTAAATTAAAGTTTAAACATAATATAGCCGTTATTTGAGCGGGAAAAATTGCTAAAGTAATTGCAATAACATGCTCTTTCGTGTTATTGAACAAAAACAAGATTTCATTAAACATTTTAGGACCCAATTGGTAGTCGTTAGAATTCAATGAGGATCTCTCCTAAAACTCCAGTTCACTCGTTGCCATGGTCACGTAAATAACACGGCACCGCTCAAACGTCAAATAGTGAACTCGTGCATTGGTCCATTTAAACTCATTAGGGGTATTCACCTGAGACGAGACTCGCGAAGACGGTCTTCTTTTTCTGGATTGCTGAGTTTTTTTCTTATTCCACTTTGTGTTTATACCAATTATGCGCAAGCCGTTCAAATCCTCACATGAACCTTTCAGCAAAAAATGATTGAGTTTGCATCACATCGAATCATAAATAGCCGATTGAGTGAAATTTCATGCCAGCAAACGTAGCAGACATTAGAAATAATAAATCTCCTGCTTAGATTTATCAGCCACTTTGGAAAAAACTGCTCCGCTGACTGAGGTTTTCAATAACAATTTACTTTGAACACAATACTTTTCACTTCTTAGCCATAAAAACGGTGGGCTGCATTTGACGTTTCGTGAGAGGGGAATCTGGGCTGCATATGACGTTGATATTTTTCCTCTTCGCGAGTCTCTCTCAGGTATTCACTAAATCCTGCGTAAAATGAAATCCTGCGTAACTTTAGCAAAGAAACATTTCAAATGAAATATTCCGTTTCTGCTTCTATGCAATGTCAAATCAAAGAAATATAATCTAGTTATCCACTGTAAAGGTCAAACTGTCATCAAAAATTTGTTCGAACTCAAAATTGCTGTTTACCGACGAAGGATAATTCGTGAAAACTGATGTTTATCATGATTCAATTTACCTTTATGCATTCATTATTAGTTCAAATAACCTGAATCAGGCCTAGTAAATAGCAGCAAATGAAGGACAGTGCACTGTTTATTGGCACTCAGGATATTTTTGTGCGTATATGGTGATTGTGTAAAGGGAGCTGTCCATGATATTTATATGTGCATAACTTGGGAGATTAATGGTTTGCGAATACGTGGAGATATTTAATGGGGATCACTATTAGGAGATACATGACAAAACTAAATTGCTGCAATTCCTATCTCACATACTACAAGGATCAACGCACCCGGTTCAACAAACTTGAATGGACACGAGACCAACGTAACGGAAATCACGTTGACTAAATAGGAATGAGCAACATGCGATTTTTTTATATGCCAGTGTACATTTCCATTTGCCCAGCATTTTTTATTTAAACCTCTTTTCTTTATAATTTCCTGCAGTCTTTTGGAGGTCAGCCTTTTCCATTACAGTTTTCGGAACATTGCATTGTTATTTGTTTGGAATCCCCATAGTGACACACAGACATCAGCAGAGCATTCTACGATTGATTTTCAACATACTGAAAGGTTTCATTGATTATGTACGCAGTTTCATGACACATTTCAGATAACCAATTTAGCATGACTTACGCAGTGGTTTACGCTATTAAGTGAATACCCTTATTATATTTTCCGGTTTGGGGCCTTCCTTAGCCGAGTGGTTAGAGTCCGCGGCTACAAAGCAAAGCCATGATGAAGGTGTCTGGGTTCGAATCCCGGTCGGTCCAGGATCTTCCTTGAATTTTGAAATTTCCTTGACTTCCCTGGGCATAGAGTATCATCGTACCTGCCACACGATATATGAATGCGAAAATGGCATCTTTGGCAAAGAAAGCTCTCAGTTAATAACTGTGGAAGTGCTCATAAGAACACTAAGCTGAGAAGCAGGCTCTGTCCCAGTGGGGACGTAAATGCCAAGAAGAAGAAGATATTTTCCGGTTTATAAAAATCTTGATTTTCTGAAACAAATAAAGTTTGTGATTAGTTTGTTGAAGGAAATCATTGTAGAGTACCAAATACAACAATTTCATAACATTCACAACAAACAATGACGTGTTGCTATAGCACTATACCATGGTATGGGCCAGGGCTAAGTTGATGTGAATACCAAAAAAAATGCATTTCATGCAAATTGATGCACATCTGATGTGCACTGAAAAAGTGATCCACCCCTTGGTCCTAAAGCCCTGTTCCGATTTTAGTGCTAAACGCTTAAGTTTAGGCCAAAAACACATGTTTACTTAATTCTCTAATGTTTTCCGTTGGTTTAAGTCCAAACAACTTTTTTTTATGTTTTTTTTGTAGATTTTGTCACACCCCTTTGCTTAAACTCAAATTTTGGGTGTATTTTGTTTTCCGTGTCCCTTCCGAAATGTCAGATAGGAACAACCCAAGTAACCATAAGCACTAATAATAAGCCCTTAATCAGCATCATAGATGCGTACATGCATTATAATAGCACCACAAATGCTTACACACCTTATAACAGCACTTCCGCTGCATAGAAACCCTATTACAGCATCATTAATGCTTCTAAGCCTGATGCATACAGACATTAAATAAGCACTATATTGGCTTTATATTCGAATACAGGGCATGTTTAAATGCCACCCAGTGTTTTGACAGATATACCACGTGCTTTGTGTTTGCATATAGTGGTAAGAGGGAGTCAAACATAAATCTTCTCACTACTACAATTGCAGGTTTTATGACGGGGAAAATTGATGATTTAAATTGGTCACTTTTCTTTCCAATAATATTCATCTTATGTGGCCGTAGGAGCAAAGGAGCAGGACAACAACTCAACAATACGGGTGTCGCAGGTTCGAGACGCAAAATGAGGAATTTCATCATCATAAAACGAGGATCAAAATGTGGCAATTGCAAGTCCTCAAAAGGATGAAAACTACCAAAACGAATATGTCTGATACGGAGAAGTACTATCTGTATCATTTTATTACATTTTTTGCATACTATTAGAGGTTTCCATTTTCATTCATTCATTTATTTACCTCGTGTACCAGTTGCTTGGCCGCATACGCGAAAGCTCTCTGGCTGCGTACGCGAAAGCACAAAATATTCGCCCTAAAAACCTGGCGAAAACAACTGACGTTTCTCACGTGGTCTTATATCAGCATTAGTGGTGCAGAGAAGCACGGTTATATCTTGGCACTATAATGGCACGCTATTTCGCCTTTTCTGGCATTATAATAGCATTATATGCGTATATAAAACTGACATGCATCAAATGATTACCCTATATGCGCATATAATGCTGTTACCGTGCCGCATTATCGTGCTTACTGGTTACTTGGGTAGTGGTGCAGAGAAGCACGGTTATATCTTGGCACTATAATGGCACGCTATTTCGCCTTTTCTGGCATTATAATAGCATTATATGCGTATATAAAACTGACATGCATCAAATGATTACCCTATATGCGCATATAATGCTGTTACCGTGCCGCATTATCGTGCTTACTGGTTACTTGGGAACCCCAGTGTTAAAACTAAAACCCCTGTGGTGTTTTTGTCGACTAAGCGAACGTCAAACATGATCACAAGTGTCAAGGTTCTTTTGTGGACCCAATTTATAAATTAAAGTTTAAACATGATATAGCAGTTAATTGAGCGGGAAAATTGCTAAAGTAGTTTTTTTTTGTTTCAACCAGTTATGAACATATATGAGGGACTATTGAATGGACCGATGCACGAGTTCACTAATTTGACGTTTGAGCTGTGCCGAATTCACTCATTACCATGGTCACATAAGCTACATGGCACCTCTCAAACGTCAAATAGTAAACTCGTGCATTGGTCCATAATAGAATTTGCGATGCATGAAAGTGCACGTGCAGCACAAAATATGAATTTATGCTATATCTTACAGCCACATCAGTGTTATTTGCTGACAACGACGACAAAGGGTTTATTCATAAATTTCATAACGCCAAAAATTGCCATTTTCGACACCCACCCACCCCTCATAACGCTTTTTGTATGAACATTTTACAAATTTTGTATGAGCCGTAACAACACGAGGACACCCACCCACCCCCTTCAGCGTTATGAAATTTGTGTATGGGCCCAAAGGATATTTTCTAGGGAGGCCACTTTCATAGCATTTTGCCAATAACGATGCATTCTCTTGAATTCTCTTGGAAAGCCTAAAATTATGTAAAAAAAATAGTTATCAAAACGAACACGAATTGAATGAAAGATTCCAAAAAATGTTCCTGACTACCCAAGTAACCAGTAAGCACGATAATGCGGCACGGTAACAGCATTATATGCGCATATAGGGTAATCATTTGATGCATGTCAGTTTTATATACGCATATAATGCTATTATAATGCCAGAAAAGGCGAAATAGCGTGCCATTATAGTGCCAAGATATAACCGTGCTTCTCTGCACCACTAATGCTGATATAAGACCACGTGAGAAACGTCAGTTGTTTTCGCCAGGTTTTTAGGGCGAATATTTTGTGCTTTCGCGTACGCAGCCAGAGAGCTTTCGCGTATGCGGCCAAGCAACTGGTACACGAGGTAAATAAATGAATGAATGAAAATGGAAACCTCTAATAGTATGCAAAAAATGTAATAAAATGATACAGATAGTACTTCTCCGTATCAGACATATTCGTTTTGGTAGTTTTCATCCTTTTGAGGACTTGCAATCAGCGTTGGGAAACTCGTGCTCGCGAGTAAAAAAATACTCACTCACGTACTCGTTTGCGAGTAATACTCACGCTGTGAGTCACTCATTCCTTACTCTAACTCACGCGAGAGTATGACGTCATAACTCATTGCGAGTATTACTCACGTAAAGAGTAATACTCGCAGTGAGTATGACGTCATTACTCTCGGTGAGTGAGCAAGTTACTCTTTGTGAGTATGGTGAGTAACCAATTTCCATAGCAAAATAAAATTGTACATTAGTATGTTCTATACTAGGTGGAAGACTGTAAATGTAAATAATTCAAAGTGTTTACAGCTGCTATCGACTTCAGTGTGTATTGTGATGTGCAGTTTTATAGTATGGTTGTTTAAACTTTACCGTACTCAGAGCCAGTTTTTCAAAATGGATAAACAAGTTATAATGGCGAAAGTCCGGTTGTGTTCAAATACTTTCCAGACCAATTTATTTCGTTTAGTGGCATAAAATAAATACTGTAACTTTTTCTGAACGCGTTTATGTTATTGATATTCAAAGTTGAATTGAAATACCGGGTACCCCCGTTGGTTTGACCACATTTAATCTGAACACTTTTTAATTTGTACCCCGCTAATTTGCACATCGTTCAGATTAAAAATGGAACTCATGGAACGTAGTGAAGTGAAATGGAACGCTGTGGAACGGAGAGCAGAATCAAAACAAAACAGTGAAAAGGGTAACCAGAAACACAGTTCTAGGGTGACGAGATGTTCAAATTAAAAATGAACTCCGATGGTTTGCATGAGGTATCGTTCAAATTAACGGGGGTACACTGAATTAGTAAAAATGGAATAAGGTACCGTGGGGCAAGTGGGTAATGGAAATCGTATAGTTGAGATTCTTCAAATTCTAAAGACTTTAAATTGAAATAAATGAGATCGTCTTTATTTTTCAACTTGACTCCCACCAAATATAAACAGTATGCTAAAATTGATTTTTATGTAAAAATGAAAAAAAAATACAGAAAAAGTTTTTGCAAAATGTCACTTTTCACTTGCTCCACAAGTTTTTGAACAATAAATTGAAATTTAGTTATATTCACGATTTCTATTAACTTCAACATTATTTAAGGCGTCTTGTTCCTTAGGTAAGTAACATGTATACAAAGAAAATTTTATTCTTGTCAATTCAATTTTCTTCTGTTCAGTTTCGGCTCTGTAGAATTTCACCGGTCGTTATTTGTTTCTAAGAAAGTCGGATATGACATAAGATAACTCTTCGGGAGAAATTATTTTTTGGAACGGAATCCTTCAATAGTATTCGGATTCTTTTTTGTGTGGATAGACCCATACCCCATTTTTATGTTTTCGACTAGCTTTACATTTACATTCCATGAGATTCCAGTGCGTTCTCTTATATTGCAACTTTTCAATCAACGTTTTCCTTTCAATCGGCTGTCCGAAGTAGACACATCAATATCGTCTGGCAATCTCTTTTAGAGAAGTTCCATGATTAGTAATAGCTTTTATCGCTTTGAGTATTGTGTTTCTTGAAATTGCGAACCTTGTTTACTAATAGCTACCTAAAAAGAAAACACAAATTCAATCTCTAATGAGAAACTTTTTACTTGCCCCACGTGATTAGAAAATGCTCTGAATGGCCTTAAAGGTTTACGCAAGAGTTTGAAACGTGACTACATATATTCAGTAAAATGTACAAATTATTTTCACTTACCCCATTTACCCACTTGCCGCGGGATACCTCACATAAATTTGGTTTGCGATTGGCATCTTGCCCATTTCATATGTAATTTCGCTTTTGAATATTTTCAGCAAACCTTATGTAATTTGCCAGTTTGTTCTAGAAAACTTGTATGCAACGTTGCGGAATAAAGATTTCTGATCAGAAAAATGTTCGGAATTTATTATATTTTGCTTGGTTTCTATATAGATATTGAATGATAAGTTTATCCTCATTAAACCATTATACGGGCCTCTGATTATTGTTTGGTCATCACTGTTATGTGGTAATATCAATTTTGCATAATTTTTCAATATAGAATTTTTAATAGCGCTGTTTAAGGAACAGACATTTAAAAATGTATCATTTTAAACGTTTAATCTAGTCCCATAATGAATAAAAAATAAATGAAAAATAATTTTCTGATATTTTTTAACTTCTTTTGTTTGATTCTATCTAACACTGAGGAAACGGAACGTATGAGGTACATAAGAATTTCTTATGGAATAACGACATAAGAAGTATTTTGTTCTTCATTCGAGAATCTTATAACATTCCACAACAGACTTATGAAATAACACTCATTACATAGACAGATATAATTCCATAAGAAACTCTTTTTGGATATCAAACGCATTGATCATTGACATTCATAAGACAATCTAATGGAGTACGATTTTCTTAACAATTTCATACGAAAATCTTATGGATTACGTGGAGAGATGCTAATAACAAAATATTCACGATTGAGATTCATAAGCGCGCGTATGACAATGATTAGTAACACTTGTGAAAAACAGTCGACTTCCTATCAAAAACCACGTAAGAATTTCATACGAAATTCTTTTGGAATAAAGACATAAGAAGCATCTAATGAAACTCATAAGAAAAACTTGTGAACTTCAATCGATCATTGCGTTCATAATACAAATAGGTATAATATCATAAGATACTCTTATGAAGGATCATAGATATCAATTATGGAATTCTTTAGGACCATTATGTATTTAGAGAATCGCTCTTTGAATTTAGGAAAATAAAGATATTCATAAGATCTCTAATGATAACGACAAGAATTTCTTGTGAATATCGGACGTTTTGTGTTTCATAAGAATCTTATGAAAGAGAGAAAACCAGTCAAGAAATCAATTCACAAGCGTTCTCTTATGAAATTCGTACGCAATTTTTGGCTCAGTGAAGACATGTGGCACCTGACTTATTGTTAGATTTGTGCTACTCTTTTATGATCTATGTGTTGTCAGAAAACCGGAAAAAAAATGAAAATTGAAAAGCTGGTGCTGAAGTTGTCGAACAAAATATTGCTGGTAACGCTGTTTGGCAGACCAATCAGCGGCTTATTAGTTTTGGCACGAAACTCAAATACGTTTTGTCGAGTCTCTGTCTCAGGTTTTTATTATTGCAGTATTGCTGCATATCGTAAAGTAGAGAATAAAAAAATAGTCAATTGGCAAATAAATAAAGCTTATAGTTGATAAATGTGGAAATGCTCATATCATAAGTACATTAAACTAAAAGCAGAATCAGGCCCAGTAGAGGTGTAACGTCAGAAGAAAAGAGCATTTACGATGCAACATGCGCAGCAAAACACCAAACATAAATTACAGCTTGTGTTAAAAATTCATATTATAATAACGTTTTGCATGCATCAAATAGTTTTCAGAATAAAATTTTCATGTTATCATTTGAATAAGGTCACCCCAAGAATAGCCGTACTTATTACTTATTATTTAATTGAGCCATTCGCAAGCTTTTAGAATATTTACAATATTTCAAGTGAGTAAAATTACTCACGAGTGAGTAAATGTTAGTCGAAAACTCACTCACGAGTATGAGCTGTACAACTGAAACTCACGACTGAGTATACTCACGCGAGAGTTCAAGCTGTACAACTCATACTCGCGAGTGAGTTTGCAGTTTTCAGTGAGTACTCACGAGTTTCCCAACACTGCTTGCAATTGCCACATTTTGATCCTCGTTTTATGATGATGAAATTCCTCATTTTGCGTCTCGAACCTGCGACACCCGTATTGTTGAGTTGTTGTCCTGCTCCTTTGCTCCTACGGCCACATAAGATGAATATTATTGGAAAGAAAAGTGACCAATTTAAATCATCAATTTTCCCCGTCATAAAACCTGCAATTGTAGTAGTGAGAAGATTTATGTTTGACTCCCTCTTACCACTATATGCAAACACAAAGCACGTGGTATATCTGTCAAAACACTGGGTGGCATTTAAACATGCCCTGTATTCGAATATAAAGCCAATATAGTGCTTATTTAATGTCTGTATGCATCAGGCTTAGAAGCATTAATGATGCTGTAATAGGGTTTCTATGCAGCGGAAGTGCTGTTATAAGGTGTGTAAGCATTTGTGGTGCTATTATAATGCATGTACGCATCTATGATGCTGATTAAGGGCTTATTATTAGTGCTTATGGTTACTTGGGTAGATTAACACTCATTTTCTCAAATTATTGTCTGTTTCATGGGCAACAAAACGCACCGCCAACTTCCAAACAGACCAACCAAATCGTCGCCAGCAAACATTACTGTCAACTCAAAATTCTCTCCCGTATGTGCTTCTTCTTTTTCTTCTCTGGGTGACAAGACTGCTTAGTTTATTTCAACAGGTTATGGGCCCAGGAACGCCTGCAGGAGGCTGAGGCGGCTTCGATGGGGACGAGGAGGCAGAATCTCGGTGATGAGGTAGAGCCTGGACGGGAGGTGGCTTGCACAAGGTGCCCAAGAGTTGGAGGCCAAGATGCTACTAAATTCACTCGGTCTGAGAATTGTGACACTTGAGCGGGGCACGCTCCCGTATGATCTCCACGTGATATGGACCCGCTCTAGTGTCAAAATTCTTTGACCGAGTGATTTTAGTACACCGGTGGATTAGACCATTATGTGAGGGATATCACCAGCGCATTGTTGGTTTTTAATAAATGTGAACTTTGAATTTGCGATAGAATTCATTGTTCAAAGAAATGTTTTGAATGAATTCCGAGCCCCCAGCGTAAAAAAATCGAGGTCAGGTCAGTGTTTTCTATAAAATTTACAGCTTGCCGCCGATATTCGAGTTTTTACAGTCGATTAAACAAAGAGTCGCACTGTGAAGGGATCAATCTTTCGTTGTAATATGTTTTTATGGAAAAGTTTCGAGTGGTAGAGGTAGTTTTAATTTGATGTTCGTGCATGAATAAAAAAATATTCTGCAAGTATACCACAATGTGTTCCTATAGTAGCGCAAACTATATTAAATACACAAATATGTTTTGTGTTAGTTTTGATATTTTTCCTCAAAACTAAGATAAAAAGCTTTCTGATGACTTGTAGCTGTAGCTGACTTTTTTAAGATATTATACGTTTATTAGGGGTATGGCATATAGTATAGATTTGGTGTAAGTTATCTAAATCACATACAAACTTCTCCATTTTATTATGAGATTCTTATGATTCAAGGATTTTCAAAATCCCTTAACTTTTACAATGCGCTATGACCGATTAGGTGGCCAATAATCGAAAAAATGACTTGTTCTGATCGGTTCTTCTTGAGCATAGTTCCATAGTAAACACTAATGTGAAAATATTCCTAGAATACTAGAGCAAGATCTTTTGTAGTTTCATTGATACAGTATGCCTAAGTTAGATTTGTTAAGAAAAACAAAAATCTCAGTGCATTCACAAGATATAAGTTGGATGGAATATACTGCATAATCGTAATAAGCTTATTTGAAAAGCTATCTTAGAAAAATAAAATGAAATCAAAATTCGTACTGTAGTTCAGATAAATGTGGAAACTACACTGAAAAAAACATATTCGATTTTTTATCGAAACTTCACACATCCCATACTTGTTTGTCCCAAGTTGTCCCAGGCGCCTTTTAGGATGTTAACTAAATAATCGTGAAGAATTTGGCTGCACATATTTGCACTTTTTTATTTAGGTCTAATTGATATTTTTCCATACTTTTGAAATTTTCCTTTATTAACAGCTATAAATTATTTCAAGGGATAATTGAATATCGCTAAATGATTCATATCATCATTACTATGTAGGTTCTAATATTTATAATGATTTTCACAACGTTAATTGCATAAGTGGTCTATCTGCATCATTAAAACGCATTTTTTTTTCTCAATTAACCCTTTTCTAAAAGTTTGTCTCAAATACTAGTTTATTGAAAACAAACATCAAATGTGTACCACAAAACTTATAAATATGACATGAGATGGCAAAAATATGTTTGGCCGCCAGCCTATAGGAAACCGCCCATAGTGCAATGCAGTGTTACTTCATGGAACAAGTCAAAAGTTTGTTGGACTATATTACGTCATGAATCGAATGAGTTTAGTAACTTGGAAAAAGTAGAAAAGATAATCCACTAACACCCCACTTATTTTCAAAAAGAGACTTTTTCCATAAGAAATTGTTGTGATCTCAATTAAATATACTTATCTTCTAAGTATCTCACATATTTTCCTTAATATTGTTCCATAGTTTTGTGGTTAAATGTATTTAGCCTATAAAATTCGAATAAACATATTTTGAATCATTTTCAATATCTACACTCCACAATACTTTATTTTAATAGACATCCTCTATCACATAATGCAGCTCACAATCCGCCAAACAAATCAAGAATTTCTGGAGACTGATATGTCGACTTTTGATTTTTTTGTGACTTGTCAAGCTTGATGGAGAAGTTAAATCCCTTAATACGTCTCAGCTTAAAACCCCATAAGTCCTTAATACTCCATTTTAGGGAAAAGATTTTCTTTTTCCACTTACACATTATTTAAACATTTTATAAACATTGTCGTTCCTGTGTAGCAAATATCTTTCGTTAGGTACACTTAAATTCGTGTACCATTAAAGCATGGATGGATGGGTAGACGAAGAGAAATTAGTTCCACGCTTTCATTATTTTATCACGCAATCCCTGACGCAATCTGAATGTTTGGAAGGGTGGACGAAATAGCTGGTCCTGATGCGTAGAGAGAAGCAATCGAGAACGTTTTCCACCTTATGGAAAACGTGAGTACTAGGATAAATAAAATCATAAAGTGTTTTCTCTATTATACTTTTTTTTAACTCTGAAGCAGTCACGTTGTGTGTGGAAACATTAGTTTTCCAAAGAACCTTGTACTCGATGCATGGTATTACCGCAATTGGGTTCATCGCCAAGGGGGTTGAAATGGGGGAAGCTGTAATTTGAGCTACCATCACAACTGGTCTCTGGTGAATGAAGTGAATGAGAAACGGCTATAAAGTGTTACCCAAATAGGCCTATTATCGAGCTTGCTGGGAGAAGGTGGTCTCGTTACGTGATACAATGTGCAGAGAACAACGGCGATGATTAATAGATTTCCTCGGCCGAGTAAATGGGATGATAAAAGCTGGGATCCTAAACAGCTGTGGATGCTTGCTTTGCGTATGGTAAGTGAGTGATCTATTTCAGTGTGAACATTTTTATTGATTCATATTTTGATTTTTTTTTAATAATCCCAAGTCAAGATTTTTGGATTATTAGAAATTAATATTATATTCATTCACTTCGGCAGGTTTTCTTTTGGAAGCTACTGTGCCCATTAGAGTGATGCAAATTTTGAAATTTTTGGCTCCCCTATGCTTAAACGATTTTTATTATAGTAAATAAGCTCCTCACAAAGTTTGAAGTGATTCGGAAGAAATTTGACTGTGCACACGCCATTCGAAGTTTATATAAAAAACGCCAACCTTTCGGGTTCAGCGCTCTATCTCACCGTCATAATATTTTATGGAAGAGTGAAAGAGAATAGATCAAAGTAATCCAGGCTACTATGTTTTATAGCAAAAAAGCAGAGTTGCTCTGAAAGTAATTGAATGATCATTTCAGCATGATTTAGACTTTGTTATCAATGATAACAAATTATCCTAATACCCTATCAAAATGTGGTCTTCGGCAAAGTTGTAGCTGGGAAAAAATCACATGAGAAGAGCATGTTCACTTTTCCATAGATTATTATTACGAGCAGTTTGTACGTTTTCCATAGTAATTTCTATATAAACTTCAAATGGCGTATGCACAACCAAATTTCTTCCACAGCACTTCAAATTTTGGGAGAATGGTTTTTATCATAATTGACATCGTTTAAGCATAGGGGAGCAGAAAATTCAAAATTTGCATCAGTCTAGTGCCCATATTTTGTTACAATATGGCCCATGTTTCAAGAAAAAACCACAATTCCCAAGTCAATCACGGAGGTGTTCAAGTAGCTCATTATCTTACACTGAATTCTATTCGATAGATTTTATCGATCTAACATTCTAATACTCAACGGGAAAAATCACAAACAACAAATCGACGTAATAGAATCTAAAACATATTACAGTAAGGATGATTCACTAAAAAACCGAAATAAACTAAAAGTCACTTCAGAGTAACTATTAGTGTCGAGCTTTCATCGTTCTAATCCAAAAATTTCGTTAATAAAGATTTTTTTATCAGTAACAGAGGTAGTAGTAACGCGTTGACTGAGTGGATGCTCGTATTTTGGATCCAAGTATTTCACTCAAAATGCTTTCAAATTCTGCTACACGTGGAATGTGAACTTTTAGAACAGTGGTACTCATCAGGGCCGCAGGATGACGCATGTGGAACTTGGAACCCAAGAATGCGGCCTGCGGAGCGCTTTTGGTGAAGAGAAGAAAATTAGTATTCTACAAGAACATAGGTGAACAATACTTAGACTTCGAAAGCCCGAAAGGAAATGGTTATCAAAGATTTTCAGTAATACTTTATATTTTTGAGGCTCTCATTTGAATGTTTTGCGATCATTATTGCTGTGTGCGTTTGAAATGCAAATATCAAATGCGGTAAGATTTTCAACAAGGAAGGCGAAGTCAAAATTTGATTTTCTTTGCTAGGTTGGCGGTGATATGCATCATGGTTGCTAAGTATCCTTTGGTTACTTTGTGTTACCGCATTTGCAGCTCAGTTAGGCTGGATTTGCACGTTAAACGCAAACAGCAATACCTCTAAAATTCGTTATTGAAACAAAAGATTTTCAAATGTTACAAAAAATAACTGTCTCAAAGCTGAAACATCTAAATATTTTCAAAATAATTAAAAAAAAAATGATTTGATCTTGAATCTGAATATGGTATTTTTAAAATACATTAATTTTAAATGTTAATAATCACAGGCATCTTAAAATAATCAAAATGTCTTAATTGACATTTAAAAAAATCTGCAAATGGTTTTGAATGTCTTTTTAGTGATAGAACCAATTAAAATGTTTCCAACGTTTCCCACAGTTTTGGTTTTGTAAAAATAGCGTTGCTTGAACAAAAGCTGTTGCAAAGCTAAATTATTCAAAATCACTCGATTCATTTGAATATTTTAATTGAAAGTCTAGTTGATTGTTTATCAAAAGTTTGAACATTAGTCCACTTATATTATTGTTTAGCGAGACAAATATTTGTGTAAATTATTAAGCTAATAATGCCATTTAGAATTAGTTAGCGTTCGTCGAAAATCAGTAGATCACCTGTGCTACCATGGTAAAGTGACGGTTAAACAAAAAATATGAAAGTGTTGTCACTTTTTTTAACCCATATAAAAATTACTGAGAAACTCATTCATTGCTTGCATTTTTTTGTTTTATATGAAATCCAAATGATTTTGGGAAAATATTAAAATTTCTTTGGCGTTTTATGAGTTTTAGGAATTTGGAATCATCAAATGCATATTAATTTTGACAAAATGATTCAAATTTTCCTATGCAGCCTGCAACTGCATATGATGATGAAGATGATGAAAAATCATGATTTGGGCCGCAATGTGCTCCAGCTTGAGCACCACTATTAAAGTGTAACCAAATAATTGTTTTCCTAGAAAAAAAAACATTGCCTCTAATCAAGGATATTTTACCTTGTCCAAACAAAGTTTTTTGCATGATGAAAATAACAACATTTTCGGGAAATCAATATTTTTGTTTCACAGATGTTTTTATGCTCTTAACTTTTACAATGGACACGATAAACAAGGGACAAATTGACAACAATTTCATAACTTTTGTAGTATCTATCTATATTTCTGTCTATCTATATACATGAAAATGGAATGGTGTTTGTATGTCACGATTTGAATTGAGAACGAATGTCTGACATGTTTGTTAAAAAAGTTGTGGAAACTTACCGAGAAAGTTATGAAAAACGATTTTTGATTTTAATGTTTAATTTTTAATAAATCCAACACATTTGATTTTGAAAACGAACAAAAAAGGAATTCATATAATTCTGTAAAATACTCATGAAATGTTGAAATAAACATTTTTGGTTGAAACATATATAATAACTGAATGGTGTTTCTCAATCCGATATTGTTGGGCTTTTTAATAGAAGGGTTTTTACAAAAATTGACTTTGTTTGCCTATACAATTTTGAACATTGATTTGAACGATTTTGATTTGATAGATTTTGTTCTTTTTTCTATGTGTCTATGTCGGCTCAGACCTCTTGATCCATAAAGTATGATTGTCCTTATAGAAGATTCATGCCACATGAGTTGCAGAAATGACTTAAGCAAAGGGATTGATTTCGTTGCCAAAACTTTTATAACTTTTAACTTTTGTAACTCGATACCTCCCTAACTCGATGGTCCCTTCAATATCGAGTTATGGAGTTACAAAATACAAAACCAGAGCAAATGCGATCCAAGGTACCATCGAGGTAACCATGAAAATTAACTTTTACCTACTTTTACTATGGTTCTCTAATTCTATATTGAGATACGAAATATCGAGTTGACTGTTACTCAAAAAGTAAATGACTTGCTAGAGATGAGCCTTCAGAGGCTATGAATTCAGTTAGTTAAGGTATTTCAAATACTACCGAATATTCTTTACATGGCTGATCAATTTTAACCCATATTGCGTCCACCGCAGTTGAATGCGCGACAAAACCCCAACAGAATTTGTTAACAGTACACTTTGCTCATCTATAGACACTCCACACTATCACCCGTTCTTAGTTTCACCAAAGAGTACCCACATCATCTCGCCGATCGTTGAATCGCACACTCAATCAGTAGATCAGTTATTATCGCACTTTCTCCCCGTCCCACAGTGCGTTGAATGTATGGGGATGCGGAACAAAAATCAAAGCTGTAAGATCAAGCCATTTGAGCACCTTGGTATGCAAGGGACAGTTGTTTCTGGTCAAAAGAGCTACAATTTGCATAAATGACATATGAAATACACATAACCGCAAACTTGTCCCAAGAGCCAATATCATTACTTCCAAGAAAACCCTTGCAATTTGTACTTATATTACCCATAATGATGTAACAAGTCATTTGCAAATATGTCTCTTCTCACTCGTAGCTGCAAAAGTGACTTATACGCCTTTATGGAAAAAAATCACATTTATTTTTATTTTTCAGTTTTTAATATAAAATTTGAATAAAATCTTGATAACTATAATTAAAATATGTTATTTTAAGCATAAACTTGCTCTGGTGTAATGTCTGGTTGAGCCGAGATCACATAGCGTTGCAAGATTTTCGGATTTTTTTTCACAAACATCCATTTTCATATTTTTGCTGGTTAAGGAGTATATCTAAAAATAATCAAAAATATCGAAGAGTTGCAGATTGTTGCAGCCGTATCTTTCAGACCTCTTAGATGACACTCTAAGGAACATGTGTGAGCGTGATATAGGGCGGAGCTCGGTGGAACTTTTCATTGAATCGATAATCAAAGTTACATGTTAGTATTTCATAAGTTTATGATACCAACTCAACGTGCCGATATATCATATTCAAAGTTAAAATTGGTGTTGTTATCCCATCAAATATACTTAACCAACCTTCAGCCATGTTCTCTTTTAGATTTTGATTGAATAGATTTGTTTCAACACTCTCCGTGCGAGTTGAAGGGAATGCTGAAAACATGCGACAAAATGTAGTTTTTCTGCTCCTCCGACAACTGTCACTTTCGACGCTTGTTGTAGTGTTTGTGCATTGTATAGCTTATCAATAGTTGTTTCAATAACGGATGCTATATATAAACGCTTGTGGATACTTATTATCGTCGGATAAAATAACTTGAAATTTGATTTTTGTCTATGGAGCAACGCACTGTGCGTCCGGTTGAATACACACCGTTGTTAACAGTGACGAAGTGCAGTTTAATTTTTCTCCCGACCGAAAACCCACCAACCCTCCCGTGAACCAGTGACCTATCCCGATTGTTCCGATCCGCCGTTGTAGGCAAAGGACCTGCCGAAGAGGGTTCCCTCGCGTGGACACCCCATATCAGCAAAATCAGAAAATGAATTAGAGCATTTTTTTTTCCAATTTACTCAAAACTTTCAAAGTAACTAAAAAAATGAATATTTAGATATTGGCTGTCATATTCGGCTTCAGATACCATGAATTGAGTATGCTACGGTATTTTAAATACCATTGAACATTCTTCACATGGGTGATCTATGTTACATCATATCAGAAACATCGGAAAATCAATTAGAATATTTTTTAAAACAAACTAAAATGTTTCAACTATTAAAAGGCAATATACAGTCTGCCATCCCTTATTTTAAAAACATGCGAAATGTTATAAGTTCATCATTGTTAACCCGTATATGCCTAAGTGAAAGCAATCATGTTAACACCTTCACCGCTCGTCGAATACTTAAGGCTGAGTAGCCCGTCACTTGTTTTGGCAGCGATGATGACTTGAAAGCTTGTTATTTCTAATTGATAAAATTCAGTCTTGAAAATTTGTATATATTGACCTGAAAAAGTATCCCTGTACGCGCTAACATGCATAAAGCATGGTGATAGTTTTTCAGTTGTGTCAGTGCAATACCAACTGATTTTATTTGATTTAAAATCGTGAGATGAATTAGCAACAATCAACAACGACGCGTACAAATTTCAATGATGGCCTACTTCGCCTTAACGGATTAAAATAATTGTTTGTTAGTATATTGAGCATTTTGCAGCTTATTATACTGCTATGCAGAACATTTTTGCACAGTGAACATTTGCACACATCACACATAAGTTTGACGGTATGCTTCGATAATACATTTTTCGTCTTTATTTTGTTTTTGTGTACCGTAATCTGGGGTAACATTGATCATTTTTTTGAATATTTCCTAAACATTTGATTTGAAAATGCATGTGTTGCAAATTTTATATTTTTAAAACAAGTACTGCCACCCATTGCTCGTGTTTATGTACTGTATTTTGTTTTCTGAAAGTTTAAAGCATGTTTAAAAAAATGTTTTAAGTGAGTTTTTGATTTAGCTGATATGGGGTAACATTGATCACACCATGAAAACATCGTTCGGTAATATTGAAAATATCATTACTTACTAAAATCATGGTCCCTGAAGCCGAATATGAAGGTCAAACTCTTATAAGTCATTTACTTTTTGAGTTATTTTAAAATTAAAAACACCTTGAATTGTGGAATACGCCTAAATGTATGCAATTTCCTAAGGAAAATCTTCACGCTTTATAATAATTTGTAAATTATGTTTTATTGAACATATTTATGAAAATTTTGACAACGGAGCCGTTTTCGGCTATGTTATTTTTAGTAACAACCGCATTTCTCTTGCTCATATCGTTTACAGAACTCATGTGAGACATGATTCTTTTATGGTGTCATCCATAATCATGAAAATCATTGTTTACAAAAGTTGAAAAATTTACGCATGAACACAACTTTATTTTCGCAAAAACCATATTTTTTATTAGCTCATGATTAGAAGAAAGAGAATCGCCATTCATGCATTGAAAATATTTCATCAACAAATGTTGATTCGAGCTTTTTACGAAGAGGGTCATTGCGATCAATTTTACCCCGCTGATCAATGTTACCCCGGATTACGGTACCAAACATGATATGCGTGCATATGTTATGTGACGGATGATAACATACAATGCGAGTGAATAAATATTCTACGGACCTAACCTGTAATCTTATGCGACTTAACTTATGATAACAAATGTTGATTTGACAGCTGCTACGGATTGATTCGACTTACTTTGTACGAGTGTACGGGACGAAACAAAATGTACAAATGAACTCAGAAAAGAAGTGTTTTATGCGAGGAAACTCATCAATCTGACGAGTTTATCCACCGTGTTTTGCGGGTTAGATGTGATTAAACGAGCTGTAACGTAAACTTTCATGCGATTTCTGGTTGTCTGGGAAAGCATCTCTCTTGAGATTTTCCATCTTTGGAACATTGGATGTCCTTCATATGCTAATGCTTTAAAAATTAGACGTTCAAAGAGCATAACAAGAATGATAAAAGCCGGCTCACTCTACGGTGCCAAATTTTTACTCCTCATAAAACTTCTTTATGAAGCTACGTGAATAATATCTCACAGCTACAAGTGTGACTTGAAGGGCACTGGTCAAAAATCGAAAATGATTCTATTATGTTGTCTAGAATGGACATGTATTTCATTTAAGCTGATCATTATCAGGCCAAAAGTTGAGGACAATAATTTGAGGAAATGTATTCTTCAAATTATGCCAAATGGCCGTTATGCCAAAATGGCCATTATGCCAAACGGCTTTATGCCAGATGGCATTATGCCAAATGGGGTAGAGCCTACAATTACAGTACAATATATTGTTTTGAATAGTTAACTGTATTGTATATGAGATTTTTCCAATGTAATTTATGGGTTGTTAAGTATCGTAACAATACACATATAGATATTTTCTCATACATACATTTTGAAAATACAATACGGTGTATTGCTCATGTATTGTCTTGAATAGCAATTTGAGTATTGCTGTACAATACAAAAACAATTCAACGAACTTTAATTCAATTGATGGTGAAACGTATATAATTTGTATTTTGTAAGGATTGTCCCCCAACTTACCAGATTTTCGTGCCAACAAGTAAAAGAATTTTAACTCTTCTATAGGAGTAAAGATATTTATCATGGTTGCATTCGTCGTCACAGCTAATGTCAAGTGACTTCTACAAAACTAAACTCTTAAAAAAATTATGCTGATAAAAACCGATGCCAAACAATTATTTCTCAAAACGGCTTTAGCATTGTACAATAAGATTTTAATAAATCTTTTTCTCTTTTTGGAAATAATGCAAAGAAAATGCATCTTGCCGTGTTAGGCATTTCACGGCGAAATTCTCTCTCTTTCGCTCTTTAACAAAACTTGAAAAAACAATGTCAACTTTGACAGGTACTGGCACCGTTGTTTTCAGATTTCCCGAAGGAGGGAAAGAGAGCGATTTTCTGATGACGTCACCGTGCAATGGGCAATTCTCAATCCATCGTATCGTTTTCATTTCTGTCGCAATAAGTTTCCAGATTCGTCTCATAACTTACGGCTCACTGTGATATATTGAGTGGTCAAAACACAACATATTAATGCTATAATAAAATGTTTCACTAGAATTGATCTACGGGCATCTCTCTGCATTCCTTCAGCATGATAGAATATACTAATTTCCTTTAAGGGGGCAGGATCCGTCATTGATTTCGGAATTTTCAAAAGCAGTTTTTTCGTTCAAAATCAAGAAAATTTACAGGAAAATGTGTTCACTGTATTCTATTCTCCAACCGAAACACAGTGAACACATTTTCATCGAATAATTTTTAGTTTTGAACAGAAAAACTGCTTTTTAAGTTTCGATGATGACGATGATTACGATGACGGAGCGTTGATCGTTAAAATTCATTGTTCGTCATCGAAGTTCAGCCCAAACATATGAGCAAAATTCTTTTTGACCGTATAATTAAGACATTTACCCACAGTGCAGCGAAAACAACACAATCAAAGGAATCATATTTTTACGTCGAGCATCGCGCACACATTGATGCGCACACGCTTTTTTTTCTCAGTACGACGGATTGAACTTTGTTTACATTCTCAATTTTACGCGGTCGGTGAGGAAATATCATAAAATTTCGTGAATTATAGAACTTTTGCGACGTGTGATTGGAATGAAATCCTTCAGTGAAGAAGTACGAAGGATTTCCATAGTGAAAATAAGTGCATGGCGAAGAAAGTCACACAGGGGGACGGAAAGAAACTTGTATCATAAAGTGGTGTAACTGGAATCGATCGTTTAGCATTTCTCTCAAATCGTGTTCGTCTATGCGATTTCGGTGAAAAAGTGCCAAGTGAATAATTGAACTGAAGTTATTTAACGAAATACAGTAGTTTTATTGCATTTTTGGTGTGCAAGTGTACAAACCATGACAGTTCTCACAAAAATACGCTTGGAAAATGAATCTATGTTGCAGGTAAGTTGGAATATCCGCCGTAGTGAAACATTTTAAGTTTGATACGACGAATAATAGCGCTTACGACGAAGTAGAACGAAACCCTAGATAAAAGCAACAGTTGTTTTACGCGAAAATAGGAATTTGACCAAAATTGTAGGGTATAAAACCAAAATAAAAAACAATACAGTGTTCTGTTACAATATATTATATTGTTTTTGAATTGTATATTCAAACAAGAATAAAGTTGCTTCGGCATTCAATTACAATACGTTATATTGTATATTATTGTTTTATTCCATTCGCTGAATGGTACGTTTTTACCCGGTATCTTAATTTTTTTTTACAATGGCAACCATTTTAATTTTCATAAATCATAAAGATCATAATTTTGAATGAACAGTTTTACACAGTTTAGAATGTACCGCTTGGACTTACTGCATTGAAGAACCGGCATAAAATTTGTTGGATACTAAACCGTTTAAATTCTCTAAAAGTAGAGATCAATCATAATATGTAGTGCACTAAAATGCGTTCCCATAAGCTGGACACAGATGTTAAGATACAAATTGACCACTTTATCATGAATTTTAGACGTCATGTAGATAAAATTCGGCCCGCGTTTTCTTCGAAACGAAACAATATTTCTTGGATAAGTCAACAGCAAAAAAACTTCGAAAAATATTCGACAATTTTCACATTTTTTATGGGAAAACTATAGATTAAAAATAGAGCTTCGAAAAATATGTTTACTTTAAAGGCAATTTATATCGATCATTTAAGATTATAAATGATAATCAAATTGTTATAGAAAAAATCACAGGGAACACTTAGTAATGTTTTGAAAATGATTCAGGATCGTAAGAGCTCCATGTCTAATAAACATTTTATAGGAATATTAATCGCCGTTCAATTTCAAGCACCTAAATAAATTCAACTGCATTTGCCCCTTCCATCATCTCTGTGAAATAGATGTGCTGTGTGTGAAGCACAGCAGCGTGATTACATTCATCTCGCTTCCTCTCGCTAAGTGACGATGAGTATGAAAAATAGGCGTTAACCTCCAGCTTGATAATCTGAAGTTAATGGTTGAATGGGGTTCCCGAAAAGAGATAGAATGAAGTGTATTGATATGCCAGTCAGAGTTTAGGTGTTAATGGGATTTGAAAGATTTTGCAACCGAACAGTTAACGTTGAGTATCGCGTGGATAAGTATCAAACAGATCAAGTGACTCTCAAACGTTATAAAAGTGTGTATTTATTGGAACAAATGTGGATTAACTGGTAATCGAATATGAAGATGGATGGATCAAATGTAAGAAAAAATCCTGATGAGGATGCTGTGAATTGTATGTCGGAAGAAGACCAATATGAAGCAAACGTGAGACCTTTATTTGCTTCAAATAAAGATAAGATCAAAAAAACATTTTCTATAGATTACATTCTGGGGTTGTCGTCACATATAAGTACAAGTGGAAATGATCAATCTGGATCTTATAATCTTAAATGTGAATCAACCGTTAATGAAATAAATGCAAGTGAAAGTAACATATCAGAAGAGTTGAATTCATCTATTATAACGAAGTGTAACACGCAGAATACGCTAGTTTCAAACTTTCTATACCCTGGATGGACACCAAATCAACTGGAATCAATTAGGAGTAATTATTGTATTGGATTTACCAATGAATTGTGTAAGTATTACATGCATATTGGTTGACCCATCCAGTTGATCATTCAAGTCCCATTAAAAAAGGTGCTAAAATGAACAAATGTGGTTGATTGTGTTTGACATTCTGCTTTTGGTTTGTATATCTTGAATTCTCAAATAAACAGCATCGAACAATTCCTTGGTAAAGTCGTGGTCAATTGAAAAATGTTTGAACCGTAAATCTCTTCATTTCTCGCTTCTTTAACGATCCAAGCAATTGAGCCATAAAGCACTGAGGAAAATATAGACCGTACTGTTTAGCACCTACATGTGATATCTAGGTAACGAAAAGTTAAACCTGTGAGATTTTTTATTTATTTTGTCAGAATGTATGACACTTATGAGCAGCACGCAGATCAATTTTACTAGATGCTTGTCTGTGAGGTTGTTCTACACGTTGAATGCTTCTTAAATTTTGAAAATGGAATCTTCGGTGGTAAAGCTGTTCAGAAGGGTTAAGGGCTTAACCTACCAGACAACGTTGCTGATACATTATTTATTTATTTAGTTGTTGTTACATCAATTAATTTGATAAAACCTCGTTAACGATGTTACGCCAATTTACTCAGACCATGGCTGTGTCTCTCCAACTTCGATTTTGGCCCACGTTCTCCAGAACTTGTTGCAACTGATCTAGCTACCTCGCTCGCTGTGCTCCCCGCCTTCTTGTGCCAACCGGATTCGACGTGAATACCATCTTTGCTGGATTGTTGTCCGGTAGTCTTACAACATGCCCTGCCCAGCGCACCCTTCCGGCTTTCGCAACCTTCTGGATACTGGGTTCGCCGTAGAGCCTGCTCGTGGTTCATTCTCCGCCGCCACACACCGTTCTCCTGCACTCCGCCAAAGATCGTCCTAAGCACCCTTCGTTCGAATACTCCAAGTGCTTGCAGGTCCTCTTCCAGCATGGTCCATGCTTCATGTCCATAGAGGACCACCGGTCTTATAAGCGTTTTGTACATGGTACATTTGGTGCGGGGGTGAATCTTTCTCGACCGCAGCTTCTTCTGGAGCCCATAGTAGGCGCGACTTCCATTGAGGATGCGTCCGCGTATTTCACGACTAACGTTGTTATCAGCCGTTAACAAGGATCCGAGGTAGACGAAATCATCAACCACCTCAAAAGTATCCCCGTCTATCGTAACACTGCTCCTCAGACGGGCTCTGTCGCGCTCGGTTCCGCTTATCAGCATGTACTTTGTTTTTGACGCATTCACCACCAGGCCGACTTTAGTCGCTTCACGTTTCAGGCGGGTGTACAGGTCTGCCACCGTTCCAAATGTTCTGCCGACAATATCCATATCATCCGCGAAGCAAACAAATTGGCTGGATCGTGTGAAAATCGTACCTCGGTTATTGAACCCGGCTCTCCGCATGACACCTTCTAGCGCGATGTTGAACAGCAGGCACGAAAGTCCATCACCCTGTCGAAATCCCCGGCGGGATTCGAACGAACTGGAATGTTCGCCCGAAATCTTCACGCTATTTTGCACACCGCCCATCGTTGCTCTTATTAGTCTTGTGAGCTTCCCGGGAAAGCTGTACTCGTCCATGATTTTCCATAGCTCTTCGCGGTCGATGCTATCATAAACCGCTTTGAAATCGATGAACAGGTGATGCGTTGGGACTTGGTATTCACGGAATTTCTGGAGGATTTGCCGTACAGTGAAGATTTGGTCCGTTGTCGAGCGGCCGTTGATAATTTTTTTTTGTAATTCCGTTGCTAATACATATTTTTTGAAATTCCGTTGCATATCATATTAGTCTACTTTTTTATCAAACATATCGGGAAGACCTGTTCATATTTGAAAAAATGTCTGGAAATCTTTCGATCAAGCAGTATTCTGAATTCTCATGCTAAGAACAATGTTTTTTAAAATTTTCAGCTCATTTAATAGAGATTTCACTATACTTGAAGTTGAAAATTTGTTTTTAAGCTTATTTTAAGGTTTGGAAAACCATAACTCAATACTCATAAATAAAAATCACTTGCTATTGCCACCTATTGATGGCTAATTCAATTGTGTTAAAGTTTGTCGAACACGCCAATAAGATTAAATTAAGTTTAAATATCGTTTAATCGAGATTTATTCTCCACAGTACCCAGAAATCACGGTTTTCTGAATATGTATGCTATGAAAAGCACACATTGGCATTATTTTTCTAGGCCCTAGTCAACGGTAAACAAACATAATAAATCTTAAAAATCATTAACCATTAACAGCTTACATGTTACTTTAGGAAATAAATTACAAAAAAAGCCCAAAGATCGAACAACCCATCCTAATCTGATGAAAGCTAAATCAAGCATGACACATGTGCCGTCGAATGAATGAATTGAACAAGTTAGCTTTGCTTTTTCTTTCCGAATAATGATTGTTTTCATTGTATTTCACTGACTATTCAGAACGATTTGAAAACAATCATTATCATCGACTGTGAAAAAGCAGTGCTAACGTGTTCATTTTTTACAGTCCATGAAGCTAATTGCCTATTTTTTACAATTTATTTTCGTAAGATAAAAGGTATTTTTAATAGGGATTGAGTTTTGGAAATACAAGTCATCATGTTCTGTAAATTCAAAATCCGAAATTTTCATACAGATATGTTTTTCAGGGAGAACACTCCCTAAAAATAGTGGTTTTCAAGAACCTTGAAGCACAAACCTCAACTAAACTATGTTTAAACTTGATCCAATCATAAAACCGACAAAAGTTCGAAGAATTGAATAAACTAATATGTAGAGGTATTTCCGATACGTTTTAATGTTCCGTTCAGTAGTTATGAACTTCCAAAGCTTGAAAATAGTCGAAAAACACATAATTGATCTAAATTTTCTCCAAATTGACTGAAATTTTGACAAGAAGTTCATTGTGACATGAAAAATCAATATATTGGTTGACTGAGGAACTTCCAGACATTTGAATAGGTCTAATGTCGAGCTATGGAGAGTTGACTGTAGCTCATAATTTACTCTCAAAAATATGTTAAACATGTTGGTTATAATTACTAGGATAGTTCAATAATCTGTTTTGCTCTATACCTATTTTTCGGTTCTAGGTCAAATTCTGAGTGCCATCCTTAAATTTTAACTCATTTAGATAAAAACTGCAGCCTCAGTTTTCCAATCAAATCGTTCAAAGTTTGTATGGGAATTATTATGAGAACTCCAAGCAAATTGTTAAATCGGTTTTAACTTTTGCCCATGTGATTTTTAGGGTTATATATGTAGTAATATATGTAGTGAAACATAATACCCATGATTCTTGTGTACTATCTTTCACGCCAGATGGAGCAACGTTGCCTGTTCAGAAGATAAATAAACACTGTTCAAGATTTTTCGATTAGATATAAATGAATAACGTTTCAATAGTCTGATTTGAAAATGGTTTTCGATGCCGATGAATCAATCTAATAGTATTAGCATGCAGTAGTAACCGTAAAGGGAATATGGGCAAAAGCTATACAGTTAACTCTCCCATACTCGATATTCCGTATCTCGATATCGAGTTAGAGAACCATAGTAAAAGTTGGTTTTCATGGCTAGCCCGATGGTCCCTTGAAACGCAGTTGCACTGCTTTTGTGTTCTATAAGTCGATACCTCCCTTACTCGATGGTCCCTTCAATATCGAGTAAGGGAGAGATGACTGTACATTTACATGGTTCTCCCATAGTAAATCCCATTCAAACATTGCCTGGCTCGGACAGTCTCAATTTTCATCCAAATGAGCTCAAATTTTGGGAGGGTACTCAGAATTACAATTAGAATCAAATGAGCGATGTGGAGCAAAAAAACATATTTTGAACCACCCTAATACAGTGGCCCAATACGTACAGGATACTGTTTCCACATTAAGTTAGTAAAAAACTATTAAATGAAGAATTGAGCTACAAATACTTTATCCACATTGAAGGTAACAGGTGTTATCTATTGTTTGCCAATCACAAAATGTTTCCATTTTCATTCATCTTTGGATTAATAGAAAAGTATTGAATTGATGTCTAAAATTCACCAAATTCCATATTCGTACACCTACCAAAATTCATACGCACAACGTTCAAAACTAAATTTAGAAGCTCTATTTGATTACTGAAATGCTTTATTATGATGTTCAGATGTAGTGAAATACATTTGGACAATTTATTAGTGGACATATATGAAATTTAGGTAAAGTTAAGAGAAATGCCAGTTTTCCAATGACTTTTTTCATAAAAGTTTCTAAAAATCGAAACCCAGATATAATTTCAAAATTTTTTTGTCTGCACTATGATCTCAATTAAATTTACTTTTCTTCTACGTAACTCGCGAATTTTTCTCAAATATATTTCATGGTTTTGTAGATGAATCTATTTAACCCATAAAAATCGAGCAAAAATGTTTTGAAAAGTTTACAATATCTAGCTACCACAATCTATATAAATAAAAATGGAGTGGTGTTTGTATGTCACGAAATGGCTTGAGAACGGTCCAACGGATTACCGCAAGATTTTCACTGTTGCACTCCCAAAGGGATGCGACGTGTTCGTGCGAAGAAAAAAATTGGGAAAGTCGCCGGGTTTATCGGGAAAACGGGAGAAGACTAAGGTGTTATTTATATGGGAAATTTCTTGACGTTTTCCAACAGCCTACTTGATGGCAAAACGAAGTTTGCCGGGACCACTAGTACTTCATATTAATAGATAGCTCCTATTACATAATGCAACTCACAATCCTCCGAACAAATCGAGCATTTCAGATGACTTATGTATCGACTTTCCACGTTTCTGTGATTTGTCAAACTTGATTGAGAAGTTCAATTCCTTAAAACTCCATGAGTCCTTAACACCCCATTTTACGGTACCGAATATTTTAGCAAAAAAACATGGGAAAACTGGTATTTTTCTTAAATTTACTTAAGTTTCAAATATGTTCGCTTTTAAATTTTCCAAATGTATTCTACTGCATCTGAACAACACAACAAAGAGCTTAAGTAATCATCTAGTCCATTAAAAATTAGTTTTGAATGCTGTATATTTTTTTTTTGTTAGGTGTACGAATATGGAATTGGATCAATTATAGACACAATCTCAATACTTTTCCATTATTCCAAAGATTTAAGCAAATGAATACAGTTTGTCATTGCCAAACAATAGATGACACCTATAACCTTCATTATTGATAAAGTATATCGAAGTCCATGCACCATTTAATAGATTTATACCAACTTGATATGGAAACAGTGCCCCGTACGAAAATGAGATTGAGTCACTGTAGTTACGTTTCATGTTTTTCAGGCAACAAATCGGTGTTGAGATAACCACCAGACCATTGGACTCTTGGTTTACTTAAAATTTGTTAGCAAAATGGGCGTTTAAAAAAATGTTCAACATTTTTTTACTTATCTCGTTTATATGGCATGCTCAGGCGCCGTAGGGCATAACAGAGCCGAAATCTTTTCTTTTGACGTTGGATAACGTCTTACGGCAACATACTGGGGTACAATTTTGAAAAACGAAAAATCGCTCGCGTCACGAAAAGTGGTTAGATTTTGACTGTTAATAACTTACTAACGCCCGGATAGATTTTCGAGATTCTTGCACCAATCGATTGGAAATCTTTCTACGAATCTACTCCAACAATGAAAACTATTGATTCTCATGACTGAACTATTGAAAAATTGAGAAATATCGAAGCATGTCTTATTTTTCATAGAAAAGCACATTTTTCTTGTGTATTCCTGACACAGACATCATTGCGCGATATCTTAGCCACTTTCGTCATTCAAAGGGAAACGCCCCTTTCGGTCTTCTTCTTACTTCTCTCCATTATCTCGTGTTCAGTCGAAGCCAATCAAATTCCACTTCACGCGCACGCGCACGACCGCATTTTAATTAAATCGTTTTCGGTAATCTTTTGGTGTGTTTCTGTCTAAGAATGGAATGAAAACCCAGTTCGATCGATTGTGACCACCACCAACCGTCCTTTTCAGGACGACAATTTCATTTTGAAAGAGAGTTATGAGAATTTTACACCGTGAAGAGCGACATTACTGGTGAATGGATGTAATGGATTCATATTTCGGTCAGTCATTTGCATGCGGTCTTTCACTAGCGTCAACATTAGTGCTTTTCGAGAATCACAGGGCCAAGAAATCAATTTCCCATCGCGCTCTTGCAGGGCAATCTTCGACATTGTGTGCATGAGAGATAAATTGGGGACGGCACTAAAATGACGATCCCGGTTTGCCTCGCATTTAGCGATGATTGAATAATGCCGTTTTCGTCGTCGTCGCTACCCACATGCATGACAAAGCGATCAGTATAAACTTGTCGATTTGAAAGCTAAAACTTATCAGCAACAGCTTCGTTGATGATTTGATTTGGTAGGAAATTGTCGATCGAAACCAAATAATCGCACAGAGAAGACTGCAAAAATGCTACCGCCGCCCGACGGGAACCTATGTAAAACTTTGTTTGCCTTTTTACTCCGTTGGAAAACTAATCATCCGAAATTTCAATTGGCAATTAAATAAATACATAAATTTATAATAATAGGTGAAATATTTCTAGCCGTAACTCTTTTACGTGGAATGCATTGTTGTGGCTCTGAAAAGGGCCGTTTTGCTTGTGTCCAAATTCAATTTAAACTCGTTCGTCACAGATACGACGAGCCAGCTAGAAGGCTTTCGGCATGATGATCACACGCTTGGCGTGGATCGCGCACATGTTGGTAGCCTCAAAGATAGGCCTAGCTCGCTTCCTGCAGGGCCATGACGGCCAAGCTCTGTAATCGCAGATCGGTCTTGAAGTCCTGAGCGATTTCACGGACCAGGCGCTGGAAAAACAATTTGTGGATTAGCAGCTCCGTCGAATTCTGGTAGCGACGGATCTCACGCAGAGAGACCGTTCTTGGCTGATAGCGATACGGCTTCTTGACTCCTTCGGTGGCTGAGGCGCTCTAGCGAGCGACTTTCGTGGGGCCGCTTCCACCAGTGCACTTACGGGCAGTCTGCTTAGTAGAGCCATTGTCGTAGTGTTCTCTGGACGGATTGAAACAATTGAATGATTGAATGTGCGCGGCTGCCGGTCCCTTTTATGACCTTCTCTTGCGAGCGAGCGAGACGAACAGTGAACAGCGAGCAAGCAAGAAGAATTCATCCATTGCGTACCGCATAAAAGGAGCCGAGCCGGCGGCCAAGCATCAGTTTTGTTACAATCGTTGCCGAAGATAGACCGGACTCGGAAAAGGAAGCGCCATGCGTCATCGCAAGGTTTTGCGTGACAACATCAATTGCATCATCACCAAATTACCGCCATCCGGCTCGCCGTGGTGACGTCAAGCTTACCTTCGGTCTCATCTACGAGAAAACCCGCGGTGTGCTGAAGTCATCCAGAATTCTGTCGGCTACGCTCTGAAGTGGCAGGGCCGTACGCTATACAGATTTTGAGGTTAAATCAACTCCATCACCGAGACCAGAATTCAAAACTAGCACTGAATCCGTCAAACCTGAGCGACGATATCCAAACCCAACCGTCCTTTTCAGGACGACAATTCAATTTTGAAAGAGTTTTGAAAATATTTCTACCATGAAGCGCAACAGTATTGGCAATTCTCACAGCAACAGAACTGTCGGTGAACTAAATAATAGTTACTCGATTCTCACAGTTCAATCGGCCCTTTTCAGGGCTAACAAATGTGTACTAAAGAGTTATTTGTGTTATATTTGCTAATGTGTTTACCACATTCTTGCAATAATTCATCTCTGATTAGTTATGAATAATTGACAAAACGACAATTTGAGAATGTTTCCGAAGACGCTGCTGCAGTGCTGTCGGAATGCAAAATATTTTCTATTGTTAAGGAATGACTCAAATATTTTGAATTAATTGCTCCAAATTAACAATGATTAAGTATACACTTAAAAATCAATTCTTCAATATAACGGACTAAGCTTCTGAATACATGTAAAGTGATTATTTTGTATTAACACAAATTAATAACACAAATGTCTATAATAAATCAGAATTGACATGCAACAAATAGTGTGAAAATTAATTGGATTTTAAGCAGTAGAAATCATTCATAAGTTCGTGACGGTCCCAAGCCAGGAAATAGAAGAGGCTAACGTTATCCAACGTCAACTTGGCGGTCGTATCTTGGAAACAACCTCTTACTTTTTTTACATTATTTACATTTTGAAGTTTGTACTTATTTTAAAAACTATGTTAGTTTGGGTAAGTTTTAAGGTTAGGGAATACATTTGTAACAGGAAAGGAAAGGATTTTTCGGGATTTCTTAACATACTTAAACTACTAAGCTGATGAAGCTTGAAGGGACAGGATGTCCAGATCTGTAATGAAACTAAACAGAAACGGTTTGTGGGAGACACTACAAGAAGAGGACAATTGGAAGAGAAAAAAGGAAGACAGGGAACGAACGACAATCGAACTCGGATATTAATACGCTCCAAAAACAGATACAGTGGGATTCCGTTTTTGGCAACAAAGTCCGAATTTTCAGTTGCCAAAAACGGAACCATGCCAAAATCGGAACCCTTATTTTAAATTTTATTTTTCAATTATTGGTTTTGAAAACATCATTAGAATGTTATTACATCATCCTTATGGAACCATATGGTATCGAGACTTCAGAACGGTACACTTCGAAGCAGTTTTCCGTAATATTGTACTATGTTGTGAATCTATAGCGCCGTGATCTCAATTGTGACAAACGTTCTATATATTTACTTTTCACGCCTCAATGTCTTCAAGTATTTTTAGAAGCTTTGTGTACACTATTTGTATACGTGGGCCATGTAAAAATAATAATCGCAAAAGTGACCTTTATACAAAAACTGAACATTTTTCTAAAACTGTATTCTTACACAGAAAAATAAAGCAATAACTGTATCTGTCATATCTACCTATCTCAAGTGATATTCATTATTCTACTTCATGATTTCTGCGCTATAAACACTAGCTGCTGTAGGCGCAGAAGAGAGACTTCCCGGACTGTGGTCTGATTAACATTTTATTTTATTCTTTATTTGCAGGATATAAAAGTATCATACAAATACGTATTTACAAAACAAAGGCGCTAGGTATTGCAAAACGACATGAGTTTTTTATTCAATGAACATTGAATATCAGTTTAACTTTTAGGCTGTAGCGTAAAATTTTACAATATTCGGTAATTTCAGAAGGAGGGTATTTAATTAATTTTTCTGATGAAGTAATGCATTTCATTATGAATTATTGACTGTAATCAAAAGGGAAAACATAAACAACAACATCTCAAGATCCATAAATGCGGCACGTAATTTTGTAGATTACACATACAAGCTTTTTAACTCATCATTTTTACTTGAAATGAGTTTTAATTGAAATGTTTGACACCTACTTTATAAAATCAACGGAAATTTACAGAAATCTCAAGAACTTGATAGGAATCTTCAGGTGCTCGTAAGTAATCTACAAGAAAACGCTAGGGCTCTGAAGCATTTTGCTAGGAATCTGCAGACATTCTCAAGAATCTGTTTGTTGCTCTTATGTGCTTGGGATTTGTTCAAACATGCTGTTGCAAATCTGAAAGAAGTGTTTTTTTGTGCATCACTTAATGGCAGACTCAAGTGGGCTGGTCACTCAGTATAAATGCCTAAGATATTGATCTCTAGTTGAGATTCTGGTGGAGATTAATGGCCTCATGAAACGCTGCGAATGCATGACCAATGACCATTCTGAAGTAAATAAGCGCGTACGGGAGCCCTTAGTAGTTAATGAGATTTAGGGGAATATCGACGAAAATGGAGCTCTGGAATGAAATCGGAGCGTAGTTTACCTGCCATTCAGATAAATAAAGCTACAGACATGATAATATTTACAAAAAAATACAAATTTTAATGGTATTCAAAAATGTTGCCAAAAACGGATCCATTTTGTTGCCAAAATCGGGGGGTGCCAAAAATGGAGCATGCCAAAAACGGAACATGCCAAAAACGGAATCCCACTGTAGATTAAATTCATATATTCTAAATCAAGGCCCGCCAACACTTCCCTGACAGGTTTCTGCTGTTTTCCTTGGATCCGGAGAGTTTCAGTCAGTTCAGATCTGATGCCACGATGCTCACTGCATCCCCATACGACATGTTTGATATCCTGGTAAGCCACACCGCAAGCACAGAGATTGCTTTCTGAGAGCCCAATACGGTGGATATGTACGTTTAACGAATTGATTGATTGGACATAAGCCGACACATGACACGAATGAAACCACGGCTCATGCCCAACCCCTTACACCATGTTTTTTTCGACACCTGTGGAAATATGGAATGCAGCCATCTACCCATTTTACCGTCTCTCCATTTCTGTTGCCAGCTGATCAAGGTCTCCCGACAGGCCAATGCAAAAAAATCATCGAAAGCGATTTGACGCTCGTAAACATCGCTTTCTTTAGCGCCTACCTTAGCCAGAGAGTCCGCTTTCTCATTGCCCAGAATGGAGCAATGGGAAGGAACCCAAGCTAGGGTAATAGTGTAAGAGCGATTTGATAAAGCACTCAATGCTTGGCGTATTTCATTCAAGAAGTACGCTGAGTGAAGGAAGTTGTCATTATTGAGGTTTCATAATTGAATATGTCATTAACCTCACAATGGATGAGGAACCTGAGTGTTAACTCCGCGAAACGATCTGTCAGGGACTGTACTCCTGCAAGCACCTCTAAACTCATTGTGTGAGTCGAGTTCATGCAGCCTAGTGCGATGCGAAGACAGCGGTACTCAATCCGCTGTATCTTCAGCATATGTGTTTTCGCCGCTAATTGAAAACAAAAGCTACCGTACTCTAAGACCGACATGATTATTGTTTGGTACAGCTTGATCAGATCTCCCGGATGGGCTCCCCGTCATGTTCCGGTTATAGTTCGCATGAAGTTGGTTCGTTTAGGCACATTTGTGTCAGATACACAATGTGTTTCCGCACGGATAAAAATCTGATCCCCACACCATGATTTAATTTTAATTCAAAAACTGGTTAGGTCCTAATAGGCCTTTTCATGTGACAGATCCGTCTATTCATTTGTTTACATCGGTGGAGGACCGGTGCTAGCACGAGCCTGTCATTTTCATAGAAGAACTATCAAAGTGCTTCCCGATCAGCTGATTTGAGACGTCATGTGAATAGGCCTATATCAGGATCACAAATCATGGTTCCTGGAGTCATAATCATGATTCCTCATAAGCGTAACATCCAGTGTGAAAACACTAAGCGGCGCACTTTGCTTCATCTCATTCGTATCGATCACTCTTAATTCAAGATGACGAAGCGGTTGAGTGGTAGAGTACATGCCTTACAATCGGAAGGTTCTTGGCTCGAATCTCAATGTATGCTATGTAAACTTTTTTTTTTATTTTGTCGATCATAAACGGATACGCGACTCTGCATTTTTGGCATTTGAATCATGATTCCGAGCAATCAGCTACAAAAACCTAACGCGTGTGTTGCGTTACGGCAATCTGACTCATGATATCATGAGTCCAAATCATGGTGTATTTTCATAAGACGAAAACACGCTGGAATCATGATATCATGAGTCATAATCTTGTTTTTGGATTCTGATTTCTACCCGTGCGCCAGGTGCATTTGGCGTCGAACCAGACCCCGAGATATTTAGACGACAAGCTATGGGTGATTGTCTTACCCATGAGTGTAAGCGAAAACTTGGCAGGTTTGTGTTTCTTTGAAAATACAACCTTCTCAGTTTTCTCCGCAGAGAATTCGCTTTACGGCCCAAGTAGACAAATTGTCCAGAGTATCTTGTAAAGGTCCTTGTAGTTCGGCTGCTGTTGGTCCTGTGACAGAAACAATACAGTCGTCTCTCTCACGTAAAAGTTATAAAGCAAGGGACTCAGACATGAGCTCTGAGGGAGACCCATGTAGCTAAATCGTTAAACTGTCAAGTTGCCATGAGTAAAACTCATATTCTTCTCGGACAACAAATTGTACAAAACATTGTTCAAAATTGATGAAAGGCCACTTACGTGCAGTTTGAAGGACATCAACACAAACTGAGTCAAAAGAACCCTTAATATCCAAAAACACTGAACCCATCTGCTTCCATCAAATACTAATAAAACCACTAAAAAAGGAACCATAACTATTACTATTCGCTTTGTTTGGAACAGTCAAGAGTCAGGTTCATTGGCAGATCTGTACCCCATAACGCACCACGAAAAGGTAATCTATCCGGCTTGTTTAGAATTAGGATGCCTAGGATATTTTAACTAAAAATTACAATCAAGATCATATGTGTTCGAACCAAAGTACAGGAATTTGAAAATTACACATAATTGCAAATCGTCCTAAAATGTCAAAATGTTAGCTGCAACGCTTAGTTGCAATTTTGTACTCAAGAGGTAAGCTCTATTGGTTCGCAAAATCCATGTATAGAATAATTTATTGTAAAAGATTATTTCTAGTATTTCACAGTAATGTACGTGTTTCGTTTTTTTCACCAATTTCTAGACCATTCCAATGAAATTCGAATGTTCTTGTAGAAAATTTAATAGCATCAATCCAAGATAATCATGTAAATAATTTCATCAATTTTTTTTCTCTAATTACTATATTAGATTTGCATTTTATTTTGGACATTTCAGGTCCGAAAATTGGTATCAAACGACGAAGACAAGGAACAGATCGTAAACCCAGACAAGCCTACAGTGCCAAGCAATTGGAAAGGTAGAATCAATATAGCAATATAGCTTACGTTATTTGTTTTAGAAAATACATATACTTTCAGATTAGAAATGGAATTCAAACAAGACAAATATTTGTCTGTTAGTAAGCGCTTAGAGCTATCAAAATGCTTGAATTTAACAGAGGTCCAAATCAAAACGTGGTTTCAAAATAGGCGTACGAAATGGAAGAAGCAGCTGACTTCGCGAATAAAAATTGCACATCGACAGGGTCTATACGCAAACACGTACCTCAATTCAAGTTTTCCCATCCTACCAAGTACTTCTGCATACTTCCAAAACGGAGCTTCTAATTTTACAGTTTCAACCATTAGAGATAAACTAGATTTAAGATAAAATATGTAATCTGTTGGATAATACATAAAATTATATTATTAAAAACAACATTTTGTATATTACTTAAAAATGTCACAAACCGACCACCCCCTCTTATATGGCAAAATACAATACTTTTCGAAACCAACAAAAATTAACTTTTGAGCATCGAAAGTATTATGAACTTTGTTGATAAGTATTGTTATACACATGAAGTTTGAGTTCTGAGGCAAATTAAGCAAATAAATTGCCATACAAGCTGGAAAACTTGCGTGCAAGTTGGCTGAAATAGTAAAATTTAGCATTTTCAACAGCCAATATCTCAAAAACTAAACATGCTATGATATTTCTGTAAACGGCAATGAATTCAGCAATTCCTAATTCAGTAAATAGCGGTATTTTGGTGCTTGAGACAAAATCGTGTTCCGCAGTGAAATCTACACTGTAAGCAAGTGTCGGTAGTGTTGTACCGCAGCTACACTTCTTATTTATTGGTAACATTTTAGACCGCGCTGATGCATCAGTGTAGTTGAAAATTCAATTTTATTCGCACATTATTTTACATTTTACATTTTGCGTATCAGACTTCACACAACTTTTGTTTTTTTATTTCTATTTTTTTATGAACGCTTCACTCTGAACCAGGGTCAATATGATTGCAAGTCCTTTTCGATTCATTATCAAGATTCGTGCTGCATTGTATCGCTTATATGCTACACTGATTTTGTGTTCTATTACTCGATATCTCTCTAGCGCGATGGTCTCTTCCAAATAGAGTTGTAGAGAGTTGGATGTAATTTTAAGAAACTTCAAACGTGATTTACACAAAATATTTTGGAAAAATTGATTATAAAAATGTAAACTTACATTGCATTATTAAAAAAATAAAAATAAAAATTAAGATAAGTTTTTACCTAACTGGGTTCATCAAATTGTGGGATGAGAGTTGCTTTTCCATGAGATTTTTTGTCATTCCATTGGTCGGTGTTAAGTCGGACCGGATCAAATATTTTGAAGGATTTTCCTAAAAGCAATTGGGATAGCAAAATAAGCGATTTGCTTAAATACTGGATTTCATCTATTCGATGAACTAAACAGCTTCAAAAAGATCCAAAGTTATTGATTACGTTGCTTTCCTTTACAAGGCCAAAGTATCACATAGCTCGATTTGACTTTGCATCGACCAAATCACCTCCAGCATGCACCGCCGCCATCCCTTCGAATCGAACATATTCTATGCAAAAGTATGATACCCAAATCCAATGTAACATATATGCAATGGAACACAGATAGAAAAACGCTGAAATTTACTGTTAGATCTTCCTACGCAAATTCCAAAAATATTTTGAGTCAATCATGTCTAAGATTTCTTCCATGCATTATTATCATATTTTAATTAAGGCATGATAAAAAAAAAATTTCATATATTATTCTTCAGATCGAAATTTTGAAAATATAAGGTACCGTGGGGTAAGTGGATACAGAAAAATCAATAGTCAACTTCATTATTATGTACAGCTTACGTGAATAATGTAATTCAAACTTTTTTCTGGGGATAACAAATGAGGGACTAATATACTTCTAATCATCATTTATTTAGATTTTTCTAATTTTTATGTATTGAGTATGAAAGACTTGAAAATTTGCGCCAAACGATCCACTTACTCTACCATAGTGGGGTAAGTGGATCACCACTAAAAAAAATCTATTCTCAAAACATATATGGTGTGATTATGTATACTCAGAATGATATTGCTCTCGTTCTTGTTATTAGTGCAAGTTATGTCATGATTTGATACTTTAAAAATTAAAAAGTGTCTTAATTATATGATTAAGAATATTAATACAGTAGTTCACACTAATTCGAACAAAAAAAAGCATTGTAGCTAGAGTTATTTGGATAAAATTCTTCTATATATTTACAAAAGTTATACTGAAGTATTGTAGGATTATTCCAAACGAAGCTTTCGAAAAACACTGGTAGTTCAAAAATATTAGTTACATTTATGTTTGAGTTTGAAACTGAAATCTTCTTATTCTATTTATGAATGTATTTCTATTATCTGTCTAGAACAATTTATATGGTCAAATAAGGTACGATATTATGTTTTCAATTGGAAAATTTGTATATTCTGCTCTTTTACACTCAGCTTTAATAAACCACGAAAAGTTTTGTTTGAATTTTGCAATATTCATTCTATTATATTTTCTTGCACCAGAAATATTAACATAAATTTTAGGTGTATTAATTCAAATTTTCTATAGTCAATTAGACAAATTCAAGCTAGTAATGAGAAAAAGTAAAAACAAAACAATATTTGCGAGTATTCAAACTTATTCAAATTATCGTAAGCAGTCTGCCAATAAATTATAATAATACTTGATCCACTTACCCCACCCCATTAAAAAGTGGGGGTAAGTGTATCATGTCCAATATATCTGTATTTATTTATAAAAATCACATATTTTTCATTGTGATTCATTCAATAAGAACTGAAATGTTCACCATGCGTTGAAAAAACTAGTAGAATTTGATTTAAGGCAGAGATACAATGGATTTTTGATTGACGGAAAACAATTTTGAAATTAATTGATTTTTGCAGCCAACAAGTTTGCTTGTGTTAGTGTACGTGTAGTACCAGTTTTGCATTAGTATCAGTGTGGACGTAAGAACATAACCTAAAACGATGCAATGCTGCAAAAATATTCAACATAATCAAGTATTTATGCTCAATATAGACAAATGATCCACTTACCCCACTGATACACTTCCCCCACGATACCTTATTGCAGATTAACAATTAAATCAACATTGATTTGGTATTGAGGCGCCAAACCCAAAGTTTTAACCAGGAGTGAACATATAAACTTGTCGGAACTACGTTATCTACTTATTTGAATGTTTCTGAATAGGCTTTCAAAGCACAGTAATCCTAATGGTCAATTCACAAAATTTCGTCACGCTTAAGGGGGTGGGTGCTTGTGCCTATGAGCCGTCCATGAAACACGTTTGTTTTGTTAGATTGTAACTCTTCATCATAGTTGTAGTAAAAATGTTTCAAATAAAAATGATCAAATAAATCACGAATTTGTTTTGCGTTTTTTAACCGTTTTTTTTAATGCACTCTTAATTGTCATATTTTGCATTCACTAATTTTGCTGCGCCCAATCAGTACACTTTTCCTACACTGCACAGTGGTTCGCTTTAGTACAAATGACTGACAAAACTTTTCCGACATTTTGAATACAAAACCGGTCAAAGTTTTCCTTCAAACTATAAAATAATTGATCGTAATATTGAAACATTATGCAGTTTTACTTTTAAAAATTTATATATTGATGTTTAATAATAATTCCAATGTTATCTATGTAGATAAAAATCGCATAGCTTGAGAACGGGTCTACGAATTTACGTAATTATTGCACAGTTCCATATGTGCGCTCTGACGTGTTTGTGAGGGATAATATTAAGAATCTTGGAAAACCAGATAGACTATTTCTGGTTTTACAAGATTCTTAATAGTTGTAATTTTTATATCTACGAACAATTTCTCTGAAGATACCATAACCGTTTACATTTTTAATATTAAGTCCAGGATCTACTCAGAGTGTTGTACGAAAATCAAAACCGAAGAACCTGAATTTCAATCACAAAAGAAGCCGAGGAAAATATTATCTTTCAAATGCGTACAGCATCCGTCACGAACACAATGCAATACAATCGATCATTTTTTCTTAAATATAAATGAAGTCATCAACAAATAATAATTCATGCCTAGAATTCATCCACTAAATTATGCATATGGAAGATTCATGGAAACATCAATCTTGAAGTACAGAAAAAAAAATAACAACTATTTTTTATTTAGCAGATGTCCTCTTTGCGAATATGTTTCCACTTTTTATATATTTAAGCGATAGTGCTTTGCATAAACGTTATTATAGGTAAGCTATACATAGCAAATTAAAATCTTAGCATAATCATATCATAGTTTTGTTTTTAGACATTATCACTAATCAATCCAGAGCTTCACTTCCTGTGCTTGGCAAGAAGAAACACAATGCGCCGCTAACTGCAAGAAAACAAACAGAAATGATTTGAATGAATTAATTGTTTTGCTTCAGAAATATGGGAAAAAATCTATCTTTGAATGTCGATATTATAATTTTACTTACTAAATAACATAATCGAGAATATCACAACTGGTACTACGCAATTCAGATCTATCAAGTAACCGAACAGTAAATTTCCTACTAAAGCACCTCCTCGCCCAAACGTTAGAGATAGGGCAGCAGCCATAACCCTGATAAGTAAATTAAGGTGAAAATGTAAAAAAATGTACACATGTACTTGCAGGTTACCTTAAATTTGTAGGAAATAAATCAACCATAACACAATAAACGGTACTAATCGCCATCGACGTCAAAGCCTCAAACACACATGACAGAATTAGATTCTGCTTAGAATCAATCACAAAATACAGTCCCACAGTTACGGCACCTGCCAAAAGCAAGCTTGATACTGAAAATAAAAAGAGAAAATATTTAAACATGTGACCAAAATGATGTTAACATGTTAATAACACTTACTCAGGAAGAATTTCGCGCCCAAACGATGTACACATAAAGGAAGCCAGAAGCTTGTTGGAATACAAGCAAGTCCAATGAACAGCGTGTGCAAATAGACGCTAGTGTCAATTGAACCGCCACAGAAATCATCCACCAAGGTTCCATTAACGTTATCCAGCACTATCGACGACACGTCGCAAACCGAGGCCGGTGTGTTGGGAAATCGTTTTTCGTATTCCTCAAATCTATCGAACAGCTCCGGAAACCAAATCATGAGTGTGTAGTAGCTGCTGGTAATGCCAAACTGAATAATACATGTCAAAATAGTATTTTTTAGGTGAGGGGTTTTGCATAAAGCTTTAGTTTGGTCCCAAATTTCACTGAAAAGTATTTTCAGGTGATTTGGTTTTCGCATGCTCAATGTTCGAATCGACCTATTATGAGTATCCATAACGCTGTTGGTTTTCTCACTTCGTTTCAAAACCTCTACCTGAAACAACCAAATATAATGCATTAATGTTGAAAGTTGTAGATTGTCGATGTTGAGATTTTCAATAGTTTTATAATCTTACGGGATATTCCGATCGACTCCGTCCTGAATTAGATTCGTAGATGTCTTTGATGATTTCCAGAGCCAAATCAGTTTCACCACACTCAATCAGAAATTTTGGACTTTCTGGAAACATATACAAGCCAATTCCTAAAACCAAACTAGAAAGTAATCAAGTCAGTATTAATAAAATCATAAATTGATTAAAGAATCTACCTAGGTAGAGCACAGACGGCGACAAACAAGTTCCAGCTACTAAACGCCCAAGAAAATTCGATGCTTCCAAGTGTGAACTCATAGCTGAATCGGAAGGTCAGTGGGATTAGAAACCAGGCAATGATTGGCAGTAGAATTATACCTGTAAAAAGCGTTTTGAATTTATTAGTTTTATGTATCAAGTCATAAAATACAGTGCATACCAACTGTCCAGAACATTTCCATCCAACAAAGAACCTAAGAGAAAAATTAAAAAATAAGATTAGTCATTTTTTGCTTGGCAAATGTGAGCACGATACAAAACACTGATAAAAATCTTGCTAAAAATAATTTACTTGTGCACTCGGTACTGAACACTCTAAAGTAAATTGAAAAGGGAAAGAAATATCCAACTGGTTTAGTCATAATTGATTGTTTAACGATAAACTTGCGACGATCGACGCGCCACCATATTTCATATAACGGAGGTTATTAGAACTAACTTGGAGGTGATGATTTGGAGGTTATTTGGCAATTTGGAGGTTAAAATCACCTCCAAACACTAGCGATTTTGCGGTGGGATGTTGACGTTTGATCACGAATTGGAAACAACGCTTTTCTACATTTAATATTTAGGTGCTCCGTTTATTTGAAATTGACACTCATGATTGCAGAAAAGTTTATGTGTTATTAGATATCGCGATTATTGGAACCTGAGATGAACAATTGAACAATCATCCTATAACATCAAATCACGACGTTTTTGAACCCATTTCCATTGAAATCCCATGTTTTCGGGCAGTTTTTGTTAAACAATTATTTGAAAACGATTGTTTTAATTTAAAAGATCTTAAAATATCTTTTACCACAGACAAACAGACGAAACTAGAACAAATTTCTTCATAACCCATCGCCCAGTTTACACTATCATCATCTGGCGAGCATGTTGCACAAGAAAGGTGTTTCGTGCAACAAGACCGGCAGATGTTGGTAGTGAGGAACGTCAAACGCGAAGAAAAACCATGCGGGCGCGTCTGGTTGTGAAATTTGTAACATAGCGAATTTAAAATGATCGTTAAATAAGTGGTCGATGAAAATTTCGTCAGTGTTACGTCTGTTTGTCTGTGCTTTTACTTTAATCTTGCAGATATCGCATTCTGTGTTATTTTTTGGACGAAATTTTATTTGATTGCCGTAGATGCGAGTTTAAACACTGTCTGAACTGCGAGTGTAATACAGTTTAAACACGAAAATATGTCCAAATATATAGCCAAAGCAGAGCTCAAAACTGCGTAATTAATGGAAAAAGTAGCAAGAAGTTTTAAACATTTCATGAATTTACAACAAACATAGTATAAAATTAAAAATCAACAACAAAAACTAACATATTTACCTTCTCTCGATATTTGGTCGGCTGGAATTCACCTAGGTATGGAAAGCAAATTCCCATAGCTCCAGTTATTCTAAAAAGATAAACACAAAATAAACAAGTGAATAATATAACAGTGACATTAAAACTAATTATTTGCACTCACGCGAATCCGTTGATGAACCTCAACAGCATAAATAGTCCGAAAATATGCGTTATCGACGAAAGCAAACCAGCGAGACCATCCAACAGCAAAGCTGCGATTAAGACTATGCGCCGTCCCTTGGTATCAGCTAAGCAACCCCAAAAGTAGGAGCCGATCACCATTCCTTAAATATAATGATAAGTTAGTTATTATATTATCATCATTTAGATGCTTTTACTTTTTTCTACTGCATTTATTTAATATGATTGAATCTTCTCATTCTTTACTACCACTTTTCATGATTTTTTTAAATTTTATAGTTTAAATCTCCAATTTATGAATATATATATTTCTAAACTGAATAGATGCGTTCTCCGGGCAGCATTGATACCATTCCACTACCTCAATAGAGTAAAGTTGTGCAATAGTTTCTTGTTGAGATTTTTAGCTCAATTCAAAACAAATGGTGGTCCAAATGATTTTTCAAATAAGAGACTTTTATTCCAAAAATTATAGAAATCGATTGAGATTTGGAAAAAATATGGCTATTTGTCATTGTTTGACGTGAAAATAATAATTTTTGATCAATCTTCCATTGTATGGAATAAAATGTTCACAAGATAGGGCGCGTTACCCCTACACCACGAGTGGACTCATGGACGCAGAAGTTAACCTGAATTCGATTTCAGTTGAAGAATCAAGTGGTCGTCTTACGCAAAGGAGGTGTGCTTTGAAGAATTGGATGCCCATCCAAACACAACGCTTTCTATTGTGTATGCAATGTCTAGTCGAGAAAACATTATTTGTTAGGTATCGTTGCAAAGTTATTACAAACTATATGTAATGTTTAATTTTTCGGTAGTTGTTCAAACTTCTCATCGGCTGGTTAGTCGTAAACCACGAATCATAGTTACAAAGTATTTCGGCCCATGGTGAATCTAATCAGCGGGGCAAAAGTGCGAAACATATAATAACTCAAGAAGAAACTTGCGAATTAAATGTACATATCGTCCCCTTGATGCTACAACTAGATAACTCGAAATTTGAAATTTTTGACTTCAATATGCCAAAACATTTTTATTAATTAGATCTGTAAAATACCTACAGCTCATAAGCGTGTGATTCAAAATACACAAGTTAAAGTTTATTTTTCAACCATATCCTTTGCGATTAACCGTCACCTTGTAAAACGGTCATATTTTAAAAGTGACACATCCCAAAATTTTGATTTTCGAGTTATCTAGTTGTAGCATAAAGGGGACGATATAATCTCTAAATTCAGCGGATTTAAATAAGAGTGGCGTAAAGATAGACTCTCCCTTACTCGATATCCCGTGTCTCGATATCGAAATTAGTTTTTTTTCTCGGTAAAAGGCACGGTGTTCATTTTACCACCCCTGTTCATTTTACCACCACTTCCCCTACCGTAATTCCGAGTGAAATTGATAATTTTTCACTGTTTTTTTGGTATGCTTTCTAAAATGTTATCAATACCATACAAATAAATGCAGGAAAACAAGTACGACGGTGAACCTCATTGGTTAATGTACCGAATATTTTTAACAAATGTGATGTTAGTGCCAAAAATCAGCTCTAAAATTAAAAATCGGGGAATCCCATTTCCCCGGATGGAGCTATGCTCTCAATTCGCTCATGCGATGTTCCCTTTTCAAGGGACCCCACTCCTATTTCTTCCCATCTTTCTCTTCTCTTTCCTCTCCCATCGGGTAGATGATGAAATAGGCTCAAATATGGCGATGGTACAAATCTCCCAACTGGCGGGGAACGTGCCTTTGGAGCCGGCCTTCTGATACCTGATACCTGATAATGAGCTTGAGCTTGAGCTTGAGCTTGATTGGCCGCCCGTGGATGCACTCCAGTATCGCCAGATCAGCTGCACTTACACAAGGAACCAACCGAATGACTGCTTGGGGCTAACAGGCATCCTCAGTGTATAAGTGCTGGTGATCTTCTATTTTTAGGCAACAATGGCACCTGCCACGTCAGAATGCTGACCAATGAGGGGAAGGGGGAGGAATTGATGATGCATTGAACTGACTCCCACGTAGACCGTATATGCCACTGCATCCACGTCAGTTCATGCGGGAGTGTATGGATTGGGGGAAAGGCATGGCAGAGAGGTTTGCTTTTGTGGTTAGCAGACTGCCTATGTATCAGGCGTAAGAAAGGCGTGCGCGTGGAAATAGGAAGCGTTAGGGAAACGGTTTCTTGTCCGTCTCTGGTTCTAGCGTTTGCTATGAACGAATAGTTTGAGTGTGATATATTTAGAATGGAAGATAGAAGGAAGTGAGAGATATACAACTACAAAGTACGAGGAAAGGGACGGACCTGGGATTGAACCCATGACCTTCTGCATATGAAACAGAAGCGGTAGCCATCAGACCACCAACCCCGTCTTAGTCTGATACCTGATACCTGATAATGCCAAAAATCAGCTCTAAAGCTAAAAATCGGGGAATTCCATTTCAGGGTGAAATTGATCACTTGTCAATGTTATTATTGTTAGTTTCAAAATCAACTTTACATACTCAATTTAGGCCTCCTGAATCCAAATTCTTAACGAGACAATATATATGAAAATAATCAATAATTAAATTTCAAGAATACCGCGAAAAACGCCCGAACGTAGGCAATTTCCAAAGGTTTTCCCTACTTTGTAGCAGAAAATTAGATTTTTCAACAAAACGAGCAAATTGGTAAGAGTTTTGATAGAAAAAACTGTTTTGCAGATATATTTTTAGCATCCTCACAAACTTTCAGGTGTACACCATGTCCAAATCCTTGTTTAGAACTAGAAGTTTATAGATGATTAGCGATATAAGAATTAAATCTTCAACAAAACTCTTTTTTGTATGGATAAAAGCTTATAATGTTCCCTAGCTAGATCAAATCTAATCACAAGGCACACTGTAACCGTCGTTGAGAAAACGTGATCGAAATTGTATTGACCTTGAAAACATGATATTTGTACTATAATGTCTTCGGGAAAGTTATTCCATAAAACAATCGCTATTTATGAAAGTGTCAGTTTGGTGATTAATCCACCTAAAAGTGAGAACGAAATTTTATTTTTCGTGTTTATGAATTTAAAAATATACTTTATCCGGGAAAGTTGTAGGTAGTATTAAAAGAAACATCTTTGCTAAAGATGCTGTATGCATATCTTTTGATTTTCATGTACATTTATGGAACTTTTCGTGGAACGCCCCTAAAAATCACATTTTTAATCATAATTTGTTTGTATGATTTTGTACAGTTTTCAATTGTTCTAGTGATATTTGTTACTTGAAAAAATGCATTACTTACTCGAAAGGAGCATACTTCATACTTTTCGAGTTATTGAAGGTTTTTATAAAATCATGCTCCTTTTTAACACTAAAAATCATTAGGTTGTGCACATTTCCGCATGTGCTTATCCAATGGTTTGAAACTAATACTATGAAATGCAGAGTGGGGACGTTAATACCAAGAAGAAGAAGAAGCATTCGATTAAATCAGTAAATTGAATCGGCAGTTCAAATGTGAATCGATTTAGTAACATCGATGTTATGAACAAATTTGCTCAACGCTTTGTACCATGTAAGAATTGCAGGGAGGATCTCCAGAATTGATGCTAACTAAGATTTATTACACCGTTTGTTGGCGATATCATGATTACATCTATCATAAGCGGTTTCTTCACCACCGCTTAGACCTTAAACCAGGTTTAATCGTATGGGTAAACGTGGTTTACGGCTTACGTGAGGGTGAAGAAATCGACCCTTAGAGGATTCCCGAGAAAAAAGCGTTTCCTCAGAGGATGGGAAAATCTTTTGGTTACAACGGATAACGAACAAACCAGTGATAGCGAAGCTAGCAATAATGACGATAACCTTAAACATGAATATTTACTGACAAGATTAAAGATTTTAAAGAGAATAATAAATGTTTCATGAAAAAATTATAGATTTTATTTTGCTCCGAAAGTTTCTCCAGATAGGACTGAGAAATCCTGCAAAAAATTTAACAATAAATTATTTTCTGCAAGAAAAAAAGCAAACGGTAGCGTTGTTAATGTTGATTACATGAATACAACTAACGTTAGAAAGGTAAACGACGAAAATTGTGCAGGATATTTTGTCTGTTTGTCTGTGAAAAACCCATCTGAACATATTATTCCGGTCTGTTGTTGATTGATTACATTGTTGATTTGATTGTATAAAATTCGATACAGGACTGCCAAATATTCAAAACCCAGCCAGTATAAGGTATTGCGAATGAGTGTAAATTATATATACAGGTAAGAAATGATTTTTTAGACTTTCTTTTGACCGTCAGGCTAAAGCAGGCTAAAAGTGGCTTTCTCTGCATTTTATAGTACCGTAATCCGAGGTAACATTGATCAGTTTTTGGGATATTTCATAAATTTTTCATTTGAAAATGCAAATGTCGCAAGTTTTATATTTTTAAAACAAGTACCGGCACCCACCGCTCATGACTATATACTGTATTTTAGTTTCCAAAAAAAATTAGTATGTTTTAATAGGTTTTTTGATTTAGCTGATATAGGGTAACATTGATCACCCATGTAAACAACGTTTGGTAACATTGAAAATGTCGTTACTTACTTAAATCTTGACCCCTGAAGCCAAATATGAAGACCAAACTCTTACAAGTCATTTACTTTTTGAGTTAATTCAAAAATAAAAACAATTCGAACCGCGCAATGCGCCTAAAGTAGGCAATTTCCTAAGGAAATTTTGTATTCTTAATAGTAGTTCGTTAATGTTGATTAAAAGAATGAACTTAGGGGCCCAGATAGCCGTAGCGGTAAACGCGCAGCTATTCAGCAAGACCAAGCTGAGAGTCGTGGGTTCGAATCCCACCGGTCGAGGATCTTTTCGGGTTGGAAATTTTCTCGACTTCCCAGGGCATAGAGTATCTTCGTACCTGCCACACGATATACGCTCAGTTAATAACTGTGGAAGTGCTCATAAGAACGCTAAGCTGAGAAGCATGCTCTGTCCCAGTGGGGACGTAACGCCAGAAAGAAGAAGTTATGAAAAATTTGACAACGTAATCGTTTTCGGCGATGCCATTTTTAGTAACAATCGCATTTACCTTGCTCATACCATTTGCAAAACTCGTGTGAGACATGAATCTTCGGTAGTGTCATACATAATGATAAAAATCATTTATTCAAAAAAATTGTTGACAAATTTACGCATGAACGAAACGCAATTTTCACAAAAACCTCAATTTACATTAGCTTATGAATATAAGAAAGAGAAGCACCATTCATGCTTTGAAAATATTTCACCAATAAATGATGATTCGAACTTTTTACGAGAAGGATTATACCGATCAATGTTACCCCGCTGATCAATGTTACTCCGGATTACGGTACTGTGCATTGCGCGAATATTTATCGCGACGGCGATCTTGAAAATTTCTTAAAATGCTTGTAGATCGTCGCAGCAACTTCAAACCGTTTTGGTGTCCTCTGCGCGATTATTCCTGATTAATCAAGGCATGATCTCGCAGAAGATACCAAAACGATTTGAAGTAACTAGTTATGATGAAAAATGTGATTTTTAGGGGCGTTCCACTAAAAACTCCACAAATGTACATGAAAATCAAAAGATATGTATACGGTGTCTTCAGCAAAGTTGTTTCTTATAATATTATCTACAACTTTCCCCAATAAAGTCTATTTTTAAATTCATTAATACGAAAAATAAAATCTCGTTCTCACTTTTTGGTGGATTAATCACCAAATTGACACTTTCATAAAAAAGCGGGTATAATCGTAACTGCTACACGATACACGAATACGAAATGGCATGTTTGGCAAAGAAAGCTCTCAGTTAAAAACTGTGGAAGTGCTTATAAGAACACTAAGCTGATAAGCAGGCTTTGTCACAGTGAGGACGTAATGCCAAGAAGAAGAAGAAGCTTATCTTCTATTACTATAGAGAGGCTTGTTATGATGAAAAATAGTGGCGATACCCTGAACAGCAATAGAGTCATTAGTGGCAGGTAGATGTGAACTTCATTAATCAAACGTCAAAACAGAATAGTTATGGCAAAGTAAACTGTAGTTTTGTTACCTCGAAATGTAATAGTCAAGTGAAGTCTAAATAAAGCTATTTGACAACCAAACCCGTTTATGCCAGCAAAATCAAATGGGTCCTGGATTCGAACGAATAACATTCGATCGAAAGTTGGATCCACCGTAAACTAGAATAAGTGTGAATATATATGTTTTTGGTATACCGCAATAATAGAAATGGACTGCCGCAATAACATGACGAATTACCTCAATACTGGGACAAAAGAAGAGCTTTACATTTATGGTAAAATATGTAAGTATGATTTCAAAATTAACTTTATTCTCTACCATACTTCAAATCAAGGATAGTTTCAACACTTCATATTTCAAATTACTACAATATTTAGTTTTTGGACACTGAAATACTATTTAAATTTCAACACCGTGCATAGATCTTCTATAATAGGAAGAATTCCCATAGCCTTGCATAGCCAAGTGGTTAGATTTCGTGGCTACAAATCAAAACCATGCTGAAGGTGTCTGTGTTCGATTCCCAGTTGGTCTTGGATCTTTTCGTAATGGAAATTACCTTGACCTCTGTGGGCATTGAGTATTATTGTATCTGCCACACGATATACAAATTCCAAAACTTGGCAAAGAAAGCTCTCAGTTAATAACTGTAGAAGTGTTCATAAGAACACTAAGCTAAGCTCTGTCCCAGAGAGGACGTAATGCCCAGAAGAAGAAGAAACCTAGCTGTTCAGTAACATCTTGCTGATGGTCAATAATTCGCATCTCGCCGGTCGCAGCCGAAGCTCTAAGTTCATAACCGTGGAAGTACTCATAAGAACACTAGGTTCGGTCTCAATTGAAAAGTAACGCCAAAAAGATGACAAGCTAATATGGGTAACGCCAAAAAGAAGACACCAAATATGGAATACGCTGAGAGTTAGATATCACTTACCTAGCATCGGCGCAGCAGTCAGCCATCCCTTATCCTCCGATTTCATCTTGAAATCACACGTCGCCGACGGTAGGACGAAAGAAATAATTGTTATGCCGACCGCTGTATTTGCGTAGATTAAACCACATATTGTTAGCAACAGGTAATGAAACTTCCCAAATCCAGCTAAAATAAGAGCATTCTCGTAGTCGGCGCTGCCTCCTTGAATGAAATCCAATCCTGTATAGAACATGAACACTTTTTGTATCTTACACAATACTTGACTAGTGCACATATACAGTTCATATATTTGACTTACCCATAACTAGCCGTAGATAGACAATTGCTCGTTTCCGTTCTTCTTTAGTATCTCACCTTTGCAAGTATGCTCAATTGGAAAACAGCTTCACTAGCCTGCAAATAGTAAAATCGAAATGCACCGTTATCTAAGTAATTTTCTTTGAAATTTATTATTTCTCAGCAGCGTTGACATTTTATTGTTGTCCGCATAGTTAGTGGCGCATACACGAGAAACACATTTTCTTATTGATATGTACAAATCTGCTGACATTGTATTTTGTTTTCAATAAAGATATATTTAAATAGTAATAGTCATTTGTTTGTTTTCATTTGAGTGTTTTTGAACAACGTACCTTGATTTCAAATCTATTATTTCCAGTTCCCAAGGTTAATTTCCGATATGACTTTTTTCACCTCAGGATACTACTTGCTTTTACTAGTTGAATTACTTGTTATTATATGCGATTTTATTTTTTCTTGAACATTTTTGCACAATACACAAAGCTCGAGCAAACAATTATTTCAATTTTCGTTGGTCGGTTATATAAGGGATACATGTACTTGTTCAACTATCTTAGCTAAGCGTTTTAGATAATTGTTGTTCTCTAATACACAGATCTCAATAGAAAATCTTATTTTCACTCCATTTGGTAACACCAGAATATTATTAATTCTACTTCAATAAATCAGCACAAAAATCATATCTACGGTATCATACGAGGTCACCCGTAGTATACTGAATTCAAACTGCGCACTTGACTTTCACGACATATAAAAATAAAATCATTCAGAACCGCTGTGGTATCCCAGACGTTAGAAACAATTCGCTGAGCTTTCTCTATTTACCGACCGAGTGCCAGATTACAACTAGTGTACATCCGCTTTCCCCGATCACACTTTCCCAACTGACGAAACTTACAGAACATTATTTAAAATTAGAATGCGTTCTACACACTACAACGTTTCGTTGCTCGTTACAATCATATAGTTTAACTGTCTTTTGGGGAATAGTTTATTGATAATATAAAATCATTGGTATAGAAGCATAAAATTGTTCTTTTCATACAAAATTGAATTATCTAATCGTTAGCGGAAAGTGATCTAATTGATGCAAAAACAATACTAGTACTGGCAATGAACAACGGATGCACATGAAGCAAATGCATCACTTTTGTTTTCTTTGTGTTCTTCGACCCCACTAGACTTGTTTGTTTGGTATCGCGATCAGAGGCAGACGTGATAGGGGAATCGTGTCACGCTTGCAGTTTGTCGTGAAGCTCGTGAATCCTTAAACTTGCACTTGATTTGAGTCACTTGCCAGATACATAAACAGCATCTGAGTTTTGTGATTTTCTCGTTTACAATGACGTCGGTATAATGTATTCTGATGTAGATGAAAGTGGATATTCCTATGCATATTATGTATGTGTGTTTCTAAATTGTTGACAATACTACAAGCAAACCTTGACAATATTTTCTACTTCCGTTGTAAATTTTCCAATACATCAGTTTCTTTTCGTTTAAAGTTATACTTCAACAACAAATAATGAATTAACTGAAATACTACACCAAATGAATCTAACTTACGTCTTCTTTTTTGCGGCATGAAGCTCTAGTGGTAAACGCGCAGCTATCCAGCAAGACCCATCTAAGGGCCGTGGGATCGAATCCTGCCGCCCATTGGCTAGGATATTGGTAGTTTTGTATATCATATCTCGGTACTTATTTTTCTGTTCGGATGCGTCACTGCGACTATTATTTAGATCTATTGTGGCATCCTTAATGTATAGTGCATGTCGCATTACTCCATTTCCATTGATAGGTAATGAAGCATCGATTTCTGTACAGTTCTTGTTTTGATTCCTCAGAGATTGATAAAAATCGAATGTGATGAAAAGGTCCCGCTATTTACACCATTCATAGAGACTTAAATCTCAGCGAAGGCGCGCCCCTTAGCGAACATAATCGTTTTAATTTCGGAGGAATCAATACGGCACTACTGATATTTGACCATGCAACGGAACGATGACTATAGTCTCATCTTTGTTTCGCTTTTAGTTTAGTCCCAGAAAAAATACTAGAAAAAAGGGGCTTTGTACTAGCAGCAACACCGAATCAAGCTAAAAAATTTGTTTAGTAATCAGCATTCACGTGAGTCCTTGAATTACCAGTATTTAGCAGTCCTTGTTGAGTTAATACTCATGATTGTTATCCTGGCTTCAAGTGTAGTCTCGGGACTGGCAAACTCCGAGTCTTTAACCATCTGCTAGGTAAAATAGATGCAATTTCAGAAACTGTTGGCAGTAACAAGAACTTTGTACCGCGAATCCTGAAATTACCAGAACATATAAGCCTAGCCCGACAAACAAGATGAGACTAGGGTTCAAATTGGTAGATCTTACCCCGCAACGCACCATGAAAAGTTACGGGTAATCTCGGTACTTATTTTACCGAGAGTCGGCAAACCAAAAATTATATCGGAGTCTCGGTGAACGTTACTGAGATTCGGTAAACAATTATCGAGATTGCGCTAAAAGTTTTACCAAGATTTTGGTAAATGTTTTACCGAGATTCGTCAATTGATTACCAAGATCTCTGCTGTTGGATTTTCAGCAATCCGTTTACCGAGATCGATTTCCTAATTTGAGTGTGTACACATGCAAAAATAGTCAATTGGGAAGGAAAGCTTTCAGATAATAACTGTGGAAGAACAATAAGCTGAGAAGCAGGATCTATCCCAGTTGAGACGTAACTCCTGAAGGAAAAAGAATGATCGCACTAGAACTTAATCATCTTATTTAATTTAGTATTTTTCTGAGTATTTTTACAGTTTGTTGAGTCAGAGGCGACCAAGTACAAAACTTGGGAAAATTGGATTATTCTTACATTAGATGCGAAATTACCTTTTTTTTTTGTTGGGAAGGTTAAGCCACTGCGTCCATTGGATTGAACTTTTGTGGCATGTCCCTTTTTACTATTCGCATCATTGAAGGAACTAAAACTGTCCACCATGAATCAAGTGAACAGCTTAAGCACTTTGACGCGTCTTTTCCCAGTCAGGCAAAATAGAGTTAATAAAACCCACAACCTTACTGGGATTTACAGTCCAAATTTCACTTGGTGGTAAATAACCCCCGTTTAGAAATTTGGATCTGCGCTTGTATAATGCACTACAACTGCAGAGCAGGTGTTCCGAGGTTTCACGTTCCATGTTACAGAAACGACAGATATCATTCTGAACCTGACCAATATTCTTTAAATGATATCTACTCGGACAGTGTCCAGTTAATAGGCCAATGTATATACAAAGAACTCTCTTGTTGAGCTCTAAGAGTCTTTTCGTGATAGTTTCATTTGGAACTAAAAATCTTTTAGATTGATTACACCTTGTGGTGACCATCCAATTGGTCATCACCCTTTGTCGTTCCCAGCTTTTTAGTTCCATATTTAGTGCACAGTACGATATGCCACAGAATGGCTCCGGTCCAATGAACTGTGTATTTGAACCCTGTTTAGCAAGCTCGTCTGCCTTTTCATTTCCTACAATGCCATTGTGTCCCGGAACCCAATACAAACATACAGAGTTTTCTTTGCACACCTTTCGCAATGAGAGAATGCATTCCCAGACAAGTCTTGATGAACATTTATATGCGCCCAATGCCTTCAACGCAGCTTGACTATCAGAAAAAATACAGATATTTGCATGTCTGTATTTTCTCTTAAGACAAATATTAGCGCATTCTAGTATGGCAAAAATCTCCGCTTGGAATACTGTTGGATAGCTTCCCATCGCCACGGAGACATTTGTCCCAGGGCCGTAGATTCCTGCTCCAGTTTGTGTCCCAATTTTTGAGCCATCTGTGAAGAATTTTATGGAGCCTTGACGAACATTGGGACCTCCAACATCCCAATCCGTACGCGTCGTATCGCATACATTGTAAGGGATATCAGAATTGTCCACAGTTTTCATCCAGTCCTCATGCATAGTCATCACTGGCCCACAATGGATATGTAGTGAAATATTCAAGTGCCCAACAAGATCACCTGATTTGAACTTATTTAATCTATTAAGCCTTAGAAAACTCTTCTCCGCTTCTAATTGTACAAATTCGTACAACGGTAGCAGATGAAGAATAGCATCTAATGCTTTTGACGGAGTGCTTTGCATCGCTCCCGTTATAGCGATGGACACAAGACGTTGTACTTTTGATAGTTTTGCTTGTGTTGTGGCCTCTTTTGTTTTTGGCCACCACACTAGCGAAGCATATGTTACTTTTGGACGAATTATGGCCAAATAAATCCACATTATCATTTTTGGTTTCAAGCCCCATCTTCTGCCAAAAATTTTGGAGCATACCCAAAATGAACTTGTAGCTTTATTAGTCACATATTCAATATGAGCATTCCAATTCAGTTTAGAATCCAAAATTACTCCTAAGTATTTGACTTGTTCACTAAGGTGCATTTGTACTCCTCCAAGCTTCAAAGCTTTTAGGATGAACTTCCTTTTCTTAGTAAAAGGGACAATTACTACTTTTGAAGGATTTATGTTAAGGCCCTCCTGAATACACCAAGAATTGGTTAAGTTTAGGGCCAGTTGCATTCGTTCTGAAATGATATTGTCAAACTTTCCTCTCACAATAATGACTATATCATCTGCAAATCCTACAACTTCGAAACCTTTTTCTTCCAAGCTTTTAAGAAGATCGTCAACTACTAAAGACCACAATAGAGGCGAGAGGACTCCTCCTTGTGGACAGCCTTTTGTAGCCCTTACTGTCATAGACGAACTTCCCAGCTCGGAAGTGATTTCTCTTTTTGCAAGCATATTATTGATCCAGTTAATGATATTCTTGTTGAAATTCCTTTTCTTCATTGCACGAGTCATTGAAGAATAGGAAGCGTTGTCGAAGGCTCCTTCAATGTCCAAGAATGAGCAAAGTGCTATTTCTTTCACTGAAAGAGTTTTTTCCACTTTTGTTACCAATGTATGAAGTGCCGTAATTGTTGACTTACCAGATTGATAAGCAAACTGCGAGTCAGATAATGGACACTTGAGCATGTATGTTGAATTTATGTAATCATACAACACTTTTTCCATAGTCTTTAACAAAATTGATGAGAGACTAATAGGTCTATATGACTTTGGATGCATTTTATCTCGTTTTCCTATTTTAGGAATAAAGATAACCTTCACTGCTCTCCAATCAGATGGAACATAGTTTAATCTTAAGCTTGCCTTAAACATCTCAATTAGAGGCGAAATCAGCACTGCTTCTCCGTTTTGAATCAGTGCTGGGAATATTCCGTCCACTCCTGCAGATTTGTAAGGTTGAAAAGATCTTATAGCGTGTTTCACTCTTGCATTTGTAAATATTTCGTCTGCAAGATCTGGTTCAGTGATTACTGTTCTATCAGATGACAAAGCTTCGACAGAATACCTTTCATACTCGATTGGTTCAGAGCTGTTTGAATCCACACAAGAAATTGACCCAGGAAAATGAGTTTCCATAATCAAATTTAAGGTTTCATCCGGAGTTTTCGTAGAAACTCCGTCCTCTCGTTTCAACGACCCTAGCTTGAACGTGTGATCTTTGGCCAGCGCTTTCTGTAGTCTTGCGACTACAGGAGTAGCACTTATATTTTCACATGTTTGAATCCAAGATCTTCTCTTAGATTTTCTTATTTCCCTGTTGTATTCAGTCAAAGCTCTCCTGTATTGAGCCCAGTCTGAAGTTTGTTTCGCTTTATTAAAAAGTTTACGAGAAAGTTTTCGTAACCTTTCAAGTTTAGTGTTCCACCAAGGCACATCTCTACTAGAAGAAGATTGCTTCATAGGACAATTAGTATGGAACGAATGAATAATTTTCCCCTTTACTTCTTGAGAAAACGACTCTAGTTTTTGAATAGAATCAATGTTTTCATCCTTTGTAAATGAGTTGGAATTCAAGCACTGTGCATATTGTTCCCAGTTGGTTTTCCTGGGATTTCGAAAAGCAATACGCGGATAATCACCTCCGCTCCACTCAAACATAATGTGCTTATGATCGGACAGGGAAGTTTCTTCTGACACGTGCCAGTTTGAAATTTTATCATAAATTGCAGCATTACACAATGTCAAATCCAAAACCTCCTGTCTGATTGCATTTGAAAAGGTAGGTTCATTACCCTTATTACATATATCTATGTTACTAGAACACAGGTAGTCCAGAAGATATTCACCACGGCTATTAATATCTGTACTACCCCATACGGTATGATGTGCATTAGCATCACAGCCAATAATGAACGACTTATTGATTTTTCTGCAATGATTGACGAATGAAACGATCTCAGGAGGAGGAACCTCTAAAGCGTCACCAGGGAAATAAGCTGAGGCTATTACAACCTCTGTAATTCCTCTAGTGGTCGGTACCTCAACCATGACCGCAACAATGTCACGTTGTATAAATTCAGTTAAAGGGTAGCATTTCAAAGTGTTATTAATGAGTACAGCAGTTCTGGGTGAACTCTGATTACCATCATAAAATAAGTTACACTTATTGGTTTCAATTCCAAGTATTTTTCCTTTATTATACCATGGCTCTTGTATTAGTGCCACGTCCAATCCCTCCTTTCTGAACCTCCGACTCAAAACAGAAGATGCACCTTTTGCATGATGGAGGTTCACCTGCAGGAATTTGATGAACTTCATATTTGTGATTATTTATGTCACAGAAAATGTTTTATTGTTGTGTGTCTTAGGCAACCTTTATGACGTAATACTCTTGAAGAATTATGACCGACCATGTCACCTGTGACACAACTTTTAAAACTAATCAAGACGTTTATCATACACAAAAAAAAAAAAAATAAATAAGAATTAAAAAAAAAAATGTCAATAAGTTAAAAAAAAAACCATAATGATAATGAATAATGAGTTCAATATATTTTATGGTTTACTGTTATTAAAAAAAAAACATTTTTTTTTTTTACTTTTATTTTAAGTTTACAATTTTCCAGCGAAACTTGCAGCACTGATTTGATGCAAGTTTCACAGATGTCATGTCATCCAAGTTTTGACAAAATGTTGCATGCAACTTACCATCCAAGCATATAATAGCATGCTATGCAAGAAAATTCTTGCTGTCACTATCATCATGCATGATGGCCGTGTTCTTTAATCGTTTTATATCTTTTATTTACCGTCACACCAGATTTTTGTATGAGGAAAAGTCGTTTATTTTCACTGTTTCTCACTCTTACACACGCGAAAATCTTCAAAGCGGTATCTAATGCACCTTTTGCACTGCCACTCACGATTTTTATACCGGTAATTAAACATAGAAAGTCAATTTCTATGTGAGCCGGAAAAACACTTGTGCACTTGAGAACAATGGGCCAAGAAGTTTACCTTACCTCCATTTCACTTTGAACAGATTTGATGAATCCTGTAAACTGCAAGAGATATGTAACAAATTGACTATTGAAATCGTTAAAAGTATGCAGTCAGAGTGGACCAAGTGCTTATCACCATAACAGCGAAAATGATCAGCGCACTAAGAAATGCGAGGAAACGAAAGACATTTCAAGTGATTTGTCCGATTTTTTGACATCGAATAATTCTTCTTCTAATCCATCAATTGAAATTAATAAATATTACTTAATTGTATGCATTTGATTTTGATTTTTGGCCATTTACCATATTTGGATGGGTATCAGGTATCAGATATCAGAAGGCCGGTTCCAGAGGCACGTACCCCGCCATTTGGGAGATTTGTGCCATCGCCAAATTTGAGCCTGTTTCATCATCTACCCGATGGAAGAGGAAAGAGAAGGGAAAGATTGGAGGAAATAGGAGTGGGGTCCCTTGAAGAGGGAAGATCGCATAAGCGAAATGAGTGCATGTAGCTCCATACCACAATGGGTTCGAACAACGCCCTAAAAAGGGCTCTGCAAAACGCATGAGCGTAAAGAGAACCTATAGATCTTTACCACAGCTGGTTAAAAATAACAGAATATCATGAAGATTCAGGTTTCTGAAATCAGTTTCACTTAATAAGTGTTTACCAAGTAATTGGAATCGTCCACTCGTCCCGCGAAGGGAGTTTGTGAGGAACATTTGTTATAAGCAAAGTGGCAAGCAATTGTGAGATCACTCGAAGCAAGGACAATTGTGTCCCAATTCACCGGAAGTGAAAACATCCAAATCACTAGGATTTCTTATGGACGCAGAGAATCCATGGAATTTGGTCATAATCAATTCCCAGTTTGTGGAATATATCAAATGCAAAGTCTGCGAATTTACATTCAGATGTTCACATAGAGATGTAGCGATGATCAGACAATGATTCAAAATCTGATACATGCCAATTCGTCAACTCGTGACTGGTAAATACACCACAAAACGAAAGACGTATTTCCTATTGAGGTCACCAACAGAAATATCAATTGTGACAGCACATACATCTCTGGTAGTTGACTCAGAAATTAGTGTAGCAACGATTGCTTTATTAACGAGCACGCATGCACGAGGCATGGAACGCGAGTTTGCCATTTCAAGTTTGCTGAAAGTAGCAAAAACTGGGTCCACAAGGTTACCTAGATAAAATTTCACAAAAGTAAGTTTTTTGGACTAGCGCCTTTACCATTTGCATGAGTCTACAAAGATTGATCGTTGCTGATATTTTATGCTGAAGATTGGTCTAACTAAGCTATCCTAACCGTAGCCACTACCCAAACTAGGCAGGATTGAGCTTTTCACAATCTCAGCACGAAAAAGACCAGCAGCGAAAAAACCAGATCGGTATCTCTAAAAAATCGCCAAAAGCGAAAAGCACAGAACACACTGAGTAAAACGCATAATGCGAAACCATAAAGGTGAAAATTTAAACTAAATTTCAACGTATTAGTAATCTCACCCTTATTTAGCCTCAGGGTTGAGGCTGAAGAAGGGCAGCCGATTATCTCGGAGAAACACAAGGTCACCTGCACCATTGCTCCGGGTAGCACAGGGCATAATACTGTAGAGGGCGCCCTGGTACTCCACAGGCTCCGTTTGCGGTTAGGTTTTATTTAGACCCCTCTAACCATTCATTCTTAGGCACGGTAAGTTTAAAGCCGCATGAATTAGGGGTCACCTGTTGGGTGGACTTTTACCTTTCACCTGCACCATTGCTCCGGGTAGCACAGGGCATAATACTGTAGAGGGCGCCCTGGTACTCCACAGGCTCCGTTTGCGGTTAGGTTTTATTTAGACCCCTCTAACCATTCATTCTTAGGCACGGTAAGTTTAAAGCCGCATGAATTAGGGGTCACCTGTTGGGTGGACTTTTACCACCGGAACAGGCAGTCCGTAGTGTTAATTCTTAGCCAATTGAAACAACCGCTACCGACACTACGCGGATATCTAGACTGATCGGGAAAAGGAAGTAACATTGATGATTAACTCCTTAAGTGCCCAAACAGCCCCACAGGAAAGGAGGAAACGAAAGACATTTCAAGTGATTTGTCATTTTTTTTGACATCGAATGGTTCTTCTTCTCATCCATCAATAGAAATTCATAAATATTACTTAATTTGATGCATTTGATATTTTTGGCCATTTTGATTTTTGGCCATTTACCATACTTGGATGGGTGGTCAGAAATTGCAACAATTTCTGTGCAGACAGAGCGGATTAAGTGTCAAAAAGTAATAAATTGATTGATTACACTGCGGAACACGTTTTTGTCTCCAGCATCAAAATACCTCTATTTACTCAATTAAGGCTTGCTGAATCCATTGCCGTTTACAGAAATATCATAGCACGTCTAGTTTTTGAGATATTGGTTGTTGAAAATGCAAAAATTGACTATTTCAGCCAACTTGCATGCAAGTTTGCCAGCTTGTAAGGCAATTTATTTGCATAATTTGTCACAGAATTCAAACTTTATGTGTATTGTTTTAACTTATCATCAAAGTTTATAATATTTTTGGTGCGGAAAAGTTATTTTTTGACGGTTTAGAAAAGTATTGTATTTTGCCATATAAGAGAAACGAAGAATTTTGTATGGAGACTGCAAGCATGTTGAAAAAGATCGGTTTAATCTAAATTTGATCGTGAAATTTCAACCAAAATATATCTAAAACGAAAGTTTAAGTCCTCTTTTGCATGCTTGGTGGATAAGATCACACAAAAGTTTGATAAAATATGCTTCAAATTTTAGGTAAACATCAATAAAACCAATGTTTTATACAACTTTGGCGACCTGTAGCTAAAAATTGTGACGTGCTGGAAAATTTCTGTTAATGGCATCAGATTCAGCAACCCCAAATCTACTAGAGACACATAATTTGATCCTTGAGACACGCAAAAATGTCATTTTTGTTGCGCTGTGTTATTGCATTTTTTAGACAATTTCTGAGTACGATAGAAGTTTTTGATAGTTTTAGGGTGTATGTCCTAGAACCCGTTTATTTGACCAGTATATTTTGTCCGGTACTCAAAATTTTCACTTGGTCCACTCTGACTGAACGCATATATGAATATTACTGGTCTTCAATGCCCTGACTCTGCAAAACCTTAATTTTCAAGCTATTGTAATGCCACTGTCAGAGTGGACCAAGTGCAGTCAGTCCATTTAAAAATCGTTCTATTAGAGGTTTATATTATGATTTTTCATGATTATCATTTAACATCATATTGTTTGAAAGTACCACTAAGATGCGTAGAAATATTGAACCAAAATTTTAACGAGTTTAAAAATTACAAAGCGTTAGTTTTTTAATACATTTTTCACAAAATATGAAAAAAGTCACTTGGTCCACTCTGACTTAACGCCGACCAGTTAATGATTAAAAACATAGTACACGGTTACTAATTAAACAACCCTAGTAGAAAAAAAACTGCCTGACATTTCATTAAGTTGTATATAGAATAGTAAGCACAGTGATACATTATGCTCAGAAGTCTAAAAAACGTACCACCTAACAAGATTACCTACCGATCAGGAAATGGATCCATCATGGTTGGATTGGCAGACCGGCTAGCAAACCTAACACCATTATTCAATTATGTAACGTTTTAAGGGGGCAGAATCCGTTATCAATTTGAGAATTTTTCAAAGCAGTTTTTTTTATTCAAAATCATGAAAGTTAACATGACAATGTGTTCACTGTGTTCTATTCTCCAACCGAGACACAGTGAACACATTTTTGTCGAATACATTTCAGTTTTAAACAGAAAAACTGCTGTTGAAGTTTCGAGTATGACGATGATTATGATGACGGATCCTTGATCGTCATTGAAGAAAAAATTGAAACTATTTAAAACCAAAGCTACACATCGAAAAGACATATAAACGAAAAAGCTACAATAGAGTAGGAAACCTCTCTAGTATGATATGATAGTGCAACCCTAATAAGGTGCCTATAAAAGAACTTACGTCTATCAAAAAAGGGAAGAGTAAAGCATTTTTTATTCTGGGCCTTCATTGATCATCATCGTTATTGAATTTATTGAAAATATTAAAAAAAATAAAAGGAATCCTTCCTACAAATGCCGTAGAAGGAAATTTTCAGCTAATAATTGTTAAAGTGTTTAGGCGTAGTAAAGTTTGGAATCTATAGATGGGGTAAGTCCATAGAAAATTATTATATTTTCCATACAGTTACGATGTGACAGAAAATTAGTAAAGTAATTCGATGGAAACTGCACCAAACGAGACTTTCAGGCAAATATGCATGCTTATGAAAACATTGATAATTAACAAGACTTTCTATAACTCAAGGAAAAAGTTTATTAAGTAACGCAACATGCAAGCAAATATTCTGAATTATTTATATTTGTCTGGGAGTCTAGTGGTAGAAGCACCGGTTTTGGCCATAGTAATAGAGGGTTTTACTAAGCAAATTATGATTGATCATGTTGTGTTTAATAGACCACATAGTTAAGTAGAGTTACAATCTATTTTTTTAATAAATTATAGAAGTAACTCATTTTCCTTAAAATTTTAACTACCCTACTCCTAATTTAGCCATACCTTACTAACTATCATAAGAAATCAAAGTAATTGGTCAATGTAGAAATCGACATGAAAAATGTGACCTAAACTGGTTCTTGTGGCCTATATACTGACCAACACGATTTTCAATGCGAAAACAATATATCTGCTCAGTTCCGATATTTTTCATTCATTGAATGGATTGGAAGCTTACATTTGACGTGTTTGTGGTGTAAACAGGGCTACCCATATTTTTAAGAAAAACATTTCCTCTTAGACCGAGCAAAAGCGGTACTTCTACCCTACTTGGTTCTGATCTACAATAAATTCAAGCAAAACTTGTAAACTCTGATTGAGAAATGGTTCTATTTCTCTTTAATACTGACAAACAACCAGCATCACAATGATTACTTCACAGTCCATTCAGAGCAATCAAGGAAAAACCAGTCCTTGTTTTAGCTAATTCAACTTAATTAATCCCCAAAGGACAGAAGAACAACCAACCGACGATGATAAGATGACGACACAATAGATATCAACATATTTACCAGTTGGGATGCATTAGAAAAAAGCCGCGAGAGCAATTGTAGCTCGTTGTACTTGTACACTTATGAAAGAGTTTCGACCTGCATTTTGTTGTTTCTTCCAGAAAACTATGTTTTTCGTAACAAGACTTTAAATTAACTAACATTGATCAACAAACGATTGTCAACACTGCAGGCAAATAAACAAAATGTTGCAATAGATATTCATTATACAAGCTATTATGAACTACCACAGTTGTAAGCATCATTGTGAGGCAGCGTTCATTAGACTAGTGCTACTGTATATCAAACAATATCGCACTGAAAAATTGATCATTTCCTTCGATTGGGATAAATTGGCATATCGTCGTGAATCGCAAGACCGTCCCATCTGTCAGAAAATATGCACTGAGAGCATTAAATGATCAGTTTTTACACTCGTTTATCATATACACACTTAATGTAGTTTAGAATATTGGAAAGTTTTCAATATCTATGAAAGATTCTTTTTACTTCAATTCCTCGCCGTGGAAAAACAGATGATCAACACATTGTTATATTTTGATCATAAAAATAAGTGTTTTGAGATACTTTTAAAAATATGGAAGTAATAGTATTAATTAGTTTTCTATGGTTATATTAGGTATTTTTCTATGGAAATGATTGTGGAAACACATAAAATGTGCACATTCTTATATTTCACATTGAATAAGACCAAAGCACTTGTAGGTTTGAAAAAAATCAATTTTCCAACATTTTGATATTGATATTATTAAAGCTATAGTGTTCAATTGAAAGTATTTAAATGAAACAGTACAAATCAAATCAAGAAAGCCAATTTCGACGTCAGTACTTTGCAATAATGACTTGAAGTGCGTAGTTTTAATCCGGGTCAGATAGGGTCCGAATGAAAAATAAGATTCCATTGGCTAAGAAAGTATTTTGAGAATTAAATATTATTCTATCCATGATGACAAAAAATGACAAAATCTCATGCCTGCCGATAGAATTGATATATCTTTTGTAGCAAAACCACGACATCCCTAAACGCTAAAGTAGGAGAGAAAAGAGCAAGACAATAATGCTCTTTTGCGACGACCAAGTAAAGTAGCTGCAAACAGCACAAACTGTGTGCAGAGTCTCATTCGAAATCCTACCAACGATTCCACAGGATGCAAACTTTCACGGCTTAGTGTCCCATTGAATCAGTGTTCGGCTTTGTAGAAAATCTAATCAGTAATGTGTACAACTTTCCACACCTTGATTTTTTTGTTATATGTGATTAGTTTTGTTCAAATGGTTTGTACATTATCAAGAATTTAAAACCAGAAGTATTGAAGAAAATAAAACATAAATTATGATCGTTAATTTAATTAGTGTTGATAGGAAATTTTCATTCCGCTCGAAAAATGTGTATGGTACTTGTTTCGCCATGAATGAAATTTAAAAATTGAAAGTGTCTCAACCAATTACCACTTCGTTACAGATCTGACAAGCATTGTAAAACTTAATTGTAAAGTTGGTAATTCATTGCACTCTTTCAAAGCTATTTGAAGCAACAGTATTTTAATCGTGAGAAAAAAAAAAAACTTTTGCCATATATAAATAAACCATGGAGAAGTTGCATGACTACCAAGGATGGACGGGACGATTCCATGAGTTCAAAGAAGGATTACGCGCGAAACGTGATGCATGGCGTGAACAGAGATCGGGTGGATTTATTCAATATCTTCGAGACAGCATAACACCATCAAACCAGCGACAGGACAATATCGACTCCAATGCGCCTTGGGGAGAAAACACCGTGGATTTTTCTCATATATATCGGTACGTACGATAGAATAAGGAAGGGGACATATATTGTCGATTATCCTAAATAGGATTTTATTTTATTATCAATTATGGTACAACTGGTGATAAAAGATTGTATTTGATGCTTTGAAGCTGGCTGATGTAGCAGGTTATTTGCGTCACTTTGGATGGACCTTGCATTCTATCTCGCCAGCAGGCTTTCAGGATATAGTTTTAGGCTAACAAGCTTTGTTTTTAGTATTTCAGAATATGAAATGCTGACCAAAAATACATAACAAAAAGCATATACTGTAGATTTGAACCTGAAAGAAGGTGTGTTTAAGCAATTAGGGCATAATTACGAGGTAAAATACTTAAATCTAGTTTTTTGATTAAAAAAAAGCTGGAAAAAGCTTAAGGCAGGTGTTTTTTTTTTGACAGTTGAATTAAAAACTTTTCAACTTTGACAAAAGGCGCCGTCTACAAATTACGTAACGCTCTAGGGGGAAAGGAAGTAGGCTCAAGCGTTACGGTTCATACATAGTTTATAAAACACACCAAATACCTGAAATTTATCGTTTTTGAATTACAGTGAAACTTCCATGAGTCGATATTGAAGGAACTATCGACTCATGGAAATATCTAGTCATGGAAAAGCAATCCTTTGGAAAGCTGCTTCTAGGGATAGTAACCATGAAATTGTGTTTTTAGTATGGTTCCATGAGTTGATAACGAGTCATGGAACATCGACTCATGGAGGTATCACTGTAAATTAAAAAATCTTTCGGTTACTTATTTTTGTCTTTATACAACCCTCTGAACTCTTTTTATGTATAAATCTATTACTTTATACGAAATGGTTGAATTCGTTCCAGACCTGGAAGGGTACTTACTTTCATATAATTTAACAATGCATGTTACTTCTATCATACTTGTTTGTATAAATTTGTGTTGTGTAAAAAAACCAAAGTAAATTCTTCGTGGTTTTTCTTCATCTGCTAGGGCTTGTTTGAAAGACAACTTGCTGTGCTAACATTGTTCTTAATAAATTCACTATTTACCGTAAGGACGCCATTCACCGCTCATTTAACAGCATTTCAACACATTAAATTCTGTCAAAAATCGATTTTTCGATATTTTTCGCTACTTTTTGCGCTAGACGCAAGGTAAAACATTTGTTTTTGTAGGAAAGAAGTTGAAATGTGAACAACGTATAATGATACCGTATAAAATGTATGCCAATGATACATGTGTAGGGCGCCATTCACCGCTCATCCCAAGTATGAGGCTCCATATACACAATTAGTTGGAATTAATTTACTTTCATTAGCTGGTTGTTACCTTTGTACTATAGTACAACAGCATATTAAAGCGTGGCAGCTTAGTCGCATTTTTCGATCTGACATAATAAAATCATTGCTCAACTCATGTTTACCGCCTTAAACAGCCTAACATTATTTTTAATAAATAGTATATAATATTAAATCTTATGAATTTCATTCTGATATATTCCATTCTAGTAGACTAATACATGCTGATGACTTTTATTGCAAAAATTTGTTCAGATTTTTCAAAATAATTCAATGAGCGGAGAATGGAGCATGAGCGGTGAATGGCGTCCTTACGGTATAAACTAAAATTTCAACCAATTCCAGCTACCAGAATCTGAGATACAGATCCCCAAAATAGGACATTCTGTATGTACAATGTGCTTTTGTCAATATTTACACAGCGAAGTTGATTTTCAATTCAAAATTTTGGTCATCATATCAATTAATCATTATTCATTAGAATCCCAAATAATTTATCGGAAAACTTCGGTAAGAACGTCACAAACGAAGGTTTCTCATCTTGCCCGATGCTTATCTGGCCCCGCCTACCCCAATCTTTGCCAATCTTCTTTTTTTTCTGTAACGCCCTACTGGTAACTTGCCTATTTTTCAGCTTAATGTTTTAAAAACAGTTGCTAGAGGTTGATGAAAGAATCTTGAAGCATGTGAAATGAAAAAGAAGGAGATGAAGAAAAATAAGAAGACAATAAAGAAGAAAAGAACTGACTAATAAAATAGTGCCTTTGGGCGCCATAGCGTTCATTCATTGATTTGTCATTATTTATATCCCTCCAATACCCCCAATTTTATTTTAGATTGTAATAAAATTTGTGGATTTTATTTTGTTCCATGGTCCTAACTTTTAGCAGAAAGTTAAATCATAAAGTCGAGTCTAGTACACGACACTGAAGATGAGGTTGAAATACGCGTATCTGTCAAAGATACAAACTCTGGTGGAATTAAATGGTATAGTACTGAATTCGGTTTTTCATCTACTTAAATCATAATGATTTCCGAACTACAAAAAAAATACATAAAATCTCAAAGGGTATCCTAGCGGCAAGGCTGGATCTCAGATGGTATCGTTCCAATTGTTGTCAAAACGTTCATGATTTTAGTCTTGTGAACTCTGAAACAATTTGCACTGCCCGTAAACCATTAGGGGAAATCAGGGTAAAACCGACACTGTGGGTAAGATCGACACCCTTTGATTTTTCATGTTTTGAGCAGATTTTCATACAGTTTCCACCACGCTCTATCTTAACTTGTAAAATGTTGTGTTTCGAATGACATTACAACTTACGCTACCAATAAACTGCCAAAATAAACAACAAAATCATATTGCATAACATACAAGCAACAGCAGTTGCAATATTTGGCTGTTATTCTTTAACTATTTTGCATGTGAAATTTTTTAAATGTCATTATTTGTTCTGCGTCTACATCATCATTTACTTTTATTACGTTCATACAACATGAAGGAGAAATTATTTTTTGGTTTTACGACACCTTAAAACGCTATTGAAAAATAAATGTCCTCTCGGGGTAAGATCGACACTTTCATTTGGGGTGAAATCGACACCTTTCTTTGCTTCATAATCTAATTTCAGGGAATCTTCCTAATCGGAGGACTGTCTCTGTAGGTTATGTGAATCTTTATTTTTGAATTCCAGTGAAGTTCATGGACGGCGAACTTGTTAACATGTAAAATATGACACTATGTAACTTGTTACAAGCTATCATTAAGTATTAAAAAATATTTTTATGTTATCACGTTTCAACTTATTTTATGAAGCTTGAAGAAAAATTTCTCTTTTAAAATTGAAAAATTAACAGAATTTGAAATATTTTCACATAAATTAATCTTATTATTTATTTACAATCCATGAGGTTCGACAGTTTTTATTATCTAAAAATAATTACACTTTTCTGTTTTGTAAAAATAGAACAGTATTTATTTTCACAACCAATTATTCGCTACAATTTTATCTACGTAAACATTACATGAACACAAATTAATAATATCCATGTGTATTCACCCCAACTTTATAATCTTAGCATGGAGCATTTGAAATTTTCACATTTATTTAGTGGATCTTTGGCCTCTCCTCAACAATTTACGTAATATGTGTATGATCTTTCAGAGGAAGGGGTCATAAATGTCGAAAGTCATGTTTAAAGCATTCTTTCGAATATGAAATGTGATGGTGATGTTTACAACGTATAAATTTTACTCAAAGTGCATGTGTCGGTTTTACCCCAACAGGGTGTCGATCTTACCCGCACTCTCAATTGTCTCACCTAAAAATGATGCAATATCAATTTGATTTAAATCACTATATAACCTTAATATATCATCCAGCGATTGCAAGGATTGATAGATTTATAACCAATATGTGATTCTACAACAATTTTGGGTTCGTTTAACAAGCTAAAGTACATAAATTTTATCAATAAGCTTAGGGTGTCGGTTTTACCCCGAATTCCCCTACGGCTTCGTGTGGCAAAAGTAGGCGTCAAAATACACTACTTATTGTGTATTTGTTGAACAGAGAAATGTAAAAAAAATAATTAAATATATACTATCCAATTCAACAAGAAAATGAAAGCACATATTGCAACACTAATGTTGAATATTGCAGCACCTCGACAAGTGTAACACCACCTCTAATAAATTTTATACCGGAGTTTTGCGGTATCATATCAAAATTATTTTCGAAAAAATGCGGCTCTGAACCACTACGATGCTCATATTATTTGAATGCTCGAATACTCAATATTGCAATCAACTTTCGGTGAGTAGTGTAAAGCTATTGATTGAGGTTCACAGTAGGTGTAGGTATTGAAGAATAATCAACATTAGCTCTCCATTCTGGGAAATTGCGCAAGATCTTGATCCCACTTTTGAATTATAATTATATTTCATCATAGCTTAATATACTATTATTGCTAATCAACCAGAAATTAATTACGTGTTACCAAAATAACTGATTGTTTAAATTTTAAAAATGAACTCATTTTTTTAATTCTCGAACTAAATGTTTTCGATTTCATTGTAAATGCCTCTGACATTTAAGTCAATTTACACCGTCTTCAGCCAAAGGCTGCATAGACAAAACAATCACTAACATTAGACAACGGACAACATGGAATTTTTTCGTTTCCTTCGACTGGAGCGGGAATCGAACCCATAAACTTTTGATGAAAAAGAAAAATTAACACCATTGAGGAAATTATTATTTGATAATTATGAAAAGAAAAAAAAAACGGATTAGTTTCACGGTAAAATAGTAGAGGTTATTAAATTTAATCAGAATTTTCATTGCAGGAAAAAATCGAGATTGGAGTTGGTTCGCGTATCTGCTGCGGTGATGGGAATCGAATTTTCATATGCAGCAGAGACCGCTTTCGTATCGCCCACTCTTCTTAAAATCGGAGTACAACACCAGCATATGACGCTTGTTTGGTGCCTATCGCCTTTGGTTGGATTTTTTCTAACTCCTGTTCTAGGCTCAATGAGTGATCGTTGTAAAAGCAACTTCGGTCGACGTAGGCCATTCATATTAATATTATCCATAGGAGTTCTTTTAGGGTTACTTTTAGTTCCAAACGGTGAAAGTCTTGGTTACGCATTTGGTGATGAATATCCGAGGACGTCTAACGACACCATCATTCCAATTAAAAGTATACTTCCGCACAGATCCACAGCTCAAGATGTTAGTTATGAAGAAGATGAAACCTTGACAAGTTCTACAAGATCACCTCATCCTTGGGGAATACTTTTCACAATACTCGGAACCGTACTTCTCGACTTCGATGCAGATGCTTGTCAAAGCCCATCTAGAGCATATCTACTTGATGTAACGATTCCCGAAGATCATGCAAAAGGATTATCAACATTTACAATCATGGCTGGACTTGGCGGATTCATGGGATACTCTTTAGGAGGCATCGACTGGGACAATACTTTAATTGGCCAAGCATTTGGAGGCCACGTAAGGGCAGTGTTTTCACTTATTACAATTATATTCATACTTTGCGTGTTTTTCACCATTACGAGCTTCAGTGAAATACCGCTTTGGATACTAGACGAAGAGATTCATAAGCAAGACCCTGCTCCAATTTGTAAAGTCACCAAAGCTATGTCCGAGCAGGATGTTGTCGAGAAAACTGATATCGCATCATATGGAACTGTTGAAGAAGACAAAATACATCACCCTCAAAACAATTTACGGAGATTTACTATGCCAGCTCCATCTGCAAACCTTGATTATGATGAACTTCCCGGAAGCAACTGCGCTGAAACTTCATTTATCAAAAAAGATCCTATAGAGAACATGAACGATGACATTGAGCATAAAAACGATACAATAACTCTAAGTACATATTTAAAATCAATCATATACATGCCACATTCACTTCGAATGGTTTGTCTGACAAATCTTTTCTGTTGGATGGCACATGTTTGTTATTCGCTGTACTTCACAGATTTCGTTGGGGAAGCGGTTTTTGGAGGAAACCCTAAAGTAAGTGATGATATCATTTTATTATGAAAAATAATCAATAAATGAATTCTAGGCCCTGGATGGAACTGAAGAGTACATTAACTATGAAGAAGGAGTTCGATTTGGATGCTGGGGTATGGCCATGTACTCACTGTCTTGCGCTTGCTATTCTCTGATCATAGAAAAGTTAATAACCAGATTCAAGGCTCGAAAGGTATATGTCGGAGGATTGCTGTTTTATTGCTGTGGAATGACGCTAATGGCCCTGGCTAAACATCGAGCCGGTGTTATCATATTTAGCTGGACTGCTGGAGTAATGTACTCAACTTTATTCACCATGCCATATTTACTGGTGGCTCACTATCACTCCGAGGGCATAGTAAGTTAGGCTACTTGTGTAACATTATTCCAAAATTGCTCATCATATTTTATTTTTATAGTTTGAGGTAGTTGCTGAGGGTGACGAGAAGCAAGAGACGAATGTTCGTGGTTTGGGAACCGACGTAGCAATTGTAAGCAGTATGGTCTTTTTGGCTCAGTTCATATTATCTATTTGTATGGGAACAATAGTTTCCTGGAGCGGAACAACAACGGCAGTCGTTAGTGTGGCAGCGTTTTTAAGTTTCTGTGGTGCTATTTCAGCAACAAGAATAATGTACCTTGATTTGTAATTATCGCTGAAAGAGTTTCGGACAAGTTAATAATCTTAAGGATAATAACGACGTTAGAGTCAATATTATGAATATGTTTATTATGTGAATAATAATATGTAATATGAATGATATAAATATATGTAAAGCTTAATTAAATGGAAAAGTTATGTTTTTAATTAGTTTTTCAAATTATTTCTGCATTTATCGAGGATGTCTTTTTTGATTGATGGATAATCTGGGTGAGTTTTTAAAACTTGCTGGCAAATGTCGATTGCTTCTGCATATCGTTTAATTTTCATATAGTTAAATGCCAACTTATACCCAATATTTGGTTTCGATTTAGCGCTGCATTTCCATGCCGAGTCATAATACATTGATGCGTTTCTAAAATTTTGTTCTTTTTCAGAAATAAGGCCCAGAAGTTCATAGGCCTTCGTGCATGATTTATTGTGTTCTAGAACACGTCTAAGTAAATCTGTGGACATTTCATATTTTCCAGCTTGTAAATACAGATCGGCTAACAGCAACCAGGATTTTTCGAGATAATCAGCTTCTTCGAAAGTCCAGTTTACTTTGACAATTCGTTTCAATTGATTTTTAGCTCTTTGAGATTGTTTCAATATAACGTATGCTGATGCCATGCCATAAATTGCTCCAACGTGGTCTTTATATTCTTCTTGAGTAGCAATTGCTGTAAAATCTTGCAGCGCCCTATCTATGCTATGTTTTTGTCTGGATGCCACTAGAAGAAAATTTTCCAACAATCGGTGATTCAATGCCTCGTTATCGATCACACCTGGGCGTGGTTTTAATTCCTTTAGTAAACGTTCTGCTGTTCTGAGAGCCATTGCTCTAGAGTCTTTGATTTCTAAATCATCAGCTCCAATGTCAATCACACCTTCATTAGGTAGATCTCCGTCAGGATTTAAGCAAATTTCAATCATGTTATAAATTGCTTGTTGTCCCCATTCAGTATCTTTACGACAGTTATTGAAAAATCTTAAGGCACTATTTGGATTTCCACCGTACCATTCATTTAATCCCTTACAATAGTTGAGACCAGCCTCAGTGTCCGGACGAGCACATTCATCCTCGGCTCGATGTAAAAACTGTTGAACATCGTGCAGCGTTCCTGATCGACGCATAACTTCTATCAATCTGGCTAATGCTGTCCAGTACGTCGATTGTGATAGCAGCAATTGAGAGAAATGAAAGGCAGCATTCTCGAAGTCCATCTGAAAATAGCGAAAAAGATCATCCTGTTTTCCACGGTACAACATAAAAAAAACGCATAAACATACCCTTCTGAATGACAAATCTGCCATCATAACCGATGCTACCTCATTGTTTGGATCGTTCTGTAGTATTGTTGCACAGGTCAGTTGACATTGATCCATATTGTTCACATGCATGTAGGTTCGAGCCAAAGCTGAGAGTAACCCCACATCATTAGAATTCATCCTTAGTGCTTCCCGATAATGGTGAATTGCTTGCTCATTGTCTCTGATAGCAATTGACTGCTCTGCCATTAAAACGCAAATTCTACTTTTGATCAATATAAACATATTAATTATAGATAGCAAAATGAATAAGAACATAATATACCTCACTAGTATTTTATTTTGTTCGTGCAGTGCTACATTCTGCTCCATTTCAAGATGCTTAAGTATTTTGAACTGATTATCTCGAGCTTCTTTCAAGGTATTCAACGATGAGTTCAAATATCCAGCCTTTTCTCGAACGCGTGCCAATAATAAGAGCTGTTTGGTCCTGGTTTGCAACGTAGAAATATCTTCGATTTCACTGAAACGAACATCATACATACAAATGTGTCTACTTTCAAATCCAATACAATTAAAACTTACTTTTTTGATAATTCGATTTCATCTACCAAAGTCTGCTCTGCATTTGAATATTGTTTAAGTTTTAAAAACAACTCAGCCAAATCTAACTTCAGGAGACTATTCTCTGGTGTAGCGATTGCCTCTTGATAATAGGATATCGCTTTTTTGTACTGATGAGTTTTAACATATGCCCTGCCTAGTTTGCTTGCAAGTAGTGCATCCCGTGGGTTCTGTTTCTGAGCTTGTCTGTAGGCTTCTATTGCTTCATCAGCTTCTTGTATAGACATATAAGCATCTCCCAACATCAAGTAGCTGGATGGGCCTGGACAATTAGCTACTAGTTCTCGAAAACATTGAGCATATGCTAAGCGATCTTTTTTATGCACTAAGTAAAAATGGGCCATTTTCGTTTTTGCCTGAATATAGTATTGTTGGTTCGGTTTGATCGTTTTTAAAAGCTCAATTGCTTTGACAAAATTTCCTTGCTGCATGTAAAAATCTGCTGTTGCGACTGAGAGTCTTCCTTCTTCTGTTGTAGATGCGAACTCAGATGAAACTAATTGCATAAGTTTTAGAGCTTCTGAATTTTGATTCATAAGAACATGGGTGTTTATAACTTCTAAGTACAGTGTAAGTAAATCTGACACGCCAAGGGGCTTTCCATCAGATTTCATATTTGCTACAGATTTGCCTTGGCTTCCATTAGTATTGATTCCACAAATTCCCATAGCGATAAAGAAGCTCTTGAGGGCGTCTTCGAAACGTTGTTGATTTTTATACACAATTCCTAGTAGTAGATGGTACATGGGATCATCACGAACCTTGAAATTATGACTCAGACATATTTCTAAGCTCTGCGCAGCTCTTTGATATGATTTTTGTTGTATGTGAATTTGTGCGATGAGTAAGTGTGCATCTGAATAGGTTGAGTCAATCTCTTGTAGAATTTTCTGTAAAGTGCCTGCGGCAGCTCCAACTTCACCACTAAGATATTGTACACGTGCTAACAGATATGAAGCTTCAACCAGTCCAGGGCAAGCTTTAACAATCGAATCTAGTATATTAGCACTATGTCTGAGTGAGGGATGTAAAGAATCGATCGACATCATATCCATGCTCTGCTCTGCAGGTGAGTGCTTCAATAGCTCTTTAACCAACTGTATTAAAAAATCAGGATTGAATTGTCTCAAATACTCCAGCCCATAGGACAATGCATTCAAATTTTTGAATTGAATTTCACTTGCTTGAAGCAGCATGCTAACAGCTGTTTCGTGATTTGTATGGTGTAGTTTAGAAGACATCAGCAATAAGAGCGGTATTTTGTCCTCTCCTTGAATTTCAGTCAAAAATTCAATCTGCTGAGACACTTGTTCACTAATTCCTGAATCCATCATCTGACATAAAGTCAGTCCACACAAAGCGTACATTGAACTGTCGTCTAATTTAGATGCTAATTTGAACAGTTTTGTTGCTTCTTTGTAATTTTTCTGCAACACATTTTGATACCCCAATTCTGTGATATATTTTGCATTTGATGAATTCAATTTGTAGGCTTTTTCTACAAAAGAGTATGTATGGGATAGAATTGAAGCATTTCTTCCACAAATTCTGGAAAAAAGTTGCCCCGTTTGCATGAAAAGGTCTCCGTTAGCAGGTTCGATTTTCTCCATTGTAGTAAACAAATACTGTAACGCTGAGAGACTGCTGGTATAATTCCCATCCTTTGCAACTAGGATTAATATTTTCACTTGCAATGCTTCAAGATTAGTGGGTTCGAGGTTAAGAATCCTCGTTGATGTCTCAACAGCATTTTCCCAATTCCAATTGGAAAGGTGACATCTCATTTTTTCAATGAGTGGAATATTCAATTCAGGATACCGTACGGAAAGTCGATTTAAAACGGTAATTGCTGCTTCAAAGTCGTTGTTCAGCTGGTGATACCGCACTTGTCCAATATTGGCATCAATTTGCTTTCCATGTTCAAGTGCTTTATCAAATAGGTCCAATATGAATGATGAACGGGGCTTGTGAGAAACTAGCTCACACCATCCTTTCAATGTTAAAATTTCGGGATTATTTGGTCCAAGTCTTTGAGCCTTATCTGCATACTCTTTTGCCTTGTCATATTTTCCAGTTAGAAAAAGAAACAATGATGAATAGTATGCAGACATGGACGTAAGGCGTTTACGTTCATCTTTAAGTCTGCTATCCAGGCTTAGAAGTTCTTCCTTATCAATAACACTGCATCGTTTATGAGCATACAATAAGCTTAACACCACAGCCATTCCCAAATCCTTATCGCCAATCAACTGATTCAATTCTCGAATGCCTTCTTGTAGTCTCACTCCTTCGAGAATCAATGCGATTCCGTTATAAAACCTAAAACTGGTATCGGCGGTATACTTTCCCGTTGCATCCAAAACGATACGCTGCATGGTTCGGTACAACTTTTCTCGACCATAGTACAAAATCACACTTTTGTAATCTAATTCATCCATTTTCAACAATTTATTCTTTACGGGAACAAAATATTTCAACCGAAAAGTTTTTAGTTTAGTTTGTTTATATATGTGGAATCACCATGGCAACACTCAATTTGGCGTAAACTGAATATCCAAGCTAAACCGGTTAACACAACAAGTGTTGAAGCAAAATATACAAGGTATTCCTTTATTAATATGTATAAGGGGAAAAATGACGTCATGGTGTATTTACCTCACAGGCTTATTCAACACTGAAACGAAAAGGGACACAAAAATGACGATCAAAATACATACAGAATGCAAAAGAATTGATGGTACAAATTATATACTTTGCAATTTGATTGCCTCAATTCAAAAGTAATCAAATTTGAATATTGAAATCGTTCAAATTGTTATATGATTTGATCATAAGGTTGGGAATTGGTCAAATGATGAAACCGTAGGCAACGATGCAATTTATAATTATTTTCTTTTATGTTGCCAAGATGGTGTGACGGTTCAGTGTTTATTTCAGTGTTTATTTTCTTCATCATCACACACATACTAATACGAGAGTAGTTCAATTGAAGAACGTGTATATATGTCCATACATATCTGATTTACTCTTATTCGTGCCAACTACATCCCGGCGACTGATGGTAGTTGTTTCCCAAACGTAAACAACGTCAGTACCAAAGATAAGTCCGAAATGCTTCCAACGCAAATTGCTCTTCGTTCGAGATACGTAACTCGCTTGGTAAAAGCCAACTTTTGCTCAGATGCTTTAATGGTTCAACATGACCATCAAAACTCCGAGTTTGCAGTGCATTTACACGACAGTAAGGCATTCGTAAGTTATACATATGACCAGCGAAAAAACCGAATATCTATCGATCATACAGAGGTTCCGTCCGTCTTCCAAGGAAAAGGTGTTGGCAAAAAGCTGGTTGAAGTAAAAGTATACGGAGGACCAAATTCATAATAAATACTTATAAGATTTTCTTTCATTTCTAGGCTGCTCTTCAACACGCAATTAAGGAAAACATGAAAATAACTTTTGTTTGCGAATTCGCTCAGAAATACTACAATGATAATAAAGGCCGCTTCAAAGATTTAGCTTAGCATTATCCTCTGGATATGAAAAGGTTAATCGCTTCATGTATAGAAAATAAAATGATTGTTTTGTTAATGCTCACTAAAGAATAACAATAAACTTGGAATGTGTCAATAAATCTTTGAGCTGTTCAGTGGAATACTTATAAGTAAATTAGAATCGAATTTAGTACTAAATTCGGTTGGAATGTGTATTACTTTATTAATTTATCTCTACGAATCTCCTATTGCACTTCAAATTAAAGAGGCAAAGCAAAGCGGTGTAAGTGAAAAAATCCAATTTATGAGAAAAACGGATTTGGAATTTTGCAGCTAAAACAAGCCAATTTTGTACGAGTTATGATGTTTTTGCTGTTGTAAAACTCACCTGAAAATACGAGGGAGAATGCTTGGAAGTAGTAGATTTTTTAGTATACTTAACTTAAAATCGATCAAAACATTTCCACTCCGCTGTTGTGCACCACAATGGTCGCGAAGGATCTTCATTTTGGACATTCGATAATAATTTCGTTTCGTAAGATGAAATACGACTTGAACATCTTCATGACTCGCATGATCATGAAGTTTTGATCAAAAAATTTAAAACGCATGATCATGAAGTTTTGTTCAATAAATAAATTTAAAACTACAATTTTTAGGTAGAATTACACGACTGTTGAGGTCTCACTTTTGAATTGATTAACTTTTGTTGAGTTTCTGGCAAAATCGTTATCCAATTTCTGGTAAAATATTTACTTTGCCTTATGAAATATTTACCTATTTCTCAGGCAGATTTCTTTCAATATATTGTACAAACTTGTGTGAGATCTTTGGTGGTTTTTACATAATCATAATCCCATTGAGATTGAGATTTCTGTCAGATTAAAAAAAACAATATTTACCGCTCTCTCCGGGTCATGTTGGTTTTCAATAAAAATCTTCACAGATCAATGAAATTTTAAAGGACACTTTGGATTTTTGGCAACAAAATTTCTTGCAAGATCTTTGGTAACTTAATGCAAATAGTATGCAAAATGAAATTATGAGATCTTTGTTTTGTTTTTTTTTTTAATCCTTGACATATTCTAGTGTAGTAGCCGTAGCGGTGAACGCGCAGCAATTCAACAAGACCTAGCTAAGGTCATGGGTGGAAGTCCCACCGGTCGAGGATCTTTTCGGATCTAAATTTCCCTCTTAACTCACGTATCATAAGACCAGCTTTTTTAAAACTTGCGATAAACACCGTTATTAACTATGGTCTTTTCAATATCCAGTAAATAAGTAAGAGTTCACTGTAATAGGGCTTATGATGGTCTAATTTGATTGATTCTTTTTATTTTATTTCCAAATTTGTGTTTCGTGGTTTTGCAACTCGTCATTTATATACTTTTGGCATGTTAGTACTAGAGATTTATCGATCGACTAGCCCCATTGCCCAAGAAAATCGTCTACCAATATGAGAACATTTTACTGTCGTAGTCATAAACCAACCTTTGTGCATATACATTTGTATACCTACTTATGAATTTCACAGGATGGCCACTAAAAACTCGCATCATCAAACACCAACTGAGTATAAGTAATATTAGGTCCGATTTCTTTCTTCCATCTGATAAGTTTCATTATAATGTCTCGCATGCGCTTCAGTATTTCTTTGTCCATTGTGTGAAAAGTGTAAGAATATCGAAAAAATATCTGCTCATACATGGTAAATTCGTTTTCGGTAGAAATTTTCCTAAATAAAATCGATAAGTCAGACAACGACAGGTATGTCCTTGCATCAATCCATTCATTGTACAGATAGTCTAGGGTATACTTCAAGGCTATTTTGTTATGACTAATGGAAGAAAGTATGTGATGGCTATACATATTGAATGTTGGATTTTTCAACAATGCGAGTGTTTTCTTGATCAAACTTATTTCTCGAGTACATCCTAAAGCTTTTACAAGTATTTTCTGAAGATTAATATCCTCTGAGTCAAGGAATTTGTTTTTTAACAATTTCCATTCATTTGTGCCACTGTATTTGATTACCGTACAGGTAGACAAGAATAGTTCATTCTCTGAGAGCTGAAAAGCTGAAGATGTGCTGTTTATGAACACTTCTCGGAAGATGCGTTTTTGATTCTCGATGCATGCTGCAACACCAAGTCTGCAGGCCCATTCTACCAGAAGAGAGGATATCATTGTGTTGCTTGTCTGTCCATTGACGATATAATCCTCATATTTATCCACTATCAGGTAAATGAGAAATTCCTAAAATTGGAAATGATTATGATTGCAGAAATGTTCATCTGATTTAGCTTACTTCTACATGTATAAAATTTGGATGGTCTTCCAATGCCTCGTAGATAAACTTTAGACTGTCAAGGGCACTCTTCCACGGCTGATAGAGATCGTCATTTTTCTTTAGGAAAGAAACAACATTAAATGCAACAGAGTAATCCAAAAGCCCCAGTCGAGCTAAATTCAATGCATCGTCTACAATGGTCGCCAACGTGCTGTAAGGTAGAGTTTTAAAGTTTGCATTCAATACATGGGCTAGTTTTATCCAATGTGACAATTCATAGTTTACTCGATAGTATCCTGGAGAAAAAAAAAAAATTAGTTCTTTATTAAGTAGATATTCTAAGATGGAGCTAACCTATACCACTAGGGTTAACAATGACCCATGTATTATTTGTTATAAGCTCACAGCTGGTTTCAATTGTCAATAGATTATTGGAATCTATCAGCCAGCGAACTTTCTCAAAGAACAGTTGTTGGTTTGTGTCATTGATAAATGTGATTGGTATAGTCCATATTTGCTCACTGATCTCTTCTTCGAAAGGAATCATTCTTTGGCGTAACTCAAAATGCCCACTAAAATTGTTCCTATTTATCTCTATGATAGGATACTTTTCAAAATTCGACCAACTATGGAGAAAGCTGTTGAAAGTTCCATCAGTGTGACGATTATTGTTATTGAGTATCTCTATAATATCCACTGATTCATTATTCATCCGCTGGACGAAATACTCTCTAAGAAATGCATTGAAAGTTTCCTCTCCTAGTGTGTAATTCATCATGCGCAATAAGCTAAGGCCCTTATATCGTACTAGTTCAAAATGAATGTCATCCTCCCACGGGTTTGTAAGAACATTCAAAGGTGAAGTCTTCGAATTAACTTCTTCTTGCATAGCGCGCATTTTTCCTTCCAATAGAAAGTCATCCACTTCGAAGGTATTATTGTCCAGCTAAAATTGTAAGCTTTATTTAGTGTATGTGTGTGTGTACGTGGAACCGAGTTTCGATTACCATTTTAAGTGCAATAGATTCCATGTATAAAGGTATGGATTCGTGCAGCCAATATACTTCTTTGTTCTTGTAATCGGCAAGATTGTGAATCCAGAGTTTGGCTAGCTCATTTGCAATTACACGAAGTAACGAATCATCCGTGGTAGGAAAATAAGACAGATCTTTGATAAGACGTTTCTCACTGAAACACAAAAAATGTTAAATTTCAGCATTAGAAGAAGACATTATCAATCACCTTGAAAGAATCATTCCCTCCTTAATTTCTCTCACTGTACTGTCAGCATTCGGGATGGTTACATATTTGATTGTCTGGTAAGGAAAATTCATCCGCATGAACTGCTCATAGACCTTCATTACTGATGCAAATATAGATACTATATCTTTCAGATAAAGATCATATCTGTTTCGTGTATAAGCTATCAAATTAACCTTCTCTGTCAACACGTAGCGTTCTGGTGTCATATCCGTGATGATAAATCCAATTTCCGAGGCTCTTACCATTCCGGTGGTATTATAGGTATCAACAACGAAAGTATCATCTTCCCTAAGAATGAGAATTTATGAAATGAAACAGGAGTTAAACATGTACACAAAGATACTTTACATTGGTTCTTGAAGCTCAAGATTCAAACTAGAAGCGGTATTCATGTGTGTTTTTCGTGCTATGTTTATTTCGAATGGTGATCTGCAATAAAACATCAATTATTTTAATTATTGAGAAATAATAATTTGTGTTCAACACTACAAACCGAAAATTATGGTCATCCATACAAGGATACAATTTTCGTGCATTATTTGGTTCCAAAATGGTTGCTGCTATAAATCTGAAAATAAGTTGTAAAATATAATAGTTTAGAAATTCAATATTACTTCGATTCAATCAATCAGTCATTACCTATGGTTTGGTTCTCCGTCATCATAATGCGTTACATATAAACCTTTGTCGTTAGTCATATTCCCTGTAAAATTTACTTTTACGATGTAATAAATATCTTTTTTCATTTCTGTTCCAAGATAGATAATCATTTTTTCATTAGACTCATCAAATTCTAGATCCAAAATTTTTATAGTTACAAAATCATCAGGAGGAAAAACTGGATGGTGGTAGTACTCTACAGTAGGTAAATCATTAACCGTTTCGTTTTCGGAGCTTTCAATGGGTTCTTCTACAGTGAATGTTTCCTTTGCATCAGAAACTTGTCGCTTCATCCTAAAACGTGGTAGTAAATCTTCTTCACTCAAGTCCCAATCAAGATCTTCGTCAAAATCTAGATTGGTGAGACGTATGCTTTTTAATACAGTCACATCTTCCAATTTTATGTTCAAATTTTTCACGTTCAATTCTATTCGCTTGTTGTTGTGTTTCTTTGACGTAACTGTTATCCATACGACTCCACTGTATGTGAAGGGATTATCTGTTTCGTTGAATACAGGATGAATAAATAGCCTGTAATGCTTTGGAATAACATGTTTCGGTATTCTTGATCGCTTGTCAATCAAATATGCACGATGGTTGAGAAAATCTTCCAAAGTAATGTTCGGCTTATGCTATAAATATGATATTTATCAAATAAGATAACGTGTTTATGAGCTCAAACATATTTATCTTTATACCTCATATGCGTACTTCGTACTGAAAAATATTGTAAACGACATGAAAAATATGAAGATGAAAATCAGTACTGCAATGCTGATACCCCGACAAATTGACACAAAACATCCTCCTTTTCTGGAATATTCAATATTGTTTTCATCCGGCGCGGCCACAACAAAGTTTGAACGATAATCCGAGTTCTCTCCATATCGATAAATTATCCTCCGTTCACGATCTATTGAACTCATTCTGAAATAGACTTTTAAATTTATGCAAAATCTTAAAATTACAGCAAAGCGAAATTAAACCGCACGCGCTTGAGAATCATGTATAACTGACCTAACGAATTCTGGATCACTGCATCGTTCGTTATATTGCTCTTTTGTCAATGGTATGAAGCAGCAACAGTAACACTACAGCGCAATCACAAAATTGGCACGATATTCAATGAATATGTTTTACTCACAATAGCATTCAGTTTAGCCAAAGACTTCACAAAATTGCACACACGTTCTCACAACTAGTGCCGTTCTGTATGCAAACGAGAAGGTGACGACGAAATATTCGGAACCAGACTGGAGTCGTTAAACCCAGCATCTTGATTCTAGTTATCTACCAACACAAACAGCTACACATGAATATCATCAACAATAGCGACAAACGGAAGAACAACTATAAACGTGCAACCAAACCCACGTACCTATCTAAACAGGAATGTGACGTACCAGCTTATCTTTGTGCAAATACCTACTCTGTTGAGCTACAATCGAGATGAATGGAATGAGCGAATATCTGAATGAATATATTTAATTCGCTCCGTGATCACCGTGCGATCAGTCATATTCAAAGCACTTTACCGCGCATACTGATTGTTCAGCATCGCCAAATTAGTAATTAAATTTTACTGATCAACATTAGCATGGCTAGCTGTTTATGCTTGTTACCAATGTATTATTAATTATGCAACAAATTTGAGCTCTTTTTTCAATTTTTCGTATAAGCGACTCGACAAGCCGTGTTGAAGTTATTACAAACAAAAAAAGCTTGTCATTCACTTTGGACTCAATGGAGACATTTTTGTGAAATTTGCGAAAAAATTAAACATCTTATCAGCGCGAGTCGTGATCACGAATCAAATTTTAGGATCATAACCATGACTATGTATGTATTATCTTTCAATTTAATCTGCAGATCCACCCCATCGCTTACTACTTTACTTCAGTTTTTGAAATACACTCTTCTATTTACGCTTACGCTCCTATTGGGACAGCGCTAGCTTCTCAGCTTAGTGTTCCAGGAGCACTTTTACAGGTAATTAAGTGAAAGATTTCTATGTCAAATTTACGATTTTCAGACAGTGTTTGTATACTCACACTCAAATCTCAATTATTGAGTTCGCGAGAAAAAACTTATTTGAGATCTGCTTTGCAAAATGAACGAATGTGCAAGTTAAGAATCAAAGGCCGATTCTTTAACTTCAGCATAATCAACGTGCATAGCCCACAATCCGGAAGCACTGATGATGACAAGGACGCATTTTACGCGCAGCTCGAACGCGAGTACGACCGCTGCCCAAGCCACGACGTCAAGATCATCATAGGAGATTTGAATGCTCAGGTTGGCCAGGAGGAGGAGTTCAGACCGACGATTGGAAAGTTCAGCGCCCACCGGCTGACGAACAAGAACGGCCTACGACTGATAGATTTTGCCGCCTCCAAGAACATGGCCATTCGTAGCACCTATTTCCAGCACAGCCTCCCGTATCGGTACACCTGGAGATCACCTCAGCAGACAGAATCGCAAATCGACCACGTTTTGATCGATGGACGGCACTTCTCCGACATAACCGACGTCAGAACCTATCGTGGCGCCAACATTGACTCCGACCACTACCTGGTGATGGTGAAACTGCGCCCAAAACTATCCGTCATCAACAATGTACGGTACCGACGCCCGCCCCGGTACAATCTCGAGCGGCTGAAACAACCGGATGTCGCCAATGCGTACGCGCAGCATCTTGAGGCAGCGTTGCCGGATGAGGGCGAGCTCGATAGGGCCCCTCTTGAGGACTGCTGGAGGACAGTCAAAGCAGCCATTAACGACGCTGCCGAAAGCGTTGTTGGATATGTGGAACGGAGCTCAAGAAACGATTGGTTCGACGAGGAGTGCCTAGAGGTTTTAGAGGAGAAGAATGCAGCGCGGGCTGCAATGCTGCAGCATAGTACGCGGCAAAACGTGGAACGATACAGACTGAAGCGGAAACAGCAAACCTGCCTATTCCGGGACAAAAAGCGCCGCCTGGAAGAGGTGGAATGCCAAGAGATGGAGTTGCTGTACCGTTCTCAAGAAACGCGGAAGTTCTATAAGAAGCTCAACACATCCCGCAAAGGCTTCGTGCCGCGAGCTGAGATGTGCCGGGATAAGGATGGGAGCATCTTGACGGACGGACGCGAGGTGATCGAAAGGTGGAAGCAGCACTACGATGAACACCTGAATGGCGCAGAGAACACAGGCACAGAAGGTCAGGACAGCGAAGGCGATGGCTACGTCAGCACAGCGGATAGCGGAAATCAACCAGCTCCCACGATGGGGGAAGTTAAGGATGCCATTCAACAGCTCAAGAACAACAAAGCCGCTGGCAAGGATGGTATCGGAGCCGAACTCATCAAGATGGGCCCGGACAGGTTGGCCGCTTGTCTGCATCGGCTGATAGTCAGAATCTGGGAAACGGAACAGCTACCGGAGGAGTGGAAGCAAGGCGTTATATGCCCTATCTACAAAAAGGGCGACAAACTGGAGTGTGAAAATTATCGTGCAATCACCATCCTAAACGCCGCCTATAAAGTGCTATCCCAGATTCTCTTCCGTCGTCTATCACCTATAGCAAACGAGTTCGTGGGAAGTTATCAAGCAGGTTTCATCGACAGCCGCTCGACAACGGACCAGATCTTTTCCGTGCGGCAAATCCTCCAGAAATGCCGTGAGTACCAGGTCCCTACGCACCATTTGTTCATCGATTTCAAGGCGGCATACGATAGTATCGACCGCATAGAGCTATGGAAAATCATGGACGAGAACAGCTTTCCCGGGAAGCTCACAAGATTGATCAGAGCAACGATGGACGGTGTGCAAAACTGCGTGAAGATCTCGGGCGAACACTCCAGTTCGTTCGAGTCTCGGCGGGGACTACGACAGGGCGATGGACTTTCGTGCCTGTTGTTCAATATTGCGCTTGAAGGTGTCATGCGGAGAGCCGAACTTAACAGTCGAGGCACGATTTTCACGAGATCCGGACAATTTGTTTGCTTCGCGGACGACATGGATATTATTGGGAGAAAATTTGAAACGGTGGCAGATTTGTTCACCCGCCTGAAACGCGAAGCAACAAGAGTCGGGCTAATGGTGAATGCGTCGAAAACAAAGTACATGCTGGTTGGCGGAACTGAGCGCGACAGGACCCGCCTAGGAAGCAGTGTTACGATAGACGGGGATACCTTCGAGGTGGTGGACGAGTTCGTCTACCTCGGATCCTTGTTGACGGCTGACAACAATGTTAGTCGGGAAATACGAAGGCGCATCATCAGCGGAAGTCGTGCCTACTATGGGCTCCAGAAGAAACTGCGGTCAAGAAAGATTCACCCCCGCACCAAATGCACGATGTACAAAACGCTCATAAGACCGGTAGTCCTCTATGGGCATGAGGCGTGGACTATGCTCGAGGAGGACTTGCAAGCTCTTGGGGTTTTCGAACGCCGAGTGCTAAGGACGATCTTCGGCGGCGTGCAGGAGAACGGCGTGTGGCGGCGAAGGATGAACCACGAGCTCGCTCAACTCTACGGCGAACCCAGTATCGTGAAGGTAGCTAAAGCTGGAAGGATACGCTGGGCAGGGCATGTTGCAAGAATGCCGGACAACAACCCTGTAAAGATGGTGTTCGCCACGAATCCGGTCGGAACAAGAAGGCGTGGGGCGCAGCGAGCTAGGTGGATTGATCAGGTACACCAGGACCTGGTGAGCGTGGGTCACAGTCGAGGATGGAGAGAAGCGGCCATGAACCGAGGGAATTGGCGAAATATTGTTGGCGAGGCTTTATCAAGATAATTGATGTAAAGCCAAATAAATAAATAAATAATAATTTGCAAAATTCGCGCTTGAGATTGTGATGCAAAATCATTTGCTCACGATCATGCCGTCAAAAATGATTCAATCATAAAACCCATCGAAAACCCATTGGAGTTGTTTGTACTAGAATGGTTTGTTTTGTTTCTAGTACAAAACAAAGAATAAGTGCTTTGTGTGAAAAAACTGTGGAAATGCAAGCCAATGAGTCAAACGTATGAGTCAACTTATGCATGATGTTTTGAAGGTTGAGGTGCGTGAGTTACAACTCAAGCGTGAACAATCAAGCATGAGAAATGAGAGTTTGTAATTTTCACAACACTGTTTTCAGATTCTAATATAATAACCCAGGTTTGGGATGGTACACAAATTATGTCACGCTAAATTTCAACTTTTTTGACAACCTCCCCCCCCCCCCCCCTTTGTCACGGTTTTTGTATGAGTCCTTCGAAATTTTTGTAAGGCTTGTCACGCTTGGCTTGACTCCCTCCCCCCTCCGAGCGTGACGTAATTTGTGCTTGACTCCTTTATTAGACTAGGAAATTTACATTACGAATAGTGTCTAAATGGACCAGGAATGGAATCCAGACGCCTTAGCCGCGGACTTTACAACTAGGCTCTGAAATGGACATTACTCAGGCAACAGACAACTTATGATTTTATGTCGTCCATTATAGAATATTTCAATTGATTAGAAGATTCTAACAAATTTCACTAGTTAGCACAAAATTGTAAAGCGTGAACGTTAATTTCTAAAATAAGTGTAATGTGAAAAGTTCCATTAATTTCGGAAATATTTTTGGGATAGTACACAAATTATGTCACGCTAAATTTCATTTCAGCTTTCTTGACCTCCCTCTCCCCTTTGTCTCACTTTTTGTATGAGTCCTCCGAAAATTTTGTAAGGCTTGTCACGCTTGGCTCGACCCCCCCTTGGAGCGTGAGGTAATATGTACATGACCCCTAAGTACGATTTGATTCGTTTGTGAAACTTTGACTTACTGTCAACTTTCCTTTACTCTACTTATATTGAAAGGGCTAGAGAGTTAGACATATATGGAGTATATAATCGATTCTAGGCAATATCGAGTTAAGTAGATTTGAACTTACATATTTTATTGTATCAGAAATCACCTTACGCTAATTCCATTTTCTAGTGAGATAACTAATAAAACATAATTAACTACATGCCATGTGACTAGAGTATTAGAAGCTGTTAATTATTAACATTCACAGTACTAGACAGAAAAAGAACGCATTGTTCGTTTTTCATACAAATAGTGAAAAACTAAACATAAACTTTCTATTTACACAGCAAAAAAATATCACAGGTTTTCATGAACAAACTTTTTAGAATTCGCAAATTGAACAAAATGCATCAGAAGATCCTAATTGGGCCAACACGCTGCAAAATGGTCTATCTATAAAACATTAGAAGTTAAACATAGCTATGGTTTTCACAAGTACACCTACACTCCCGTGCATAAGTTTGGGTTCACCCCCTCAAAAACATGCAAAAGTGTACAGTCCATATCTCTGTGATTACACGTCCAATTGAAACTCTCTAAGCCGCATTCGAAAGGCAAAGAGTTATTCTGACTTCGTATGTATTTTACTAAAAACATTTTTGAAACTTTGTATACTAAATTTTTACTTAAAGATGTGATATTTTTCAAAAAACACACTGAAAAAACATAGCTAATTTCCTTAACATTGGGTCGACCAAAATGTTAAAACAAGGTGTCAAGGTGAAATCTCAAACCAATCATGTACGCGCCATTATTTGCGCTCAAAAAAGCTTTAAACTATTAAAATCGGTTGAAAAATGGCTGAGATATTGACAAAAATGATGCGCGAGCGGCTCTGGTGAACCCAAACTTTTGCACGATTTGCATCATAATGAGGGGTGAACCCAAACTTTTGCACGATGACTTGACTGACTGTTTCATTGATTTTGAATACTTTCCAGATTTTTCCGCAAAAATTTCGTGGGGTCTCTTCAAAGAATATAAGATTACGATTCTAATGACACTTTGATTCAAAATTTTGGTCGACCCAATGCTGAGGAAATTAGATATGATTTTTCAGTGTATTTTTTGAAAAATGTAACAACTTTAAGTAAAAATTTAGTATACAAAATTCAAAAACTGTTATTGGAAAAATACATACGAAGTAAGAATAACTCTTTGTCTTTCGAATGCGGCTTAAAGAGTTTCAATTGGGCGTGTAATCACAGAGATATGGACTGAACACTTTTGTATGTTTTTGAGGGGGTGAACCCAAACTTTTGCACGGGAGTGTATGTAGCGATGTATGGTTAATCAACGGCGGCGTCATCGACATTACGCGTTTAACAAATATCGGAGTCGTTTATCAACGAGATCTAAGGACGGAAGAAGGAACCATCTCTGCCAAATGTATTATTAGAATTCTAGTAGAAATCATAGGAAGAACACATGAAATAAGTCCTAAAGAAATTTTTGGCGTATTTTTAGAAAATATTTTTCTAGAATTCTAGTAAGAAATCCTAAAAGCGTTGCATGTCATTGTAAAATCGACGAAGTGATTTTTGATTGATCGGCGAATGGCGCACAGCTAATATCTCATGCGGTATTTATCGGCGGTTCCACATATTATCTAAGGTAAAAAGGTGTAATACGCCCCCAAAAGCAGCACTCCTAAAGTTTTTTATGTCAATGTGTTGCTTATTTAGTTGGTCATGCTCTGCATGCAACCTTCTCTTTCCAGGTTGCTTCTAAAAAGTGTACTAGATGTATTTTGTAAACCGTCCCAATGTTTACATTTCAAAACAACCCGGGCAATATGCCCCTCCCATAGAAAAAAGGTCCACAGCATTGTAGAAATGTTGCCATCGAGAATTCCACCACTTGCTAAGCTTAAAGGGGTCCATTAGCAGTCGTCTTCCGGTGAAAGTTTTTAAATTAAGTACAAATGTAAAGAAAGGGCTTCATCAACGGCAAGGCTTGCTTATCGGACGCATAATTTTATGCCAAAAACCTGATTTTCGATATTTCTAGAATTTATATTGATTGTTTATACTTCTCAAAGAACATATATGCGCAAAATAATTTATTCGCGAATAGTTAAGAAATGCAATCATATTTACGTGTAAAAGAAGCCTCAATCCCGTGAAACTTCAGAGGGGCGTATTGCTCCGTATTACACCGAGTTACGCTACTTTCAAGTCCTTGTCGGGTTCTTCCAGAGTTCCATCAATTACAAAGCCTTTAGAGTTGCGTACTTACCTGATAGTGCTACCTGGACAATTCTACCATCAGCTAGAGAGAGGAGATGCAGTTACTGAAAAGTTTGTCCATCAAGGAGGAGAGACTCAAACAACGTCTCTTATGGTATACAACAGGTGAACGCGGAATGAAATTCCCCGAATGCTAAACCTTAGATAGCAACTCCATCACGTGGATAGGAAACCTCATTCTAACAACCTACAGTTCATGGAACTTGAAAAACCGTTGACTTTCAAATGGATGATGTTTTGAAATCAACAGCAGCACTGTTTAGTTGTAAATATCTAGAACTATAACTTTCTAGCATACTTTTGCCTATTTTTTCCTTTGCTTCCTTTCCTGTGGTAAGACCTTAGAATAGACAGTTTTCGCTTAGGAACGGTCCATTAATTACGTAAAGGGGTTATGGGGGGAGGGGGGGGTGGTTGAGATATCTTACGCGTCATACAAATTATTTTCAATTTTCATACAAAAAATCTCACCATGGGGGGGGGTCAAAAGCCTCTAAAATTGTCTTACGTAATTAATGGATCGCCCCTTAATTAGAATCCCCCTCCCCTGCTTCAAACATTTACATTTCATCCCTTTATTGCTTCAACTATACAATTCGAATATCAAAATTTTTAGATAAACAACATTGAAAATTTGATCAGATTTCATGGTGATAGTATTGCGATGGTTTATCGCAAAGAACATATTCGAAATTGTATACAGTCAACGCTCCATAACTCGATATTTAAGTTGAAGGGCACGTCAAGTTAGGGACGTATCGAGTTACAGAACACAAAACCAGTGCAACTGCGATCCAAAGGACAATCTAAGTAGCCATGAAAACCAACTTTACTATGATTCTCTAACTCGATATCAAGATACGAAATATAGAGTTGTAGCGATATAAAACCAAGTACCGTAATCCGGGGTAACATTGATCAGCGGGGTAACATTGATCGGTATGATCCTTCTCATAAAAAGTTCGAATCATCATTTATTGGTGAAATATTTTCAAAGCATGAATGGTGCCTCTCTTCCTTACATTCATAAGCTAATGTAAATTGAGATTTTTGCGGAAATTGCGTTTCGTTCATGCGTAAATTTGTCAACTTTTTGAATCAATGATTTTTATCATTATGGATGACACTACCGAAGATTCATGTCTCACACGAGTTTTGCAAATGGTATGAGCAAGGAAAATGCGATTGTTACTAAAAAGGGCATCACCGAAAACGATTCCTTTGTCAAATTTTTCATAAGTTCATTCAATTAATCAACATTAGGGAACTACTATTAAGAATGCAAAATTTCCTTTAGACACATTGCGCGGTTCGAATTGTTTTTATTTTTGAATTTACTCAAAAAGTAAATGACTTGTAAGAGTTTGGTCTTCATATTTGGCTTCAGGGGTCAAGATTTAAGTAAGCAACGACATTTTCAATGTTACCAAACGTTGTTTACGTGGGTGATCAATGTTACCCCATATCAGCTAAATTAAAAAACCTCTTAATACATTTATTTAAACATGCTATTTTTTTTTTTTGAAAACCAAAATATATAGTATATAGTCATGGGAGAGTGGTGCCAGTACTTGTTTTAAAAATATAAAACTTGCGACTTTTGCATTTTCAAATGAAAAATTTATTAAATATCCCAAAAACTGATCAATGTTACCCCGGATTATGGTACAGTGAACTCTTATCTTACTTGATGTTCTTTTTTTCTAATAAATAGTTGCTTATTGTGTATTAAATTAGGGACAAATCTACAGATGTTTATTATGTGGTTATTACAGAAATTTGATTTTGATCCAAAAGAGCTTTATTTTGCATGCATTACCTTCAATTTTGTGTAGTTTCGTTTTATAACTTACTTTATGTATTTCCAATATTAACATTTTAAGTCAAAACCTGATTTAAATTCCTCTTGCCAAAATTGTGCATTAATTGATTTTTTTTTTCTTTTGTTTGAAACTTAGCTTATGGTTTATTATGCTAATAAATATTTGTATAAAGAGATATGTTACCCAACATTGAATGTAATTGTGGTATACTTGAACCCACAATTTCCATTATTTGGAAACTGTGAGTTTAAGCCTTACCGGCTACATTAAATTTGAAATAAGGTTACCACCACAATTTCGCTTAATGTTGGCTAACATATCTTTATCTGCTGACATTGAATAATTCCTCCTAAAATTAAAGCCCGTAACTCTCACTTTAAATGTACATACAGTATTATACATATAATGTTGAGTTCTGAATTCATGGATATCTTGGATATACAAAACATAACAGCGAGCTTTTGGTTATGATTTAGCCACCATAATAATCTATATACTTTCTACTAAGTAAACATATAATGTGTAGGAACTTCGTAGTACGTAATCCATCAACGAATGCAATCATTCATTTGAAATGGTCGTCTTCAATTGAGGATACAAGCAAATTGGACTACAAAACATCAGTTCTTGATTCCCGCTGCTAGTCTGGCAAAAAGAGGAGTCCGCATCGCTTTGAAAGAACATCACCTTTCTTAATTGGATAATATGTCAGTTTACCATATTATTTCAGCGTATTTGAATTAGAGATCCCCTAGGCTAAGACGAGTCTTTCCTCACGTTTAGTTTGTCGCGAGATTCGGAGCCAACCAGGCGTTAAATTTTTTACAGAAAGTAAATCTAAATCAACATTTGTGAGAGAAGAGTGAGTTATCCAAAAAATGTGTTGTTACCTTTAGTGTGTGAACTGAAGTTGAGACTGGTTTCTATTTAAGCGGCATGTCAATATTACTTTTTGCCAATTCATTTCTACTACATCTCGAACACCAAAATTTTCTAGCCATTGGATTCATTATGATGAAATAAACAAATAGGATAAATCCTTGCAATGGTGCCGTTATGCAGAACAAGTAGGAAAATATTTTTCCAGCTCCAATGGTGATCATCATTCCGAATATCCACGGTAAACCAAGAAGAAAGAACAGAAACACGGAAAGTCTAACTTGTGATAATGTGAGATCTCTTTCTGATGAACGTGTTAAGTTACTTGGGACCCTGAATACATAGTAAATTATCAAAAGAAAGCTTGCCATGTTTACCAAGATTATAACAGCAATGGGTAAAAGCAATCCGTAGTACAAAGCGACACCGTGAGGATAGCAAATATCAGAAATGTTATCTTGTTTGTGATACAACGTGTAATCGACAGCGGTAAATACAATTACCGGTACCAGCGGCAAACCCCAACTAAAAAGTGATGCTTTCAGTATGAATCGTGATGGACGTAAACGACCCAAAACTTTAACATAACGCAAAAATTGTAGATATGCAATCACCAACATCCACATGAATGTCACTAGAATGATATAGTGGAACGATCCACCTAGTAAAGTGCACTGAATTCTACCACTTTGATCGTTATAGTTAATGTCTGGACCGTCAAGGAAAATTATAATCAATTCAAATGTAATTGCTAAAGATAACTGTAACAAAATCTTGGAATGTGCAGTTTGCCTCCATGTAGGAAACAAGAAAGCAGTGATGAAAATTCCAAATACTCCCATTAATGAAAGAGCACTTCCAATGAATGTTATAACGTCTAATGTGAAAATGTTTCTTTCGCCAATAAATTTCTGCAATACATTATCGCTTTCAATGTGCTGAATATCCATGCATAGTCGTGAAAATGGTGTCAAATGCGAACATTTGCATAACATTATTCCTTCGTGCTGATGAGCAAACTTGCAACCTCCAAACGACCATTTCGGCATTACTTCATTGTCGTCTGGTTCAAAATTCCAGTATCCACAACTGCTGGTTTGATTTCTGTCATGATCTCTTATAAATATTGGAATTTCTCCTGGTAAATCTGAACTATAGCTCGGAATAGTTACACTTATAATTTTACCATTAGCTCGCAGGATAGTACCATTTGTAGTTTCTTTAAAAATGTTGTCATTGAAATAGACTGAAATGACTATTCGTAAAACATTCTGATTTGTACCATTTTCATCTCCAATATGTTCATTAAGCATGGAAATTTTTTCCAACAATGGCGCAGGGACATATGCTGCGATTTCTAAATTTTCCTCCATGATTATCTCATTTTCATCTTCATCGGCTGCGATCAATCTGGAAGAAAAAAAAAGTTTTCATTACATATTCCATATAATAATATTCCTAATGCTAACCTTGTTTCGTATAAATCGAAGCTTGTATCAGTAGAATTAGTCTCCTCATATATTCCTTTCGCCTTAGTAATTGCAAGTCCTGATATACCACTGACAAACGGATCTACCACCAACAAAATCAATCGGGGCGTTTTGAATAATATCGTGCCACGTCGTTTCTCTAATATGCTGTCTGTCTTAAACTGTTGTCCTAACTCGTCAAAGCAATTCAGATTGTCACCTCGGAGAAAATCTACGGTGCTATTTACGACTGATATCCGATTTATTATATCGTCTGTAGAGTCCAGCAAGATGTTAGTTGTGTTAAGTGCTACTTGTGACCGGAGCACAACAGATTCATTCATGTACATCACTCGATTTAGAATACCAGCTATGTCGCAGTAACATCTTTCTCGATTATTGTCAATTAGAGCGACATTGTTACTTCCATTATTCAATAACGCAGATCTCAAATTGTTCATCGTTTTTGAAATGTAGAACAAATCGGCCGGGATCATATCGGCAGCCGAATCCATCACATGCTCTATTTCTCCCATTACTTGACCCATTTCTGCAACATTCACGGGAATCTCGGTATAGTTGAACAGTTGCAAAGTATGCTTCTTTACAGTTTTGCTACATGCGTAAAAATCATGATTCTGCTGCCAAACTCCACCATACGTTCGATCACCTGCACATTTTCTAGTCAGTGGAAGTCCACTAGCCTCGATCAAGCACAGCTCTAGAGGTGCAATAGTTTGTCCAATTCTAGCTGCGGGCCATTTGAGACTATCATATGCATCTTGTGGCAAACACATTTCCGTACTGTTTATACCTTTGAAATGGTATATTTCACTGCTAGTTTCCTCGAAAATAAACTTAAGGGCATTCTTGAGACGGTAGTGTTCTGCAACTGTATTTTCACATGCTGCAATTGGAGAAATAAATTAATGTAATTGAGAAATGGCATAAAAATAGGGTTGTACCATCAGTGCACCAGATTCAACTCACTTAAATAAATTTTGAGTACAACCATTTTTGAAAAATAATTATTAAGCCAATTCATACTGTTTTTATGTCACCATGTGACTAAAAGTATGCATATGCAATCAACTTTAAATTAAAGTGAATTTAAACATCTTCCAGGGAATAGTTATCTGACTATATTTATTATTACACCCAGGGTTATTCTTTTGTGGATTTTATACATTTTTTAGAATTTATTTACCAATTGTTATATTTGTTTTTGCCCAAACCATAGCTAAAGCAATAATAAAGATGGCTGAACACTAAAATCGACATTTTTTTAATGATTTTTGCATGAGCGGTAATTTGAACTCAGCTCACAAGATCCGCTGATTCTAATACAAGAAATAGTTTACCACATGTAATAGTACCAGCTAGCTTCATTTGAAAGTTGGTAGAAAATATCTGTGCCGATGATATTGTGTTTTCTTATGAAAAATCAATTTTACACTAGTGAGCGGGGATAGTACAACGTATTAAATGCAATCGAAAATTCTTCTTCTATATTTACAGATACCTTCTCTATCAAAATGGGGTGGACTGTCATCCCATTCATGGCAATAGTGCTGATTGCTGTAACACCAGCTCTCTCGTGGCGACAGGTAAGAATATAGGGTAAAGAGCTATTAGGACCAGACCTGTTTAACCTCGCGGGCCAAATGCGTGAACTCATGTTGATGATTCTGAGAAAAAATCTGCCGAGAATTATGTGAGACTATAGTCCAAGTATTCCGTAAAAATCATGTTCAAGATTCTGTGATAATCCTGTGTAATTACCTTGAACTTGACAAATTTAGGCTTTTAATATATTTTTGTTAATGTTAAATAGTGCAGACAAATAGGAAAGAGAATTATTTGGTATATTTTGATACTGCTTCCAAGTTAATTGAACAGTCATCAGGTCAGTTATGAGGAAATTCTTCAAACTCATCGAGCTTTTTTTCACACAAAGAATATTATAAGTTGAGTTTTTGAAATATTAGGAGAAATCTTCCACTTTTGCAAGAACATATGAAGAAAGCATTTTGCAATCAATCAGGAGACATGCAGGCTTCGTTCTTTGACGGAGAGGTCTGTGTCATTGGGAAAAATTTTAGGCTGATGCCTTCAGGAACATCAGCTCTTCCACTTTTGCAAGAACATATGAAGAAAGCTTTTTGCAATCAATCAGGAGACATGCAGGCTTCGTTCTTTGACGAAGAGGCCTGTGTCATTGGGAAAAATTTTAGGCTGATGCCTTCAGGAACATCAGCTCTTCTAGGATTTATCAGCTAAATTAAGTTTTTTTTTCTAACAATGAATGTTCGAAAATAAAAATCAAACAATAAGGGACTGTCTATCAATTACGTAAAAGGTTATGGTGGGAGGGGCTAAATTGAGATTTCTCATCCGTAATATAATATTTAATAATATTAATTATTTGGTGGTAGAAACAAAAAAGAAGATTGTAGTGCTTTGTACCCTTCAATTCCACCCTAATTGCTTAGGGCGGAATTAAAAGGTACAAGGTACTCCTATCTACTTTTTTACTTAACACATTAAAAATAACTAATTATTTATTGTTACAATATTTCTAACTTTCATACAAAATATCTTACTATTGGTAAGAGTGTTGAAACTGCGGAAGCTGTCTAACGTAATTAATGAACAATCCATTACAACTAACACTATTTATGGCCAATAGACCAAGACTAGTTAAATAGCTTTCATTTTTGTTGAAATGAATAAAATTCGTAAGACGTGAAAGTTGATGAGTGGTCGAATCTGTTCCGAACTGTTTATTGGAATAATAAATTTTCGTTGATGGGAACCATCATTCAGTTTAAAATAACTGTTTCAGAAAGTTCATTTGTGGAGGCATATTTTGGATTGGACTAGCAACTTTTTGTCCAGCTCTGAAATTGATACAACAATGACTTTTTTACATTTGTTCATGAACACCAACTGAATCATTTGTGTTCAACAAGAACCAAGAATAATAAGCTACTTTCCTGAAGAGGACGTAAACAATTTCTCCATCGCCAGGGATACATATTTTCGTATGTTTTTTTATTTTTAAATAATAATACTTATTTTAAATCATTTCTACAAGATTTCTTGAAATCTTTCACTTGATTCAGAAATATTTCTAAATTCTTAGCAGCTTGATTTTCAATTGGGCTAGACAGCTTTCCAACTACCAAGTTTTTGTTTTTTTGCTATCAAGGTCAGGATCTTTCAGTAAATTGCAATACAATATGTTTCGTATTGTACAATATGTTCCGTATTGGAGTGCTCCTTATTGCAAAGTTTCTGGCAATGCGGCCGAGTAAAACCCCCCATGCCAAAGTGAATCATTGAAGTTCCCAAGTAGCTCTGCATCCTACTATCATTGTATTCAATTCTTCAAACGTAACTCTATACAAAACAAATATACTTTCATTAAGGGGTCATCCAAAAATGACGTCCATAGTTTGGGCGAAGGGGGGCTGGTCAACGTAAGTGTAACAGTGCATGTATTAGGTATTGGAAAAAGCGTGACAGAGGGGGGAGGGGGTCCAGAAATCCTGAAAAACGAATCCTGAATTTTCCCTAATGAAACTTCAGTTTTGAGTAGAAAATATCTTCTGATGTTTTGATACAATTTAAAAAGTTTAGTTTAATTTTTTGTAAACCGGAATGTAGGCTATATTTACATTTACAGTCTTTTTATTCTTACTTCTAAATTTTGACTAGAACGTGTCTTATAATGTTGATAAATGTTCGCATTGAGAAACGATTTATTAATTTTTATTTTTAATTATGCTAAGACACGAAGTTTTTAAAATATTTTCTTTATGTTAGGCAGACACGATTTAAATTCAACAGTTTCACAATGCTGATTATAAATGGTCATCATTCGATTTATTGAACCGAATTGGCATTATTCGGTCTATAGAGAATTGTTGAAAATACAAGTTTGTTTACCATGCTAATTTTCAATCCAAATTTCAATAACAACTGATACAATCTTTTTTACGCCACAGTATCGTATACGCCGAAGCATTGATCTCTCCGTCACCAACCCACTAATACCAGATAATAAACTACCGACCGATCTAGTTCCGGTCAAATACGCGCTGCAGCTAGAGATTGATGCCGATCAGCTAGCATTTCATGGCAACGTCAATATAACAATGGCATGTGCTAAACAAACGAATCAGATTAATCTCCATGCTCACAATGATCTGAATGTTGACGAAGGGAATATCGAGATTGTTGAATACACCGCTGGCGACAACGGAAAAGCGAACACGCTGAAAATTCGTCGTGTCGATAGAGTACCGAAAAAGCCACTTTTAGTTATATATTTCCATGATGACCTCACTGTTGGCACTACATACGAGGCACGAATCAATTTCAAAGGCATGATATGGGAAAACACTGAAGGACTATTCCAAGGAAAATACAAAACTCACGATGGAGACCAACAGGAAGATCACTCCTACTTCGCATCATACTTCCGACCAAATCACGCCAGGCGCGTTTTTCCCTGCTTTGATGAGCCCTCGTACAAAGTGCCGTTCCTAGTAACGATCGTACGTCCCAAACATTTGAAAACGTTGTTCAACACTGAAGTGATATCGAGTGAAAACTTGGCCCAAGATAAAGTTGCAGATACTTTCGATACAACTTCTCCAATATCGACATTCGCGTTAGGTTTTGTGATGTCGGATTTAACGGAAGTCGTTAGTGATCAGGATTCAGAGGGTGCAACCACAAAACCCATCATAAGAATTTGGGCACGAAGAGATTTCCATGATCAGGTAAAAGATGTGAAGATGAAAATACAAACCGTTTTGGATCACCTCGTGAAGTTTTGGAATGTCAGTTTTCCGTTGAACAAGCTCGATATTGTTGCCTTGCCTAACTTTTCCTCCGTCAAACCAGCTGACAATTGGGGTTTAGTGGTCTTCAGGTAAGCACAACCAATGTTTAAAAAACATACTGTATTTCATGACAAATCCATAGAATCTTCTTCAATTACTAAGTGAATTTGATTCCCGTTTTTTAACATAGCTCTAATGAATAGTTTATCTCAATTTCTGAACTACTTATTTAAAATATGTCGTTTCTATTAAACCCAGGGAAAGTGATTTGCAAAACGGATACTACGGCATTGCACAGGAACTAGTTTACCAATGGTTGGGTACATGGATTAGTCCGGTATGTTTATGAAATGATGATTCAATACTTAGTTTCTTAAACAAAATTCTATCATTAGCATTGGTGGAGCGATGCCCATGTTAACAAAGCTGTTGCAGGATTTGTTGCCGCGGCAACAACCATCGATATCGACAATGGACTTGAATTTGAGGGCAAATGGCCAATGACGATACTCTATTCGATATACTATGAGTTCAGTAAACGGTACCCTCATTCCCGAATAACGGCTATCAAACAAGAAACCACGTGCAGCAAAACTGAATTGGTACTTCGCATGCTTAATCTGACTCTAGGGGCAGACACGTTCCAAAAAGGTATGCAAAAGTTTATCGAACATCGAGAATGCAAAACCTTTGTGAGCAACGACATTTGGGAAGCACTCACCAAACAAGCCCATTTGGATCGCAAACTCTGTGAAACGGCTACTATTAACGAGATCGCAGATTCGTGGGTTACAAAGGATCGCATCCCGATGGTAACCGTTCATAGGGATTACCAGAAAAATACGGCAACTATAACGCAACGGGTATATCTTCGTGAAAGACCTCATGATGTTCCTGAACAGGACAAAATGCTTTGGTGGATTCCATTAGTGGTTGTTCAACAAGATAATCTGAATTTTACTAATACCAGTGCCACCAAATGGATGAAAAAGGTTAAACAAGTGACATTGGAAAATTTGACTAACGCAGACAATTTTATAATTATCAATCCCGAAGAGATAGGACCTTTTCCAGTGAATTATGATGAGCGAAATTGGAATCTACTTGCAAGTTATTTATTGGATGAAGGTGGTCGTTCGAAGATTCCAGTTTATACAAGGTAAGTATTGATTTGGACTAATACTGTTTCAACTTGATTCAAATCCTGCTTTTTTATTAGAGCCAAATTACTGCACGATGCTTGGAATTTGGCATACGCAGGTCATCTCAGTTTCGCAACAGCCTTCAATATGACCCTTTTCATGCAATTCGAGCGAAACCATCTAGTTTGGAATCCGGTGTTTACCCTAATCGACCATATTGGCAGACATATCGACATGTCAGCCGTACATAAAAAGTTTGAGATTTATGTGCGAACGCTGCTCACACCTTTGTATGAAGAACTTGCACAAAACCAATACGAAGGGGAAGAAAAATGGAAAACTAATCTACGATCATTGGCGAAAACATTTTTGTGTCGTGCAGGATATAAACCTTGTATAGAAGAAGCTCAAAAAGTGTTCAAAAAATGGATGGACAGCCCCGAGCCTGACCTTGGAAACCCGTTCGTTATAATAAATTATTTAGTTAAATGCACATTCTTATCCTACATATGTTTCTCATTACAGAGTAGCAAATCAATATATATGTCCTGTTTTCAAATCTGGCACGCAAGATGAATGGGAGTTTGGATTACAACGAGTGATCAATTTTCCAGAATCACGAGTGAGAAGTGAACGCACCTATTTGTTAAAAACCCTTGCTGGATGTCCTGTACAAGCTTCTAAAATTAACCGACTTCTGAATTTAACTGTCCTGGAAGACAATGGTAACTTCACAGATAATGACATAAACCTGATCTTCAAAATGCTTTCTGGAGGGTCTAGCGGATACATGGCATTATTTGACTTTCTACAGAAGAACTGGGATGCCATCAAGTTAAGGTCAGACTTCGGAACTTTCAATAATTTTTAATGCTTGTTCATTACATGTTCACTCTCATTCTAGATTCAAAGATCGAGAAATGTTGTGGAACAATTTGATCAACTCAGCAACTGGCCTGTTCACTACCCAAGAAGGTTACGACATGGTGTCTCAATTATATGTACAACGCCAGGGTGAATTTGGAACGGCTCAGCACATTATCGAAAAATCGCTGAAGAACATCAAAGAAGAAACCAAGTGGAGTCAAGAGAATCTTCCGGTTATTGAAAAGTGGTTGGATAACTTCCTAAACCAGCATAAGATTAGTGATGACAGATTTATAAGGTGAAAAAATCTAAATTTGCTAAAACTTGATTAAAAGTGCATAGGGATTTATCAATGAATCATTTAATAAAAGAGTATTCCTGTACATATTTTCCATAATAATTCATTAAATTCTATTTTGTTCCTTTACATTCGTTCCTTTTCATGTACTTTCTAAGACAGTTCTTTTTCTAATTGTAGTGCACTGTTTTATTGAAAATGTATTTAAAATTCGATAGATATGACAGCACCGATTTTTGTTTCTTACAAAATAAAGGCCTTATGATGTAAGAACGTGATTGAAGCTTTCTTTTTGCAGACTACGAAGTCTTCATTGGAATGCTATCTATTTGCTTAACATTTCTACATTGATAATGTATCTTCCTCTAAGGTTTAGCTCCTGAGAAAAGATATTATATCCGTGTTGAAACGTTGGGCACTCCGTTATATTCTCGTACAGATTGCGTAGCTAGGAAAATGTAAAAACTACTATTGTTTTCAATGTATGGGTATTTTTAGGTGACCGAAAATACCAATAAATTGGAAATGATTAAGTGAACGGTGAAGAAAATCAAAGCAACGTCAAAATACGCATATCTGTCGAAAGATAAAAACTCTAGTGGAATTAAATGATATAGTACTAAATTCTGATTTCAATTATACATTTCTAAGAAAAAACGATTGTATTAGGCGATAAACCTGTCCATTTTGTATTTCAAAATATGATTCGTTTTAATTGCAACCAAAACACTGGGGGCTTACTATCACATATAGAAAAGATTTGCAGCAAATAAATAAATTTATTTTATGTAAAAACGTATTTAATTAAAACCGTCATGTTGTTTTGAAATGTTGTACATAAAACAACATTTTATTAAATTTATCTGCAAATAAAATGTAGTACACTAGAACAGTGGTTAAAACAATATTACTCCGTAAACAATTCCAGTAATGATTGTTATGCAAAGGAATAAAAAAAAATATTTTTTAAAACCAAACCACCGCACAGTGGCGCGTCTCCATACTAAGGCCAGACAAACCCTCAAATACGTCCCAAATTGATTGAAAATGGTAATCTATTAACACAGACAAACAGACGCCACACTCTCATCGTTGTCAATCGACCACCTTTTTAACGGTCGATTCAAAAATATGGTAGGTGGCCAATCCACCACCCGCAGCGCTCGTATCGTTTTTATTCGTGTTTGACGTTTACACACTACCGCCATCTGTTGGCCCGTCGGCCAAACACACCGATTATAGCATTGGGCGTACATGTCTTCGTGACTATGATTTTGATTAAGATTTGTTCTAAGTGTTACGTCTGTTTGTCTGTGCTATTAACTTTCTTCGATACTCGATGCCATTTTGTTGGAAATTAATATTATTTTGAAAATTCGGTTTGCTAGTTATATTTGTCCAAATAAAGTTTTTCATTAAGGATGCGCCAAAACATTACTACCAAAGTCGAAACTCCTAATAAATATATAAATTGCAACAAAATTCATAAAATTATAAACAGTTTTAGGGGAAAGTATTCAATTTCGACAGGCAGAGATATTTTAACCAACTTCAAGTGTAATTGTGGTAACATTATTCTCAAAACATATTTAGTCTGCGAATTTTGAACGATGCTCGCCACGGGGGATAGATCCCCGAGTGGAATTAAAGCTCAAAAAATGTTTTTTTTACGCTAGTAACGATTATCTGTGTTTCTACTATAAACAACATTTAATCGAATTTAGTACTATACCATTTAATTCCACTAGTATCCTTTGAAAGATACGCGTATGGTCTAATCCACCGGTGTACTAAATTGACTCGGTCTGAGAATTGTGACACTTGAGCGGGGCATGCTCCCGTATGATCCCCACGTGATCTGGACCCGCTCTAGTGTCAAAATTCCTCGACCGAATCAGTTTAGTACGCCAGTGGATAAGACCATTTCGACCTCAAGTGTAAGGCCGTCTTCAGTGTCGTGTAGTACACGACACTGAAGACGGCCTTACAGTTGAGATCGAAATACGCGTATCTGTCAAAGGATACAAACTCTAGTGGAATTAAATGGTATAGTACTGAATTCGATTTTTTCATCTAATTTGAGGTATTCTTCTAAACAGCTCAAAGATTTATTAACATTTAACGTTCGATTATGAAATATGAAATTTAAGAAGTATTGCTATGTGTGTTTGAAATGCAAATATTAAATGCGGGAACACCAAACGCGGTAAGATTCCACAAGAAATGCGATGCCAAAGATAGGATTTTCTATCTAGGTCAGCGGTGATTTAGATAATCTTTGCTAGGAGTCCTTTGATTGGTTTGTGTTACCGCATTTGGTGGACATTTAGTCAAAATTTGCACGTCAAATGCAAACAGCAATATTACCTATAAGACTATTTTGCATGTTTCGCAAGATTCTCTCAAATTCAACAGTATGTTTCGAATTCTATATTCTAATAAGAGTATAAATTATGATAAGCAGTTTTTAAAATATTCCTACCTGTACATATTTCATCTTCTCTAACGGAATTCAGGTGAATTGTGTTGGCACTGTATCTAGCAGCTACGTGAACAATAATAGTGATTTTCTGCGATGGTTTGTCGATGTGTTCGATTTTCATAACTTGCATTCCTTTGATCATACTAGCCAATTGATTTATTCGTTCGTTTCCATATGTTTTGAGATATTCTGTATAATCCTTCATCAATCTCTTAAGGTTGTTTTTCTGCCAAAAATTGTCTTGATCAAAATCCATCACTTCCAACAGAATAGAGTAGATATGAACATCAGATTCCTTCTTTTGTGCAATTATACGGTCAGATTTGATGAGAGTGAAATTGATAACGTTATGGCCCTCGCACCAGTAGTATCCTGGAAAATCTCCATACAATTTCAACTCGTATATTTCTTGCTCTTTATTGTACTCAGCATCGCGATCATGCTGTGGTGGCCAAATTTTGCGTTTAATACCGACTGCTTTCAGCAATTCCGTGTCCCCATCAGTATAACAGACTACGCCAACATCTTTACTACTCTCACGCCAAAGGTTTTGTCCCTGATAAATTATGAGCAACAGTTTTTTATGAATACGATCAAAATTCAATTTGAGTTCCGGAGTATTACAGTAGCAGGGTTGGCTCTTATTCTGGTATGCAATACAATCGAATTCTTTGGTTAATGCCATCGTTCCATCAGAACGCATTGCAGCGTAGTAAAACACATTCTCTTCGTCTGGTTTTGCATTTAAAAATGCTTGCTGGATTTGGTAAGTCAAATTTGATTGAATGATGGTGCTTTCACATTTGATATCAGTTTCACTTGCTAGATTTTGATATAGTTGATATTTTCTATGACTGTCCACATCGAACAAACCATATGTACTCCAAACATTATGCGATGATTTTACAATATTGAAACAATATTCCTGAAAGTCTGAATATCTTGTAGTATATGAACCAGATGGACAATGCAATCTTAACATTGTTGATCTTTTGTACACACACAAATGAGGATAGTTATCATTGCAATCCACGAAGGTAGCAGCGGAGTAATTATGATCAATGCTGGTCATAAGACAATTTCCTGATGATTTTTTCGTTATTTCCAGATCGTAGTCTTCTTCAAAATCCAACGGTAAGCCCCACTTTCTTCCAGGTAACTTCTTTAACGGAGGATCATATACACTTTCCCTTTGTACTGATATCCAGAATTTAGTTACGTTTACTTTTCTTAAGTATGAATTTATAGCAGCTCGTTCTCTGACGGTGACTTCGTAATAATCATCTGTTGTTCCCGTTGAAATACAAACGTTACTCCAAATTTGTGGCTTTGTAAGCATTATGCAGAATGTTGGCTTCTTATCCTCACTGATCAAGGCGATGAAATTGGGCGGACAATCACAATCTGCCGAAATAGATACATTCTTCTGCCATAGAAATACCTCCGTTTGTTGACACTCCCCATTAGTGATAAAAGCACTATCACTTGTAGCCAAGCAAATGCATTCAAGTGTTAGAAAAAGTACAACTGCTGTGCACACTACTTTTCTCATAGTATGGAGAAACGCGAAATCTAAACCGTCTTGTTGAAACTCTTAAATGAGAATGATTCAACGGATGTTTAGCAGCAATGTGCGAAGGTAAGGCTTTCTCACGTTCCTGCCGGGTTGTGTGATATATGATAAAAAGCACGAAGCGGTTATCAACAAAAACTCCGTTTTCCGATTGTACATCCCGAGAGACTAACGCCATTTATCTGCCCGCAGTGCATGCGATTAAACAGTCTATACTACAGTCACCTGTATGCATTACTTCCATATTAAGGAGATTAATATCCATTTGGTTTTATTTACTTTGGTACAGGCCGGATACCATCTAAATAAAGCTCAGCAATCATTCAATTAACGCCGAATAAATAACTAATTGGACGCCGAAATATCTCCCGAATCTACCGGAACATTGAGATTTATTTTTCTTAAGCTAACAATGCAAGGAACCCATAAATTTACATATAGCTTACCTTGGAAGTCACTCACTGTCCGATCTTGCATCGTAGTTGGCGTCACCGTAGGCTGTTCTGACAGTTCCTTCAGACAATACACAAAAGAGGTCTAACACATTTATTTTGCCTGGACAAATTTTAAATAATAAGAGTGTCGTATTTTAGATAATAAATATGTCGTATTTTAAATAATAAATATATATCGAACCAAATATATTACTGTAGTAGAGTTATGTTATTAATAAGTACTAAGCTGCTAACAAGTAGGCCTGGACATTCACTGACAGCGACTAATCATGTTACAAAGGACATTCTGAAATAAACGTTCAAAAGAGTAAGAAGTGTTTTACTAAAACTTCAGAAGTGGGATAAACCAAAAAAATGCCCGTACGAAACCATTCACGATCGGAATTTGAACAACTGGAGAATTTTGGAAGCGGTCTTCCTTCTCAAGATGCCAATATACAATCCGATGGAAGGAATGCGATTTTGGAAAAGAATAACTGTGAATCGTCTAGGAGTGGAAGCAATGAAAGATTTGGGAGTGCTGAGCAATTTTCGGAAATACCAGTCAAAAATCGAAATACTACCGCGACAAACAATTTTATCAAGATGCATGAATGGAGTTCGTTCTTGCCGTTATTTTCGAGATCGTCGGAAGAAAATGACAACTTTTTTTTATCTATGGTCGAGCAAATCAAGCAAACATTTGAAGTCGAAAACCAAGTAATGAAGCTCTACTCATTTTCAAACAGTTAAGGGGAAATGCACAGATTTGGTTATCATCTCAACCAGATTTGATGCTGAAGGATTATGAAGAAATAGTTAGTCAGTTGAAGTCTATTTTTGGAATAACTGTAAGCACTGTTGAAACACGGAAAAAACTAGAAGCAAGAAAATGGAACGCAAATGAAAGCTTTTTGGATTACTATATTTCTAAAAGAAGTTTAGCTGTAACGTTGGAATTGAATGAAGCAGAACTTGTGGAGTACGTTATTGAAGGGATAACAGATATTCGCCTGAAAAATCAAGCTAGAATGTGTAGAATTTCAACAGTTGAAGATCTTCTTCAAGCATTCAAGTCCATTCAACTTCATCTGAGGCGTCCATCAAACGTTCCTGTGTGCTATAACTGTGGTGTTAACTAATAATGAAGTTTCGGCTGATAAGACTTCTACAAACTATGACGGACTAGTAGACATGTACTTGACTGACTCCAAAATTAAACTGCAAACATTATTTGACACAGGTAGCCCAGTTTATATGATACGCCTTGGTTCGATTAATCAGGAAAAAATTTGTCCTTATAACGAAAATAAAATATTCAAGGGTATCGGAGGAACTCGGTTGGAAATTTTTGGCAGATTAGTAACTAATGTTTGTATTCAAAATTTATTTTTCAGAATTGATTTTTTGGTGATTCCTGATTCGCTCATGATGTCATATGATGCTATAATTGGTAGAAATGTTATTTTGAAGCCTGGAATGAAAACCATAATTGAAAATCGTCAAATTCGTATTTTTCGGACTCCTATTATTGATGGTGAAATGAACAAAGCTGAACAAAAGGTAACAAGTATTGTAAAGTTGGTTGATGATAAGAAAATAATTGAACAATCTGCTGATATTGGTAGTGATCATTTGGAAAATTTACTACAGATTTTTAAAAGCTATTACTTTAATTACAAACGACCTGCTAATCCTCAAACTAATTATGAAATGAAAATTACTCTTAAATCCGGTGCACCATTTCATTTTAAACCTAGAAGACTTTCACAGTCAGATAAGTTGAAAGTTGATGAAAAAATTAAAGATTTGGTCGAATCAGGCATAATTAAAGAGAGTGACTCGCCTTTTGCAAGTCCAATAGTTTTAATCCCGAAGCAAGATGGAGATGTAAGGCTGTGCATCGATTACAGAAAACTAAATAAGGACACTTATCGCGATAACTATCCGTTGCCACTAATAGAAGATATATTTGATAAACTAAAATACAAATCCATATTTTCAATACTAGATTTGAAGTCAGGATTTCATCAGATAAAAATTGCTTCTGAGTGCACTAAATTCACATCTTTTGTAACTCCTTCTGGACAATATGAGTATTTAAGAGTTCCGTTTGGTCTTTGCAACGCGCCAGCAGTATTTCAAAGATTCATTAACAAAATTTTCAAACATTTAATTGATGAAGGTAAAATTGTTGTTTTTATTGATGATATTTTAATAGCATCAGAGACAATAGAAGAGCATTTTGCAATTTTGCAAGAAGTTTTGAAAATTCTAAGTAATAATTTGTTAGAGCTTAATTTTGATAAGTGTAAATTTTGTTCTAATGAAATAGATTATCTAGGTTATACAATAAATAAATTTGGAAGAAAGCCAAGCCAAAATCATATTCAATCCGTCATCAACTTTCCGAGGCCTAAAAATGCAAAGGATGTTCAAAGATTTTTAGGGTTAACCAGTTATTTTAGGAAATTTATTCAAAACTTTTCAACTATTGCTAAGCCGTTATATAATTTATTACGAAAAAATGTAGATTTTGTGTTCAACAAACTTGAAATTGATGCCTTTGAGCAATTGAAAAATAAACTAATTTCTGCACCTGTTTTATCAATTGACGATTCAAAAGCTGACACTCAATAACATTGTGACGCTAGTTCATATGGTTTCGGAGCTATTTTATTACAAAAACAGAAAAATGGAAAATTTTACCCAGTGAGCTTTTATAGTAAAAAAACTGATTATTATGAAAGTAAATTGCATAGTTTTGAGTTAGAAACGCTTGCTGTTGTACACGCTGTAAAACGTTTTCATGTTTATTTGTCAGGAATAAAATTTAAAATTTTCACAGACTGTAATGCTTTGGCACAAACTTTGGCTAAAAAGGAAGTCAACCATAAAATAAGCCGATGGGCTCTCTTTTTGGAAAATTATAATTATTGTTTGGAATATAGGGATGGGGATAAAATGAAACACGTAGATGCATTGAGTAGAGTCACAATGAACAATTTGGAAAATGTTTGCTCATATAACCAATCAATAGAAAATCATGACATATGTATATTTGATACCGAAGAAATAGAGAGAAATATTATTGTAGCACAGGAACAAGATGAAAAAATACGAAACATTAAATTGCATTTAGAAACAAGTACTTTTCCTAATTTTGAAATGAAAAATGGTATTTTATTTAGAAATGTTGACAGAAAATCATTATTGGTTGTGCCAAAGACAATGATTGATAATATAATACGATTATGCCATGATAATTTAGGATATATTGGAGTTGAAAAAACAATTATTGAAATAAAAAAATGCTATTGGTTTGCATGTATGCGAAAATTTGTTAAAAAATACATCAATAATTGTTTAAGTTGCATTTTTTACAATCCTTCGGATTCTAAAAAGGAAGGATTCTTAAAGAATATAGAAAAAGGTGATCAGCCGTTCAATACTATTCACGTTGATCACTATGGTCCAATCCAACAAGCTTCTTCGAAAATTTTTAAATATATACTAGTTATTGTAGATGGGTTTACAAAGTTTGTTAAATTTTATCCTACAAAAACAACAAATACTGATGAAGTTTTGAAAAATTTACAAACGTATTTTAATCACTACAGCAAGCCTAATAGAATAATAACTGATAGAGGAAGTTGTTTTACATCAGATAAATTTAAAACTTTTTGCGCTTGTCAGTCTATTGAGCATATTAAAACAGCATGTCGAACACCAGAAGCAAATGGACAAGTTGAAAGATTAAACAGAACTCTTTCTCCAATGATTGCAAAATTTATGAATGATACGGGTCTTAAATGGGATCAGTTGTTGAAGAATATAGAATACGTTTATAATAATACTTTTAATAGGTCTATTCAAAACTTTCCTAGTGTTTTACTTTTTGGTGTATTGCAAAAACCTTTAAATTCAGATAATAGTAACATTGAAACATTTGTTAGAAATAATCAACCTACAGCTGAAAATCCTGGAATATTAGAGATAAGGCAAAAGGCAAACGCGTGCATAAAAAAACTTCAGGATTACAACAAAAAGATGGTTGATAAAAAACGAAAAGGTGTACAGGATTATAAGGAAAGAGATTTTGTAGTTCTCAAAACAAATTACGAAAATAAATTGTCCAAAAAATTTAAAGGACCCTATATAATCAAAAAAACACTTCCAAATGATCGATACCTTGTCACGGATATTGATGGTTTTCAAGTCATAAATTTACCTTTCAGTTCTGTTTGTTCACCAAATAATATGAGAAAATGGATATCAGATTCTAGTTCACTGATCAATTATGGTGTCAATGAGAACATTGACGAGTCAGGATGACCGAAATGTAGTAGAGTTATGTTATTAATAAGTACTAAGCTGCTAACAAGTAGGCCTGGACATTCACTGACAGCGACTAATCATGTTACAAAGGACATTCTAAAATAAACGTTCAAAAAAGTAAGAAGTGTTTTACTAAAATTACCTCTATTTCTTTTCGTTGCTATTTTCGAGAAAGATTTCGAAAGGATATCCCACAAATGGGTTTTTCAAAATGTTCAAGTAAATGAACAATTACATTAACTTAGGGCGGTTAGTAATCCACAAATTATTTCAACGTATCATAATGCACATTCCATTTGATTCATTACTATATAGAACAGAAGTGCTGTATAAAATCATGGTTCTAGATCGGGGTTTCAGTTTACCTGCATCAGATGAATTACCTCTGAAGCAAAGCATGCAACAAAGGAGACACTGATAGTAACACGTGTATTTACTAGGTATGTACGCACCTCATTTGAGAAGCACGCTTGTTGCACACGTCACCAGCGTTGAGGAAACTGCGGTCATTGTTTGTGCGACTGTTTTTGGGTAAAATTTTCGTAGATGCACGAAATTTCGGGTTCGGATTGTTAACAGAAGCAGTTACTCCCTTTTTAAATGTTTGTGTCAAATGCGCGTTCGGCAACCTTCGCAGCCTTACAGCAGCAGAGCAGTGGATCAAATCAAAATTACATCAAATACAGTCATATTCCAATTATTAGAATCCAATTTCAATTTTCATAGTCTAATTAACTTCATACCTTATTTTTTTAGCTCTAATTTATGTGAATTTTAACACTTATGGAAAAGCTCGACGAAAATCCTGATTAAAGCTAAATCTAATCCAAATTCACGTTTAATCTGATTTCAATCCAAACCAAACTATTTTAATCCAATCAACTCAAATCAAATCCAACAAAAACCCTAAATACAATTCAAAACAAATTCCAGTTAACATTCAAATTTATACTTACTTACAGTTAACTCTCCATAACTCAATATTGAAGGGACCATCGAGTTAGGGAGGTATCGAGTTATAGAACACAAAATCAGTGCGAATGCGATTCAAGGGACCATCGAGGTAGCCATGAAAACCAACTTTTACTATGATTCTCTAACTCGATATCGAGATACGAAATATCGAGTAAAGGAGAAAGTACTGTAATTTAAATTCAAATTAAGTCTCATCAAAATATTATCAATATTCAAGCAAGTTTTATTATGATTCCAATCTAAATTCAATTCAAATTTAATTTAACTCCAATTAGATTTGCAATGCTACAATAATCAAAAAATGCGTTAGTTTGGGATAAAATATATATATATTTTTATGAATTAAATCTTCGAAACCATTTCGTTTCAGAGAACAAACAATCAATGATTTTGTTGAACGAACGATCAATTTCGTCTTTACGTGTGCGAACAAAACAGATGCAAGAAATGCGAAAACGCATATCTTCGGATTGTGAAACGTAAATTTGGTGAATCTCGAAATTGTGTCATGTGCAAATATTTTGAATAATGAATGAAAATGGCGTAATATATACCAAAACTTATTTTACGAAACGAATATTAGAAAAAAAAAAAACGAAATAGTTATTTTTGCAAGTTACTAAATGATGATTTTTTCAGCACGATTTTTACATTTATCCAAAGAGGCTCGCCGAGTTTTGCATCGGAGTTGCAAACAACATTTTTTGCAATAATGAAAAATGTCGTTAAAATTGGTTATTTTTGGAGATATAGCTGTGTGCGTTTGAAATGCAAATATCAAATGCGGACCAAACGCGGTAAGATTTTTCAACAAGGAAGGCGAAGTCAACGATTGGTTTTCTTTGCTAGGTTGGCGGTGATATGGATCATGGTGACTAAGTATCCTTTGGTTACTTTGTGTTACCGCGTTTGAAACTCATTTAGACTGAATTTGCACCTTAAACGCAAACAGTAATATTTCAGGAAATCAACATGGACATCCAAGCGTAGCAGCAACTTAGTATTTCTCAATCAGGTAGGCTATGGAATGACTGTCACAAATTTTCATACATTCAGCAATGACAGACCAGATAAGAGGTCGTAGACGGTATAAAATTGCTAGTTTCTACCATATTGTAAGTTAATCATGTACTAAATTGCCTAAACATAAGTAAGCACTTAAATAAAAAATAATAAAAAGTAGGCCGATATGCAACCGAATTGCAAAAAGCTATTTTCAGTCAGTCAGATCAAAATCAAGTTTGAAACCAAAACCATACCAATTCCAATTTCACCGTATTATGTGTCAAGTAAAATACGACACAATTATTATTTTAAACTAGTGGTCCCGGCAAACTTCGTCTTGCCATCAAGTAGGCTGTTGAAAAATGCTATGAATCGTCCTATACAAAATGACAGTTTCATTCGCGCTCGTTTTTTCATCTTTCCCGGTGAATATCCTGGGATTTTTATACACACAAACACGTCGGAACCCTTGACAAACAAAACTGAGAAAGAATCATTCGAATCCGTTGACCCGTTCGTTAGCCATTTCGTGACATACGAACACCATTCCATTTTTATTTATATAGATTTGTCCATGCAAAAAAATGTGTGGGACCTATTTTGTGTATTGTCTGAAGGGACTGTCTGCCTGCGGTGACGCCAACTACGATGTAAGATAGACAGTGAGTGGCTTCAAAGGTAAGCTAAGAGATCATAACGCAACTGATTCCACACATGATTTTATATTTTGATTTTTTCAAACTAATATTCAACTATGATGCGATAAATGTTCATACGGATCTATGATGAAAAATCATAAATAATAAATGGTCAAAACGACTAAAGTATGAAAGACAAAAAGTCGAAATCGCAAAGATCGAACAGAAAAAAAGATTGTTGTTTTAGGTTCAAATGCTTACAAAGCAATTGCCCTTCAAATCTTTGTCCCTAATTTCTGATTATATATTACAATTTATGAAAACTTCCCAATATTTATACAAATGTTTTTTTTTTTTCTATATAGAATTTACAATTTCAGTAGAAGCTCATTATAACGACAACTTTTCTAACGACAGAAGCTCTCTATAGCGATATTTTCCTGTCCCTTGAAAAATATGGTGGTGCAATAACTATTCTCTATAACGACTTTTCTCTGTTGTGACGGTCCCTTGCGATGTCGTTATAACAAGCTTCTACTGTAAATATGTTGACTACTCTCGACACATCTGATTTATTTCGTCATGTTTCTGAGCTATTGAACTCAAAACGGTAAAGATTTACTTGGGCAATGATTCGCTCTAGCATGGAGAGTTTTCTCGGGCGAGTTGTCTCAAATTATGTACTTCTATATAATTGTCGCCGAATATGAGCACATACGCTTCAACACCCTTTTCAAAGTAAATAAAAAACGCCAAAAAAGCTCCTCAGAAAATAAAATCAAGTAAAGTTTAATGGTGTGTCTAACACTTTAGGATTATGCACTTCTGCTTGTGAGATTTATGATTTGGCGTAGGAATAATGTCATCACTGCAATCGTGAAGGTATTGCGAATATTTATTGCAGGTATTTTTCGAAAAATGAATGGTACACTCAATTGAATCAAGCAAAATGTGTGCTTTATCTGTTAAATAAATTAGTACATGTTTGTAAAATCTGTCAATGTCTCTTTCCAGTATTAAATGTTATTAAAAATGGTTGAACAGGCAGTGTCAAGGCTTCTTTGAATGTTGCTCTTGTGTGGTGAGAGAATCAATGGACATTTAAGTGTTAAATCGTTTTGATTTGACACAAATACTCCAAATCCTAACAATCGAATCGTGATCGGGCGTCTACAACCCAATTAGTATTCATCACCTTCGCCGACTTCTTCCGTAGAGTCTACTCCAACCTCTTCGTAATCCTTTTCCAGGGCAGCCAAATCCTCACGAGCCTCGGAAAATTCTCCTTCTTCCATTCCTTCTCCTACATACCAATGTACGAAAGCCTAAAACATATTAATATACTAGTATACATATCCCACTGCCAATATATCACAGGGCTACTCACTCTTTTAGCATACATCAAGTCAAATTTATGATCCAGACGGGCCCACGCCTCAGCGATAGCAGTGGTGTTGGACAACATGCAAACCGCTCGCTGAACTTTTGCCAAATCGCCGCCAGGAACTACCGTTGGAGGTTGATAGTTTATACCGACCTTGAATCCAGTAGGGCACCAATCGACAAATTGAATCGAACGTTTGGTTTTGATTGTTGCGATTGCAGCATTGACATCTTTCGGAACAACGTCACCACGATAGAGCATACAACATGCCATGTATTTACCATGACGTGGATCACATTTGACCATTTGATTAGCAGGTTCAAAACATGCGTTGGTAATTTCGGCAACAGTTAGTTGTTCATGGTAAGCTTTTTCGGCGGAAATTACAGGAGCATACGTGGCAAGTGGGAAATGAATTCGGGGGTAAGGTACCAGATTCGTCTGGAATTCGGTCAAATCAACATTCAAGGCACCATCGAAACGTAGCGAAGCAGTAATTGAGGAAACTATCTGGCCGATCAAACGGTTAAGATTAGTATAAGTAGGTCGCTCAATGTCCAAGTTTCGGCGGCAAATATCGTAGATGGCCTCGTTATCGACCATGAACGCACAGTCGGAGTGCTCCAAAGTAGTATGGGTGGTAAGGATAGAATTATACGGCTCCACGACTGCCGTCGAGACCTAGAAAATAAGGAAAATCAATAGAACGCCGCAATGTACGCAAACCCCAAGCGTTTGATATTTATCAAAGATTGATGTTTATGCTCTTTTATGACTGAGCCACACTTTCATAGAAGGGGAATAAACAGTTCCGTAGTCTACCGTCCATAGAGAATTAAAATACTGAAGAGTTTGGTCACGAAATCATAGGACTATACAGTGGATAATTATCTTGAAGGTATACAGCGAGGTATACAAAAGCAACACTTGTATGAAAAGTAGCACAAGCTAACGTCCTTTTAAACCTTCTATTAGCATATGTAAAACGTATATATAACGGGACCATTACGCTAATACCACAGAAGAGGGCATTACTCACCTGAGGTGCTGGATATATAGAGAATTCGAGCTTGGATTTCTTTCCATAGTCAACCGACAGCCTTTCCATTAGCAATGAAGTGAAACCACTTCCGGTACCTCCGCCAAATGAATGAAAAACGAGGAACCCTTGCAGACCAGTACATTGGTCAGCAAGTTTGCGTATACGGTCCAGAACCAAATCAACGATCTCCTTGCCAATGGTATAGTGTCCTCGAGCATAATTGTTGGCGGCGTCTTCCTTGCCGGTAATTAGTTGTTCCGGGTGAAACAGTTGTCGATAAGTACCCGTTCGAACCTCATCTGCACAAGTATATTTGAAGTTACAAATTTGAAGATAATTAGAACGTCTTAGGTTATATGTTATTCATAAAGTAACCCACCTACTACAGTGGGCTCCAAATCCACAAAAACTGCACGAGGCACGTGCTTTCCCGAGCCAGTTTCGCTGAAAAAGGTATTAAACGAATCATCGCCACCTCCAATGGTCTTATCGGATGGCATCTGTCCATCGGGTTGGATTCCATGCTCCAGGCAGTACAACTCCCAACATGCATTTCCGATCTGGACTCCGGCTTGCCCGATGTGAACTGAAATGCATTCTCTCTGTAAAAAACGAAAACCGAAGCAAACGATTGATTGAGAGTGGGTGTGTCTATGAGCATCTATACGAGAGGGTTAATAAAACTTCATTCTTCTCAAATGATCCGACAAAACAATGGAAAGTGGGTGATTGCCGTTTCTGGATATGGTGTTATTACGATAATTAATCCTATCATTAATTATTTTGTGCTACGGGAACTTTTGAGCAATGATCCGTAAAAGATAGACCCAAAAGACATATATGGGGATATTTCATTTCGATAATTACAGTTACTCAGCTAAACGAGCTACATTGAACAATGCGTACATTGGCTAAACGACTTTCCAACTATTTCTGCAAAAATGACAAATGCTTTAAAGTATAAAACAACTGCTAACAGGTTTAAAAAATATAATCCATACAAAATATGTTGGTGAGTGAGAACTTACTCCATCTCACAATTTAAGAAATCAAATCAAAGGGAATCACAATGTTATGTACTATTCTTGTTCTTGTATTATATTTTTATAGCTTAATGATTATGAAAATGTTCATTTCGAGATGGAGTAAGTTGAAATGTGATAGCTTTTGTATCAAATAGCTATAAATTAAGTTTTTTTTTCAAATTACTGTTTTTTTTTCAGAACAGTTTTTATAGCGATTTGCAGCTTGAAAGCAAATACGGTATAAAATTCTCTAATTTTTCTGCATGTGGGTCATTTGAAAAGTACAAACTTGTAATTGACCATCATCGATTTCTACCAAATGTTGGAGAAATGTTAATTAATTTGAAACATGCAAATGTTTATGCCAATCGGACCAACCCTCGACCCATGGGACTACCCCAAAACTCATAATTTTTCTTACCTTCTTTAATTTATATTATCGAAACTATTAGACATTACAAAAATGATTTCATGTACCTTTGAAGGAAATCGTTCAAGGACTCTAAAAAAAACCTTTTTGTTGGATACAGTGCCAAATACACTTATTTTCAATTTTAAAACTTTAAAACGATGTTTCGTCGAAGGCGTATGTTTTGATTTGAGAAAATTTAATTACATCGTGTTTATCAGATATTTTACAGTCGAAAACATATAACTTTCCTAGATGTTTAGAGCCAATAATAAAAAAATGTAAGTTGAATAGTCTGAATTTTCAAGCAATCTTGGTTTCGGTATAAATAATTGATTTGCCTGTTGATTCAATAGCGACCGTCGTGTAATTTGAGTTAATGGAAATATCTGCATCAAAATTGAGAAAAATATTAATATAACCTTTGCTATTGTTATCCAAGTCTCGATGAATCATATAGTCTTGATTTCAACTGGAACATTTTTTATCTTGGACTTTATTGAGAACGATTCAGTCAAAAATCAATCTCATCATCTATTGGTACGCCTTTTCAAGTATTTTATACATATAATTTATTTTACGCTTTTATGCAACATTCGCGAAGTGATATCAACAAAAAATTTTAAGTCTATGGGATATTTTATTTTCATAACACTAAACTTTCCTATGCTTATTGTTTTCCGTTCATTTTGTACCAAGAACCCCCTCAAGAGATCTGTTTGTATTGATAAATCATTTTTGAGTTATGAAAATGATACTGATCTGTTTCGATTCGAGAACCGTATCTAGAAATGTGTCATGCTCAATGAACCATAGCTCGACTGCTGCTTCAACGCATCATACTGAAAACGGCCGAATATACTGTTCATCCAATCCGATTCATATACCTCACTTTGGTTTTTAACCTCATAAAACTCTAATTGAGCTGCACGCTTGAATGCTTGATCGTTGCTCTGAATGATGATGCACGCGTTCCAATGGGCACCAGTCGAGTGCGCTAACTGTTGCTGGTATACGACAGGAAATTAAGAGAAATTCGCAATTCCAAAAATTAAAATTTATGGTTCAGGCACACATCAATGCTGCCGTTAAACAAAACCTTCCAAAAAATAGTTCAATTAGGTGTATTCATCAAAGTGCCTAAGTAGCAAAAATGAAGAAAAATAGCTGTATGGCATCATCAATCTTGTGTTTGGCCTGAGAAGGAGTGGCCCATCCGCCTGAGACATATAAAATCATTCAAGTGAAACAAAGAAGTAAGTGTAATACAAACAAACATAAATTCTACTGACATGAGAGAAAAAAATAAGATCCCACTGGATGAGCTATAACTTTCAATATTGTATCATTTGCTGTAAATCATAAGCTGATTCTTTCTTTTCTGAAGTTAAGTCTCAGCTGACTCAATTAAATCAAAAATTAATTCCATGTCAAATGCTACCACTGTTCGAAGTATTTACGCTATAAAGAACAACAGATCACAAATATAATCATTTTTTCTCACTACTAAAAGTTATTCAAGGAATCTGGAACCCTCGAGGCAGAATGATCCACGGTGCTCTTTTAAGCTATTTTCAAAGTAATTGGGAACAATTCTTAACCAGGGACTGATGCAAGAATCCTCAACATACGATTTGACAAGAAAAGCTAGACGAAAAATGCTCAACTTTTCCAAAATATTCACACAGCCCTAAGATTACCCCAGATACCCCTAATGCTTGATTCATGTATGTATCCGCTGAAATGTTGAATGAATAAACTGTAATGTCCTCAACCATGGTATAGGTCATTGCAATACACAAACTTCTAGGCGGCCATAAAATCTTCAAAATTTTTAGCGTCTACAAAATGACATTGATTGATTCGAGAGCAGTTGTAAGTCACCCCATCTCGAACAATCCGTTAAGTGTAACATTTCTTTTTTTTTCTGATAATAGATATTATATCCAAAAACCATTATCTATATCGAAAGCCTATTATTTTGTTCAATACAGCAATTACATATCAAGCAGCACCGATATGAGTTTGCATGTTGCTCCACATTCTTGTAAGCATGGCTGAAAAAACGGGAAACAGCCGAATTTCTAAGAGAGAACAATGACACAGACATGGCGTGGAAATAGACCGTTTATCAAATCACTTTCGTCACAAATGGTCCTATCACATGAACGTTGAAAAGTAATCAATATTCTATAATCACAAGAAGCACGGAAAACACTGATACAACAACTCATGCCATAACTTTCTTGAGACATATTCTAAAGATGATGGTAATGATCTGAGACAATTATGATATGAAATGCTTACCATTGTGTAAAGTAGAATTAAATTCCTTTAACTTTTTCAAATAATATTCTTCAAGCACGTTAGGCGCACGTGGAGGAAAGCTTATGGCCAGTAATGATGACTATTGTAGCAAGCAAAACGCTAGCTAGTCCACTGATTTGTCTGCAAGGCAACAAAAGTGAAGAGAGACTAACGCGGCTCGGGACAAGCCGGCGTCTTTTATATCGGGAAACAATTTCTCACCATCTTCAGACCAGAGTCATCCAACCAACCGCGTACGGTAAAGAAACTCTCGCAGCCTACAGGTACATAGCACAGCGACTGTTGAATGAATTGAAACCAACTATGAAATAAACGATGCATTTGTAAGACTTTTGATTACACAAAACTTTTAAAATTACTATACCTTTAGGCACCGACAGTAATAACTAAATGAATTCAGTTTGATAGGCTCCAATTAAATCAGCAGCCAAGATTACTGACCCTCTGATCTGGAAATTTATTTTTACTATTCCGTATTTTCTAAAAAAAAAAAAGAAAATACTAGGTATGTGTTTTCGTTGAAATTTGACTTTTTGTCAGCCTAATTGTTTATAGCAAAGTGAAGGAAGATTTTAATTTTTGAATAAAAGAGCGAATCTATCTGTTTTTTTTCTTTCAGAATTGAGAGTACAAAAAAATATGGAGAAATTTATAGCCAAATATTTAAAACAAATAGGAAATTTGCATAAATTAAAATCTATTTAGTAATTTTTGAAGAAAGTCACTAACAAATATTCAAAAAGTCTTCGGAAAAATTCTTGTATGCGTTTTCAAACATATTTTCGGACTGCATATATCAGTTACTGGCAAGATAAGAGAGGACTAGAATCTTTTCGTAATTTTTTTAAGGTGAAGACAAATCGAAGCCAAACATCAATTTTTCAAGAGCACAAATCTGGAGAACCGAACACCCGGTTAAGCTGAAAACTTAATCAATTGTTTCTGCCTGACATAATTCACGTCAAGAATTCCAAATTTGATGGTGATTCTAGCAAGGACTCTGGGAATCTTAACTAACGAATCCTGCCTGTGGTTTTGTTTCGTGAAAAATCTGCTAAATTCTGTAAGAACTTAGCCAAGGATTCTCCAAAAATCCCTCTGAGGATTGCACAGTAAATTCGGCAATACCCTTCAATGCGTAAAAAATGCCCACTTTTTACATTATAATTAATTTGAAGTAAAATAATACCAAATATTATTATTTTCACGAATTTTATGCTATTACTTCAAATAGCATAAAATTCGTGAACATAATAAAATTTGGTATTATTTTACTTCAAATTGGTAGAACAGTTATTGAGCCAGATATTAGAAGATTCTGCAAACTCTTCGCGGGCCGTACGTTGGGTAGCCCAGTTATAGACATCATCATAATTTGCCAAAAGCAAAGCCAAATCTAATTCTTTACGAGTGAATTGTGCTCAAACGCTTGTAATATTATCTTTGTATGTGATATTAATTAACTCATTAGAAATTTGCGCGAAATAAAATGACACATAGGCTGTTTTATGTATTTTGGACAGAGCGTTACGCGTATAATTTGACCACTTCCATTTGCCTCAAATGGTCAAATAATAAACGCGTAATGGTCTGTCCAAAATACATGGATTACTCTAGTTCAGTGGCGCGGGAAGTGGGTAGGACAGGTAGGACATGTACTACGCACAAAAACAGCTGGGTAGGACAGTCAAAGGATTGTCCTTCCCATGATTCAAAAAAAAAATTTTCAGAAGAAACTATTAAGCACCTTTTCAATATACATACAAAGTCGATACTTGTTCTGGAGTATGGATGACACAATAAAGTTTTTCATTGTATTCTAATGCCTAGTTACATGATTTGTGCATGACCCCCCAAAGTTCTGGCTCTTTTCAAGATCGATTGAGAATATCAATAGTGAAAATCCTGATAAGCTAACTGTAAGAATCGTTACAAGGAACCTCTTTAACGATTAAAAACAAATGGAATACTCCTCTAAGGCATTTCTGAATGCTATGGTTTATGAAAAAATCTACGGCTAACCCTTTATATGTTCTGGGACAAATTGCCGTGAACATTCCTGGAAGTAATTCTTGAGAAGTTTCTGGTACATCCATAGAGAACTATCACTATTTTAACCTAACGTTTCGACACGGGGATTGTGTCTTCTTCTTCTTCTTCTTTTCTGGCGTTACGTCCTCACTGGGACAGAGCCTGCTTCTCAGCTTAGTGTTCTTATGAGCACTTCCACAGTTATCAACTGAGAGCTTACTATGCCAATGACCATTTTTGCATGCGTATATCGTGTGGCAGGTACGAAGATACTCTATGCCCTGGGAAGTCGAGAAAATTTCCAACCCGAAAAGATCCTCGACCGGTGGGATTCGAACTCACGACCCTCAGCTTGGTCTTGCTGAATAGCTGCGCGTTTACCGCTACGGCTATTTGGGCCCCGTGTCTTCTTCAGGGGAAATTAATTTATCGTTTTTGTCTAGTGTTTGGTCTAACTTTAACTGTCATATGTTCGAAATTTCGTTGGTTTATGACTATTCGGAACCAATTTCTCTTAACGTATTTATAGGCAAACCAGAGCACTCCAACGCTATTACCTCCAGTAATTTTCTCATTAAACACATATTTTTTTCACTAATTCTTCCACCGTTTTCTCCTTGAAAATAAAAAATGTTTCGACAATTTTTAAAGGAGCCCTACAATGATTCTTGCACCGATTTTGTCATTTATTCCAAGCATTTTCATAAAGCATTTTCATAAGATCTTAGAAATTGCTCAAAAGTTCGCCACATTATTCAATGAAATTTTACAAGAATTTCTCAGGGATTCGATATTTAGTTCCTTCAGAAATTTCTCTCGGCTTTTCTCCAGCATTTTATTTAAAATATAATTACCACAGCAACATTTCCTTAGAAAATAAAAATAAATAAAATTTCCAAACCCATTGGATTTTTCAAACTTTCATTAGATAAATTTCTAAAAATAAATCTGTTCGATTTTCTTCCAGAAGTTTCTCCAATATCGAAATTTGTATGTCGTTTTTTCAGCAAGGCCGACACACATATTTTATTGAGAGGGAGGGATAATGTAAAAATAACAGTAAAATTTATAATATATCGAAACTCATCGGATTTGTTATGAAATTTTGTGGAAACCTACAGATATTGGTAAATATTTTTTTCAACTGCCCCCCCAAAATACCAAATTGGGCCCAAAAATTTTGAAAGGGGGAGACAAAAAGTCAAATTTATATCGACCTAGTTTTAGCAATTTATTAAGAGAATCCTAGAAAGAATTACAACTATAATCCAGGAGTAAATCTCTTAAAATTTTATCAAAGGATCTCAGGATTTATTTCAAAATTTTCTCCAAAAAAACCCTGCAAAATTTCCCAGGATGAATAACTGTAACAATTTTTTGAAGACGCCTTGAGGAATGTATCAGAAAATTTGGAAGAATTATTGAAGTATGGGAATGTTAGAGGAAAACATAGGAAAATCAGTAGTTATTTTTGTGGCCAGTTATGGAAAAATTCCAAGTTTAATTCTCAAGGGTATACAAAACGAAATTCTAGAAAAAAATACTTAAAAAGTTCGTTAAAAATCACTATCAAACCCCTAAAGACATATCCGGAGTAATATGTGAAAGGAAACTACAGTAAAACGAGTAGTAATACTTGTTGTAATGTCACAAAGAATTTAAAAAAATGTCATAATGTCACAAGGAACTAAAAAACAATATGTCGTGGTTCCTGTTAGGTTTATATTTCATTCAACCTGGAAGAACCTTGTGATAATGACTGACATGATAATGCGGGGGTTAGAAGCAAAGGGGCGTCAGGGACAAAAACCTAATTTCGAGAAAATCTACTTTGAGCGTTTTCAGCAATTTTCTTATTCTAACAATTATGTTTTTTCCTGTTGTTCGGAAAAATCACCTGAAGATATTGCTGAAAAGCTAGGATACAGTAGATTTTTGTTAGTATTCTCGAAGAAAAACTACCCAAAATGTTACTTACACTTCTTTGCGTTTCGGCCCCTGAAATATAGTGACTTTCTATTTCCAAACAAAGATTCCATAGAGTTAAAACTTTTCTTAGCTTCATCGTGCACAAAATATTTTATAATGTTTGTCCTACCCATGGTTCCGAACGTGGACGCGCCTCTGCTCTAGTTTGGGCACACGTGATGCACACGATTCATCAACTGTTTTAAAAATCTTGCCAAACAACTATGTGTTGCATTTTTTTACAGTGTGATTTGAATTTTAGCTTTCCAATTGGAATACGATTCTACGAACATTTGTGGAGCTTCAACTAAATTCGCCTCAAATGTGTACTCAAAACGAGCTTTGATCGAGATCACATTTAGAAAGCTTTTTGATGCGAAAAGCGCTACAATTGTTCAGCGAATCGTTTCGATTCTGATTAGCACGCTAAAAGTTGTTGCCACACACGAATGAATTTTGATGTTCTAAATGTATTCAGTAATATGATGATTATTATGGCTCAGGGGCATGTTTACAATGTTGAAAATATATTCAATGGACCTGCAATATAATTTTAAAATATAAACTTCATTTTTGCTACCTTCTATAAAACTTTTAACAGTGCCAGTTTTAATGAACGTTAATTAGCGTGCAAGGATTGTGAAAAGCTTCGAATGTCAAAAATTGTCATCTGATGCTGATCCTCGTTCGTCATAAAGGTCATAAAGCGGTGCAAACGTGAAGCGGAAGATTTCCCGGTGTTATAATCTGTAAACAAGTTGCTTTTAAATGATTTTAATTCAGAGCATTAGCCAGCGGAACATCAAATGGTATGTAATGTTACATCAATTTGTTTCCTGATTTCTGATGCTCAAATCTCCCGTCAACTTTCAGAACGTAATCCTTTTGTAAAACATGATCCCAACCTCTGGCTGATCGAGATCAACGAACAAAATGGAGAACGTCAATTCATATTATTTTCTTGCTCCTGCAATTAAATCATTCAACAGCAGCGGCGATTCCTTCGAATCCGATCCATCGTTGATTTACAGCAGTTCCTCGGATTCGGATGTGAATGACCTTACCGCCACTTTCCAGGAATTGGTAATTGATGTGAACGGAATGGTGAGGGAGCTTTTCGAGAAGAACACAGATCTCCATCGGGACACGGATTCCATCCGGCAGGACTTCATTCGGAACGGCATAGATTCGTCAATGACGGAGTGCCTCAGCTCGAGACGATTGCCTCCTCCGGGAATTGGTGTTATCTCGAAATGGCCGCTGTCCATGTGCGATAATGAATCATCTTCCGCTACAAATCCCAATGGCATTAAAACGGATGACTCAGAAAGGAAACGCAATAAGGGCGCATTTCAATCGTTCAGGCGTAAAAGGTCCAAAGAGAACGAAGACGTAAGTACTCGAAATTTTTCCTGAGGTAAATTGAATTGTGTTTATGTAGGGCTGTCTACTACTTGGAACACCTGGAATTCTCAACAAATTATGGCTATTATCAGAGAAAGTACAGTAAAGTACTCTAAGGAAGCACCAGAACTAGTAAATTCAAAAGGATTTTTCGCCACAAAACTCTTTCAATCAAAATACTTCTTGAGCTATGCATTAGTGTGGGACAAAATTGAGATTCTCGCTCTAGTCCACTTTTTGGATTGCATTTGAGTGATAAGCTGAAAAATGGTAAATATAACCAACAGGCTTACGTTAAGTTTAAATGAAATAAATACTAAATACTAGATAACAGCTGTCCAAATTTCAGTTCGACTGGTGAAACTATTATTTAGCGCCGTTCAAAGTTTGTATGAGATTTACTATGGAAAAACACTTTTGCAATGAAAAATCGCCAGAGGTCGCCCATTGACCTCGGTATAGATTCTGAACTTGATAGCAATTTTACAATGTACCTATATACTTGTGAAAAAAGTTACCTATTCAATAAAAACTGATCGGTAAGATGACATTGATTAACACGTAAAGCAATAACAAAATTGGGCAAAATTTCCGAATAGTCATTGCTTAATAACTTTTTTCACAAGCATCGGATTGCTTCGCGTTCTTCGACAATATTGTAATCATAGTATTTCTTATCGAGTTCTTTTTTTTTGTATGGTATTCATTTGGAGCTGCCTGACAGCTCAACTTGTCAAGGCTGAACCCTCGGTCTGGCTTTTGTCAAGTTGCCCCTCTACCAAGACCAATAGGGGTACCGGGGGCAGTATGGACACCCCCTGTATCTTTGCATAAGCGAATACTTTTACACTTTAAATGCAAACAATATTTCAGTTGCCTGTCGGAGGAGTAAATTATCCTCTAAAATTTCAGGAAAAATGTTCAAAACATTGATTTTAAATAGAAAAATTGAGCATGTTTTTATTAGCGTTAGCGTAGTTACGGTATACTTCGTAGATTGGATACTAGCAACATTCATGTTTCTTTTTAATAATCTCATCCTGACTACTTTCAAGAACAAGGCAGGGGAGTATACCTTGTTCAAATCATAAACAAGAATACTAAAAGCATGAATATCGCTATTCCCGGCCACGCCCATCTTTACCGTAACTTAGGATAGGGGAAGGAAATGTTGATGTAGCACTTACTTAATGAGAGGCCACCGACTCAGCGACACCCTCATAAGCGCTACGGAGTTGGAGGTTGGGGAAGGTATATTGTCAGGATTCGCCTAGAAAGCTGGCGATAGACCATCAATATTTGTTGTTCAAGCGTTTTCAAATTAATCTTTTGAATGCCGGCAATCAAAAGAGAAAACAATAGCTTATTTATAGTATAAATAGTATTTCGCGAAATGCTTGTCGATTGTGCAGTAATATTTTTGCTCAATAACCAGTAAAAAGCAAAACCGATCCCTCCAGGGTCATTGGATTGTATAAAATAACGATACGCGTAAAAAAAATCACGCCTATTGAAAAACTGTACTGTGCCCATTCAAAAACTGTACTGGGTGGTACTGTATTTTTAGATAATCGAAAAACGAAAGGAAGCGCGTTCGAGCTAAACACCCTAGGATAACACAGTCGGTTTTTCTGCTCAAAATTATACGAAAAGCAGAATCGATCCCTCCAGGGTTATCGAACGGTTAAAAAGCATCCACAACCGATTGTTAGTTGCGTAACACCCGCCCGGACAGAATGCGCAATCTGAACATAATTATCAAACTCCGAAAATAACATTTTCCGTTCAAGAAACGATCAGAAGTTCCACGACGCGGACAAAAACGATCCGGAAGGCTCACAAAAGAAAAAGTATCATACTGGAACAAACTCACCGGATTGATTCTCTAAATTTATGTGCTGCCTGTCACTTCCGGATGGTTCGGTGAACTTAGGGCAGCCAAAAACCAACAGTACTGAGGACACAAATCAAACAAATCACTTTTTCATTTTTCACTTTTCACTATTCCATTTCTGAATGTAAAAACTGTCCTGCTTGGGCTTCACGAAGCACTCAAAAAATTGAGCATGTTTTTATTTGGTTCGAAAATTATAACATTCACACCTCACCAAATATGGTTTCAGAGGCAAATGCCTGCAAGTTGACCGATAATGTAGCTCTTGATTGAATCTTCAATTATTTATGCTATATTCAAAAATTTAGTAGATTTTTTTCTGGTACTTTAAAACATTGAAAAACTTATATTGAAATTTCTTATACTGTTGGGGCAATATGGACACCGGGTGACAAAGTAGAGCTGACACTTCAAAGAGAAAAAAATATAACTTCAAATACAAAATTATCCAAAAATATTTAGCATTCAATGCAATGATTATGAAGCGGAACCACAAATCAGTTGAAAATCGTCAATTCTTGATTAAAACTAACCTGGAGGCAATATTGAAAGCATCTTTACGAAAAATGTCGTAAATTGGTTTTAATCATGTTTCCAGTGGCACAGTGACCTGTCACTATGATTTCCTGAATATGAACTTCATCTTTCGAGGTTTTGAGAACGATCGCGGGACAATTTTCCTATAAACATTAGGGTGTCCATACTGCCCCATGGGGGTGTCCACTTTGCCCCGCTAGCTTGATGGTGACTACCAAATATAAGCTTTTTTTAAACCTATTTTTGAAAACAAAATATGTTTTTCCAAATTATGCAACCATGTTTAACAAATGCTGAAGAACTCTAAAAAGCATACTGCACATAAAAAACAGTATAATATTCATATCCTCACAGTCAAAATAGGCAAATTCCTTAGGGTGTCCATACTGCCCCGTGTCCCCCTACTCAGACGGACTAGGCTATGGTGCCACACATGAAAATCAGCATCTCCATCAGAATTTGTTTGAAATAGTAGTGTAGTAGTGTCATTACTAATACTGTCTAGTCGAAATGGTTTTAAATGATTTGTCATTTAAGTGCTATTCTGATTACTCCTGTCTTTTACGAAAGATTAAAGTCTTAAATGTCAATTGTCGTCAAGTCTTAACAAAATTAGGCTGATTAGTAGAAGTTCTAGTTAATTTCATTTTTTGTTGTTAAAAGTATGGTTGGTTTGACTTTATTAACGAGATTTTTAGCCCTAGGCTAGTTCATCTCGGGACCAACGGCTTTACTTCCCTTCCGAAGGAAGTCGTCACTATAACTTTTTACGTCATAAGTGACTATGTCGGGGATGGGATTCGATCCCAGGTCCTCGGCGTGAGAGGCGAGTGTTCTAACCACTACACCAGGTCCGTCCCCGTTGTTAAAAGTATTTATTGGTCATTACGTTCATATATCCTTAAAGAAAAAGGTCATTTTCCTTGTCTGTTCAACAATGTCTCGAAACTAGCATGTGTTCCCTAATGATCGATCTCAGCGTCTTACTTTCCATAGTCATTTTTATAGTGAATATTTAAGAGTAAAGTCAGGCTTCTATTACAGTCTCCTACAAGATTCACTTTTCGGTGGCAAATGCAATGCTTCACAACGCCTACTTTCTACTTGTTAATTTTGCGAAAATGAAGCTGGAATTAGATTATTTACCATGCCCACACCGTTACGGATCACCCACAGTGACGGATCACTTTGGCGTTCAACATCGGATAACTCGCTCAAAACATAAACGTTGACGTAAAACATATTTTTCCCATGTTATACTATTTGTCTTCTACCGTAGTTCTGTTTGATCTTTCGACCTTGACGCTTGCTTTTGCCGGAGCGAGCGACGAGGGCAGGATCAAACATGTCGCGCGTCGGTCTAGTAAGTTAAAAAAGTGGCGTGATCGTGGAGTTCGGTTGGAGTAAGTTAAAAAGTGCCGCGATCGGTTCGTTCTTTTTGATCTTTCGACGACCTTCACGCTTGCTCCTGGGCAGTGCGTCAAGAAAGCCCGAGCTGTCGTCCGTGTTTTTTTATCGGGTCGCGCGCCTATTTTTTTTTTTTTTTCTGAGTGCTAGCCGAGCAAACGAGTGAAGCTGAAAGTGGATTGTGGCTGCTCAGTCAAGGATAACGGATCAATTGGTGAGCTCGTTTCATGCTACTATTTCTAATCTATAAAATATGTATTACTGACATTTAATCGTTACAATGGTGGGATGTAAATATGATGTTTCAACAAACTATGGATGGTTCGTCACTGTGAGTGTCGACACAAACTCTGATTCATGATTTATTTATGTTTAACATTTTTTTTTCAGAACACCTCTTATACCTTTATTTTTGTAATTAAAAAAACTTTGAATGGTTCGACACTACAAGTGTAGACTTGCGAAAGGTTCCCTTTATTCAACAAACTTTGGATGGTTCGCCACTGTAAGTGTCGGCATAAGAATAAGAGTGTTCTATGATGTCCCAACCAATTGAGTCTTTTGTTTCTTTTCAAATGAGTAAAATATAATAACACATGCTTTCGTACTGACAGCTGTAGGAATGTTACATTTAGGTATTTGTTCAACAAACTTTGAATGGTTCGTCACCTCAAGTGTCGGCATAATTTTCCTCTACATAGAAATTATATGAACAATTATATTTACGTATAAGCATGTATATATCTCACAAATCATTGTTTATCATGGTCTAATCGCTTATCAAAGTGAATCCTTTGACCCAACGATCCTCCCCATTAACAAACATCCCTCCCAGTAACCTTTGTGGAGATGCAGAGGCAAACACGGTCTCCAAATAGCAAAGGTTACACACTAACATTCCTTCCCTCAATCCCACCTGACTGCAAGGACGTGGCCGGCGCCGTTATTGACCTTGTATAAATAGAGGCACTGAATTATGCACACTGAAGAAGATTATGGCCAATCCCAGCTGAACTTCTAGTTGATTCTTTGTGCATTTTCACTGACTTCGGTCAATCACGGAATAGCAACCATTGATATGTGTAGTCAGTCTAAGCTAAGCTAAGCTAAGCTGTTATACTATTTGTCTTCTACCATTTGTAATGTTAAGCACAACATTCAAGCGCTAAATAACGATGTATTTGACAAATCTTTAGTTGAAAGCACACAGCTATCATTGTATGGTCGTTTTCTGTAAGAAGTGCCGTCAGCATTCATAAGCTCCCACAGGTGGTAAAATTCAAATGTTATAGCATGATTTATGCTCGTTCGCTTCGATTTAGTATGAATTCATCTTTGGAAAATATTTTATTCTAAATACAGAATATTAGCACTTCTAACTAGTGATCCATAATATGGACCAGGAAATGATTGTTTGCCACGTTTATGGATCACTTCCAAAGAATGTAGATTTCTGCTATTTTATGCATTGGATTCGACATTTTCAGACAATAGCACTAAGGATAAAACTAACAAAACATCATGGTTTGTAAATTTCATTTTTAGCAGACAAAAATGGGTGGAAAACTTGGTGTGGAGCGAAAACAGTTTATGTCTCAGTTACTACAATGCAGTATCACAATAAAAAGGACATTTTACCCTTGTTTCCAGCTCTAACACTGCTTTTTTGGCAGTAATATATGACACATAGTTAACATTCGCCATACCATGCAATACAGATGCATTGAGTTGTTAATCTCTTGATTTTGCGCACTGATCCGTAATATGTCACAATTTGATCCATAATATGAAAATTGATCCATAATATGGTTTTCAGGAACCGATACAATTCATAATTTTTATGCAATCCTATGTAGATATTACACTCAAAACAGTTTACTAACCGAAGTTCCAATTTGAAACCATTCGATTCGTGCTTTTAAATTACAATTTTACGTTTTCCATGTCGTTTTATTGAATTTTATAGGTTGGACTCCCACTATTTGATCCATAACTGTGGGGTCATGGTATACCGTTGTTACAAAAGATGTATTCCTTATTATGGCAATGTGAAAACCTTATTAAAATAAGATTGTCGCCACTTATTTCTACTCAGAGGATCTACTAGTCATTTTCCTCAGAGTAATCTTCCCTACGTCGTATATGATAACGATGTGTCTAGCTAGCTAATAGTAAGAGTGGCTGCGGATCATTCTGGTTAGCAAAGGGCAAACTGATCGACACCAATAGTATTGATGTCCACTTCGAATAGATTAATTATTTGAAATGGGCATCAATTCTATGAATGACGCAGAAAGTCCGTTGGATCACATCCGAGATATTAGTGCGTCTATGTCATATGAATTATGACGCGGCTTTAAGCAAAAAAATGCCAAAATGTGATTACCACCACTACAGGTTACGCTTTTGATTTCCATCGTATGGGCTAATGGATTATGCCCTCCCATCGCGGCAAGGTCGCATAACCAAGGGGAGGGTAGTATTTCTTATCGAGGTCTTTGAGTTTTTAAATAGATCAATCGTTGACCTCTGGCGTTTTTTCTTTACAAAAGTAAGTTTGACCATAGTAAACTCCTTACAAAGTTTGAACGGCTGGCGCTAAATTATAGTTTGACCGATTAAGCTGAAATTCATCACCGATGTTATGGAGTGACAATTTATATTTATCATATAATCGTGTCCCAGGTTTCCCAGGTTTTTAGACTTCTATCTCTAACCGTTCTTAACCCATATCCGCCCAGCGTCCTAAAAATAGAACAGAAAAACGCTCACCGTGCTATAAATAGGACAGCACATGTAGTTCCAAAATCTTGAAAATAAAGAGGCTTAGAAGAAAAACTATCTTCTGCAAAGTTGCTCACACGACTGCTGACTTCCACTCGATGAATGTTTTAATTCAGGATTCACTCACCAGGTGGCGCACAGAATCCAACCAAAGTCTTATAAAACAACTGGATATAGACGGTACACTTTCAAGGTTTTTTTTGGATCCCCACCACAGACATGATTTTTTTTAATGAAATAATGTCAATTCCAATTGAGCCTCATATTTTGGATCCCCACCACAGACATGATTTTTTTTAATGAAATAATGTCAATTCCAATTGAGCCTCATATTCCCTGGGCTTGGGATTATATTTTCCAGGGAGCGATGAATTTTGATAATTGATCGCTGTTGTTAGTAGTTTTGATTAGATGTTGGGTAAATTTCAAAGCAATGGCAACCTTTTTATTACAAAATTTAGATTTCATCTTCTGACCTAAAGATTCTGGTTAAACTACTGTACTATGCAGTTGGGCTGCACTACGCTATCACTCATCAAAATTACTTTCACTTCGGGAAAATATAATTTCAAACTGGCGAGAAGATTACAGACTGAGGGTGGGTTAGGAGCACAATCAGACCCTTGAATGTGCAATGTGGGGTAGTAATTGGGAATGCCATTGACGGTTTGTAATCTTCTACGAGGTTTTCGAAAACCAACAGGGCGCGTGCACCGGGTTGCGGATAGGAGCAAAGGGAGATCAATAGCATCTACCTAAAATAATAGAGCAAAAAGCCGTTCCATGATTAGGTAATGTTTAGCGATCTTCTATGGTGTTCTAGTACTATAAAATTCTTCACTCACTGGGAATTCTGGCCTTGATAATATCAATAGTGATAAAAACATAAAATAATACCTAATACTTAATAAGTACAATGTAGCTTCAATGTAGTAATAAATGAAATAAAATTAATTTTCTATACTTGACAAGGTTTTGAAGACAATCAATGAGTGAAAGAACTACCTATTCGAAAAGCCACATCAGCTAAGTCTATACATATACAAATGTTGGTCATAGGGTCATGGCGAGCATTCGGTATGTATGTCTATGACTGATTCTTATCTAATAGGGGCACTAGAAGACCACGCGGACAATTTCGAAACAAATTATTTTTATACATCGGTCTTATGTTCCGAAAGGCTCAGCTACGCTGCAAAGTAATTTTATAAGCTATTCATTACTGCTGTTTAATTGTTTATAATTCTAACAAAACTACATAATTAACTCATTACTAATCACGGTTCCTATATTCTCTTTTTCTCTCCTTCTTATCTGTTGCATGATTATGAGCATCACTGATATAATGCATGAGCATGCACAATAAGAATAATTTCAGGATTGAAAGCAGTACATGGATACCTGGATAGAATAGCTTCGAAAAGGGCGCTCAAAATATAATATTTCTGGTCAGGGAAGTATTTTATCAAGGGTATGTAAAATTTTTCCATTATTAACACACAAACAAATGAACTAATATCAAATATTTTTAAAATATTTTTTATATAAATCAGCATCGTCAATCAGTGTAAAAACAGATAAAGTTTGTAAAGTTATTACCATCGATTAATTTGCGCTCTGTATAGTAATGTTCAATCAGTATCAAAATCTCCTGAAGCGTCGCATTGTGCCATCAGCAGCCCTTAGCATCACTCTCATATTGTTATTATTTTGTTGTTTATAAAATTTCTAGAAAGCGATCAGCATATTCTTTCTTACTTGTACAATGGCCGATCTATTTGGAATTTTAATAAGTCAAATCAAACTTCAAAACTCAAATTAAATTACTTTCAGCACATTTACATTTTGCAGCATTAATCGCATTACTGTGCCAAGTCTTCTCCATTCCCTATACCCTACCCCAACCCTTCTTATCCTTTCCGATGGTGTTCAAGTGGTCCGCATAGACTATTACGGCCATTACCTATCCCTTACCCCGGCTTTGGACTGACTTGCGCTCTCATTGCCCCACCAAACGCTGCAAAATGAAAATGAAAATGAAATTCCAATTGAGCCTCATATTGACAAAATCGGTGAAAAATCCGTGAGAGATCGAGAAGATAATTTAAGGAAAAAGGCACTGAGTTAACCCCTCTATCGGCAGCTTCATTTTTTACCACAAAATAAATATTCAAATCATTATAACTTTTTTGTTTTTCAATATTTTTACACCATTTTTTCACAAGTTCTCAAACATCTCTTCTAGTTTAGAAATCCGTGTCGATATTAATTATTGGTGATCTGCTTTTAAAGATATATAGATGTTCCTTGGGGGATCGACATTTTCCATATAAAATGTCTTTGGCGGCCATTTTGCTTTTGATCAATTTATCAAGAAAATAGAATGTGGGCTATATAATGCCAGGTAATAAGGATCTACTCTGAATAAATCACACAAATCGGTTCAGTATTCTTGGAGATATCTGAAAATTACGATATGACGTTTTTTGAAGTTTTTAAGATCTTTATTTGGCCAGCGTGGTTCCAGAAACCTAAATGCTCATTTCTTAAAGACGGCTGCACCAAATTACTTCATTTTTTCACAACATACTCTCATTAATGTATTGATCCGAAGAATGAATATCCGAATACGATTAAAATTCTGTAGCCTGAGAAATTAATGGGGGGGGGGGGGGGGGGGGTTCTAGTTTCGGGTCGGTCCCCCAAGGAATTTTGGAATATCTCCAATACCTGATGACCAATGATCAATATCAACACAGATCCTAAAACTAGAAGAATTTTTTGAGAACTTGTGAAAAAATGGTGCAAAAATATTGAAAAACAAAATAGTTATAACGATTTCAATTTGAATTTTGCGGTAAAAAATGAAGCTGCCGGTAGAGGGGTTAATTGAACAAATTAACGTATAGTAATCGTAGATTGTTTCGAAGCGTTTTTAAAACACTGAAATATCGACAATTTCAAATGTATGAATAAAACGCTTAAAGTTCCTTCGATTCCAATAAGAAATGCTTTGAAATATAGTTTTGTGCTAATTATATCGACACATGTGTAGCTTTTGCTTGATTAAACTCAAAACTGTTTTCCGAAGAAATTGTATGCAGTCCCAAGTAAATGTGTATTTTCTTTTGCCATCTAGTATTGCGTTTTCTGCTACAACAATCGCGAGGAGCAGGAGACATATCTGGGGCATTCATGTCGCGATGGAGAAGGTTTCGTCGTGTGCCCGAAGCTTCAGAGGTACGTGTGCCCGTACTGTCAGGCCACTGGACATTTGGCCCATACCAAAAAGTACTGCCCCAAAAAGCCGATCATCACACCAGACGACCTGCGAGGCATGACAGTTCCATTTGACGGGCCAGCGAACACTTCCGGACGTAATCGAAGTGTTGGACGGGGAAAGAAATCACTACGATTTTAATTGTTTTTTTTTATGAAATGTTTCTGACTGTGACAGAAGTCAAAGTTATTCGGTGTTTAAGTTTGGTTATTTTTTATGAATTGTATTGTAACCGTTCTGTGCTATATGAGAAATCGTCGAATGATTTTGTTTAAGGAAAATTCGTTAATCGAACCATAGTGATGATTGTATGTTCGAACGTACAATGAAACTGTATTTGCTTTGTAACTGTTTTGATCTGATTATGTTGTATTTTTTATGCCTCTACAAACTCACGTTATTTTAAAAATGCTGCATAATGTTGAAAAATCTTTTTTGTTCAGAGAAATAAAAAAACGTGTTCGATTTAGTTTTCTTCCTTTTGAGTTTATTTTTGGGGTTGCTTGGGCACGTCTTGAGGAAATCATCAATATTAGGGACCGTCCATAAATGACGTAGTATTTTAGGGGGGATGCTGGAGTCTACGATTTTATGACGAACCATGTATTAAGTATGGGAAAATAGGCAACGATGGGGGATAAGGTATCGAGAATTGGTCAAAAAATGCTACGTCATTTAAGGGCGCTGCCTTGAGGAGAAGATGAATCGAAGCCATAACGCAAATCTTCAAAAGCATACATCTAGAAAACAAGTCGACGGTCCGATGTGAAAACTTCATCGATTGGTCACCACAGCAAGTGGTTCAGCTTAAACGGATGTCTGGTTCTTTAGATTTAGATTTGAGGTGTGGATTCATTTCATCTTAACCCTAATTTCGTTTTCTCGGTCTAAATAGTCTAAGCTTGTTTCAACTGGCAATTCACAATTTCACACTACCCTGTTCTGGTGGGTAAAGTCTACCTTACAGGTGACCCCTCATTCATGTGAGTTAAATCAAAGAGTGGCGTGAGGTGAGCATTGTCGTTCTCGTATAGCGAGGTGACAATACTCGAATCTATTAAAGTGACTTTCTGTTTGGTTTACACGATGAGTCACATCACTCAAGTCGAGAATTGTCATCTCGCTATACGAGACCGACTATGCACACGTCACGCCACTCCTAGAATAAGCACAAATGTGTAAGTACTGGTGCTCTCATTATAATAAAAAACAATAACGGCGCCGGCTGCGTCCTCATGGGGAGGGAAGTCTTTCATTCTTCAAACAGTTTTAGAGGGTTGTTCAAAGACAAAAGTAAGTAATCAAGAGACTTTTTAATTTAATTCAAAAATGGTAAGTTGTTCGAAGTTGGTGTGTTCTACAAACTAGCGTAACTTCTAAAACTGAACAACATTGCCGAACAAACCAATAACCCACAACTTACCGTTTTAAATTAAATTGAAAAAATATCGGTTCCTTACTGTTGTCCTTGATCAACCCTCAGAAACTCTACAAAAAATGAATGAAATTTAATGATTTCACCACAAACAAAACTACAAAAGTTATTTGTATTTATTTTCTATGAAAAAACAACATTTGGTTGGAGATCTGTTTCTCAGCTTCTGCTAATCCGAATTCGCTGAAATTTTGATGACGAACTACAAATAACTTTTGTGTTTTGTTTGTGGTGATATCATTAAATTTCATTCATTTTTTGTAGAGTTTCTGAGGGTTGTTTGAAGACAAAAGTAAGTGACCGAAAAACAAATCAGTACCGTTTCAATTTGATGATAGCCATGCAGCTTTCACATGTAAAGACTTTAATTGTAACAGAAAAGGGTCTTTTTCAATCTTATGTTAAAATTTTTACGTGTTAAGAGGTTTGGATAAATGACTACTCATTGCTGAAATTATGAGCAACAATTAAGTACACTACTAGTTCATTGATAGATTTGGGACACTTTTGAGGTTTTGAAGGTGCGCACTGTAACCTGTCCACTCAAATATTATCGAAACAAGCATTGGAATGTCCTTAGCGATCCAGCACATCCAATGCCAATAAACATCCCCCATTTTTTTCTCGACAATGCTCTCCACATGAGCAAGCAACAGAATCAACGGACAGAACACTACTCAAAATGATTGGAAGTTTAGTTCTTTTTTTTTGTTCAGAGAAATAAAATAAAGTGATCTCATCTACTTTTCTTTCATTTGAGTTTATTAAATGATCAGACAAAAGCAAATCTGAATATAATACGGCTAATGCACATGACATATACCAACCTAGAGATACAATCCTTCGGGAGTTCCTTCCTTCTTGCGGTAAAGGACACTTTCCTTGGATTTTTTAAAGTCTTCGTTCGTCACTTTCATACGGCGCTCACGTAAAGCCATCAGACCCGCTTCAGTGCAGATGGCTTTGATGTCGGCCCCGGAAAGGTCATCCTTGGCCATAATCAGCTCGGAAAGGTTCACATCATCTGCCAACGTCATACGGGCGGTGTGAATGTTAAAAATACGACGCTTGGTTTTCTCGTCCGGAAGTGGGAACTCAATCTTGCGATCAATACGACCAGGACGAATCAAAGCTGGATCGAGAGTTTCAATGCGATTGGTTGCCATAATAACCTTCACATCCCCGCGTGAATCGAAACCGTCCAGCTGGTTCAGCAGTTCCAACATGGTTCTCTGGATCTCACGTTCTCCTCCGGAATTAGAATCGTAACGTTTTGTGCCTACTGCATCGATTTCGTCAATGAAGACAATTGAAGGAGCATGTTCCTCAGCGACACGGAATAGTTCTCGAACCAGTTTGGGTCCATCACCCAAGTACTTCTGGATCAACTCCGATCCGACCACTCGCAAAAATGTCGCTGAAGTTTGATTGGCCACGGCCTTGGCGAGTAGTGTTTTACCCGTTCCTGGAGGTCCATAGAGGATAACTCCCTTCGGCGGTTTTATACCCATTTCTTCGTAGTATTCGGGATGAGTCAAAGGCAACTCTACGGATTCCTTGATTTCTTGAATCTGAGTGTCTAACCCTCCAATATCGGCATACGTTTCCTGGGGAGCCTTCTCCAGCTTCATAACGGTAACCATCGGGTCAGTATCGTCTCCCAGCACTCCGACCACGGCATGAACCTTATGATTCAGTAAGACCGAACACCCCGGTTCCAATTGATCTTTATCAACGAAAGACAGGATGCTAACGTAATGCTCACTTCCGACGGAAGTGGACACAATCGCATGATTATCGTCTATGATTTCCTCCAAGTTGCCCACAGACATTGGCGTTCCTCGCAGATCATCGACTTTGGAACGTTCCTCTTCGTTCTTTTCATCCTGGGGCTTTAGTCGTTCCTGGTTACGAATGAATTCCTCCTCCATCAGCAAATAATCCTTGATGCGCTCCAATTTCAACAACTTCAAACGACACCGAGTATGAGGAGTGACCTGGGGTAATTTCATGGCGGCATCCGGACCCTTGTTCTTCCGCTTTTTCTTTCCAACGCGCGTCGGAATCGGGGGCTCGTATTTCTTCTTCTTGTCTTTGTCATCCTTTTTATCGCCGCCACCTCCGGCTGATTGATTTTGTCCCTAAAACGAAAACGGAATATATTCAAAACGGATTGTCCTCAGATCGGTTTCTTTCTTTGCGATGACTGTCATTATTTTGGATAACATAACCTCTTTGAAAGTAAAACAAAAGATGATCATCCCAAAAACTACCATTCAATCATGTTCATTGTTACAAAACTATCAATAAATCAATAAATTTTGTCAACTTACCATTTTTTCTTAAAAATAGGCACAATATCTCCTAGAAAAAAGAGATTTCTACCAGATGCTTCCGTGAATTTACAGTTTTCTGCGATGATTACTGGAGCACTGAAGTTGCCACTCGAATCCGTCTGGTGCTTTTGTGGGCTGACTTCAACCGTTTGACAAGACAACGACGCACCCTGTAACTGAAAATAGAAGGAAACATGTAGGGTAGAGGCACATGTTTTCATCTAAAGCCTGATTTGCTGCTGGAAAGGAATCGATAAGGAAATTTCCCGCCAATTCGGGTTTATTCATAAATTTCATAACGCCAAAATGGTCATTTTTGACACCCACTCACCCCCTCGTAATACATTTTGTATGAATATTTTTCAAATTTTGTAAGATGTTACAGCTTAACGGCACCCACCCACCCCCTTTAGCGTTATGAAATTTGTGAATGGACACTTGCGCATTCTTTCACCACTGGACTATCGCAGAATTTTTTACAAGTGCTAAAACGCTAATAAATGTGTACGAGTGTATCTAATCCAGTCGGTGTTTTCAACGAGTTTATTTAACTCAAGAGCGGTGCGCATTCAGCCATCTCCAGCATCACCTCGCTCGTGTTGTGTATGAAAAGCGGCCTTTCCTCAGGGTGCGTGTATTCAGTACACGCATGCGACTGATCTAGGGTTAAGAAGATGAAAAATATTATTCACAATCCATAGAATAAGTGCTCTGAAGACACCAACATAATTCAATGCAATCCCGCACTTTTATTCGCATTTTCGCACTTATGAAACCGCACAGCTATTCACATATTAGCTGCGACGCACGGGGCCCGAGAAAACAATAGTTATAAATAAATGTTGGTCTTGATTTCTACCGGATACATAATAATAGATTTCAATTAATTGGGTCCTAAAATTTTTAATGAAATCTTGTTTTTATTCAATAACACGAAAGAGCATGTTCTTGCAACTACTTTAGCAATTTTTCCCGCTCAAATAACGGCTACATCATGTTTAAACTTTAATTTATAAATTGGGTCCATAAATGAACCTTGACACTTAAGATCATGTTTGACGTTCGCTTAGTCGACAAAAACACCACAGGGGTTTTAATTTTAACACTGGGGTTGTTCCTATCTGACATTTCGGAAGGGACACGGAAAACAAAATGCACCCAAAATTTGAGTTTAAGCCAAGGGGTGTGACAAAATCTGAAAAATTGTTTTTTGGACTCAAACTAACGGAAAACATTAGAAAATTGAGTAAACATGTGCTATTGGCCTAAACTTAAGCGTTTGGCACTAAAATTGGGACAGGGCTTTAGGACCCTATCCAGTTATTTAAAAGCGCTAATGGCTGCCGCAAACATGCTCACTTTCTGGTAGGGAACAGTCGATTTGACGTTTGGCTTGGGTCGTTTTATATTGAGCGGACCCAAGCCAAACGTCATATCGCCTGATCCCTACCAGAAAGCGAGCCTGTTTGCGGCAGCCATTAACGCTCGTAAAAACCTGGATTGAAGACACAAGCCAAATATAAGCGATTGAATTATTTAACATTTTTTTCAATCATCCACCTCAAGATGGCTGCCCGAAAACGATCATAGTGGAGAGACAGAAACATTCAAACCGTGTGTGAACCGTTGGCAGCGTTGCGCCTGATGGTAGTGGTGCTGCTGCTGCTTTGTGTTTTAGTTGACTGGCAGTATCAATGAACTGTGGTATATTGTGGTCACAGTTCCCAAGCCTGTACACTCAGAAATACGGATAGTCACAGAATGACTAAATTTTAGTAATTTATGACTAGTTTCTATCTGCCTCTCTTTCATCCTGCAGGAAATTTTATTCCTATTTGTCAATTCGCCTGGGTTGAAGCAGCGCTAAGCTTCAACCCAGTCGAAATGACAGTTAGGCTAAAAATCACAGCAGAATAAAAGAGAGGCAGATAGCAAATAATCATTAATGCATAAACTTTAGTAATTCTGTGACTATTTTTATATCTGAGTGTACCGTGCAACCCCGTTAATTTGTACGGTACCTCATGCAAACCATCAGGGTTCATTTTTAATTTGAACATCTAGTCAACCTAGAAAAGTGAAACTGGTTAGCTCTTTCACTGTTTTGTTTTAATTCAGCGTTTCGTTTCACTTTACTCCGTTCCATGAGGGCCCATTCAAAAATTTCATAACGCTAAAGGGGGTGGGTAGGTGTCCTTGACGTGTTACAGCTCATACAAAATTTGTTGAACACTCATATAAAAAGCGTTACAAGGGGGTGGGTGGGTGTCAAAATTGACCATTTTTGGCGTTATGAAATTTGTGAATAGGCCCTGTGCTAAATGACGTTTGAACTGTGTGGTGAATCTGAAGAAACATAGTAGGCCTGACGTTCAGACCGTCAGTTTGAAAACTGAGATCTTTTAGTGAACACAGGTTGTCAGTCGATATTACTTTGTGAACTTAATATTAATAAACCCTAAGATAGTTATTTCTATATATATATGCACAATTTTAGAAATTAGTGAATAATATAACATATTGGCGACGAGTAGAACCTGCGGTGATTCAAGCAAACAAAATCAGAAGGTAAACCAAATCAGTTTTTTACAAATGTTGGGAGATTGTTCCAGAAAGAAAAGTCAAGCTAAACAAGCGGTTACCCAGCAACAGATTGTGATACGCGGGTAAAAGAAAAAAAAACAAGTTCCCTTTACATGGGAACTGCCTCAGGAACGGATTTCATCCGTTGAGTTAGGCGGAATGGAAAAAAAAAGTTTACTTCAACAGTGAACTACCTCAGTGTCAGGCGGAAAAAAATCAAGTTCGTTTTATCAGTGAACTGCCTCAGTGTCAGGCGAAAGAAAGACCAAGTTCACCTAAGAAGGGAACTGCCTCTGGAGCGGTTTTGATCCGTTGAGTCAGGCGAAAAAAAAACAAGTTCGTTTTAACAGCAAACTGCCTCAGTGTTAGGCGAAAAAAACCAAGTTCACCTTAAAAGTGAACTGCCTCAGAAGCGGTTTTGATCCGTTGAGTCAGGCGGAAAAAAGGCTAGTTAATTACAAAAAAAAAAGAAAAAAAACTGCCAAAACAATGGATCGGTCCGTTTGGTCAGGCGATCGGCAATAGGTTGCTAATTGTAACCCCGTGTTAACTAGACTAAAATATTCAAAACAATTCTCCAATATTTGTACTTACACCATTTACATGGTACTATTGGAATTAATTTCAATCATTTCTCAGACATGGAAGAACAACTGTTCAAACTACCACCTTTTGAATGCGATAGCGTTCCAATAACGGAACTCAGGCAAAAGTGGTTTGACTATAAAAAGCAGTTCGAGTATATCGCGGCCGTCATGAGCAAGAAAAAGAAGAGAAAATTGAAGAGCATTTTCCTTCCTGTTTCTGGTCGTCAACTCCAACGGGTTTACGAAAGCTTGCCTGAGGTAAACCAAGAGTGCGAGGATGAAGAGGACGAATTTGATAGTATGATTCGTCGACTCGACCATTACTTTGCTCCCAAGCAGCTCGACACATTCGAGAGATATTCATTTTGGACTCAAAAACCAGATCCCGGAGAAACATTGGACAAGTTTTTGTTGCGGGCCAAAGTCCTGGCCAACAAATGTCGATTTGGATCATCGGAAAAAGAGAGCAGAGATGCAGCAGTTATAGACAAGATCGTCATGCTTGCGCTTCCCAAACTCCGCAATATGTGATATTATTCACTAATTTCTAAAATTGTGCATATATATATATAGAAATAACTATCTTAGGGTTTATTAATATTTAGTTCGCAAAGTAATATCGACTGACAACGTGTGTTCACTAAAAGATCTAAGTTTTCAAACTGACGGTCTGAACGTCAGGCCTACTATGCTTCTTCAGATTCACCACATCTCTCTTTCTTCCAGATCAAAGTTGATTGACAAAGTAATCTCGCTGCCGGGATGGTCGACACATTATACGAGGAGGGCGACTTGGTGGTGCTTGATCTTGATTGTACATCGGATTGTCATTGGTGTCATCAACGGTGGATGATGGTGGTGGATCCTGATCGTTCATCGAGTTGTTGATTGTATCGCCCCCCGACCAACCAGTCTTCATAATTCGTTATAGATCTTTGACCAACGATGGCGATCGCTAACGGTTCAAAACGAATCTATATCGATCGCTATCGAAAATCACTGACTGGTTGACCGGGCCATTACGGATGTTGATGTTTCTTCATTCGAAATTGCTTGTGGATTGTATATCTTCTTGAGATGGGCGATATTCCTTTCCAGGACGCTCCCTGAAACAGGATCAAGAATTTTAACGCGGTTTCCTTTTCTTTCCATGACTTCGTATTGGGTCTTGCCGAACGTTGTAGTAAGCTTTCCGGTTGATATAAGGTTTTGTAACAAAACGCGATCGCCTTTTTGAATATCTGTGGGTTTTGCATGGCGCCTTACATCTTCTCTTTCTTTACCTCTATGTTTCAGAACTCTATCTCTATCGTGAACTTCAGAGTTAACTGGAGGCGCCGTCTCGATATCGCTTATTGATGGTATTTTGGAACGGATTAGACGATTCTGCAACAGAACAGATGGAGCTTTACCTGTAACGGAATGTGCAGTTGTATTGTACATCATGAGGTAATCAAGAAAATCATTTTTCCAATCGCGATTCGTTGAATAACTTATTTTTAGCCGCTTCAAAAGAGAACTGTTCTGCCTCTCAACTTCACCGTTCGCCTGCGGCCAGTATGGCGCTGTGTGATTCAGAGTTATATTTCTTGAAAAACAATACTATTCGAACTTAGTACTAATAAACTGACATCCATTATCCAGAGTAATTGTTCTTGGATAACCTAAACGGACGAAGATTGGCTCAATACTCTTAATAGTTTCCTCTGACGTAATCTTCTTCATGGTGCACCCTTCCTTGTATCTACTATAGTAGTCCACAATCACTAGAAGGTATTCGCTCGATGGTAGAGGCCCCAGAAAATCCATCGCAACGTCTACCCAGGGTTATTTTTGCATTTCGCGGCGGCGCATTGATTCAGGTGCTGATGGTCTGCTAATCAATCGACAACCTTCGCAGTTTCTGACCGTTTTCCTTGCATCTTCATCCATACCCGGCCACCAAACCCTGTCACGAAGTCGTGATATCATTAATGTCTCACCAGGATGACCTTTGTGAGCAAGTTGCAGCATTCTTGAGCGTAGACTTTGAGGAATGACGATTCTGCACCCGCGAATTACGAAACCTTCGAGGAGGGCAAGATCGTTCTGAAAAGGTATGTATTTCTTAGTGTGGTAACTGGAACCAGCCGAACTCAAATGCCGTTGACAAACTGAAGCAAACTTCCAATAGTTCCGTTCATCTTCATCATTCAATTCGCGTATCGTGCTCAAATTTTATCTCTTTCTCACTCTCTCCTTCATTCAAGGCATCATCTTTCTTCTATCAAGAACGCATCCCCTATGATGATGCTTGATAGTATGTGTGTCTGTGATTGAGCGTTTCATCAAACGCTTATCCCATTCTCACATTCACCAATACAACCAAAGGCTACCATCGTGCAAGGGATAAAGCTTTTGTCAGCTTGAATGTCAAAAGAAAAGCTCACGCGCATGCGGACAAGCTTGTGCGTGCGCATTCTGCCTTGCGAAGATACACTGAGAGAATTGTTTCTACTATTTTTAAACATATTTTTATAACGCACATTTGATACACCACAATCGCTCTCTTCTCTACACTGGAAAAGGAAATTATTTCAGGATATAGTCGTCTATTTACCTTTGGGAAACTCATTACCAAATAAAACAAGGTTAATTCAAACAAGAGCCAAATCCCATTCATTCCATATATATTTCAAGTTTCAAATATAATCCAAAACCATTTCATATCAAATTAAAATCAAGCCTCACATAAATACCATCCAAATTTTTTTGAAATAATAACTACTTCAAAGTCTTTTTTATCTTTATTAACGTGCTTTTTAGTTAGTTCATCTAGGATCAAATTCCGTAAGAAATCATTACTCCAACTTCAATGTCGTATTCAATGATTATTTGAAGATGGTCCAAAATCATATTCAAGTCCAATCGAACCTAATCCAAATTCGATTCAAGATCTAAATTAAATCTAAACCATATCTAAATAAAATCTAATCCAAATCCAATTCACGTCTATTGTCATCAAAACCCAATATACAATGCTATTCAATACTCTTGAATCTGATCAAAATTAAATTACAAATCTAATCCAAACCCGTTTTGGATTGCAATCCTAATATATTAATATCATTTAAATTTAATCTAAATCTATTTCACTCCAATTCCAATACGATTCAAATACAAATGTAATCAAAAACCATTCCATATCAAATTCAAATCAAATATAGACAAAATTCAATTCATATCCAAATCAAACACAAGACCGTACAGTACTACTCAATCTGATCTAAATTCAATCTTTAATCAGTTTAAATCAAATCTCATTCAAATCCAACGTAAAACCGTTTTGAATCCAATCTAAACATATTCAAATCCATTCTTAGTGTCATTCGAACCCAATGCAATCCAATCTGAGCATAATTCTAAAGTCAATACAAGTACAACCCTAGTTCAATTCAAATCCAATCCAAATTTAATACAATTTTAACCAATTCCAATCCATTCTCAAATGCGTTACCATCTAATTCCAATTTCATTCAATTCAAATGCAAAACAATCCAAATTCAAACGACATCCAATCCAAATCCATTCCAATCCGATCCAAATCTAATTCAATCAAATAAAAAACCAGTCCATTATCAATTCAAATTCAAGTCAAATCAATTATCAATTTAAAATCAAATCCAGTCCAAATCGAATTTAATCCAAATCCCTTTTAATTCCAATGCGAATCAAAATTTAAATCCAATCCAAATCAAATTTGGTTCAATTCGATCCAATTCAAAATTAATCCAATCCGAGTCCAATCCAAATCCAAACAGATTAAATTCCAATCCGAATATAGTCCACATCAAATCAAATCAACGCCCTATCCAATCCAATCCAAAACAAGTCTTAATCCAAATCCAATCCAATCCAAATCTGAAATCCAATCCAATCTAAATCCATCAAATTTCAATTCAAATCCAATCGAATTCAAACCAATTCCAATTCTATTGAATTCCAATCAAATCAAATCTAATATAAAATTTTATCCAGTCAATATTCAATCCAAATCTAATCCAAATTCGATCTAAATCCAATTCAAACCGATCCAAATCCAGCCCAAATCATATCCATTCGAAATCCAATTCAAACATAATCCGAATCAAATACAAATCATATCCAATCCAATACTAATCCTAATCCAATCTAAATCCAAACCAATCCAAATTCGAATCAACTCCAAATCAAATCCAAATGCTATCTAAATCCAAACAAATTTCAATACAAATCCAGTCCAATCCATATCGAATCCAAACCAATTCCAATCCAATTAAAATCAAATCAAAATCCAATATACAATTCTATCCAAATTAAATCCAATCCAAATCTACTCCAGATACGATCTAAATTCAATTCAATCCAAACCAATTCCAATCCAATTAAAATCAAAATCCAATGTAAAATTCTATCCAATTAAAATCGAATCCAATTCTCCAGTCCAAATCATATCCATTCCAAACCGAATTCAATGCTATCCAATACATTCCAAATCTAATCCAAGTCCAATGCAAGTTCAATTAAAATCTATTCCACATCCGAATCCAATCCGAATACAAATAAAATCCAATCTAATTCAAATCCAATGCAAATCCTATACAAATACGATCCAACTCCAATCCAAATATAATCTAATTCCAATGCAACTCCGATTCAAATCCAAATTGATTCAATTACAATTCAAATCCAATCCAAATCCAATACAATATAAACTTGAATCAAATCCATTTCCAATCCAAATCCAATCCAATCCAATTAAAAACCAATCCAACCAAAGCTCAATCCAATCCAAATTCGATTTAAATGCAATTCAAATCTTACCCGATTTCGATCTAAATCCTATCCCAATTCCAACTCAATCAATTCCAACTCTGTTTGAATCCAATACAATCCAAATCCAATGCAACTCCAATCCAAATCCGAATCAAACCCAAATTTAATCAACATTTCATTCAAATCCAATAGAAATCTTATCAAAACCAATCAAAATACTGTTCGGAACTCATCTAAATTATAGTTCAACCCACACTCAATGCAATTTAATCTGATCAAAATCCAAATCCAATAAACGCAATCAAAATCCGATTGAAATACAAAACAACTCCAATTTAAATGCAATACCATGTAAACCGAAAAAGTATCAAATCCAAAAAACAATCCTCTGAATATTATCTTTGTTTTTGATCAAACTATCTTCGAATCTGATGCATTTTAATCATCGGAATACGAATTTAATCACAGTTATCCGATAAAGACAACCAAATTTCACTTCACATTTCCTTTCAAACTTTTTCCAATTATTATTGTGTCAGTTTCATTGGCAGTCAGAAAAAAAACTTAACAATCAATCACTTCTATTCAGAATCATCACAAAGCATAAACTTGGAGACCTGTCGCCCTAGAAAATCTAACTTCGGAGACCTGTTACTCCTGAGAATATAATCTCAGAGACCTGCCACTCTGAAACGTATCCTCGGAGACTTGTCGCTCAGTTGAAAGTAAACTACAAGAACTGTCGCTCCAGAAAACTCCAGAAAACCAATCCAAACAAAATCCGAATCAAATACAAATCATATCCAATCCAAAACTAATGCTAATCCAATCTAAATCCAAACCAATCCAAATTCGAATCAACTCCAAATCAAATTCAAATGCTATCTAAATCCAAACAAATTTCAATACAAATCCAGTCCAACCCATATCGAATCCAAACCAATTCCAATCCAATTAAAATCCAAATCAAAATCCAATATACAATTCTATCCAAATTAAATCCAATCCAAATCTACTCCAGATACGATCTAAATTCAATTCAAACCGATCCACATCCAGTACATTCCAAATCCTATTCAAGTATAATGCAAATGAACTCCAAATCAAATCCAATACAAATCCAATTCAAACCCAAATTCAATCAACTTCAACTCAAATCCAATTCAGTCCATATCAAATCCAAACCAATTCCAATCCAATTAAAATCAAAATCCAATGTAAAATTCTATCCAATTAAAATCGAATCCAATTCTCCAGTCCAAATATTCCAAACCGAATTCAATGCTGTCCAATACATTTCAAATCTAATCCAAGTCCAATGCAAGTTCAATTAAAATCTATTCCACATCCGAATCCAATCCGAATACAAATAAAATCCAATCTAATTCAAATCCAATCCAATCAATTCAAATCCAATACAATATAAACTTGAATCAAATCCAACTCCAATCCAAACCAAATTTAGGTCAAATCTATACCAAATTTAATTCAATTCGCATTCAAATTCAATCATGTTCCAATTTAAACGCAATCAAAATCCGATTGAAATACAAAACAACTCCAATTTAAATGCAATACCATGTAAACCGAAAAAGTATCAAATCCAAAAAAAAAAACAATCCTCTGAATATTATCTTTGTTTTTGATCAAACTATCTTCGAATCTGATGCATTTTCATCATCGGAATCCAAATTAAATCACAGTTATCCGATAAAGACAACCAAATTTCACTTCACATTTCCTTTCAAACTTTTTCCAATTATTACTGTGTCAGTTTCATTGGCAGTCAGAAAAAAAAAACATCACAATCAATCACTTCTATTCAGAAACATCACAAAACATAAACTTGGAGACCTGTTGCCCCAGAAAATCTAACTTCGAAGACCTGTTACTCCTGAGAATATAATCTCAGAGACCTGCCACTCTGAAACGTATCCTCGGAGACTTGTCGCTCAGTTGAAAGTAAACTACAAGAACTGTCGCTCCAGAAAACTTTCCGTTGGAGATCTGTCGCTCCTCAAATATGTTCTCAGAGACCTGTCGCTCTGGAAAATTCAGTAGCGGAAACCTGTCGTTCCGGAAAATAGGCAAGGAGACCTGTCGCTCCACAAAGCATTCCGCTGGAGACCTGTCGCTCCTTATTATATGTTCTCAGAGACCTGTCGCTCTGGAAAATTCAGCAGCGGAATCCTGTCGTTCCGGAAAATAAGCAAGGAGGTCTGTCGCTCCACAAAGCATTCCGTTGGAGACCTGTCGCTCCTTATAATGTATTCTCAGAGACCTGTCGCTCTGGGAAATATAGTATCGGAAACCTGTCGTTCCGGAATACAAACAAGGAGACCTGTCGCTTCAAAATCCGTAATTGCAAGAACTCATCGTCCTTGTAATTAACGAAAACTATTGATCCGGAAGTCTTCAACAAAAGCACATTCCCTAGTTTCCATCACTACATACCTACCGATAAGCGCCATTGTGATAACTGGAACCAGCCGAACTCAATTTTGCAAGAAATTGCAAAATAAAATTAAAGGTGATCGTTCACCCCAAATGCCGTTGACAAACTGAAGCAAACTTCCAATAGTTCCGTTCATCTTCATCATTCAATTCGCGTATCGTGCTCAAATTTTATCTCTTTCTCACTCTCTCCTTCATTCAAGGCATCATCTTTCTTCTATCAAGAACGCATCCCCTATGATGATGTTTGATAGTATGTGTGTCTGTGATTGAGCGTTTCATCAAACGCTTATCCCATTCTCACATTCACCAATACAACCGAAGGCTACCATCGTGCAAGGGATAAAGCTTTTGTCAGCTTGAATGTCAAAAGAAAAGTTCACGCGCATGCGGACAAGCTTGTGCGTGCGCATTCTGCCTTGTGAGGATACACTGAGAGAATTGTTTCTACTATTTTTAAACATATTTTTATAACGCACATTTGATACACCACACTTAGCACCATCCCTAATCGCACCATCAGTCCAATCTGAAGTCAATAGAGCATCCTTTGACTAGAAGTAGTTCTGGATCAGTAATGATTGCATTCTTAATTTCCGAAACGTCTACAGCCACTGAATCTGTAATGGCGCTAATGTAGAGTTGATCATCACATTTGTCTACGTCTTCGTTAATTGTCGTTAGAGATAGCCGAGATAATGAATCTGCTATATTTTGTTTACCAGGCCTATAGACAATCCTAAACTTGAACGGTTGCAGCCTAAGTACCCATCTTTCAATGCGTCCGGGAGGCTGTGATGTGAGATCTTTTAGTGAACACACGTTGTCAGTCGATATTACTTTGCGAACTAAATATTAATAAACCCTAAGATAATTATTTCTATATATATGCACAATTTTAGAAGTTAGTGAATAATATCACATATTTATTCACTAATTTCTAAAATTGTGCATATATATAGAAATAACTATCTTAGGGTCTGTCTCATTTGCGTTGTTAAAACGAGTTCGAACTTAAATTTGACAGTTCAGGAATTATTTCCCCTCCAATCAATTAATGGACTGTCAAATTTAATTTGTATCTGGTCCAATTCGCAATCGTTGTCGATTTAGGAAATTTCAAAACAAAATATTGTCGCACCGACACCAAGCCGGACAGCGCACAACTCACACTCGACACGCTTTGAAATCAAATGATTCAAGAGCGGCGCTGCATTCTAACGATTTTTTTGAACACAGTGCACTAATCACATATTTGTGCGACGCTCAGACAATTAGAATTAAACAATTAAAAAACGTGTTTGTCCTTCTTTATACCGGATTCACAACATCTTCAAAAAAATCGTTTGAAGGAGAGTTTATCCGTAATGGTTTACCATAATGTCATTAGTGTGAAACCAAAGAAGAGACCGTGAAATAAAGTTTTCTACATTTGTACTATTGCATAGCCAGCATGAGCGCAACATCTCTTAGGGCGAATATTGTTAATACCCTAAAGAGTTAAATAAACATCAACGTTTTACGTCTTGAAAATCTATCACTGCACGACACTTGCTGGAGACTGTGAAAAGTTTTTCACAAAGGATTTTTCAATTTGAGCAACAAAATTAATGCTTTTTTAAATTTTCTAGGGAGTCCTACGTAAGAAATATTTTGAATTTTGATACACCCTCTCCCCCTAAAAGCCTTACGATTTTTTCGAATGAATTATTAGTGTGGGATAAAATTCTGATTCTCAATCCAGCCCACTTTTCAGGTCCCGTTTGGGTCCTATAACAACTGTGTAAAATTTCATCTCGATCGGTGAAACTATAATTTAGCGCAAGCCGTTAAAAGTTTGTATGGGATTTACTATGACAAAACTCACTTTTGCAAATAAAAATCGTCAGAGGACGCTTATTGATTTCTATAAAAAAAAATTGAACGCAGACCACGATATGTAATATTATGATGAAGAACATTATCGAAGACCACGAAGCACTCCAACTCTTGACAAAAGCAAAGTTTGAAATATCTATCAAGCTCATGATGCTGATGACAACCCAGGTAACCAATAAGCACTGTCATAAGCGGTATATGGGACGTTCAACGGCTTTTCAGTGCCAACTAGCATCATAAGACATTTTTAACTGCCTCTAGGCACTGTGACTTTTAAGCCCTGAAAGTAGCCGTATATAATTATATAACGCTATGCTACAGGGCTTGTAAACCCTGTGCCTATAAGCAGTAAACAACGGCTGCCAATGCTTATGAACAGCTTAAAGTGTCAAAACGTTCATGTCAATTATAGCATAACAAATATCAACCAAAACAAATTTATTGTGAGCCATGATGAAATTTGGTAGATTTTCACCGACTAAAGATGCTATTTATTAGATCAAGATCTAATGTGACGATATCTGAAAACAAACTATTGTGTAGCGAAATATGGCAAAATTGTATAAATAGTGGAAATACTGTACTGATGAATTGCCTCCGCAATATTGTTTCTGAGTTGCCTTGGGATTTGCTGATTCAGGAAGAGGGAATTATACGAAATAGATTAAAGAACATTTGGGGGGAATGGTGGAGGTTCATGCCAGGATATAATTACATTGAATTCCTTATTAACAAAATATGTTCAGAAAACTTGTTGAGGATTTTGGTTCTCTAGCAGTATCGTATGCAATGAATCCAGGGCCAATTAATTATTGCGGGCTTTATCAGCATCTTCAATTCCTTTCGAATATAAACAAACATGCTGCAGCAACTTTTTTGCTTTAAATATGCTACCGGTCAATGTAAATTATCAGTACGTCGGTGGAGCAGTTGGATAATGTGGTACAAATCATCTAATAGTATTCTAAGAATCATTAGTTCGAGTCTTGACCACGAAACAAAAAAGTCGACTAAGAATAAAAAAGGAAAAGTACAGAACGTAAACAAAATATTTTTTCTTTTTTTTTTGATCCCTGTGCTATAAAATTTTGACACCTATCCATTCAGAGACTCGGAACGAGTAGGCTGCTTATCAGCCAAATAATTCGCCAAAAGTGGTTCTACAACAGCCCTTAATTATGATATAGTTCCAATCAGCCCTGTTAGCCAAGCTTTTAAATCGACTATAGAACCGACTTGATGCCGTTTTATTCGGCTTAGTGGTTACTTGGGAAAGATCGCTGAACATTTTGAACGATCTAGTTCTATTGGACAAAAAATGCACTGTAATTATACAATATTTGAACAATGATAAACATTTGATACCTCTCCAATGAAACAAAAATAATATGAAAAAATAGAGAACTGTCAAATGAAATAACCAAATTATTGGTTGTTGCTAACAAAAAAAAATGAACTTAATTTGATAATCGCAAAACTATCAAAACGGTTTTTTAGTTTGTTTCAGCCATTATGACATTGTGAAAGCAAACTAATTTTGTGTATGTGTAATATTCGACGTAGAATTTTCGTTTAAATAAACTAGATTTTGTTTGTTTTGGGGTATGCAAAGACCTGGACTTAAATGATCAAGATAGAGATTAATAAGTGATTTCAAAACTACGAGTTTTCACTCAAAAGAATGCCTAAAAACGAAAATGGATGTTATAATTGTTTTCAAAAATTTATCCGGATTGGCATCAAAAATTCCTCAAAGAGCCCCGACAAAACATTCGGACTTCTCGACAAAAATGATTGAGAACTATTCACCTGAAACTTTCCAGAAAGAGGCAAAAATCCCTACCTTTTAGGCCTTTCAATTTTAGTTGCAACTAGTGACTTTTTAGTTACAAGGTCAAAAGTGACTCGCTAACAGCCCTGCAGCTATTCCTTTTGGCCAACACAGAAATTTTCTGATTGACCATGACCATCCGGATTGAACAACCTACACCTACGGAAGCTTTATATTTTGGACGCGGCAAAAGTTAGAAACGGTTTTTCTTCGAAGTTGGATTTCTCTCGGAATGTATGCTAGATACCTAACTTCGGAAGTGGAGCATTCGATTCGCATCCGGATTTGCTCTAATGCGCCCTGCTTCCGAAGTAGGGTATCTTGCATGGATACCGAGATAAATCCGGCGAATTGCATTTTCTAACTTACAATAGTTCCTTGGTGCAGCTGGGAGGTCAGACCGATGGCCACATCGGTAAACGAAGCGGGACGAAAAACGTGGACGACACCCATAACAAGAAACACGAACTTGAGAAATAATTCTCGATCTGTCAAAAATAAGTCTCCTCTGCAGAGCTGCCAGATGATTTGATAGAAAATCTGTATCCACCAGGAAGTGTAGAACTAGCCCTCGTGCGTTAAAATACACTCAAATAAAGATTAAAAAAAAAAAAAAAAAAAAAAGTATCCACCAGGTTAGAAAATCTGTGCTCCATACAAATTGAATCTGTGTCAGAATAAGAAAATCTGTGTAATACAGATAAATCTGTATATGTGGCAGCCCTGCTCCTCTGTGGGAAGGCTTGACCACGAAGATGCCCACCAGGTACACAGTGGTACCGACAAAACCACCAGAGGAATTTTGGTACGTGAACGGGAAGAACACGGAAGGCACACAAAGTACTTTTGCTCGTCGCGGCGGTCGGTTTATTACTACAATAACATAACATAAACAACAACATACATACGAATCACAGGGTCGGCGCAAGGCAATGATGATAAACATCGTCAACATAAAACAGACTGGTCCAAAATTACAACACTCCTCCTCGATATATTCATCACTTGTCTTAACAGTCACAAAGTCTTGAACAGTTCTCATTGGACAACACAGTCTCCACAAAGTTCCTCCTCTTGCACCAAACACTCCTGCTTCGTCAAGTATACCACAAAGTTCACATAGTCTATTCACGATGTCACACTTAGCATCGGTTTCCCTCGTCAAAACAGTCGTAAAATAGTTCTTGTTCACAGCACTCCTCCTCAACGGGATGCCCAGCTGCAGTTGTCCGGCGGTTGCCACTCTCCACAACTTTTAAAGCGTACAGCTCTCCACGAAGATCCGCTACTGCTTGCACTTTCCCGCTGGAACTCACTATTTGGCACTTGGACTTCACAAAGTTCACTCTCAGTCCCTTTTGTGCCAGCTTCCGGACTGAAAGCAATCCACAGTCCAGCTCTGGAATATACAACTCGTCTTTCACTGCGATTTCATTCGTTTTTCCTTTTTCATCGACGCACTTCAGGAAGCCTTCTCCAACACCGGCGGATCTCAGCACTGAGCCATCCGCCAAGTTCACTTCAACCTTCACACTTTCTTCGATCTTATCGAAGAACTTCCTGTCGCTGGTCATGTGGCTCGAACAGCCACTGTCCACGTACCAGCTGCTCCGCTTCCACTGACCTCCAACACCGAAACAAATTCCCGGGTTTTTCTTTACAGCTTTCTTCACTTCCGGTACCTTTTCTTCACTGTCACGTAGCAGTCGGCAATCTCTCCGGAAGTGGCCTGGTTTCCGACAGTAGTAGCACACTCGCTGTCTTCTTCTTCTTCTTGTGCCTTCGTTACTCGCTCCCAGCGCACGATCACTGCGCTCACTGGACACATCACGCTTCTCCATCCGTCGGTGGTACTCGTCCATCAGCCGCTGCTTCACGAACTCCAGAGTCTGGTCGTCATCTGGCCGGCTTTCCAAAGCCGTCACCAACCCGTTGTACGACTCCGGCAGACTGCGATACACCATCGCTACTTGCAGCGAACTCTCGAGCTTCTGCCCCGCACACGACAGCCGATCGAACAACTCTTCGATCGCGAACAGGTGCTTCTCCATATCCGCACCTTCTTCGTAGTTGAAACTACAAAGCGACACTCGCGACGTCACCGTAGCCTTTTCGTGGTACTTCTTCAAACGTTCCCACACATCGACCGCAGATTTTGCGTCCTTCACTAAAGCTAACTGATTGTCCTCGAGATTCAGAATGATCAAGGCCTTTGCCTTCTGATCTTCATTCGACCACGCCACAGTTACATGTTCAGGTTTCACTTCAGAAACCGTATGCCACAGATCGACACTGATCAGTAGCATTTCCATTTTCACCTTCCACGTTTGATAACTTCGATTATCCAAACGGGCGATAACAATTTTCTCAGCCATTTCTGAAATTTTCGTTTTTCCGTTGGCGCACACTGTACTCACGAAGGTACAGCCAACAACACTTTCGAACGTACCCGCCGTACAATACACACGCGCCGGCGGTACACCACACAGAGTTACTGTTCGATTTCAATCGATCACCACCACGGCTACGGCAACGAATTCGCGGCACAAAATGGCACAAAACTTCTTTCTTCGGCTTCGTGGGACAAAATGGTGCAATCTAACCACAGCCTAACCGGCACTCTGGACGCCGTTCTGGTTTTGAAGCCAGACAAACAAACGGCTCCAACGACCACACCAAACACTTCACAGTCCCGGTCGCAGCTGTTCTTCTCATACAGCAGCTGGACCACTAGCCAAACGAGTCTAATTGAATCAATTAGCTCCCACCGACCGGCACCACACAGGATAAAAATGTTCACGAAGCGATTTACACACCGCGATTGTTCCGAGCCAAACTTTCCGGTTCTTTCACTACACTGGGCCCATTACCTGTGGGAAGGCTTGACCACTAGTGTGGGACAAAATTTAGATTCTCGCTCCAGTCCACTTTTTGGATTGCATTTAGGTTCCATAACAACTCTGCAAAATTTCAGCTCGATCGGAGAAACTATATTTTAGCGCTAGCCGTTCAAAATTTGTATGGGATTTACTATGGGAAAACTTACTTTTGCAAAGAAAAATCGCCAGAAATCGCCCATTGAACTCTATAAAAATTCTAAACACAGACCTCGATAGGTATTTTTACGATGAAGAATATTGCCGAAGACCGCGAAACAATCCGACACTTGTGAAAAAAGTTATTCAATGAAAACCTATTGTCAACGCGACGTTAATTAACCCGTAAAGGAATAACAATAATAACAAAATCGGGCAAAATTTCCGAATAGTCTATGCTTAATAACTTTCGTCAACAGCATCGGATTGCTTTGCAGTCTTCGGCAATGTTGTTCATCGTAGAAATACCTATCGAGATCTGTGTTCAGAATTTTTATAGAGGTCAATGGGCGGCCTCTGGCGATTTTTCTTTGCAAAAATAACTTTTTCCATAGTAAATCCCATACAAACTTTGAACGGCTGGCGCTAAAATATAGTTCCTCCGATCGAGCTGAAATTTTGCACAGTTGTTATGGGACCTAAATGCAATCCAAAAAGTGGACTGGAGCGAAAATCTAAATTTTTCATATAATCGTGTCCCAGGCTATTGACCACGATGATGCCCACCAGGTACACAGTGGTACCGACAAAACCACCAGAGGAATTTCGGTACGTGAACGGGCACACAAAGTACTTTTGCTCGTCGCGGCGGTCGGTTTATTACTACAATAACATAACATAAACAACAACATACATACGAATCACAGGGTCGGCGCAAGGCAATGATGATAAACATCGTCAACATAAAACAGACTGGTCCAAAATTACAACATCCTCTGGAGCAGACTTATTTTTGACAGATCGAAATCAGAGGGGAAATAATTCCCGAACTGTCAAATTTAAGTTCGGACTCGTTTTAACAACGCAAATGAGACAGACCCTTAGGGTTTATTAATATTTAGTTCGCAAAGTAATATCGACTGACAACGTGTGTTCTTCGCTTAATGTGTAAATCCATTCGTTTGCTTGGTAATAACAAGCTACACACTCGGTTACCAATGGCTTTTAGGGCGAGATTTCCAAGTTATGCGAAAACTATTCACTGAATGGATCGTTTTTATCCAGGTTTATCGCCGTGAAACTCGTTGCAGGATCCACCCTATTGATCAGAATTATCAGTCACAGGGGAATGTATGAAAAACAATAATAATATTCTGACAGTACAGATGTCATGAATTATTTTCGTTCGACGATCGGACGTGGCGATTGTTTTTCAATAAGCAATCGATTTTCTCTGGATAATTTCGCATTGATATAGCGAATACCGCGAATTAGAAGTTCCGTAATAACGTGATCAATCGATAATGGGTCTTTGCAAGTGTCCTAAGCGGCAAGTGACTACGCAATTCTGCTTCGAACATCGGGTGAACGTCTGCGAAAATTGCATGGTTGTAAATCACACCAAGGTAATTCCGGCCTCGGCTAAAATTCGGCTCTGACATCATGAAGGAATGGAGTGCTAATTACGCTTGTTTCCTTCTAGTGTACGGTTCAATCATACATCCAGTGGCTAAAGGATAGTGATTTTGATTCGTCTTGTCCATTGTGCGGAAGTCCACTTGACAACGAGGATTGTGTGCGACTTATCTGCTATCGTAAGTAAAATATGCACGGTGTCCCGCTAGACCGTTATTATATAAATAAACTCAATCGAAAATGCACATAGGGTCATTCTGGCCCTCTGGGTTAATTCAAAAAATTCCTAAGGGGAATCTCGAGAAATCTTGATTTGAAGAATTTAGCTAAGACATTTGAAAAAATCTTTATAAGAATAATTCTAATTACAGTGCCCGTTCGGTTTTGGTAACATGCTAAAATTATTCATGTTGCCTGAATCGAACCGTGCCAACATCAAACGGTTGTTTCAATTAAACACATTGAATTTATCTATTATGATCATGGTGAACCTCAATAAAGCTCACAGAAACATTGAGAATAATAGGAATTTGTGAGTGATCCTGAATCCATTTTTTATATGCATTTCCCTGTTGCCAAAATCGAACGGGCACAGTGCCCAATTAGTCAATTGTGTAGCACCAAAAAAAAAACAACTTAGGCAACACTATCATTATAATTTACTAAAACTGAATTAAGCTATTATTAACATTGGCAGTTCAGATTCAGAGTAATTCTTCAGTTATTTTGCTCAAAACATCAAATCAATTTTTCACGAGATTCTTCTAAGCGATTTTTCTTGAATTCTCGCAAAATTTGTGATCTCGCCCTAAAAGCCATTGGTAACCGAGTGTGTAGCTTGTTGTTACCGAACAAACGAATGAATTTACAAGTTATTCGACAATTCTAGGATGAAGAGAAGATACTCCTTTATCTCCCAGTGGTGATAGTTTTGATCCTGGTCCATTCATTTGCTTAGAAATAAGGAGCTACACACTCGGTTACCAATGGCTTTTAGGGCGAGATCACAGGTTATGCGAGAATTGAGTCAAAAATGCAGAGTGACCTCATTAATCGTCCTGTATTCGGTTTTAATGGGCAATAATTTAGTTTTTCATAATAACGGTCTAGTGGGGCACCGTGATATCCATCTGAATGGTTAGCCTTCTCAAATTGGGACGTATTTCTGATTCCAGATGTGTTTCATTGGAAATGTTTGAATGCGAAACAACAATCCTTGCCGGCAAATACTGCACCTGGGGGACATACATGCCCAACCTGTAGCGATCCTATTTTCCCACCAGTCAATCTAGTCTCACCAGTGGCCGACGTTCTCCGGACAAGATTGGGACAGGTGAACTGGGCGAGAAACGTTCTTGAGCTTCCGTTGGTATGTTTTCTTCAACTTAAATTTGCTGAATCCATTGCTAAGTCTTTACAATTTCAGCTATCGGAAGATAAACCAGATTATTACACCACTGCGACCACTTCGGCTGGGGTTCACAATGGAAATACCTTTGCGTCCAGTATGTCCCAAACCAGATCGAACGAACGACCCGAAAGTCCTCACTCAATTGTTAACATGGAATCGTACGTTAGTAATGCATCACCTGCTCTAGATTTTCACGGTAAATATCTTGTTTTATATTGCCATTGAAGTTGATGAATTGAATACTTTTCGTGTAGAGTATCCTAACGGCATATCTGGGATTGTATAACATTTTTCGGTAAACCACGTTGCAGTACCATTTCGCGGTTTTTATAACCCAAATTTGGTTTTATTTGCTAATTTATCTTTTCTGTACCTCATAATCTAACTATTGTAATCTTTTGGCTTGAATTTCCACAATTTTCTGCTGATTCAAATGAATTTGGCGCATCACTAAAAAAAACTATTCCAGTTTCTTGAACTGTTTTAGGAAGTTAAGCAGGATGGTCGATTCTGGATTTATACGAATACTGTTCGAAGGTCATTTGAGACATTTCCATAATTATTTTGCACGGATCGATCAGAATTGCAGTACCATCAGTGCACCAGATTCCGCTCATTTAAGGGAAGCTATGTGTGGAAAAGTTTATTATGAAATAAGTATTGGGTCGATCAATACTATTTTTATGTCACAATGTAGCTCCAAGTATAGGTAATAAGCGGCAAAATAAGAAGAATTTAAAAAACTTTCATAAAATAATATTTAATTGCATTTGTTTTGCTCATGGTAAACGGATTTCGTTACGAACTCACTAAAAACTGCATTATTTCGAATTTCGTTATTTATCCTGATATTTTTTATGGTCAAACCATAGCAACTACTGCAATAAAAAAGGCTGTATACTAAAATCGACATTTCTTTAGAATTTTGTTAAATTTTCTGCATGAGCGGTTATTGGAACACACAAAAATACCTAGTGACCCAATAACCGCTCACGAGGTCTTGTGTTTTCAATATAAATAATTATTTTATCAAATGAAAATAACGTCAGACGACTTCATTTGAAAGTTGTTAATATTGCTAGAATGTATCCGTGCGACGTGTTGGTTTTTGACACGAATTTTTACACTAGTGAGCAAAAATAGGGGCATAAGCGGATACTGGTACACTGATGGTATTCGTAATTAATTCATAAACCATTGATATATTCCAATTCATTTGGAACTATTCAGACCAGTTCCGGACTCCCTAGATCTGGTGCCTGGGACATCAATTAAGGACCAAAGCCTATCATGCGACACATCAATCTTCACTTTTTTTTTCGGCCGGAAGTATAAAATGATGCATATTAATTATGTACAATGTTGGTCTGGGTCATTTGGCATAAGGTAATTTGATATAATTTCAATCTTCAAGATTTTTCGTTGGAAGTACCCTCCCCTTGGTTATGCGACCTTGCCGCGATGGGAGGGCATAATCCATTAGCCCATATGATGGAAACCAAAGGCGTAACTTGTAGTAGTGGTATCACATTTTGGCATTTTTTGCTTAAAGCCGCGTTATAATTCATATGGCATAGACGCACTAATATCTCGGATGTGATCCAACAGACATTCTGCGTCATTGATAGAATTGATGCCCATTTCAAATAATTAATCTATTCGAAGTGGACATTAATACTATTAATGACGTTCAGTTTGTCTTTTGCTAACCAGAATGATCCGTAGCCACTCTTACTATTAGCTAGCTAGACACATCGTTATCATATACGACGTAGGGAATACTTAGGAACTCTTAGGAAAATGACTAGTAGATTCACTGATTAGAAATAAGTGGCGTCAATATTATTTTAATATGGTTTTTACATTACCATAATAAGAAATCCCTCATTTGTAACAGCTCTATAAATAATCTAATTCCAGCTTCATTTTCGCAAAATTTACAAGTAGAAAGTAGGCGTTGTGAAGCATTGCATTTGCCACCGAAAAGTTAATCTTGAAGGAGACTGTAATAGAAGCCTAAGGTAACTTTACTCTTTAATATTCACTATAAAAATGACTATGGAAAGCAAGACGCTGAGATCGATCATTAGGGTACACTTGCTAGTTTCGAAAAATTGTTGAACAGACAAGGAAAGCGACTTTTTTCTTTAACCCACCGTCGGTCGCCCTAGTGTACTGAGTACACGCACTTTGCGAAAAGCCGAAAAACACGTTGAAAATCTCTTCAAATTGATCCGGGTGTTGGTTCTATTCCAAGATCTACTCTTCTTGTACAGAAGAAATTTTTCGAAAAAATCACCGAAAAGTATTCGAAAACATCGTGTTTTTAACCTAGGTTTTTACGCGTGTACTCAGTACACCAGTGCGACCGCTCGTGTAACTTTTTTTACCGGGCCCGTCACACGAGCGGTCGCATCGTGTACTGAGTACACGCAGAGCAATTTTGCTTTTCAATCTAAAGCTAGGCAAGATAGAGTATTGATGTCTTCGGCAAATTTCTTCAGTTCAATGGTACCAATTGGTCAGTGAACAAATGAAACTTTGGAAACATCCTCAACTTCCAGTGGCCATCGGATTGTTCCCTGGGGGAACCGATGAAGGGGACATTTTGCAATGCAACTTCTCGAACACAAATATCTCAGGATCTAGATTGTTTAGCACGATGGTGTCTTCGGCAAAGTTGTTCAGAAGGTCAAGGACTAATATGTGATAGGCCGCTTGTTTCGGAATTCTGCCACCAGTTGGCGCTAGTGAGCATGTAATGTTTCAAACACAGATATCTCAGGATCCCGACTACCTAGAAAGATGCGGTCTTCGACAAAGTTGTTTAGTAGGTCATGCACTAACATATTATAGGCCATCTAACTTGAAATTCTGCCATCAGATGGCGCTAGTGAGTATACAATATTTCAATCACGAATATCGCAGGATCCCGATTTTCGGCAAAGTTGTTCAGTAGTCCAAGGACTAATATGTGATGATCTATTTGATTTGGAATTCTTTCACCAGATGGTGTAAGTGAGCATAACATTTTTCGAACACATATATCTCAAGATCCCTATTATCTAGAAAGTTGACGTCTTCAACAAATGGAGATGCGTACACAATTACATTATGTCTCCGACCTCAGAGTCATTCCGGCAAGAACCCAAGAGCTGAGAATTCGATAATTTTTAAAATCGAATCTCGGAACATATTTTACCGAGATATCGGCGAACCGAATTTTTCACAAAATAAGTACTGTACGGTGTTGGTAACATTTGTTTTTGACCCCAAGGCAAAGGGTTTCCTAAATATGTTATGATATAGCATTAATTATAAACAATGTATATAACAAAATCAATTAATAGGATGATTTACTATTTCAATATCTTAATAATTTAACTACAAAACTGAGTCACAAAAAAAAGTTAAATTTCAGCATGCTTCGTTTATAGCAACATAAATAATATTGAATTTTGTTGCACTGGTATATTGTGAAACCTCCATGAGTCAATTTTTCGCTACTCGATATCCACTCATAGAACCATAATAAAATTCAAATTTCATGTTTACTGTAATTATCTCCAACAATAGCTTTTCAAGGTACTGTACATAACGCGATATTACAATGAGTCGATGATCCCTTCAATTTTCAGAGCGATCATAGAGCGTTGACTATAATGATAAACCCAGAAAATATGATTATACTAGAGATGCACTGAGAGCATTTTGAATTTATTTATAAACCACACAGGCAGTGACTATAGATCGTTGCACGCCTGACGTAACCTCAAAACTAAGTGGTGAACTCGCCAAGGGCGAAAAGCCACTCTAATAAAGATAAATAATAATAATAACCTCAAAACTCCGTATAAAAAAAATGTCAACAATTCCAGCAGTGGATGACAGAAATGGGGAATTTTTTGTGACCTCACCATGCACTCTTTTATCACATTCGATGTGATTCGAACAATGTTGTAGTGTGCGTGTCATCCCGTGAGTCTCCATAATAGACCGAGCTAACCGGAGACGTCACTTTCACTAACACACACCCATATTCATTTTTGTGTAACAGCTTTCTGCCGCCCATTGGATAGGCCTTTTCATGAGACAGGTCCGTGTTTCCATTCGTTTCTATCGGTGGAGGACCGGTGCATTCAAGGGACTGTCATTTCCATTCAAGACTTCAAAGACCTTCCGAATCAGTTGATTTGAAACATCTCGTGAAAAGGCCTATAAGGCTATCCATGAGGACTTTCCGCGATAGGACTGACAGCTAAAAGTGTGCATGTAACTGAATCGAGAGGGTAAACAAAACATGCGAGTATGAGCCTATGCGTGCTATAAAACGTTTGACTTTTACTGTGCGCCCTGTTTTCAAGTTGCCCGTGAGAGAGAGCGAGACAGCACCAACACACGGCGCACAGTAAAAGTCATCAGAACAAAAGAATTTATGGCACGTACAGAGGCTCATTATAAGAGCTTAACGTTTTCCTTTGAAATCGAACGGTCACTCCGATCACGAAACGTCAAAAAATCATGGTAAACAAAAAATCAGAGGGAGTTGTGTACAAGACACGACCGCATGACGTTAACTAAGCCAAGTGATTTTTTGCAATTGAATTTTAGTCGATTTTCATATTTGCAGCCTTCCTTTAGTTCAAACTCTAACATAATATCGTGATGGTCCCAACATTTTAGATTTTTAATTGACTTCCAGTATAAAAGAAGAATGCGCGAAGAAGCAGAAATTGGTCTGCTTTTATAGTGCACTAGCTAACCCAAAGGAATCGTGGAAGACAATATGAACGAGTTTGGTTGCGTAAGAAAGGAGTCGACAGTCTATCGTCAAAAATCAAAAGTTTTCTCCGTCCGAGTAAAATATTGTATAAATTTCTGACCGATTGGTGGGAAAATATTGAAAATCTACCGATAAATGGCTGAGTTATTACCATTCAAAATCTTACATAATTTCGTGACGGTCGCAACATTTTAGATTTTCAATTGACACCCAGTATATTGCCGTAGGACGTAGTTAACGTCAAAACCAGCTGATATTGCCTCATTGCTCGATTGGAACAACGTTTGACAGATCTTTGATTCCAGTATTCACACATCTCTATATAAACAAATTCTGTGGATAACCCTACTTTCTGGATAAACTTGAACTTCAAGTAGTGAAGTAAAATACCTTAAATTGAATGAAAGATGACAGATTTGACAGATACGAGTATTAAAAAAAAAGACAATTTCGATCTCAATTGTAAGACCGTCTTCAGTGACAAGACTGATTTATTTATAATGTCTGCTACGTTTGCTGGCATGAAATTTCACTCAAAATGCCGTTTATACTTCGGTGTGATGCAAACGCAAAAGTTTATGGCTGAGATGGTCATGTGAGAGTTTGAACGGCTTGCGCAAGATTGATGTAAACACTGTTTAAGTGGAATTAGAAAAAAACTTAGCAATCGCAGACAAAGAAGACCGTCTCCGCGAGTTTCGTCTCAGGAATAAACAACTGAAGATGTCATTTTCATGATTATGTATTTACGATCCTAGACATTTGGGTTGTAAATATAGCATACTTAGTAGCACCATCTACTGGTAGAATTCCGAACCAAATGTGGCCCATCACAAGTTTGTACTTGATTTACTGAACCATTTAGCTGAAAACTTTATCTTTCGATGTAATCGGGAACCTCAGATATTAGCAATCATAAATCGGCATGCTCACTAGCGCCACCTATTGGATGAATTTTAAAACTTGAGGTCCTTCGCATTTAGGTTTCATCTAATGAACAACATTGCCGAAGAAGTTATATTTCTTAGTAATGAGGATATCTCAGGACATTTATTCATGAATCAGGATCCAAAGATATCGTTTGAAAAATTCCATGATCACTAGCACCGTTTTGTGGAAGAATTTCTAATCAAACGGCATAGCATATGTTTAGTCCTTGATCTACTAAACAGCTTTGCCGAAGACACCATCTTGCTATAATATCGCTATCCTGAGATAGTCGCGATCAATATACACCATGCTCACTAGCGCCATCTGGTGGTAGAATTTCTAGTTGGGTGGCCTATCACATGCTAGACCTTGACCTACTCAACACTTTTGTCGAAGTCGTCAACTTTCTAGGTAATCGGGATCCTGTGGTATCTGTGTTCGAAAAATGTCACGCTCACTAGCGCCATCTGGTGAAAGAATTCCGAATTAAATAGATCATCACATATTAGTCCTTGAACTACTGAACAAACTTTGCCGAAAACACCATCTTTATAACAAATCGGGATCATGTGATATTCGTGATTGAAATATTGTATACTCACTAGCGCCATCTGATGGCAGAATTTCAAGTTAGATGGCCTATAATATGTTAGTGCATGACCTACTAAACAACTTTGTCGAAGACCGCATCTTTCTAGGTAGTCGGGATCCTGAGATATCTGTGTTTGAAAAATTACATGCTCACTAGCGCCAACTGGTGGCAGAATTCCGAAACAAGCGGCCTATCACATATTAGTCCTTGACGTTCTGAACAACTTTGCCGAAGACACCATCGTGCTAAACAATCTAGATCCTGAGATATTTGTGTTCGAGAAGTTGCATTGCAAAATGTCCCCTTCATCGGTCCCCCGGGGAACTATCCGATGGCCACTGGAAGTTGAGGATGTTTCCAAAGTTTCATTTGTCCACTGACCAATTGGTACCGTTGAACTGAAGAAATTTGCTGAAGACATCAATACTCTATCTAGCCTAGCTTGCGATTGACAAGCAAAATTGCTCCGCGTGTACTCAGTACACGATGCGACCGCTGGTGTAACTTTTTTTTGAGCGACTGACGGAAGGTTAAGGATATATGAACGTAATGACCAATAAACACTTTTAACAACAAAAAACGAAATTAACTAGAACTACTACTAAACAGCCTAATTTTGTTAAGACTTGAAGACAATTGACATTTAAGACTCTAATCTTACGTAAAAGACAGGAGTAATCAGAATAGCACTTGAATGACAAATTATTCAAAACCATTTCGGCTAGACAGTATTAGTAATGACACTACTACACTTCTATTTCAAACAAATTCTGATGGAGCTGCTGATTTTCACAATGCTTGCTTTTCTCATTTTCTCAGATCAGTTGGCAGTTTATACTCGTCCAGTGCAGACGTGTTCTCCCATTCGCTCCAGTGCTTTTTCAATCTTGATCTCTGCCTATTGTTTCGGCTGATCCGCATTGTTCTCTTTTTTCCGCGTGTTTAACAGTCGTGCTGCTATAGTGGGGCCCAATCACGTGGCGACAGAAGTGACACAGACCTAAATCCATTTAAGTTGAAAAAGTTATCGTGATCTTTGAGCAGGTGCCAGTATCAAAAGAGTAATCTGAAGTTTTAAAGAAAAACCCAACCCGTCTCGTCAGCATGGCGCTGGCGGACGGATTCTCGCCCCATTTTGGGGATCCAGGTGGACCCGGAGGTGGACAAGGGAACCCGACGAATTTGTTCAACGGTGAGTACACCGGACGGCGCCTACCCGACTACATGGATCGTGATGGATCTTCTGGACCACTACAAATTCTGAGGATGCAGGCTATCAATGGTTCACTTCCGAATGATCCATTTCTCTTACGACTATCCGTCGAGAAGTGTATTGGAGGACCCATTGTTGGAGCCTACAAAGAGAACAAAGGGCTCTCCTATGTTCTCAAGGTAAGAAGCCAAAGTCAGTTCAAGCGTCTCATCAAAATGGATCAGTTAAACGACGGTACGGCCATCCAAATCTTGGAACACCCGCAACTTAACCAATCCAAATGCGTAGTATCAAACTACGATTCGGTTGGACTCTCTGACGACTACCTTCGTGCTCAACTGAAAAACCAAGGTGTAAAGGACATTCGACGCATCATGCGAAAAACCTCTGCTGGCACGTGGGAAAACACTCCCACTATGATCCTTACCATTGCTGGTACAGTGATCCCACCGCATATAGATTTCGGCTGGTCTCGTTGCAGGACAAGAAATTATTATCCATCACCCATGTTATGTTTCCGGTGTTGGGATTACGGGCATACGGGGAAGCGCTGCCCACAGCCGTTCCGAGTTTGCGGTAAATGTAGTAAGGTACATCCCGACGATGAAGTTGCTGCAGCCGTTGACACACGAGAAGGAACAACGAATACAAACAAGGAACGTCCACCTTGCACAAATGCTCAGTTCTGCAAGATTTGCCAAGTAGACGACCATGCGGTTTCTAGCCGTAAATGCCCCGCATACGTGAAAGAAGTGGAAATACAGCATATTCGTGTGGACCTGGGAGTTTCCTACCCCCAAGCCCGGAAAGAATTCGAGACTCGCCATGGTATCAACACTAGTAATCTTTCGTATGCCGGGGTTGTTAACAATAGCAGAGACAAGGAAGTAGATGATTTGGTTGCCACGGTTAAGCGACTACAAGCTGACGCTAAACACAAAGACCAACGTATTGCTGAAATGGAAAAAAGTCTTCAAAACCGTAGTGTCGCAGACAGATTTGATACCGTTCAGAAACACGGAACTATAGAGGAACTCGTCCGTAGAGTATCTGAACTCTCACAAACTGTCTTGAGGCTTGAGGAAACATTAGCAGTAAAGGACGAAGAGATTGCGAAACTTCGATCAGCAAAAACAGGTTCTGAAATTCATTACAGTAATTCCGCAGTATCCATACCAGAGACACCGGTTGCCTTAGACGCTTCATTCTACAATTGCTCCACCGTCACGCCAAACACCGAACAAGAAATAACCTATCCGGAAACGACAAGTCAGTGTGCAGCATGGCTCACTGGAAAAGCTCAAAGCAAAGGGAGCTTCTCTAAAAAGGAAAAGCGACAGAAAGAGGAACATGATGACGGAGCGTCAGACGCAAGCATGAGTACAGCTCATTCAGGAGGGTCCGGAATCACGGAGGCCTCAGTAAATACCCGTTCATCAAACACAGCAAAACGAAATCATCCCAAATCTTATCATAGCAGCGACTCCCAAACCCTTTCTCCCAAGGCCAAGCGTAACACCAACAACCGCAAGACAGGAAAAAAGAGTAAAAAATAGAATTCAATCAATCAGATCACTTTGTTCAGTCCTCCCTACAAAACCTGACAATTAGAACCGTTATCAGACACCATACTATTTTCGATTCCAACATAACAGATGCGTACGATCAGATCAGGGAGATGACTGAACAACCAAGCAAGTTCGTCGAGACTGGTCCCCTTTCGACCAGTGAAAGACTTAAAATTTTACCAAAAATAAATTCAAGCAGAACTCATCACAGAGTAACACGATCAACCATATTACATCCAGCCGCCTACTTTCCTCCTCTCGGATTAGAAGCAACAAATAGTGAATTATACGATTTGCTACACAAAGCTCGTTACGGAAACACTACAATCATAGATCCAGGACCATCCCGTCTGTCAAATAGTACGAAATACCCTTCTTATACTAGCTCGGTACATGCTGCATTGGAATCTACCAATTTGGTCTCGCATACCATGGAGTCTCATTCAGGTTTGACACTACACGATCAAGTAAGTTATATTTCACCTAACTTTGTAACGAATGGCGAACAGCCCCAATCCCTTAACAAGTCTTTTCCGTGTTCTACTAACGAATGTAATCATTCTTCAACTCAATCACCCCTTGCAAACACTAGTCTGAATAGACAAAAAACGTTTGCTCTGCAATGGAATTTGAATGGTTTCTTTAATAATCTCCCAGATCTAGAACTTCTCGTACGGAATAAACAACCTGCCATATTAGCTCTACAAGAAATCCATAAGGTCACCGCCTTAACAATGGACAACACACTAGGTAAAAAATACAAATGGATCGCTAAAGTCAAATCAAACCTGTACCACTCTGTAGCAGTTGGTGTTCTTGCCGAGCTTCCATATTCGGTAATTCCGCTAGATACTGATCTCCCTATCGTTGCCATCCGCTTGTCTTGGCCATTCCCTGTTTCAATCGCTTCCTTCTATATACCAAACGGAAAGATACCAAACTTACACAGTCAGTTGACAGAAATCATAAAAAAACTACCAGACCCTGTTATACTCCTTGGTGACTGTAATGGTCACCATCATTCTTGGGGAAGCCCCAAAAACAATCTCCGTGGTTCGATTCTGGCTGACTTTGCCAATGAGAACGGACTCACCATTCTAAACGATGGATCGGTAACTTTTATCAAAGGACAGGTTGAGTCCTCAATAGATGTATCACTAGTCTCTGCACATATTGTTCCTCGTTTCCTTTGGACAGCTAGCACAGACCCTCTCGGAAGCGACCATGTCCCCATAACCCTAGAGCTAAATGACAGTACTCCAGCAACATCCCGGCGTCCTCGATGGATATTCGATCGAGCAAATTGGTTGGGTTTCCAAACCAGCATCGACGCAGCGCTTGACCAATCACCACCTGATTCGATATCAGACTTCTCCAAAATGATCACGGATTCAGCCCCACCTTTCATACCAAAAACAAGCTCAACACCAGGACGCCGTGCCCTGCATTGGTGGTCGGAGGACACGAAGCAATCTGTCAAATCCCGACGGAAGGCACTGCGAGCCGCCAAACGTTTTCCTCCAGGGCACCCTAAGCGAGAAGAGGCTTACCAGATCTACCGCGAAAAACGTAATGCTTGTCGGCAAATAATCAGGGATGCCAAAGAACAGTCATGGACTAGGTTCCTCGATAGTATAAATGATCAACAATCCTCCTCTGAGCTTTGGGCCAGATTCAACGCCTTACAAGGAAAACGAAGGGTCAATGGAATAGCCCTAAAAATTGGGAATGTTACCACTCGAAACCCATCCACAATAGCCAATGCACTAGCAGACCATTTTGCGGAGTTGTCCTCATTGCGTAGCTATCCAGATTCCTTTTTGAAAAAACACCCCTCACCAGAGAAGGCAATCCAAGGCTTTTCGGTTCCACCTGACAAAGGACAAGAATTTAATCAACCTTTCACTCTAATGGAGCTGAAATTTGCGTTGAACAAATGTAAAGGAAAATCGGCAGGGCCAGATGAGATAGGGTATCCCATGCTGAAAAACCTATCGATTCGTGGAAAACATACTTTACTAGAACTTATTAACAAAGAATGGAATGCTAATACATTACCAAAAGAATGGAATCACAGCTTAGTGATACCTATACCTAAACCGGGGGGAAATTCTACCGATCCAAAAAATTTTCGTCCCATCGCTTTAACAAGCTGCGCTGCTAAAGTGATGGAGAAAATGGCCAACAGAAGATTGGTCCAATACCTGGAAGGAAACAATAAATTAGACCAACGACAGCACGCATTTCGCCCGGGCCAGGGCACTGGGACCTATTTTGCTACCCTAGGACAAGTTCTTGATGACGCCGTTAGCCAAGGAGAACATGTCGAAATTGCTGCTTTAGATTTATCCAAAGCATACAACAGGACATGGACACCTAGAGTCCTAAATCAGTTAGCTAACTGGGGAGTTACCGGACATATGCTGTTTTTTATAAAAAATTACTTGTCCAATAGATCCTTTCAGGTTCAGATCGGAAACCATCGGTCACAAGTTGTCCGAGAAGAAACAGGAGTACCCCAGGGGTCAGTAATTGCTGTCACCTTGTTTTTAGTTGCCATAAACGGAGTATTCGAATGCCTCCCCAAAGGCGTATACATTTTCGTATATGCTGATGATATTGTCATCGTGGTGACTGGAAAAAAACCCAAATTCATCCATCGAAAACTCCAGGCCGCAGTTAACGCTGTAACAAGATGGGCAGTGTCTGTAGGTTTTGATATCTCTGCGGAGAAAAGTTTCAGAATGCATTTATGTCGCCACAAACACCGCCCTTCTCCGAAACCCATCACCATTAACAAAATAGACATTCCTAGTAAAAAATCCCTTAGAATACTCGGCATCACTCTAGACCAAAAACTGAACTTTAAGGAACATTTCAGTCATTTGCACACTAGTTGCAAAGCACGGTTGAATCTACTGAAGACTATTTCGCGAAACCGCACCAAAAGTGACCGGTCTTCTCGCCTCCGAGTAGCGAAAGCCATCTTAAATAGCAGAATTTTTTATGGTCTAGAACTGACTTGCATAGCTTCGGAAGAATTGATCCAAAAAATGGGACCAATATACCATGGAGCAATAAGGGCAATCTCGGGTCTCCTTCCGTCAACACCGGCCCTCTCCGCTTGCATCGAAGCTGGTGTACTTCCCCTGGAGTACTGTATAGCCGTGGAAATTGGTTGTAAAGCGGTCAGTTTCGCCGAAAAAACAAGAGACGATGGATCGGTAGCTTTCACAATTCGTGAGGCCAACCGCATCCTTCAAATTGTGGCCAGCGTTACGCTCCCACCGGTGAGCGGGCTTCACTGGTGTGGATCTAGGAGCTGGCAGTCTCCCAATCTTAAAGTCGACCATTACTTCAAGCGTAGATTCACTGCGGGATGCAATCAGGACAAGATTAAATCAGCTTTCGTACAAAGGATTAGCACCAAGTTCAACAACTTCGTAATTAGATATACTGATGGCTCTAAATGTGATAATGGAGTGGGAATTGGTATCTTCAGTGACGAGTTTACAGAATCGTACAAGCTAAGAAACATTTGTTCGGTTTTTTCAGCTGAAGCAGCTGCTATTTTCCAGGCAACAAAACGACCAACCAACAAACCTCTCCTAATAGTATCAGATTCGGCCAGCGTCCTAGAAGCCTTGACGTCACAAAGTCCTAAGCACCCTTGGATCCAGGCCATTCACGTAGCTGCACAATATAGGCATGATGAAACTGTTTTCACATGGGTTCCAGGACATCGCGGGGTCCGTGGAAATGAGAGAGCAGATTGTTTAGCAAACCGGGGTCGAACTAGTGTTTTACTCACCAAGGAATCCCCTGGACAGGATATTAAGGCTTGGGTGAAAAATACAGTTCATCTAGCATGGAGCAATCGATGGAATCGGGAAACATCTCTTTTTAGCCGCAAAATTAAAGGTGAAACTAATAAGTGGATTGATCGAAAGAGCCGAAAAGAACAAGTAATACTTTCGAGGCTTCGGACGGGCCATACGCGATTATCGCATAACATGGGTAGTGCTCCCCGGTTCAAAATTCTCTGTGACACTTGCAACATTCCAAACTCAGTTGAACACTATATATCAGAATGCCCAAAGTATGAAGCCTTCAGACATACACACAATATAGGATGCATTCGCGATGCACTGAGAAATGACAGTGCAGCTGAAAAGTCACTGTTTGGATTTCTCAAAGAGGCTGACCTCTTCAAAAACATCTAAAACACCAGCTCAATGATGAAGTCGGACCTGAAACGAAAGCTGAAATCCAATTATTGATAAATAACAACTCACCTGTTAATCGTTTGCTTTTGAAAGCAAATAATGTTTCAACTAAAACCATTTAGTTTTGAAATAAAAAATTTCCCTGTCTTTTCTATCTGCATCGATGTAAATAATAATATTTTCCTAGTTTTATTTTGACAGTTCTCCCTAGCAACGGACAACCAACATTGCGAGCCACCTGCCATCTCGCGGCCGATGTGAGAACACTATTCGCTATCGCTTTGTCGTGATTACCGCCACCTAGATGTAAACCAATGAACCGATACAATGACACACTGAACGAGACGGAACAACGATGAAACCTTACACGGAATTAAATTACAACACGAATAATCGATTATTGTATACTTACATTAGACTGTGATATATAACTCTGTAAACATTTTTTAAGATGAATCTTATAGATTCATCTTTTTATTCAGAGACGAACCAGCCAAGGGCTGAAAGTCTCTCTAATAAAGACAATAATAATAATAATTTTCTCAGAATCAAGGGAATGTGGGTACTTTTCAAAAACTACCAGGTCGCAATACTAATAAAAAAAACAATGTTCATGTGGGCGCCATTGCCTAGTCCGTCTGAGTATTGGTCCTGGTAGAGGGGAAACTTGGCAAAAGCCAGACCGAGGTTGACAAGTTAAGCTGTCAGGCAGCTCCAACTGAATACCATACACAAAAAAAAATCAATTTTCAAGATTTTTTGCTGGAAGTAGGTATAATATACTGCCCATAATCGCATAGTTTATGCACTTTTATGAATAGAGAATGTAGAAGGAAGCGAAAACAATCGGAATTTAGTTGAAAAATACCGTTAGAAAGGCTTCCGAAGCGTCCGCCAATTCGAAGCAGCACCATAACAAAGTCGTGAATCGAACGAAGGAAAATAGGGGAAAAGAATCGGTTTGTTCTGTTTCCGGGCCACTTTTTGTCTGATCAGTGCCGATCAAATTAATCGATTTAAGGTGCAAGTAAAAGTGATGCGAATGTCGAAAATTAAAAAGCAGTTTTCGCCCTTGAAATCAACAAATCAAAAAATAAAAACACAGCCTGTTTATTTTGCAAATAAAACAACTGTGTCTTTTTATTTGTTTTCGATTTGTCGATTTTAACGGCGAAAATTACTTTTTCACTTTTGACATTTGCTCCATTTTTACTTGGGCCTTAATTGATCCGGATCTTATGGATAGCTTCGATTCTTTTTGCCCATTTTTTACTTTTTTTTACCTAATCATTTATTTATTAGGCTCATGCGCCATTAGGCATTACGGAGCCGAGTTCTTCTAATTTTTTTTAACAAATTCATGGTGTTTTCTTAATTTTTTACTTTAGCTTTAGGGAATCGTAAAACTCACGGTTTGGTCGAGGTTAAGGGTAACAATAATTTCATGGAAGGGATAGGATAATGAGAACGTTCCGTTAAAATTCAGCAGTTTTAAGTTGTAACGTGTTTGCTTTGTTGCTGGTCGTACGTAGGGTGGGCAATGACAACCTGTAACGATACAAAAAGACGGGTTTCGAGGAGACACAAAGTGGACAAAAGGACCGACAATAAGGGGAACTCAAACAATGCAATCAGCTTGTTTGAAAAATCGTACATAGCTTCATGTACACAAGGTCAAGTTTACCCAACACATCTCTAATGACTTCCTTTTCTGATTTCCCTTGGGCCGTAATACCGTATTCGAAGCACTCCCAAACTACGGGGTTGATACCTTGGTAACCTGCACCGCAGCTGCAGTGATCGCTATCTGCGAGCCCTATTCGATAGAAATGAGAGCCTAGTAGTTGGACATAAGTTGACACATTACTTTGATAAAGTCTTGACTTAAAGTGCAAGAAAAAATCAAACAGAAGTCAGAACTGAAAAAAGCAGTTTTTTCCTTTTAAAACAACAAATTGATGAATATAAAAACACACAGTCTTTTTATTTGGCAAATAAAAGTGCTGTGTGTTATTATTTTCTTCGATTTATCCATTTAAAAAGAGAAAACTGCTTTTTTAGTTTTGACTTTTGCACCATTTTTACTTGGGCCTTAAGTCCAACCCTTTGAACCACGGCTTCTTCAATACCTGCGGGAGTATGGATTGTAACCACCTGCCCAATTCTCCGGCATCCCATTTTTGTTGCCAGCTGTCTTGTTCGATAAAGCTTTAAATATAAGTCGATAATGCTTTAAGATAAGGTCAGAAATCAGATCTTACGGGTGGGCTCCCCACCATGTTCCTGTGAGTGTACGCATGAAGTTGATTCGTTGCTGGCACTTCTGATACAGAAATCTAATTTGTCTCCCAGGTACTTTTAGCATCAAACCAGATCCCTAAATACATATGCGATAAACCTTGAGTAAGTTCCTTACCCATAAACTGAAGCACCAGCTCCGCCGGATCACGCTTCCTAGAAAAGACAACTTACTCAGTTTTCTCCGGAGAGAATTCGATACCCAGCTTCACAGCCCAAGCGGACAAATTGTGCAGCGTATCTTGCAATGGTCCTTGCAGATTGTCCACCTCTGGTCCTGTAACAGAAAAAACGGCGTTATCCGCAAGCTGTCTTAGCGTGCAATTTTCCATGAGACAATCATCAATGTCTCTTACATAAAAGTTGTAAAGAAGAGGGCTTAAACATGAGCCCTGGAGGAGACCCATGTAATTTATTCGAGAAGTTGTTGAGTTTCCATGTGAAAATTTCATGTGCTTCTCAGACAACAAATTTTACAAGTAAAGCCTGATTCGTTGCTGACAAGTAATTTTCCGGCCTATCTTGATACGCGGGAAATTTCTGCAAGGAATCGATCAAGAATGCGCTTTTTTCTGATCGCAGTACGCAATTGAAAAGAAATGTCAGTTCAAATGGGAGTTGTTGTAGAAAATTTCTGCAAGGAATCGGCGAGAAATTTCTTCAGCGATTCCTTTTCAAGCCTGATTCGCTGCTGACAAGTAATTTCTTGGCCTATCTTGATGCATGGGAAATTCCTGCAAGGAACCGCTCAAGGAAGCACTTTTTTTCTGATTGCAGTATGCAGTTGAAAAGAGATGTCAGTTCAAACGGCCCTCCCCTAGGACGTGTAATCTTGCCGCGATGGGTGGGCTTACCCCATTAGCACTTATATGGGAACCAAAGACATGTCCAGTCGTGGTGGTATCACATCAGGAAATATTTGTTTAATGCCGCGTCATCAACCATCTGGCATAGATGCATCAATCTTACGGATGTGATCCAACGGTGATCCTGTTACCAGGCATCGGGGTAACAGGAGCCGTAGCCACACTTTGATGCAGATAGGTTAGATTTTGTTTAAATGGTTATAATATTGACTAATGAGGAGAATGACTGAGGATCCATCGAGTAGAATGTGACACAAATGTTAATTTGTTATGCTTCTCTCATTAGAATCATAATAAAAAACCACATTTATTATGTCGGTATCATAAAACTACAACAACTTCATACTCGCAAAATTATAATAAATAGATAGGGCTTAGGCGCGATGAAGCTTTATTTTGGCACCGAAAAGTGGATCCGGACAATAAAAAATGACTTTCTATTTCTTTAGTATTTCTAGTATAGTTTTTAACACATAGAAATGTATTCACGACGATTCTAAATGAAAACAGACGAGACCAGATTTGAATATGAATAGATGTATAAAACAAACTGATAAAAATCATTATTGACCAACATGACAAAAGTAGTAAACTTAAAATATTCAACTTGTCCAAGTACTAATAAACATGTTAAAAAGGACCTTTAGCAATACTGACCAACGGGACTGAGGAAAAACTAGATCAACAGTCAACACATAAAGTTTCCGATGTCGTTGACTATAATCAGCGATGTAGCCAAATGTAATTCAATGAAAACTCACTAAATCCTGTTTATTCCTAATACTAATAACTTTCTTTCTTTCTTTCTTTCTTTTCATGTATAACAACTAACAACAACACCATCACGAGGGAGCAAGTGGTCTGTCGTATGTATCAAACGTCGTGTTAGGAGCCGAAGCACATAGATCAGCACGGACACGGATCGAATTACCATCAAACTGAGGTAAAAACGATCCATATGCGTTGGTGGGTATGCTAAGAAAGGGGTAAGTAACATTTTTAATTCTTAGCGAACACATATTGTATATCATTTCAGTCCCCCTATATATTCATGATACCGTACCAATAATACCGTACCAATAACTTTGTCTATCCAAACTGTAAACTAACTTGAGACATTATTCAATTGAATTCTCATTTTGAGAAGACCTCAGAACAATAACAATAAGACGAACATAAAGCACATCGATGACCATACCAAACCCATTTACAGTACATTTAGATTTGATACTTCTCCTCATATTAATTATCTACAACTTGGATTCGGTACTACAAGATGGCAACATAGACAGTCATCTCTCCTAGAAAAGTATTGTATTGATAAGCATTCCAGTACGACCTTCGGAAGATGAAGACTATTTAAAACCAAACACTTGATTCATATTTTGAAATTTATTCATATAGTATAACACATCACGTTTAAGACTAGTAGCATAAACGACTAAAATACTAGAGAATACATGACGTACAATGACGAGGCACTTCAGATAGTTCTTGTTCGCGTATAGATGGAAGTACATTTCATGTTTTTCACTTCAATAACCTTCATTCCATTCGGGAAAAAAGGATCTCCCTATCGCTATCGTTTGATATACGACCGCATTCTGTATAATTAACATTTTCTGTCTATCATTGTCAAAAGATGCTTGGAGATGACATCTGTGCTACAATTTGTCAACATAGACTACTACAACATAGCTCTGTATGTCATTTCCAAGAAATGCATTAATTAATAACATATATTTTCATGTCGCTTCTCCATGCGTAAAAAAGAATCCGATTGCTCAGAACTAAAGGATGACTATACAAACATGACTACGGGAGGGAATCTGAAGCAAAAACAATTTAATAAAACTACTTCTGCACAATATTCATCCAAAATAGTGTTAAAGCGGGCAACATAGGCTATTCCGTCTAAATATTGGCAAAAGTAGAGGTATAATTTGCACTACGGGGTCCAGCACAGACAACGAAGCTGTCATACAGCTCCAGCTGAGTACACCATAAAAAAAAAGAAAAGAGATGTCAGTTCAAACGGGAGTCGCTGTAGAAATTTTCTTCAAGGAATCGGCGAGAATATCGGGGCAAGTTTACACTCGTGGAGTTTGTCTGAAAGGACATCAACGCAAACGGCATCAAAAGTCCCCTTAATATCTAAAAAGACTGAGCCCATTTGTTATTTTTGAGCGTAGGCCAGTTGAATTTCAGTAGAAAGCAACGCAAGACAATCGCTCGTTCTTTCGCCTCTGAGGAATCCAAATTGAGTAGGTATCTGAGAGAAGGCCATTTGATTCAACCCATTTGGCCATCCGAAAGAGAATCATCTTCTCTAACAACTTTTGAAGACACGGCAACATCGTAATAGGACGGTAAAAGTCGTAGTCCGACGCAGGCTTTCCTGGCTTTTGGATGGCGATAACTCTCACTTGTTTCCAATCATCCGGAACAATGTTGCTCTCCAAGAATACATTGAATAAGTTCAACAACCGCCTCTTTGCAACGTCTGAGAAAGTTTTCAGCAAGTTGAACTTAATACTATCCATACCTGGACCAGAATTATTACATGAAAAGAGAGCAAGTGAGAATTCTACCATCGAAAAAGTTGAGTCCATTGCATTCCTTTTGTCTGGATAATCACGAATAGTCATTTGAACTTGGACAGAATCCGGGCAAACTTTCTTCGCGAAATCGAATATCTATCGAGAAGAGCATTCACTGCGCTTCCCGTGATAATCCGTTGACGAAGTTTCTCCAGTAATCGCGTTTCTTCGCTTTCACGAGGTCTTGAACTTGCGGCCAAGAGAACAAAGCCGTAATTATCGCGCGTGCCACGTTTTCGATAAATATTCATTAAACTCATCTGATCTTTCGCGATAGACTCCGGTGCATTCGTCATCCCAACAAGGGGTGGGCGGCCGACGTCGTGCTGAAGATCCTGTAACCGGTTTACGCTAAGCTTTAAGAGCATTATTTATAATCAACGCGGATAGATAACGTCGATGTGGTGTGTTCGACACGAATTATTGCTAACTGAAATTTTGATAGGCAGGTGATTACTACCATGTGGATCTTGAATTACTTTCCACTTGCAATCCAATGATAATGAATTCGAACAGATTGAGAGGTCTAATAGGGTCCTAAAGTGTTGAATGAAATCTTGTTTTTATTTAATAACACGAAAAAGAATGTTACTGTAACTACTTTAGCAATCTTTCCCGCTCAAATAACGGCCTGTATCATATTTAAACTTTAATTTAAAAATTGGGTCCATAAATGAACCTTGACACTGTTGATCATGTTTGATGTTCGCTTAGTTGACAAAAACACCACAGGGGTTTTAGTTTTAGCACTGGGGTTGTTCCTATATGACATTTCGGAAGAGACACGGAAAACAAAATACACTGATAGGCAAAATAAAGTGCCCACCTCACCAGTTTTCGCATTTCTCTCATTGATTTGGTTCAAATTAAAGTTAACACACTTAAATCTTTTTTGAAATTTTATTTTCGATATACTTTTAAAGTTGCACTTACGAAATTTTGACAAAAAAAAAAGAATTTTACTCAAAGAAAAAGAAAATCAATTTGTATTGAGAAAAAAATAGTGACAAAATAAAGTGCCCACTTCCTTCTTGGCCCCAGAAAAGGTGATTTAAGAAAAATAAAAAGCAATTTAATAGTTAATGTGTCCTCCTTTGGCCTTAAGGACTTGCTGGAGGCGCTTCGGCATGCTTTTCACTAGGTTTTGTAGGTGTTGTGGATCTAGTTCTTCCCAGGCGCGCTCCAAGGCTTCAAAATAATTATTTTTGTTGGTAACACCAGTTTTGTCAACCCTGGCATCGAGAATCGCCCAAAAATTCTCGATGGGGTTGAGGTCTGGGTTTTGTGGAGGCCATTCCAGCAGTTTAATCTGACAAGACCGGAAGAAAGACTTGGTCTTCTTGGCAGTATGCTTCGGATCGTTGTTCTAGAGAAATATGAATTTCTCTTCAAGGCCCGTCTGGATCAGCGAAACCTCCAGATTTTCCCGCAAGATGTTGATGTAGGAATCTGCCGTCATTATTCCGTCGATTTTCACGAGGTTTCCTACTCCACTCCATGAAAAACACCCCCAGACCATCACATTTCCTCCTCCATGCTTCACCGTTCCTTGGATGTGGCGCTCTGCACCACACACGAGCCCGCCGCTTTCGGTTAAACAGTTCGAGCTTTAGGAACGGTGACGCATGGAGGTGTGATGTGATGAAATGTGATGGTCTGGGGGTGTTTTTCATGTAGTGGAGTAGGAAGCCTCGTGAAAACCGACGGAATAATGACGGCAGATTCCTACATCAACATCTTGCGGGAAAATCTGGAGGTTTCGCTGATCCACACGGGCCTTGAAGAGAAATTCATATTTCTCTAGAACAACGATCCGAAGCATACTGCCAAGAAGACCAAGTCTTTCTTCCGGTCTTGTCGGATTAAACCGCTGGAATGGTCTCCACAATGCCCAGACCTCAACCCCATCGAGAATTTGTGGGCGATTCTCGATGCCAGGGTTGACAAAACTGGTGTTACCAACAAAAATAATTATTTTGAGGCCTTGGAGCGTGCCTGGAAAAACTAGAACCACAACACCTACAAAACCTGGTGAAAAGCATGCCGAAGCGCCTCCAGCAAGTCCTTAAGGCCAAAGGAGGACACATTAACAATTAAATTGCTTTTTATTTTTCTTAAATCACCTTTTCTGGGGCCAAGAAGGAAGTGGGCACTTTATTTTGTCACTATTTTTTTCTCAATACAAATTGATTTTCTTTTTCTATGAGTAAAATTCTTTTTTATATCAAAATTTTGTAAGTGCAACTTTAAAAGAACATCGAAAATAAAACATCAAAAAAGATTTAAGTGTGTTAACTTTAATTTGGGCACTTTATTTTGCCTATCAGTGTACACCCAAAATTTGAGTTTAAGCCTAGGGGTGTGATAAAAGCTAAAAAACATAAAAAAATGGTTTTTGGACTTAAACAAACAAAAAACATTTAAAAAATGAGTAAACATGTGTTTTTGGCCTGATCTCAAGCGTTTGGCACTAACATTGAGACAGGGCTTTAGGACCCTATTGGGGGATCTGGAGGTTTTTATTCGTGTTGCTTTCCCAGTGTTCAAAATTGTCAGATTGAAGTAGTGGCAAGGATCATATATTAAGGTTACGTGATTGTCGTCCCTCGGTGACCCCCAGACTGTTCCGTGAGAATTAAAATCTCTTAGACTCAACCATGGCGCAGGCATAGCTTCGCATATAGCCGCTAAGTCTCTGCGAGATATTTTAGCGTTTGGCGGTATATATAAATTTTCTATGCTGAGGCTTTTGTTGGATTAAACTGATCTACCATCCAAGCTTCCCAGCGGACAATATCTAGACCGGCGGACACAAAGAACCGGAACAGAACCGAGGGATTTGGGAACTCGCGTAACGTGATCGGAAGAATTGAAGCAAAGCACTTACGAAACAAAACGTCCTTTATTATAAACGGTTCGATAGTAACTGTACGCACACTGCGTCTTCGAATTCAATTGTTCTTCATACTGTTCTTCTTTCCTCTCTTTTGGTAGCTGTTATTCATACACATAGGCGTATACAGAAAATATTGCTCTTCACAACAGCTTTTACCTCGGGCTGTAATGTGACATGCAATTACTTCAATGCTTGTCATCAAGGGAAATCAATTCTGTAAAAGGAGTGAAGCTTGCTAATCCCTAAGAGCACCCCTCCATATCCATCCCCTCGATCCAGACGAATAATATTAAAATCGTGGAAAAAGGTATTTTTTTATCAGAAGTTAGCCATGTTTCACAAAGAGCAAATATGTCACAGCGAGTGCTGTGTACTAAAAAATTTGAACGCCTCCACATTTTTATAAGACTACTACAATTCCACTTCGATCATATCTCCAACCCTATCGAAAGATATGAACGAGTCAAGAAGCGGCCACTTTGAAGCTATTTGCTTTATAAAAGATTTCGCCAAGTAAAGTGCCATGTTGATTAGGTTTCTCGTTTCGGGTGAAATTTGAAACATTTCGAAGATGAAATCCGCTATCTCAGAAAAAGTCAGTTTTCGGGAGCACTGTTTGGTTCCTGCTGACGAGTTGGTTGAGTTTCTAGGCGAAAAACTGGGACAAGTGGGGTTTTAGATGTTCCCGGAAGTGACGGAAATTCTCCAGCTGAAAATGTGAAACTTGGAGGAGAGAATTTTTTGGTATTTCCACCATTTCTTGATTTTGCAGTTTTGTTTGATCCTCGGACAGCCACCACGGGACATTTCTGTATAAATCCGAAACTGACTGTCCTACTTGGCTTCCTAATGCAGTTCATAGAATTTGAATAGTTTTATGGTGTTGCGTCAAAATTGTATCGAAATCGGAAATTGTAGAAATCAGAATCAAAGAAACTACGAAACCGGAACAGTTTCGACACGTGTTTCTAGTTGTTGCTATGAATATCAATTCAAATTATGATTTCAAAACAATTCATAAATCTCACTCATGATCGATCCCATTTACAAAATGGTTTAGTATAAACTAAGAAGGGTGTATATATGTATGTGCGTATATACTCGTGCATGTAGATGCGTATGCATGTAAGTACACGTGTGTAATGTGCACATGTGTAAGTGTGAGTGACTCGAAAGAATATCATGTACCTTCTTCGTGGAACGGTACAAACCGCAAAACGGTTGACCGCGGAACCGTTTACTGCAAAATGTTGGACAAATGTTTCTGTAGTGATCGGGTTTCTCTTTGAATTGGTATGCGAAATTCAGTCGTATTTCGTTAGATTTTACGCTGCAGTACGAAGAAGCATAAATAGCTACAGAAACAAGAATAACAGTTGAATAACAGTTGGCCTGGCCATCAATTAGTAACGAAAGAGAATATCAATCATTGCAGATACGCCGTTTCGATACCTACTAAACGCGAGACTTATCATCACTTTATATTCCATTTGCAGCGAGCAGTCGACGTCCACTGTTGGCTCGGGAGTCCCCAATAGGGGCATCCGATAGGGACGATAATAAGTATAAGAGAAGGACACCCCAGGAAATATTCTCCCGCTGGTCTAGAAGACTGTACGCGCCATCCTCAAAGCCACCATGGAGACGAACGTGGTTCCTTGTGCTTGGAGGTTGCATTGGTTTTGTTTGCATCATTTACGTTCTAGCCACTTTGGGACGCCGCGGCGGAGATGGAGAAGTGGGCCTGATTTACAACCGTAATCTGCCGCACGAAGAATGAAGGAATGCTAAAATGGTAAAGCACCACCATTCCAACACGAAAACAACACAGATCAGTCTTTTACTATTCAAATTATTTCTATATTTGTTATTTTGTATTATCTAATATATTTCTAGGGTCACATCTACCAATTCAATTAATTTCTTCGATGAGAACTTTCTTTGAAGGTTGTGTTAGGATTTCGAAATTGTTATCTTGCAGATTTGCGGTTTTGGCCTTCTGTACCATTTTCACAGTTTCCGCTTTCAAACTTTGCACCGCTTCGGGAAGTTTGTCTTTGATAATCTTTTTAGGCTTGACGAGAGCTGCATAGTCGTCGTCTTCGTTGGCAACCTCTTCAATTTGTAATGGGAAAGAATTTGCTGGAGGGAGATCTGGGAGTTGACGACGAAGATCTTCAATTGCATCGGTGGCAAGTTTGTTTTTCGAATCCAACTGTAAAATCTGACAATACGTCTGGTAGGCCTGCAATAACTGAGTGGTGAGGAAATATGAAAACAGGAAACCAACTGTGGATACAAACCTCACGTCGTTTATCGTCAAGTTTGAGTGCTTCAGCCTTCCTACACAAAGCTTTTAGATTGTTAGGTTCTCCTTCCAAACATTTCTCGCAGTCAGATATGGCTTCTTTGTACCGCATCAGTTTGATATCTACAATAAAATATATGTATAAGAATACGAAAATTTGAAAGAACCGTTAAAATACCCAACTTGCAATAGCACGATTATTGAAGCAGGCATTTAATGGGTAAAGTGCAATGCTGTTGTTGTATTCTGAGAGAGCGTGCTGGTATTCCTTGCTTCGAAAATAATCATTGCCCTTTTCCTTGTACTTTATGGCCAGTATTTTTCTCTCTGCTTCGGTCATAGGGGTTACATCATCTGGCTGAACTTCTTGAATCATTCTATCATTTGAGTTTCTTTCATTTCGTTTCATAATAAACTCCTTGTGACGTTCTTCTTCCAGGTCCATCTTTAGAATTTCAGCATCCGGGTCATATCGATCCCAATTTTCATAATCACTTGATTTAATTCGGTTTTGCTGTGTTTTGGATGAACATTTTTTGTCGTTCAGCGATGTGGTCCTTACGGGTGGCAAATATCTTGGAGCATCTTCCTTCCCATCAAGCATGGCGTTCTGTATGTTCTGCATGTCCTTTTCCCACTGGGTCAGGTCTTGATTAATCTGGTCCCAACGATCACTCGCCATACTGTTCTTCGTAACCAATGGAGTCTCTTGACGGAATAACTTCGAACCAGGTTTAATTGACTTAAGCTGCCGCATGGCGAATGCCATCAAATCCGGATAGTGGCCCTCCTGGCCAGAGCGCAAAATTTTTATGATTTTTTCTAATTCGCTTCCATCGGTACACTTTTCAATATAACCGTAATCGAGGTGTTCTAGCAAAATGTCGTATTTTTCCAACAATCGTTTCGGTTTGTTAGACATTTTTTGTGACTTTAACCAGTGTTTCTATATATCGATCAAACAAAACCGTCAGTCTTATGTGTTCAATAGTTTTAAGTCGCCAAGGGAACCGACCTAGTCTGCCTACTTGTTGGGCATGCGCCGCTGTTTAGAATTATGGTTCCGTCTCCTTTTTTACAATCAAACAAGGAATGCTGACAAGGGGGTGGTCACTCTACGCACTTCATTCGGCACAGCTGTGCCTTCAGAGCGCCAAAGTGTAACATGAGTCCATGTCCCATTAAATAAATTAAATTATTAAAAATAAATATTGTATTTGCATTGCATGGTTAGGAGATAGGATTTTGTCTTTATATTAGAATATTCTATTTTCACCCGCCCATCAACACGCCGTCCGCTACCAATACCGCTACCAGTTACCATGACCACCATACGGTTGGTAAGCGTGGTACCAGGAAACCGTTGGCTACCACGGGAGAGAACGAGAGAGAGAGGGCAGATAGTTGTGGCTTGTTAGAGCGATAGAGTTTCAGCACGGGCTGTTAAGTTTAAGCTCGCAAAGAGTACGGATCGAGCGTAGTAGTCCTAATTGTGCCCGCGAAGTTTTGTGCCGGAGTGAAGATACCGGGTGTGAGCCTTGGTAACTGGCGAATATTGAAAGTGTGTCCGAAAACAACTACGGAACCTTTGGTGTGGGAGAAGATAATACGGGCCGATACCCTAAAAGCGTGCACTCATTTTACCGCTTCGCGAGTGAGAAATCCGGAAACCGACGTCGGTTTTCCGCCAAGACCGTCTCGACGCGAGTGCCCCTTAAAAGTGCTGTGAAGCCGAAGCAGCGTCCCCAGAGCTTTCATCCGACGCCCATTCCCTCCCCACCGGCGGAAGCGACATCGCTGTGAGCGGAGCGGCGGCGAGGGCCCAACCTAAATGTGCTCACGAGTGGCAGAGTAGGCAGCCCCTGAGGTTAAAGGTGAGTTGCATGAACCTCTAATTTGTTATAAAAGTGAGCCAAGCGTGCCAAACGTGCTATAATAGTAGCATGCCATAAAATTCAATGAACTGAAATTCTTCTTCTTCTTCTTCTCTTCTGGGTGGCCGAGACTGCTGTACTGTCAGTCTATACTGCCAAGGAATGTCAAGTCGTGAAGTGTGTTAGAGCAACTCTATCGCTCAATTCTAAAATCGTTCGCGATCTCTATTGATCTTTTCCTTTCGTTTAATTAATAATGGGACCGAATTCATTAGATCGGTCATTTTTGTTTATTTGAAACCACGAGTGATTTTGTGTTTCTGTAGTGTTAGTCTAAATTGTAATGTTGTTTGTTTTTACAAATTCTGATATCTGACGGTAGTCTTTGGTAGTAGCATTATTAAGTACAGATTCCATGTCATTGTGTTGTGTAAGTATTTTGTATTTTCTTCTTGATTGAGAATGTTTTGAGCATTGTAGAAAGATATGGTTGGAGTCCTCTTTTACCCCACAGTGGTCACATTTATCATCTTGAACTAGATTCCACATGTGTAATTTTTCTTTAGTCATTATGTGATATGTTCTCAGACGGCCAATTGTTACTATTTGTTGTGTGTTTAGATCCAGTTTATGGAACCATGGTTTGAATGATGGGATTTGCATAAGGTTGAAGTGTTTTGTGCCTTTCTGTGTTGATGTTGTAGTATATTCTTGTATCCATTCTTGGAGTGTTTCAGCTTTGGCTAGGTTTAGTGTATCATTCAATGGGATTTTAGTATGAATTTTGTGTTCACTAGTACATCCCTCTTTGGAAAGTATGTCTGCTTTTTCGTTACCTGTTATTCCTTTGTGACCTGGTACCCATTGGAGTACTATTGTTTTGTTTGTTTTATTGAGTTTATTTATTATATCTTGTATTATAAAATTGTTTTTAATATTTTTATTTTTAATACTTGTTAGGGCAGATTTGTTGTCTGTGCAAATTATAAATGTTTGTTGTTCTTTAGTTTCAATTATCTCGATGGCCGTTTTTATTGCCATTAATTCTACATTCATTATTGACATTGCTTGGTTTACTTGACATTTTAATTTTTCATTATTGTCTTCGCACCATACACCCATTCCACAGGCGTCGGTAGTTTTTGATCCGTCGGTGTAAATTTTTTGAAAATTTCTATAGTTTTCGTTTAAATAGTTTAATGTTATTCTTTTTACTGTTTCGTTGTTCATGGTCTTTAGTTTAATGTTAGGTATTTCATTTTGTATGATTTCCTTAAGATTTATGTTGCTTTCGATTTGTTGTGAGGCATTATGCGTTTGAATTATTAGATAATTGTTTTCGAATACTGTTAATTCTAGGAATGTGAAGTATTTAGTTAGATTTTCTAATTCTAAAAATTTTGATAAGATTTGGGTTATTGGTTTATTATTAACGAAAGTGTTGATGGCCTCCTTTTTAGTCAACCATTTAGCTCTTTGGTAGATGGGAATTTCTCCTGCTTCTGAGTACAAAACGTTTATCGGGGTGGATTTTAAAAGTCTTAGGCTTGTTCGAAGCGCTGAGTTGAAAGATGAATTTAGTTTCAATAAATTAGTTTTTGCTGTTCCTCCATACAGTGTCAGACCGTAATCGACCTGAGATCTGATTATTGCTTTACTAATTTTCAGTGCGGTTTTTGGGTGTGCTCCACTATTTTTTTACAAATCATTTTCATGATGTTTAATCTTTTTTTAATTTTGGTGTTGACGTAGTTTATATGTGGTTTGTGGGAGAGCTTATTATCTACGATGTACCCTAGATATTTGTGGTGTTCTTTTTGTTCTATTGGAGTGTTGTTGATTTTAACATTAATTTTATTGTTCATTTTAGAATTGAACAAAACTACTGCTGATTTGTCCGGGTTTATTTCTATTTTTAAGGATGCTAGTTGTTCTCTTAATGTTTCTAAAACAATGTTCGATGTTAATTCTATTTCTTCCAATGAGTCCCCTATGATTGCTATTGAGAAATCGTCGGCAAATTGGATAAAAATCACTTTGTCTGTTGTTATGTTGTGTAAGTCTCTCGTATAGACGTTGAACAATATAGGGGAGAGTGGGCAACCTTGTGGTAGTCCTTTATTGGTGCTTTGTATTATTTCGCCTTGGGTGGTTTGCATGACAATTTTTCTGTTTTTTAGGTATAATTCAAACCAGTTTATGATTTTTCTCGGGATTCTTAGTCCTTCTAGTTGTTTAAGCAAAATGTTAATATCTACGGAATCAAAAGCTTTAGTGAGGTCCAAGAATATTGTTGCTACTTGCTGTTTTTGACGTTTTTGGTTTCTGTTATAATTGAATTAATATGGTTTACGCAGTTAATGGCAGAATATCCTTTCTTGAATCCGTATGACAAGTCGGGTATAAGATTTTGTTGATCTAAGAATGAATTGAGCCTTTCTTTAATTTCGCAGTTAATTATTTTCAAATTTATGTTTATTAGTGCTATTGGTCGATACGATGTTTCTTTCATTTTATCCTTACCCGGTTTTAAGATTGGTATGATCTTGATAAGAAGCCATTCTTCTGGTATTAGTTCGTCCATCCATACCTTATTGGTTAATTCTAAGATTTTAATCAGTAGGTTCGAATTGATGTTTTTGAGTATGTAATATGATAATTTATTTTGTCCGGCCGCAAATGTGTCTTTTTTCCCTTTTATTGTATTTATCATGTTTTTAATATTCAATGGTGCTATGTATTTCTCTTCAACCACATCGAAATTGGTTCCTATTCTTGAAATATCATTATTTGTTTCATTTTTAAAATTGAGCTCAATGAATTTATTAGCTAAATCTTGATTATTGATTAGTTCTGAGTTGTCTTTGTATTTGAAATTACCGCTTATACATTTTACAATTTTCCACATTTCGTTGACGCTCGTCTGTTCGTTAATTTCATCGAGCATTTTATTCCTGTACTCATATACTTCTTTTTTTAAAGCTTTTTTGAAATTACGTTCAGCTTTTTTGAATTCGTGTTTATTTTCTAATGTTAAATTATTTCTGAATTCTATGTGTTTTTTGTTTTTAGTTTCGTAGAGTTGCTTTATGTTTTCGTTCCAATATGGTTTGACTTTTTTCTTACTGTTAGGACGTATTGTAAATGTGGCCTTGTTGATTGCTTTATTTACTTCTGAATTTAGTTCATCTATGCTTGTTAATTGTCTGAAGTCAATTTCGTTAATATTTTCTATTGCTTGTTTTTTGCTAATTATCGTTCTTGGTGTGTCACTATCAAATTTGTTATAAGAGGTTATGCTGCATTCAATGAGCTTGTGGTCTGATCCTAGGTCGTCAGTACTTGTTTCCCAGTTTGTTAATGGTCCTAATTCTGGTGTAGTGATAGTTAGATCTATGGCGGATGGGTTATAGTTTAAGTCTTCCCACCTTGTCGCTATTCCGGTGTTTAATAGTATTATGTCATGGTTTTCTATGAGTTCACTAATTAGTTCTCCTCTTCTGTCTATTTTGTTAGATACATTATCCCAAGTTGGATGATGTGCATTTAAATCTCCTCCCAGGAATACTGGGGTTGTGCTGTTGTTTATGAAGTCAAAAAGTTTTTCTAATGGTTCTTTAACTTCGTTAAATGGCGTATCTGGTGGAATGTATATTGAAATGAATATTATTGGATGTTTGGTGTTTTTAATTATTATTGCTGTTAGTTCTAAGTCTATGTTAGGAAACGTTAGTTCTTCATAAACCAGTGTAGGGTGGACTAGGATTCCAGTTCCCCCATAACCGTCTAGTCTACAGTTTTTTATGAAATTGTAGTTGAGAAATTTGTATTTCTCGTCTGGCTTAAGCCAAGTTTCTTGAAGAAGAAAGATGTGAATGTTTTTTGTTTTTAGGTATGTTTTGATTGTTTCTCTTTTATGTAATGGTCTGATACTATGGATGTTTAGTTGGGATATGATGAGATCACCTAAAAAGCAATTACCCATAATCGTGTCTTAACTAAGGATTATTACTTTTTATTGTGTGAATTAGTTAGTTGAATTAAATTCTGTATCATTGACGCTATCTCGATTAGTAGTACGTCTGATTCAATTTTGTTATCGTTATTCTTGTCTGTGATTTTTTCGAAGATGTGTTGTAGTTGTTTCGTTAGATTTTCTTGTTCTGTTTTTAGTTTTTCTGTGTCTGTGACTTTATGTGGATTGTTTTCTATCACATGGACTTGTTCAGGATACGTTTCTGGTGTTGGGAAGATGTTTTTTTGTATTTCTGGCCTGGTCTTTGAGGGTTTGGGTCTAGGGTCGTTTGTCATGTTGTTAATGGTTTTCCTGTAGTCCACTTTCGTCGTATTTGTTTGATTAATTCGTCTAAATTGTGCGTTAGTCCTACTGGGTTGTTCCAACTGTGGGAATTCAACGGTAGACTCGAGTAAAGCAAATCTGTTAGATGTTTTGATGTTCGTTTTTGGATAGAGTTGTTCAGCTTCGGGGAAAGTCATTTTGTTAACGGTCATGGCTACATTAATGTGTTCCATTCTGATTCGTTCTGGGTAGTCTTTGTTTGTGGGGAAGTGATCTCCTCCACAATTTCTACATTTTGGTGTTAGGTGTTCTTCGTCGTGTGTATGGTTCTCTGTTACATATTCTCCGCATTTAATACATGTTTTTTTACTTTTACAGGCTATTTCTTTGTGACCGAGTCTCCAACATTTGGTACAAATTTTCACTGGGTAGATGTAGATTTCTGGCTTTTCGAGTACACCGTAGATGCATACTGTTTCGGGAAGTTCTGGTCCCTCATAAGTGATTTTTATCGATCTTGTGTCTACTAGTTTGGAATTCGGATCTTTTGGTTCACTACGTTTTTTAATTCGTTCGATTCGCGTGATTTTTTTGGCTGAAATTGTGTTGTGGTATATGTCTTTTTCCGTTAGCGATATTGGTACGTTTTTTATTATTCCGGTAGTTTCGAGCAACATACGTGGAATGAAAGCTTTGTAGTTATTGTTTTTTAGCGTTTGTGTTGAGTTTAGTATTTTTTCGGCATCTTTTGGGTTTTTGTAGATTAGCTTGTAACGATATTGACCTGCGCGTTTTAGTTCTGTGAACTGATTAAGTCCTATGTCGTAGAGAAATTTCCCTACTTCCATGGGTTCGAGCAACTTTTCACCTTCTTTGATTGAAATCGGTTCAATAAAGAGGACATTGTGTTGATTGTTTTGGATCCACATGATTTGGTCTTTTTTGTTTGTTTGTTTTGAGCTGTTTGTGAATGGTACTTTTTCGGTTGTTGAGTTTTTGTTGGTATTTGGTTGTTGGTCATGATTAGTGTTTTTGGTTACTTGTTTTTGTGTTTGTGATCGTGTGTTGTGCTGTGATTGTGATTGTGATGTTTTTAGTAGTTTGTTCTGTTTGTCTTGATGGGTGGTATTTTCCCTACGTTTTCGCTGTTGTGTTTCGTTTTGTGTTTGTAGTTCTTGTTCTGAGAATCCCTCAAAGGAATCTTCATCGTCCGTGCGGGGTAAAGAAGTCTCCATCCATTCCTTACCTTTGTCGGGTGGCAATTTGGGGTCGTCTGTCTGTGTCGCCGCCATGTTTGGTGTCAACCAAGCATGGGCTTGGCGTCTTTTTTCTCTGTACTTAACCTAACTTATACCAAAGGCTGATGATTTTTTCTCTTTTTTTTCTATTTACAACTATTGACTAACACTACGTAACACTAATTCACTTTAAATTTAAAATACACGATAACTAATGCAAAATATTAATTAAACGAATTTGAAAATCAATGGAAATTTGATTTGGAAAAATTTTCTTCTCGCACGCGGTTTGAGGACTTCACTACACTTGACGCTTGGTTAGACGATTTGCTCTTGTGGTGTTCCTTCGGCGACGGCTTGGTGAGGAATGGAACTGAAATTACGGAAAATCGTTCTCAGCAAGCATTGAGATATGTACACTGAGCCAAAAATTGCGTACGAATTTCATAAGAGAACGCTTGTGAATTGATTTCTTGACTGGTTTTCTCTCTTTCATAAGATTCTTATGAAACACAAAACGTCCGATATTCACAAGAAATTCTTGTCGTTATCATTAGAGATCTTATGAATATCTTTATTTTCCTAAATTCAAAGAGCGATTCTCTAAATACATAATGGTCCTAAAGAATTCCATAATTGATATCTATGATCCTTCATAAGAGTATCTTATGATATTATACCTATTTGTATTATGAACGCAATGATCGATTGAAGTTCACAAGTTTTTCTTATGAGTTTCATTAGATGCTTCTTATGTCTTTATTCCAAAAGAATTTCGTATGAAATTCTTACGTGGTTTTTGATAGGAAGTCGACTGTTTTTCACAAGTGTTACTAATCATTGTCATACGCGCGCTTATGAATCTCAATCGTGAATATTTTGTTATTAGCATCTCTCCACGTAATCCATAAGATTTTCGTATGAAATTGTTAAGAAAATCGTACTCCATTAGATTGTCTTATGAATGTCAATGATCAATGCGTTTGATATCCAAAAAGAGTTTCTTATGGAATTATATCTGTCTATGTAATGAGTGTTATTTCATAAGTCTGTTGTGGAATGTTATAAGATTCTCGAATGAAGAACAAAATACTTCTTATGTCGTTATTCCATAAGAAATTCTTATGTACCTCATACGTTCCGTTTCCTCAGTGTAATGTTTTTTCTTGTTTATCTCTCGTTCTACAAATTTGAGATGCTTTGTACTTCCATTAATCCTTTGGAAGTGTGTCTTAGGGGACGGTGCTACATATTCCGGGATACTTTTCACATTATCGCACGGAAAACCTACGAGAAAAGCGTTACGATTTAGGTACGGATACGTCGTTAAAGGGAAAAAGGTGCATTGCAAGTGAGCAATACTCGCTGAATTGTTCAATTGATGTACAGAGTGCACAGACATTACCCTTGGTCTCAGACCTTTTTCTCTTCGGAACCACCTTACGGTATTATTCGGGGAGAATTCTGTTTTTAACAGCTTTGATTAACCCACCCACCCCCTTGTAACGTTTTTTGTATGAATATTATTCAGCTTTTATATGGGCAGTAACATCGTTTGGACACCCACCCACCCCCTCCAGTGTTTTGAAATTTGTGAATGGGCCCTATAAGCTGATGACAAGATCCCTGACGCTTTTTCAGATTTATCTCTTAATATAAATTTTTATTCAATATCAATTGATTATAGGACTTGACCAAAGTCAATTCCATCACAGTTATATAGGTCCTGCCGATTTAGTGCCCGAACGCAATGACAGCGTAACGGCAGCGAAAGCGGAACCGGTTCGGTCAGAATGAATCACGCCATCTTGGCTGACATGGGACTTCGTTCTGAAATAAGAAGAAAGTTCATTAAGGCTAAATAGCTCGTCATTCGTTTTGACAACAATGATGATTTTTCGGCTTGCATTTCAAAGTGATAAAACTCAGTCTTGATAGTTTATATTGACTTCAAAATGTATCACTGTACGTGCTAACATGCATAAAGTATGCTAATACTTTTTCAGCTGTGTCAGTGCAAAACCAACTGATTTTCTTTGATTCGAAATCGTGAGATGAATTAAGCGAAGTATGCACTTCAACAGAAAAGTAATCGCCTATCTCTATGCGTGGAAAATTTCTCCCAAGAAATGGTCAAGAAAATCACTTTTTTCTGATCGCAGTACGCAGTTGAGAAGAAATGTCACTTCAAAGGGGGCTCTCTGTAGCTCAAGAAAAGCATTTTCCTTTGATCGCAGTACGCAGTTGAACAGAAATGTCAATTCAAATGGAGCTCACTGTAGGAAATTTCTTGACCATTTCTTGGGCAGAAATTTTTACTTTTCTTGAGCGAAACAGCATACTTAGCTTTAGCAACAATCATCAACGACGCGTACAGATTTCAATGACGGCCTACTTCGCCTTAATGTTAAATTAATATATGTAGAGAGGTTCTTCTCTAATGTCAACATTTTTCGTAATTGATACAAGGCAAACAACTAAGAAAACTCAATGATTGCTGGGATGGAAATTTCAGTTCAATTTGATTTTTATAGCAACCCACTTTATAAGGCTGTGCCAGTCAGTGCGCCGAAATGTGACACAGCTGCGCTAGGCACACTGCGTAGAGTGACCACCCCCTTGAATGCTGATAAATATGCAAAATATTTATTATCAATTCAATAAAAATCCTGAATTTTCGATTTTTTTTTTTAATTTTTACCAACATTTTGTTTTGGACCAATTTTTAATGCTTGTTTTTAATTATGAATCGTGGTTTTTACGCTTTCTATTTATATCCGTTCATGAGTCCTCTCATGGCGTAGTGGTAACGCGCCGCAACTAGAGATCGGGGAGTCGTGAGTTCGATTCTCACTGAGAAGACGTGTAAATTTTTCGCAAATCTTCACATCAATTTGCCCATCTAATCCAATTGCAAATTATATGTAATGTTTAGCTTTTCAGGAGTTGCTAAACTTCCACTCGGCTGGTTAGTCGTAAAAACCACGATTCATAATTAAAAACAAGTATTTATCGAGCAACGGACTCATGTTCCGTAACCGGTCGTTTGAGAACGTCGCGACCCATTGGAAGCCCACACAATAGATACCTCAGCCAGCGCAGTTGCTGGCTAGTGTAGTGTGCTATTCCTATACCTAAAAAACAATGCGCTATCGGGCTAGGCATTGGATATATATATAGAAAGCGTTGTGTTTGGATGGGCATCTAATTCTTCCGAAAGAGGTGTACTTTGCGAAAAAGGACCACGTGATTATTGAGCTGAAATCGAATTCAGGTTAACTTCTGCGTTAATGAGTCCTCTCATGGCGTAGTGGTAACGCGCCCCAACTGGAGATCGGGGAGTCGTGAGTTCGATTCTCACTGAGAAGACGTGTAACTTTTTCGCAAATCTTCACATCAATTTGCCCATCTAATCCAATTGCAAATTATATGTAATGTTTAGCTTTTCAGGAGTTGCCAATTTTTAAGTAAAAAAACAATTTCAGCTGATCGCTCACTGCGTATCGCATGAAAGTAACAGCAGTATCATCAATGTTTTCGTTTCGTAAAATGGACTATAGGGCCAGATTTTCTGAACCAGTTTTTTCAATCAAAATCGAAGCAATGTTCATGAAAATTTATCACTGCTCTGGACTTACTATCAAAAAACGTCTTAAGTTATTGAACAAAACGGTATATCATTTTATCATTAGGCTTTTGTAGGAAAAAAGTAGATTTATTTTTGAATTGATTTAACAAGAAGGTTCCTAAGTTTTGAAGTGTTTCTCCAACGTTAAGAAAATTACTTACGTCGATTCGAAATATTAATAATAAGTTAAGTAAGTTTGCTGTCCATTCTTTGGAGCCTTCCTTAGCCGAAAGGTTGGAGTCCGCGGCTACAAAGCAAAGCCATGCTGAAGATGTCTGGGTTCGATTCCCGGTCTGTCCAGGATCTTTTCGTAATGGAAATTTCTTTGACTTCCCTGGGCATAGAGTATCATCGTACTTGCTACACGATCTACGAATGCATAAATGGCAACTTTGGCAAAGAAAGCTCTTAGTTAATAACTGTGGAAGTGCTCATAAGAACACTACGCTGAGAAGCAGGCTCTGTCACAGTGAGGACGTAATGCCAAGAAGAAGAAGAAGTTTGCTGTCCATAATATGGAACAATGTGTATCCATAATTAGGAACATGCAATTGACAGATTATTTCATTTATGATTTTTTACATGATTGCTGATTGATTGTCCCATTTTATTTCCTACGTTTGTTTAGATTTTAGACAAATAATTGTGTCTTGTGACTTGTGTCTTTTGTTGAAGTTGCTTAGTAATTAAAAATGTAAATTTATGAAGAATAGTGGTGGGACATTTCATACATAGATTGGACAAGAAGATAGTAGACCCTTAAAGTCGTGATTCAGTTTTCAAATAGAACTTTTGCTTAAAATGAAAGAACTTAAGCACATTACCTAATCTTTCATTTAGTATTTTGAATACCAAACTTTTAACCGTTGAAGTCAGTAGTATAGTACTGGTTTCAATTTTTGTTCCACAAACTGCCCTAATGTTAATGCCTTCGGATATGACAATAGATGCACAGTGAAACATTTGAGTATGTGATTTGGAACTTCGAATGATGTGTAAATATTTCAACAATAATGGCAGATTGTTTTCTCGGAGTCGCATTTGCTGCATGTTTGTTCGACACATATTTTTCCTAATAGACAAGATATTTTAAGAACACTTCACTGTTCTGTTGAACGCGTAAGGTCGTTTTCTTTATTCAATTAATTGTATCCTAGACACTATAAAAATATGGCAAATATTGTTATATCTATTTCTTTGAGAAACTTAGCATGCTAGCAGACTATTCTCATCATCCTGGTATCATCCAGACTGTCGTATAAATTATTATGATAGTAAATTTAATAAATACTGTTGATGACTTAATCGAAATCGCCTAGAAGGTGGTTCAATTGAAATTTAACTAACAAATGACGTGCTGCACCATTTGTTCGCCGTTTGGTGCGTAACTAAAATTTACACAGATACACAGCCAGAAAATCCGTTGCTCTTTTTTGTGGATTATAAAATACGCAGCCATCGCGCGGTTGTAAAATCTTATAAACGCCTATGAGAAATTTGGTTTCTTATACACACACGAACTTGCGAGGCTAATTCAGTAGTAGGTATCGTAAAATTTATTTTTTTCTCCTATCGGTAATATGTACAAATATCGTTCAACAAATTTTCAAAAACTGCTCGAACTTTGACTATGGTTTAGAATGGAAAAGCTGTTCGCCCTCGCTAGTACATATTCATATGCAAGTCTTGGATCAATTTATCCAGAAACTCCTGTAGTTTGTAGTAGGACCGTGCTCGCCAGTGGATGTTATTGACAATTTGCTCCTCCGCCAAGTAGACACTCTTTTCGATGGTTCGCAAGCCCAGTTTTCGTGCCTTTCTCGCAAACCGATCGAATTGTTCCTTGTGATGCTCTTGATTCATCATCGAAGTGACGGAATCTATCATCTTGTTTAGAGTGGAAAATCCGTCTCCGAAGCTGAAAGAGAAAAATTCAAATGTTAAAATGTACTAGAAATACATTGATTAAGAGCTTACTATTTGGCGATTCGTTCGATGTTCTCATACAGGAAGTTGAAGGCGATGTCGTTGCCTGCATAGTTCTTCGCTACAGACTGGAAGGCTCTTGCACCGTCCTGTTTAAGAATTCCCGATGATGAGTCTAATGTCATGTTCAAGTATCTGAAATAATGAAACAGTAGAATCATTAGCACAGCTCAAACTATAATTGTATGTAGACGTACTTCGACAGCAACCATGGCTTGACCGTACATCCCAAAGCGTTTAGTATAAGCTCCTTTTCCGATGCGGAGTCTGTTTCCTTGTATCGTTTGTAGGCAAAGTTCCACTCTGGCACTCCGCCATCTCGCAACGAGGTGCAGTAGATTACCTGCTTCAGGTTGGGTGGAATCTGGTTATCTTTGGAGTCAGTCATCCAGCGCCTGAACAAAGTCTGCGCTCGAACGGAGCACTTATCAATTCCGAACTGACATGCCAGTCCAACTATCCTCTCGCGATGCATCATTTGTAGGTGATCGTTGTCCACGTGGTCATCGAAGCCGTATGTTTCGAAAGATTTTCTAAGTACTGATCGCATCACCGCTAGGAAACTTTCATAAGCAGGTTCGCGGGCCATCATATCGTTGATATATTCCAATCCTTTGCTGAGCGATGCCCAAGAAGAAACGTCATGCGGAAATTGCGACACGATCAGGATCAAAGTCAGAGGTATGTCATATTCAATGAATTCGGCACGTGCAAGATTGAAAGCGTCGTCAACAAGTTGCGATCGGGTTAAGGCCGGAAGACTTGGGAAATTGGTGGTCAGTTTTTTCCACGACGCGTAATCGTAGTTTACCCTGTAGTAACCGGTTCGATCTATGTTCAAATAAACGAAATCATTCTCTTCTGCTTGAATCTCTACTTCAATGCTTTGGTTATCATAGTTGAGCCAATGTTTCGGGATAGAATTGCGCGAGGGAACAGATTGCGTGACAATGGTTATCGGAATATACCACCGGGTTTCGTCGGACGCGTTTTTAGTAGGCAGCATATAGCGCTGTTGGGATATTTTGATCGATTGATCACCTAATCGCTGAACAGTGACTACTGGATATCCAGCCTGCAATGTCCACGTGTCCATGATTTGCTTGACATCTAGCTCTGCAGGCAAAGTGCCAAATTCATGCCCATGTTGGGTTAAAATCTCCCACAAGTCTTCCTGTTCGGCGTTTTCGTATTGGTATTTCTTCAAATACTCCGTTATTCCAGCCTTGAAGGCATCTTGCCCCAGGAAACTGTTCATCATCCGTATTATCGACGCGCCTTTTGAGTAGGATATGGGATCAAAAATACGACGAATATCTGATCCGCGGTTAACTGGAAACGAAATCGGGTGCGAATTTCGATCAGAGTCTTTTTCAAAGGCTTTTTGGAGCTCATTCTGTACAAATGTTTCAAAAACATGCCACTTTTTCTCAGCCTGAAAAAAGAATAAAAATACAATCAAACTCCTCGAGCCATATTTCTAAGCATTTATAACTTACAAAGTTCAAACACTCGTAGCTCATGTATGTGGCAAAGCCTTCCTTCAGCCAAAGGTCGTTCCACCAACGAGGAGTTACCAAATTTCCAAACCACTGATGAGCCAACTCATGTGCCACTACTGACGCAACACGTTCCTTATGTTTGGCCGAAGAACTTTTGTTGTTGTCCTCGGGAACCAGAAAGGCAGACTCCCTGTAATTAGTAGCAAATGTGAGTACACATGTACATCGTATATGAGGGTGCAGAATATATTCGGTAGCGTGTTTAATCAAAAGAAGGAACAAGTCGCTGGAGGTCGCGTGCAAACTTGCAATTAACATAAATCCAAAGGGGACGAAATAATGCTTCCATTCTCACTTACCGGAATGTGATCAAACCCCAGTTTTCCATTGCACTGAATCCAAAGTCTGGCACGGCAACCATATCGATTTTTTTCATGTTGAACTTGAGGTCAAAGTAATTCTCCAAGTAGGGTAGAATGCGTATTGTCAGTCTGTGCACATAATTCGTCATGCGAGCTACTTCCGGTCTGCTCCAAATGTTGATCTGTGGGGTAAATCCTTCGGACCGTTGCGCCAGTTGCAAATTAGATATAATGAATGCCACTAGGTACGTGCTCATCTTTGGAGTTATTTCAAAATCTTCCTTCAAATATCCCGGCCGATAAATGGTAGTCCTAATGTGCTCCGTATTGGAAAGAAACATTGTCTTTTCGACCGAATGCACCAGAGATACCTCAAATGTAGCCTTCATATCCGGACTGTCGAAGCAGGGGAACGCTCGTCGAGCATCGATGGGAGAAAATTGGGTACTTGCAAACCAACTTTTTTCGCCATTTTCCTCATCGGTGAAGGACCCTTTATATAAGCCCTGCAACGTATCACTGAGCTGGCTTTCAAAGTCCAATACGACGGTTATATTATGAATGTGTTCGCCACGTTCTTTGATTCGTAGCACATAGGATTGATTATTTCTACCGTAAAGGGCGTCAAAGGGTAGGTCTTGATTATCAGAATCTAACACTGCGAAGTTATAGGAAAAGCGTTGTAAATGTAAATCGATAATTAAGTGTTCATACGAAACTCACCTTGTGCAGAATGAATTGTAATTTGGTTGATGTCCAAAATGATGGGAAGCAAGTCATCTGATTCGGGAGAATCACGAACTATGGTTATCGCAACAGTTCCAAGGTTGATGGATCGATCAAAGTTGGGCTCAATAGTTAATCTGCATAAAAGAATCAAAATCAAGTGTTTAGATTAGGGCAAACGAACCACGAGAAAGCATGGATTTGAGAGTATGGAGAATAATATTACAATACAATGTTATGGGGGTGGGGGTGAGGGGGCTAGCAAATACTTGTTTTACAAAAGTAATGTCGATAGCAATAATCATGATTTTCACAAATATCGTCATTTAAGGTGAAGATGAATCGAAGCCAAACTTCAAATTTTCAAGAGCACGGATCTGGAGAACCAAACAACCGTTTGAGCTGAAAACCTAATCGATTGGTCACCACCAGCTAGTGACCAATCGATTAGGTTTTCAGCTTAAACGGAAGTTTGGTTCTCCAGATCCGTGCTCTTGAAAATTTGAAGTTTGGCTTAGATTCATCTTCACCTTAAACAGATTTACGTTGATTTTATTTATTTGTTATTTTGTTTTATTTCGTGTCACATCAGTGATATTTATAAATTTTAATTTTGACTACGGAAAAGATTCATGAAATCCTTCAAGAATTTCAGAAAAAAAAAACTCACGAGGAATGTCCTTTGTGATTGTTTCAAGAATTTTTCAGATATTCAAACATGTGCTTTGAAGAGATTCCTCAGAGAATTCTCACGGGGATTTCTTCATGAATTAATTTCGTAGTTTTCAATGCTTGCTTCAAGAATTCATTTTCCAGTTTTCACTCAGTTTGTCCTGGGAGTCCCACGGAAAATCATTCACAGACTTTCTGATATCTTGTAGAATTCCACCAGAGCATGCATTAGAAATTATTTTAATAATTCCTCCTGGAAAGTCTTTTACATACTTATTACATATAAGTTCAAATTGTAAGTTAAAAGAATCCTCCACTACTTTCAGCGAAAAAATCATGGAAAAATTCTAGGCATCTCACCAAAAATGTCTTCAAGATCACTAAGCAAGGAATCATTCCACGAATTCTTCTGAACCCTCTCAATTTTTTTTAATTTGTCCAAAATGCCCAACTAAGAAATGTTTAAAAAAGTCTAACATTCCTATGAAGTTCCTAGCGGAATACGTTCAACTGTTCTTTCACTCTTCCGCAAAAATAATCAAAGATTTCCCGAGTAATTTGTTCAAGGATTTCATAGAGGATTATATTATTGTTTCCCCAAAATACGTCCGAAAAAATTACCAGAGTGTTTTCTAAGTATTTTCCATAGATTTGTTTCTCTAACCCGCAAAGAACCGGGACGAACGAACTAAAATTTTCAAAATGCTCGTTCTCGGCAATGCTCCAACCGATTGTCGAGATTTTTGGCTTTTAGTGAAGGGGAATAGTTGTACTAGCTTCCAGCGTTGGTGCCGCCCCGTTATTTTGAGATGCAAATATGTCTGTGTTTTTCCCGTTTTTTACGCTGAGCTGACCAAATAGCTCTGGTTCTTAAATGTATTCGTCGCTCAGTTACCTAAATCTTATCAGAGAGGTGCCGTTCAGTGAGGGGATGGTTACAGACATCTCGAGAATCACTTGGCTCCGATGGTTTTTAACCTGGTTCTCCGGAAAATCCGGAATATTCGTGAAAATGGTCAATTCGTGAAAGTCATCCTCGACAGCTGCGGTTCATCAGAATTCATTGACAAAGAACGTAATAGATGATTGGAATTGCTTATCGACATGAGTGGCCACTATGACGGCCTCCAGAAGATCCGTAACATCCGTAAAAATGGTCATTTCGTGAAAACTATTCTAGACCATTGGGATTATTTCCAGTGATATCAAAATTGATAATTATGGAATATAATGGACGATTTGGACTGTTCAAGGACATAGCTGGCCACTATAATGGCATCCGGAAGATCCGGAACATCCAAAACAATGGTCGTTTGATAAGAATCCACCTATACCACCGTGATTTTTTCCAATGATATCAGAAATCATAATTATAGAACATTACGGATGATATTGATTTTTCACGGACATATGTGGCCAGTATAATGGCTTCCGGAAGATCCGGAACATCCGTAAAAATGATGTCGTCCCGGCACTTTGCGGGTTAAATGATATCATAATTTATGATTGTACAGTTAACTCTTCCTTACTCGTTATTGAAGGGACCATCGAGTTAGGGAGGTATCGAGTTATAGAACACAAAATCAGTGCAATTGCTATCCAAGGGACCATCGAGTTAGCTATGAAAACCAACTTTTCCTATGGTTCTCTAACTCGATATCGAGATACCGAATATCGAGTAAAGGAGAGTTAACTGTATAACCTAACGAATGATTTGGATATAAGTGGTTACTGTTGTGGCACCCGGAAGATTCGGAACATCCGTAAACATGGCAAATTTCGTGAAAATCATCATAAATTACCATAATTTTCCCAATGATATCAGTATTCATGAATATAGAACAAATGCATGATTTATATTGTGTACGAACATAAGTTGTCACTATAATGGCCTCCGGAAGATTCTAGACTTCCAAGATTTTTTCCAATAAATTCATAATTTAAAATTTTAGAACCTAACTGATGACTTATATTGTTCATGGACATAAGTGACTGCTGTGATGACAGCTGGAGGATCCGGAATATTCGTGAAAATGGTAATCTCGTGAAAATCACCCTAGACCTTCTGACTTCAATTATCTTGCATATATCTTAAGAGATAATCTAGTTACTCTGTTACTAGTTACTCTGATCTATTGAAGGGCGTTATAGTTGCTTCCATTGAATAATTCAAACCATCTGGTAAATACTATCTATTTGAAATATGTTATGATTTTTTGGAAGGATACAAAAAATCCATAAACAGTCAAAACCATCCCTTTGTGCTATTATCATAATTTCAGATACGTTCGGAGAAATCGCGGTGGTTTTGGATGATTTTCAAGAAATGGCCATTTTTATGGATGTTTCGGATGCCCCTACAGTGGTCACTAATATCCATGAACAATATAAATCATCCGTTAGGTTATACAATTATAAATGATGATATCATTGGAAAAAATCGTGGTGGTTTTCACGACACGACATTTATATACGGATGTTCTTTCCGGAGGTCATTATAGTGGCCGCTTTTTTTCACACCACAGATGCCACTCATGCCCATGAATACATAATACAAATCACCCATTATATGGTTATTATGATTTCTGATATCTTTGGAAAAAAAATCGTTATGTTCAAGAACGGAGGTCCAGAATATTTTTTATAAATAGATCATTTTATTTACAGATGTTCCGGATCTCCCGTAGGATATTATAGTGGCTACGTATGTCTGTAAACAATTCAAATAATTCATTATGTGTTAATAATTCGAATATCTTTAAAAAATCGAATCAATTCTTTTACAAAATGGCCATATTTACGGATGTTTCGGAGGCCACCAAAGCCACAACATATCTATATTCACGATTTAAAATAAAACGCGGTTTGCGGTTTCACAAAATAACCATGTTCATTGATGTTCCGGATCTTTTGGAGGCTATCATAGTGGTCACTTATCCACTTCTTCTTCTTTCTGGCGTTACGTCCCCACTGGGACAGAGCCTGCTTCTCAGCTTAATGTTCTTATGAGCACTTACACAGTTATTAACTGAGAGCTTACTATGCCAATGACCATTTTTGCATGCGTATATCGTGTGGCAGGTACGATGATACTTTATGCCCTGAGAAGTCGAGAAAATTTCCAACCCGAAAAGATCCTCGACCGGTGGGATTCGAACCCACGATCCTCAGCTTGGTCTTGCTGAATAGCTGCGCGGAAAATACGCGTTGGTCTAGAATGATTTTCACGTGATGATAATATATACGGATGTTCTGGATCTTCTGGAGGCCATTATAATGGCCACTTATGTCCAGGAATAATTAAAACCATCCGTTATGTTCTAAATTTATAAATTCTGATATCATTGGAAAAAAATCGAGGTTTTCTAATACAAGTCGAACTTGATTATCCACAGTATCTATTTTTTTTTTATTTCGGATAATCGAACTCTCCGGAAAATCGAATCACTAAAAAAAAAAAAATAAATAAAAATCTGCGATAAAAGAACTTAAATCTTTTTTCGTTGCTTTATTTATATTTAGCAGTGGCGTAGCCAGAAATTGACATTTTCCAGTAAAGAAGCTAGGCAAAATACAGGATGCTTCGATGCTTACTGACTTTAAAATGGCTTGCTCAATTTTCACCACCTAATTAAAAATTGTCAATCTTGTCGCTCCCTTGCGACGCCGATGCACCTATTCGTTTCCATCATTTGTTTCTATAGACTCCCTTTACCTTTGAGTCGCATGAGCGCTACAGCCATAAAACAAAAATATTTTAATGAATTCTGATATAAGTAATTGGAAAAAAATCGCGGTGGTCTAGGATAGTTTTCACAAAATGACCATTTTTACAGATGTTCCGGATCTTCCGGAGGCCATTACAGTGGCCACATACAGTATTGGACAAAACATTTGCAACTTTTTCGATTTTCCATACAAAATGACCAACTTTGGTAAGCTAGATCTCAGTTATTTATGGACCGATTTGAATGAAACTTTCACAGAACATCAGATATAACTTGAATTTTAACATACATTTTTGAATAATTTTTCCAATCACGAGTTTATAAGTAATAACGGTTTGACTAAAGTGAAGTTTTCGACGAAAAATTCTAAACTATTTATCTCAAAATCTGATAGCCCTACACAAAAACTGTCTTCAACAAACTTATTCATCTCATCAAAATCTACAACTTTGCTGAAGATACCATGAAGCTATTCCTTCAGTATGTTTAGTTATGTCAATTATAAAAAATCGTCAAAAAATTCACTTTAGTCAAACCGTTACTGCTTTTCAACTTGTGATTGGAAAAATCACTCAAAAATATATGTTAACATTCAAGTTATGTCTGATATTCTGTGAAAATTTCATTCAAATCGGTCTATAAATAACTGAGATATACTTTATCAAAGTTGGTCATTTTGTATGGAGAATCGAAAAAGTTGCAAATGTTTTGTCCAATACTGTATGTCCATGAACAGTCAAAATCATCCATTATATTTCATAATTATCAATTCTGATATCATTAGAAAAAATCCCGGCGGTCTAGGATAGTTTTCACGAAATGACCATTTTTACGGATGTTCCAGATCTTCCGGAGGCCATTATAGTGGCCACATATGCCCATGAACAGTCAAAATCATCCATTATATTTCATAATTATCAATTCTGATATCATTGGAAAAAATCACGGTGGTCTAGGATAGTTTTCACGAAATGACCATTTTTACGGATGTTCCGGATCTTCCGGAGGCCATTACAGTGGCCACATATGTCCATGAATAGTCAAAATCATCCATTATATTTCATAATTATCAATTCTTATATCATTGGAAAAAATCCCGGTGTTCTAGGATAGTTTTCACGAAATGACCATTTTTACGGATGTTCCAGATCTTCCGGAGGCCATTATAGTGGCCGCTCATGTCGATAAGCAATTCCGATCATCTATTACGTTCTTTGTCAATGAATTCTGATGAATTGGCAATAAACCGCAGCTGTCGAGGATGACTTTCACGAATTGACCATTTTCACGAATATTCCGGATTTTCCGGAGAACCAGGTTACTTACCATCGGAGCCAAGTTATTCCCGAGATGTCTGTAACCATCTCCTCACTGAATGGCACCTCTCTGATAAGATTTAGGTAACTGAGTGACGAATCCATTTAAGAACCAGAGCTATTTGGTCAGCTCAGCGTAAAAAACAGGAAAAACACAGACATATTTGCATCTCCAAAAAACGGGGAGGTTTTGGCGGGGCGGCACCAACGCTGAAAGTTAGTACAACTACTCCCCTTCACTAAAAGCCAAAAATCTCGAAAATCGGTTGGAGCATTGCCGAGAACGAGCATTTTGAAAATTTTAGGTTCGTCCCGGCACTTGGCGGGTTAACATTCGGGAATTTTCTAACGAAATTTTTCATCACAGTTACAGTTCCTAGGCTCTAGAAATAACTCCATTTTTTTCGAATGATAACCTCAGGATTCTTTCATGAATAACATTCAAAAATGTATCCACTCTTTTTTTTTTTTGTGCAAAAACTACTCCAGGAAACTCTCAATATTTTTTAGGGATTGCTTTACAACCTCCTACAAGCATGGGAAACATTCACTCGATTATTGCGTTCTCCTCGCTCACTTCCGCACGCAGTCAAGAGCGAGGTTGCCGTTTCTCCAACCAAGATGAGTGTTTCAATTTCCAATGCGGTTTCTACTTGTTCGCCGAGCGACATATGATTCACTAACGACTCCGTGTGCCGAAGGCATCCGATTACTGTAGCGAATGATTAGTTACTTTCCGATTTCGCATGAGTGGCATTCGTGTTTGAAAGCTGATGAGCGCTCCACTGACTAAAAATACACCTGGCGGAATGATTCTGTGAGCGCGGAATCCATACATTCCCCTGAATGCATTCAGCGACAGAATGGCGAACGCGTTCTTTCGTGTCTCACATTTAATAGTGGACTGATTTTCTCTCCGCTCCGTGAGTCTTTTGATTTTCGGTTAAACTCAATCGTTTGCGATTCGTCGGGATTGCGCTCACCCTACTAGCGTTCGGCTATCACTGAACATTCGGTGGCTGCAGATATTTTGCTGTTTGTTATCGGTAGCGTCCGGATGAGTGAGTGAATTTTCCCACGCTTGAACTCCTTTACGAATCACTCCATAAAAATAAACATACAAAACAAATTTAAAGAAGTTTTTTTGGTAATTTTTTGAATAATTAAAAAAAAAATTTTTTTATAAAAATACTAAATTTCTGTCGTAAAATTCAAGAATTATATCTTAGAATATCTGAAACTTGTTGGCAATTACCTTAGAGAAAAGCTTAAATGGATTAACTAACTTGAGGATTTGCATAATGTTTTTTATGAACTCGACAGTTTCATGATACTATGGTGAACATATTGATGTGAAACCCATTTTCCTACCTTTAGAAATTTTATACAAACCTTTTTGAAGGGTCTATTATCGACTTTTTTGTAATACTGTAGAAGTTTTACGCGAAAATATTGCCGGTATTTTTTAAGAACAATACGAAAGATATGTTGTGGTAAAAGTCGTAATGTAAAATTTTAATGAATTTGAATCTCAGGGAAAACTCTTGCATTACTTTGAAAACATGTTGAGGAATTCCTGTTGGACTTTCAGAAATTAAAAACCATACGTATAAAAATTCTGCATTTTTTCAAAACTATTATAATTTACCTTTTTATAGATTCTTTGAAATGTTGCTTGTTTGAGTATGGTAAGATTTTTGTACGAAGTTCAGCAAACATGATGCTTTGAAGGAAGGAGAAACAACAAAATGTTGAAACAAGTAGAACAATAGATGGGCAACGGTACTATGAAAGTTAAGTGATTTTTTATACTCTTTTCTCTAGAGGTAAGTTATAGGATAGTTATAATCTCTCTAATGAATTTACAAATAAAATAAATTTCTCAAGAAGTTCCATCAGAATCTTCCTTAGAAATTGTCCTTGAAATCTATACTTCCTTGACTTCTGGTTTTAAGGAATTTTGCTAAAAAGCCTCTAAAAATTCCGCACTCGTATCGCACAGAAATTCAAGCCAAGAATATGGATTCTGTCAAAAATTAGTAAAATTATTTCTGAAAAAGTGTTTTAAGGAAGATCAATGCTAATTTCTTTATAAATATCTTAATAAATCCTTTCTCCCTTCCCTGTTATTTTGCTACATGTTTCTCTACAGATTCCTTTACCGCTATGCTTATTTTGGAAGCTAAAGTTTTCCTGGGGTTTTTCATCAAATTTCCTTTAAAGATTCGAAGGCAAGAGACATTGCAAAAACAAATTCCTTTACAATTCTTGAATAATCCGGGCAAGCAAAATTTGTAAAATAAAAACAGAAGAATATTGGATGCATTTTTTATGTATTTTGGAAATATTTGTTAAGGACTTTCGATGAACTTGGCGGAATAATTTGTAATATTTTTTTTGGGAAAACTATGTAAGGAATCCACAGAAGAATTTCTTGTAGATCTTTCAGCGAATATAAGATTTGACAGAATCAATTATTTTTTTGGAGAAATTGTGAGGGAAAACTGATTTTTTGAAAGATTAAGTAACTTTTTTTGGGTAAATCCGGGAACATATTCCGGTATCAATTTGCTTATTTTGAAAAGTAGACATAGAAGGAATGGTTGGAAGTTTTTTGGAAAATGCTGCTACAAATCTGTTGGAAATTAATCACATAATTTATGAAATTATGAGTTTTCTTGGAAAAATATAGCTCAACCAATAAATTTATTCATGCGAAAACACTATGGTCGATTTTGTTATATTATTTCACACCAGGTTAAAATTCTGCCATTCACTTGAAGAAAACTTGCCGATGCCGATATTTTAAGAAAGTTATGCCTTATTTTTCGACAAAAATTCCCGCTATGTACTGTCTGAGAAATTCCTTTAGTAATGTTGTCTATATTTTCAATTATTTTTTTTTCGGACACTATACGAATTGAAATTATAACATTTACATTATAATGTATAGATTTCTTTAGTGAATTCATCACCGGAAACTTCGAGCAGTGTATCCTCCAAAAACATGAGAAATTAGAATGCAGTGAATATGCTGCTTTATGCTGAATCAGCATTATTTGGATTATTTAGAAAAAAAAAGAATTTTGGGAATCCAATTTCCAGGATATTGACGCTTTTTTGTACCACGATATTTTTTGCAACGCAGATGTCGAAAAATTACGCTTATCGCATACAACAAGAAGCTAGTTCTAACAAATTACGATTCGATCGACGGCCTGACGGAAAGCTTTCGGTTGTTGCGCGATTCACCGAAGTCAGAACCGCCACGCTGATGCTGTGGAAGACTAGCGAGGATTTCTCACTATAGTTGTGCAACATAAAATAACGTAACTATTTTTTGTCAATAACAAGAGTCTTGTACATTGAATCAGAAGATTTTGCTTCATGTTAAATAGTCTTTTTTTTATTACATCAATGATTTGGTGGCCGGGGGTTTATTATCGGGCCCCTTTACCCCCCTGTTTCTACGCCAATGCCTATTACGATGAGAATTTGCAATCCTTTCATTCCCGACCCATAACGTAAATTAAAGTATTAGTGTAAAATCGATATATCGGTGTAGAATCGGTATACCATATCATAATGAATAATTACATAACATAACACAATATGTGTAATAATTTCTAAAAAAAACAATCGGAAATATAAATTATTATCACTTTAATTAGTTTATCTTTCAACATTTTAATTTTAATTGTTCGTAATTTATGTGCTAGATTACTTACTATAATACAATCCTTCTTCTTTCTGGCGTTACGTCCCCACTGGGACAGAGCCTGGTTCTCAGCTTAGTGTTCTTATGAGCACTTCCACAGTTATTAACTGAGAGCTTACTATGCCAATGACCATTTTTGCATGTGTATATCGTGTGGCAGGTACGAAGATACTCTATGCCCTGGGAAGTCGAGAAAATTTTCAACCCGAAAAGATCCTCGACCGGTGGGATTCGAACCCACGACCCTCAGCTACAATGTAATACAATCCAGCTTTTGTAATTTAGAACCGGATCACGTGCGTTAAGTGCGTTTAATTTTGATGATAAAAGGATGTATTTAAAAGAGGGAAATCTTTTCATAATCCTATGTCATAATTAGTTTATATCTACTGGGGTATACGATATACCTAATAATACAACAAGGAACAAATTTGTTATATATTCAACTTCGCAGAAAGTCTGGACTCAGGAATGTTACGAAGTAATATTTATTCACCAAAAAAAGTCGTTGAGGAAACATGCCATCAGCGCCAAAGGAATGCACGTCGCTAACGAGTAAGTACTTTCGAGTACTGTAAAAATAACATCCAGTCTGTTGTCTCAGTTTAACGATAATTTGTATAAACACCAGCCAGTCTGAGTCTGATGGCGCGTGTAAACTAGGTTTCAAATGTACCAGCAAGTGGCCCGTTTCGTTTACGTTCGCCCCTTTTGTAGGCTGAAGTGGAGGAGACACCAAAGCTGTGTTCCGTTGGTCCTCCGACTGCCAGTAGGTTAGCTACAAAACAGGCCGCATTGCCTGCCCTGGGTTGTCACGGATGACATCATTGCATCTCTTCATGCCCTTTCCATGACTGGCTACGGCTACAGTAGTGGGAACATGTAAAGTGAGTAGCTTCCACTATATTTGATCGATTTGAATTGAAAGTTATGCTTTGAGCGGTTTTATGCCGCAACTATGTACAGACACGATATTTGCATTAGGGATGTAAATTGCTAATGGTTGCACACATTTTCAGAATGCTTTTGGCGTTGGCGGTTTGATTTTTAGATAAAGAGCACAATGGTCGGAAACAATAAAGTTTGGCCAAAACTAGTTTTATCGCCTCAATCGAAGAAATATGTAATATGCATTATCGATTTACAAACCAAACTTTTTTCATAGTTTCGATAAATTTAATTTTTGTAACAAAATAATTCATTCAAAACTTTCCAATTTTTCAAAACATCGAGAATAGTGAAAAGAAGGAGTAGAGCAATTAGTTTATCGAAACACTTTAGATTTGATAATTTGATAATTTTCAGATAATGTCTTAAACCAAAACAAATTTGAAAAAAGGATAAAAAAAAAAAAATCAAAATATTTGTGTTAACAACCTTTGTGCAATTGCAGTCTAGAAATATTACAATAAGCATATTTAAAAATATTGCTCATCTTAATCCTAGCTTATTCTTCAAGATTAATATAATGCGTCATGTTCTAAATTTTACAGTTTAAATGATTTGAAGTTTTAATGTTTAGCTTTGTTTATGTCTGAAATTGATTAAAATCTTAAAAAGATACTTTTTTACGTATAAAAAAGAACTCTTAAATAATATTATAATGAGCTGTAGAGTTTTAAATGAAAATACAAGTCATAGGTGTGTGTGAATGGACCATCGAGTTAGTAAAGTGTAGTGTTATGAACCACAAAACCAGTACAGATGCGATCCTAGGGATCATCGAGTTAGCCATGAAAACCATCTTTTACTATGGTTCTCTAACTCGATATAGAGTAAGGGAAAGTTTACTGTACTGCAGGGTCCTGGTAAGATTTAAAGGGGATTTGTGTTCTGTACCATGTGTAAATGGCGGCACCGTGACGGGATACGAGTTGTTTTTCAATTTTTAAAACATCAAATTTCTAAGGTCGTATATTGAATAGTACGGTGCCGGTACCAATTTTTTTGGCGGATGGATCGCCTGTAATGTAGTTGGCTTGTCAATTTCCAGCTTTTCATTAAATAAAAAAGTCATATAAATAAATAAATTTTCGTAAAATTTGAGCTCCCTGGTACCAGTAGTTACTGTCCTGTTCCAGTGATGGAAGCAGTTTTTAAGTAGATCTATAAAAATGAAAAAAAGTGTTATAGATAATCTTTATGCTTAAATTGAAAGATTTTAGTTGCTGCTACGATTAAAAAATGTTAAACCTATGCAGAAAAGAACTATTTTATTGAAATTTATTGAATTATTACCAAATGGCTACTACTGGAGCATTAGCGCAAATATTGGACCACGTGTACCAATAGTGACTCAAATAAATTTCATGCACAAATACATTGCATATTTCATTCCTTAATATAAAATTTGTACTTGTGGTGACTAGAGTCATAGTCGTCCATGCGAATACATTGAATCATCTTCATGCAGTACACTCTCATCCATACACGCACCCACGTGGTGACGCGAGAGCTATCATACACACTGCAGCTTAGCAGCGCAAGAGTTAGTCTTTTATGCACGCTCAAGCGTAGTGCACGCGGCTACCACAAATGGCGACGAGGAGAAAATTTTCAAGAAGCGCAGAACGCATTCGGTTTTCGCATTTTGCGAAGGTGAAATAGTGCAAAGTATATTTGAAGTGGAATTATTAAAAGAACACAATCGGGTAAATTTAACCAATTTGATGTGCTTATGATGAATAAAAAGGGGTTTAGAGCTGCTCAATGTGCGGATGAATCAATTGTGCGAACAAATGACCTTGATGCGACACGAGCTTGATGCAGCAAAAGAATGTTTTTTGTTTGGCTTGTGCGTGAAAGTGAAGCAGTGGAAAATTATGCTGTAGGTAGCCTGATTATGGTTTGCGCGTGTGGATAAGTGAAATAAAACTGAAGAAATAATCAAGGGAGAGTGGCGTGAATGTGTAAGCGTTGCAGTTGGTGTTTGTTAATGTTATTATTGGATGACAATTCACAATGTGGAATCTTCGAAGTAAAGGTATGTGTTGGCTAGATGGACCGTGATCGGTCTTAGCCGTCTAACTAGACACAAAAAAAATGGTATGTGATGATTAATGTTTTTGCAACTAGAAAATAATCCACCATGTAGAGCGTCATAGTTTAATCAATATAAAGTACTGTCTTGTTGGTGAGGGAAATAATCTAACAGCATGGATGATGGTTTCTTTCTAGTTATTGGTATGCTATACTTTGAGCAAATTGGCGATTTCTTTCGAATTATTTTCAACAGGAAGCATTCTGTTTGCTTGCTTGTTGAGCGCATGAAAAAATCGTGACAATACCTAGCAGACAATTGCTTCGACAGCTATAAGTGTGAGGTCTGTACTTTACTGCTGATGCTCGGACGTCCACCTTACGAGTGACCAAACAATTGTATTGATGTATGAACGGATTTGTGTCAGTCCATTTCATTCTGTTTTAGTAGATACATGTTGATGTTTTGCAATGTTTTTTTTTTCTTCAACTGTTGAGTTCGATACGGCTTGGCCGAACGCGTGGAAAAACCGATAGTGGTTTTCTGAATCGTTTGAATTTCTCTTTTCGTATTGCACATACTCACTGTGGATACTGTGTTGAACATGATAATGAAAAAAATCGACGAGCATTTGCGACATTGAAATGAGGTGAATACGACATTGATGAAATGGTGTCTAAAAGCAAGCTACAGTAAAGTCGGACAAATTGGTGATATTTAACGCGCATTGTACACAAAAAAAAAAATGCATTGGATGATTATAAGTTTTTGTTCAGCACCGTTTAGTATGTATTTCAAATGAAGGTTTGTATAATATTACTGGAAAATTCCAACCTTATACTCGTGGATTGATGGCTACTGCGCAAATGAATGACAAAGAAAAGCGATTCGGTTACAACGTATCGCTTAACGTAACGTACAATTTATTCACGAAAAATCACTTATGGGCATTAAAGCATCGTTATAATTGCGTTCACGGATTCTTATGATAATTGTTGAAGCTAGTGAAATCAAATGGTTGATTCAATTCACTAACGATAGGAAACCCTATGATGAATATACTGAAAGCAAGCAGAGCTGTGCTGCACAGTGAACATTGTGATTAAATTTACTGAGGATCATGAAAAGATGTGTGATTTGATTCACTGAGATAACACTGCACTGGGATCTAGATCAATATGGATCGAAAAACGGGTGTGATTTGGTTCACTACAAATAAGTTGAATAATAGTGATTGTAGCTATTCCCAATACCAATTATGTTGTAGTAGAATTTATTAGGAACGCTTGAAAATGTTATTGCCTAGAGAAAGATTAACACGAAGTTGATCATTATTATATTGTATTAGAGATATGGAGACACTACCTAGAAATTAAAAACGGCTTCGTTCAGAACCCTAAAGTTCTAATTAATATAAAATTTCAATATGGAACTTTTGAATAATAAAAAAAAAGAATGATTGTCGATATGATGAAAAAAAATACAGTTCTATAGAGCTATTCGAAGCATGCTGAATACAAAAGCATATGTTCCATCACTGGATTGTTATTGCTAAAACAAATAAATATTTTAATAAACAACTAATTAAAACAAGAAACATTTTTGTGGTTTTGTCTTTCTTAGGTTATTTGTCAAATCTTTCTACCTCTCTCGTAGATTAGAAATAGATCATAGGTAAAATGATCGATCACTTTTATTAATTTTGGCATATCTATCCCTTGAGGTTTTTTCTATAAGAAAATTGTTGCAACATACAAATGAGTTTCTGGAAATTGACGCTTGAAAATGGATTAGAAACATCAATTAGTTTGCGTCACTGGTTCAGAATTATATCCACCATCTATAAAATATTTTGTCTACCTTTGATTCCAAATCAAGCCCTATTATTTCAAGTTTGGGAAATGTCGCTTGAAATGTTGAAGTTGTGTCGCACACCATCGATATTTGCTAAAATGAATCAATCTTCTGAGGTCCAAGATATAGCTCTGTAATGCGTATGGTTCTATAAGATAGATGCTTTATTTTGATAAACAGTTGGTTGAAACTAGGTTCTAAGTATCATAACATTCCCCTCGAATTTGTGGAATTCACAATTCAGTGATGTTCTATCATTCGCATAATTAACTCAAAACCAGGTGCACTCTCAGACACCGCCCGTTTCCCTTAGAAATATGTGCTACAAGCATGCAAGCACTTTTAGGTTAACGGTCTCAGGTAATATAAAATACTTGTTATGTTTGTGCTGTTATTAAATTAACTGAGTGAGTAAACTGTTTTGTTAAAATATACATGAGTATTGTGATTGGTTCCTCAGGATATAATGGGAAGACTTGTTATTAAATTCATCAAATTAATACATAACCAGTTGTGATTAAATTCACTGCGAGAATACGAAATCAATTGTCATTAAATTGACATAAAAACTATAAAAAAAGTTGTGATTAAATTCACTGAGAGAACAGTAATTCTGATTTAAGTGACTGCAAAAACATAAGAATAGTTGTGATTAAATTCACTGAAAGAATACGAAAGCAATTCCCAACTAACAATTCAGAGCCACAAACAAGCATGCATGTTTAATTATTGTTCAATAATGGTAATGGCAGCTGAATAAAAAATTTGCTGTATAAAGAGCTGAGAAGGTGCTTTTTTAACACAAACTTAGATCAATGTTCAACGTTATGCATTAGAATGAACAAAAGTTGAATCGCCACTTATTAAACGTTTTCAAAGATTCTCATTCGACTAGTCAAGATTGTTCTACAAATGAGCTGAACAAGACATGTTTCCCCCAATTAAAAAGCCAATATTCCACTAAACAAATGTATATGTATAAAGGATATTCAGAAGACGAACTAACGTTTTACTTGCGTCGCACTTCAGCTATTCCCACATGTTTAACATAAGCATGAATAAGAGCTGAATAAGTATCTTATAAAATCCTAATTCAGCTTCAGTATATTATAAGAACAGTTGATCCAATAGAGGCCAAAATGACGAATAACAAACCCATTGTTCAGCAATAAATAAGCCTTGTAAAAGCGATCACACTATAGCTAAATTTCATAAAATGGACAAAATATCCGAAATTCGTGTTGAGTTCCGAATGCATTTCAAAGCTCATAAATTATGCTTTCTTAAAACTTTTGAAATAGCTGTTCAGAAAATAAACATGGTCAGTCTCTAGAAATGCAGAATTATTGTGAAAAACAAAAATACACATTTAAGCTAAGTATTCCGAGTAGGAGCAAAGTACTGACAAACAAAGCGTGATATTGACTTGATTGACATAAGAGATAAAATATCTGAAGACAGTATTAAAATTTTGTTCCTGGAACTTCTAAACCTATGAAAAATTTGATGTACGCAGATCTAATGAATAGCTCGCAGCTATTGGTAAAATCTTGCAGAATCTAAATATGACATGCCAATTTTGTTCTAGTAGTTTATTTTAGATATCATTTCCAGATATTTTATATCATATATCTATCAAGTTAATATCACTTTTAGCTATCCATATTATATTTTCTATTGCTAAGCTTTTTTCGCCTTCTCGGGATGTTTTTCCGTATAAGAAAAATGGAAATTTCTTTGACAGAATTGATTAAATAAATTTCTATAGCCAGCTACATTTGAAATGACATTTCTTCACAACTGAATAAATACTGCGCTCTAAGAAAAATGATTTACTTGGCCATTTTCGAAAATAAAAATCGCATCAAGATATTCGAATATTTTTCTATTCAGGTGGGTTCTGAGGACTAACCCTTCAAATGATTCTAATATATTCATACAGAGAACTTTTACTTCAATGCATATGTAATAGGTTTATGAAAAACACAAATAAAAAAATAATCAAACTATAATTTATAAAATTATTCAAGTTAATTAATCAGTTTTGAACAAACTAAAACATATTATGAAATTAGATTAATCATTTCAGACTGTTTTTACTTTGTGTAAATAAACATTATTTTGACAAACATCGACATAAATTTTCTCACTGTGCGCTAAAAATAGCCGACTGAACTCAGCTTGGATCAGCACTAAACAGCAGCTGAATAATATGCTTGTTCAGTTGTAGATTAGCGTACCATGTGTTGATTAGACGTTGTCGAATAGAAGCTCGAACATGGTCAATATTCAGCTATGAGAAGTTTATATTTTGCACTGGACGGTATAATCATCAATTCTAGGATGGCGCAGATGGCAAGGCATACCGCTGACGATTGGAAGGTCTCGAGTTCGAATCCAGCATAAGGCGATTTTTAAATAAGATTGTTATACTATCATAATAATAGTGCACACTACATTTATAAAGTGCCTAGAAAAATATTTTTTTGTTTTTATTAGTCTTTAATTATTTTTAGACCAGCCGTATAAAAGCTGAACTAAATGCTTGTAAAACGTTTTTAAAGCCGAAAAATAAAGTTGGTATTCAACGACATGCTTTAAAGTTTCTCCAAATTTGTGTGAACAATGCTTTAACAAAGGTTGGCAATGGAAATTATTCAAATGTTATAAAACATGATGCTGGATAAAACTGCCATAATGGTGTTTGTTAAATGAGTGAATGTTAGTTGGGTTGTCATTGAATTGACTTGAACACAGTAAGAAGATTTGTGATTAAATTCACTGAGCGAACACGAAACTAATTGTGATTTAATTGACTAGGAAAGCATAAGAAGAATTGTGATTAAATTCACTGAGAGAATACGAAAATAATTGTGATATGATTGACTTGAGCTATGGACTACTGTACTATTAGATGCACTTAAAGTGTAAAGGAAAGTGAATGCACACTCAAAGCAAACAGCATTAAAATGTGATATAATTCATTGACTAATGCAAAAAAAATGTATTGTTTGGATGAGGGCTGAAACAGCCAAATTATTGCGTAAGATGACCACAGTTTACAAAATTCCTCCATGAAAATGTTTGAACGGTTTCGCAAGGCAACCATTCATATGTTTGAAACAAATAGAATTTGTTAAAAAAAAAATGATGGAAATTAATTTAAACGCAATTAATTGACTCAGTCAAACTGAAAAAAATCGGAATCATGGAAATTATCCATTGAAATCTCTCAATTAAAAAGAAATGTGATATTGCGCATTTTGCACTGTCAGACTCCCGGCTGAAAAATTTTGTCACACTATGGCAGTTGAGTGGTGTCGTAGCTAAAAACCAACATTGAACGCACACTCTTTATTTGTGCATTGAACGCAAGGTCCTTGCATTTGTTTAACTGTCGTATTCACTGACTTGTGAGCAGTGGTGGAAAAAATCATGCCGTTTACGCAAAATGAACCAATATTAAGAAGAATCCACGCTCACACGCTCACGAACCAACAGCGACGGATTTGCTCACAGATTCTTGCGTCGGAGAACCAGAACAAAACAAATGTAAAAAGAGCGTGATTCCTAGATGAGCAAGGTCTGCTCACAGCCGGTTTTTTTTTCTGTTCATAGCTATTTTTGTAAATAATTGGGTGGATTATGATTATAACAGATAGATTACAAACGTGGTATTGAGAAAATTAACCGATATATTGTGTTATTGTAGAAATAACACAGGGAATCGGATGCGTGAATGCGATGCTCTCTACAGTATTTGTGTTCGGGCGATCGTGAGCAAAGAAAGCAAGAACGCAATCGCACAAAAAGGACCACCGTTGCGGTAGCATTTTACTGTTGTGCATGAACAGACTCTGTTCGCCGTTTTACAGCACTGCATGTGAGCATCCATTTCCCCACATTGAAAATTTGCACGAAAATCTATTCGTCATTAACAAGAGCAATAGAATTACCCCATTTTTGTGTCTACATATATTTTAATGCACCGAAATAAATAATCATTGAACCTTGAACCCTGCAAAAGTTTTTTTTCAGGATTTTGAGTAGTTTGAAAACACTGCAATCAAGAAAGGTTCACCAAATGTACTATGTTTAAAACTTAAATAAGACCGAAGATCCTCTATGGTCATGGTACCTGCACCATGTTGGAGGAGAACTTTCAAGCATATGGAGTCTTCGAGTAGAGTAAAGTGGGGCAAAAGTTCGAGTGGGGTAAGAGTTTCTTTTTAAGATTTCTAGCTCAATTCAAAACAAATCTTATAAAAGTCATGGTGGTTCGAATGCTATTCAAGTAAGAGACTTTCACTCCAAATATCATAAAAATCGATTGTGATTTGGAAAAGTTATGGCTATTTGTTGTTTTTCGACGTGAATATTGTAATTTTTGGTCAAACTTTCGTTGCATGGAACCAATTGAAGATAAAATCTTTTTCAATATTTTATGTAAGGGCGTTTCTAGGCCTATCATAAGGTTACTTTGAGGTGTATTAGTTTTTGCATAAATGCTTGAAAACAATTTTTGGCCCATAGTGGGGCAAAAGTTCGAATCAGCGGGGCAAAAGTTCGACCCATGTATAAAATCACGGAAAAATTTGCAAATTGCCTAAAATCCACATATTATCTTCAAAATTAGTTAAATTTGTCTGATCGTGTGAAAATTGTCACCAAAATTTTACATTTCCACTTAGTTTTGCGGAAAACTGCTATTTTTGAGTATATTACAATTTACTCCATTTTGGGCAATTTTTTGATGAAAATTTAGTGTGTATTTTTTGTTAAACTTAAGTTTACGGCTGGTGTAAGGTATGCCTGTCATAAAAGGGTCAATATTTTGTGTTTTAGCCAGCGAACTTTTGCCCCACACTAGATTCGAACTCTTGCCCCACCGGTGGGGCAAAAGTTCGAATAAGACAATCAATTTTAAAACTGTTATAACTAAAAATGAGTAAATATTTTGACACAAGTTTGTTCAGCAAAATTATAGCCAATATGTTAAAGGTTCACTGTACGGTATTTGTTTTGTTTTAACTACTATTGTTTTCCTGGAAACTTTGATTATACCACTAAGGTCGAACTTTTGCCCCACCTTACTCTATAGCGAGTGCTTAATGAACCACTTTTGGCTGTGTGTAGCAAAACAGTGTGTGGTAGCAAAAGCTGAACCACGGGCTCATTCAATTTTACGGCAAACCAGTAGAGTAAAGTGGGGCAAAAGTTCGAGTGGGGTAAGAGTTTCTTTTTAAGATTTCTAGCTCAATTCAAAACAAATCTTATAAAAGTCATGGTGGTTCGAATGCTATTCAAGTAAGAGACTTTCACTCCAAATATCATAAAAATCGATTGTGATTTGGAAAAGTTATGGCTATTTGTTGTTTTTCGACGTGAATATTGTAATTTTTGGTCAAACTTTCGTTGCATGGAACCAATTGAAGATAAAATCTTTTTCAATATTTTATGTAAGGGCGTTTCTAGGCCTATCATAAGGTTACTTTGAGGTGTATTAGTTTTTGCATAAATGCTTGAAAACAATTTTTGGCCCATAGTGGGGCAAAAGTTCGAATCAGCGGGGCAAAAGTTCGACCCATGTATAAAATCACGGAAAAATTTGCAAATTGCCTAAAATCCACATATTATCTTCAAAATTAGTTAAATTTGTCTGATCGTGTGAAAATTGTCACCAACATTTTACATTTCCACTTAGTTTTGCGGAAAACTGCTATTTTTGAGTATATTACAATTTACTCCATTTTGGGCAATTTTTTGATGAAAATTTAGTGTGTATTTTTTGTTAAACTTAAGTTTACGGCTGGTGTAAGGTATGCCTGTCATAAAAGGGTCAATATTTTGTGTTTTAGCCAGCGAACTTTTGCCCCACACTAGATTCGAACTCTTGCCCCACCGGTGGGGCAAAAGTTCGAATAAGACAATCAATTTTAAAACTGTTATAACTAAAAATGAGTAAATATTTTGACACAAGTTTGTTCAGCAAAATTATAGCCAATATGTTAAAGGTTCACTGTACGGTATTTGTTTTGTTTTAACTACTATTGTTTTCCTGGAAACTTTGATTATACCACTAAGGTCGAACTTTTGCCCCACCTTACTCTACCCGAAAAGTCGTCTAAGTCAGATGTAAATCAGACTAAAGTCGTAAAAAATACATTGGGCACGGCATGTTTTGAGAAAAAAAAAATGCTGGAAAACAATCGTATAAGAACGGTGTTCGTTTTAAATTCGCTTAAAACAAGAAGGCGTGAGGCACAGCGAGCTTGATGGATTGGTCAGGTACACAAGGACCTGGAAAAAGTGGCCATGAACTGAGAGCACTAACGAAGAAGGATAATGCTCAGAGTAGTTGTGATTAAATTCACTTTACTGTATAAAGTAGCTTTGTAATAAATTTCACAGAGTTGTGATTAAATTCACTGAAATTATTAACTAGAGAGCGATTCTGTTAGAATCTGAAGAAGTAAATCGGCGAAAGATTTAATAGCATCCCCTCAATATCACACTTGTTATTGACTTCATTGATAATTATACTTTCATTGTTCTAGTGATTGATTGGTTATCTCTCTCGAAACATTCATCACCGGCAGAATTTTCACTTGAGACTTTAATTATTGAGTTGAAGTTGAATCCAGTGACAGACTTTCAGGATATTTGTCGATTGTGGTGAAAAGTTTCTGTTTCTTTTATTTAAAATAAAAATTCAAAAATAAGAAAAAACATATGGATGTTCTTGCGAAATAATAATATAATAATAACAAAGTCGTTTGTATTCTGCATATATCCTGGAAGCTGCAAGGGTAAATAGCCTTGTATCACTTTTATCGCATTTATAAACGAAGTATTGTTTATCAAGGAACAGCTGCCCGAATGAGCATCAGAAATGATTTCATTGCTAGCCACGTCCGTTACGAGGAAGAATAAGAATGATTTGTAACTGACTAAGAAGCCTGCGATTGACCGATGTCCTGACAGATGACAAGAACTTGAATAATTGAGAAGAGGAGGACAAACATGTTCTTGAAGTAAAGAATAGACAGATACAAGAAATTCTAGGTTCTAGATATATAAGCTAAATAAGGAAAAGCACCACAAATAAGGGGAGGGGTATAATATTATACCCTTAACACAAAGTAAGTATGACTATTGGAATTGGTATATTATTAGAAAACTACATTGATATATTGCGTCAAATACTTGTTCAAATGAATAATTAACTATTTGTATTCAAAGACAAAATTAGAATAAAGAAAGGGGGATGTGGTGACTAGAGTCATAGTCGTCCATGCGAATACATTGAATCATCTTCATGCAGTACACTCTCATCCATACACGCACCCACGTGGTGACGCGAGAGCTATCATACACACTGCAGCTTAGCAGCGCAAGAGTTAGTCTTTTATGCACGCTCAAGCGTAGTGCACGCGGCTACCACAGTACTAATATCAACATTTTTGATTCATACTAATTTGATAATGCGAAATTAAAAAAAAACATTTTCACTACAATTTCAATCAAGGAAAAGTATATTTTAAAGTAATAAAAAAATATAAAAATCTTAAAATCATTTTTAATTGTTTTGGCCGTCCAAAACATACAAAAGGTAGCTCGACCATTGTGCAGTGCGCGTAAAAATCGTTAGGTAGTTTGCACGGCGATAGTATCTTCACTTTATCTTATCTGTAGAGATAAATAGTTTATTGTCAATATTAGCAAGACTAAGTATATTGCGCAGTTGTGCACATAAGCATTTACCATGTGAGTAAGCGTAATCATTAGAAACTTTATTCTTTACGACGTGACGTGGCGTGGCTTTAAATGAGCTCGAATTATCGAGAAATGTACCTCAGCGGACGAAAATCAAACCCACGCTTCTATCGATGGTGTTAAATGAGTCCTCAGAACGTGCTAACATACCATTTCGAACAGCATTCCATCCATTCATCATCGCCATGCATCGAAAGTGACAATTTCCCGGCGAAACTGTCTTTCAGCAGATTTCCGGAGGATGACGGCGTGTCATTTTATGCAAACAAAGTCGGCGGGCAATCATGATTACACGACAGACAGACTGCTTAGATTGGTGACGAGTGGTTGGTGACTAATTTATGCGCCATGTGAGGAGATGAGACGCAGCAGACGTCTCCCACCCCAACCCAACATACAAGATAGCCACTAATGATAGAGACGGTGTGTGTCATTAATTGTGAACGATGTTCCACCGTTCATTGAATTGTTCGATCTGATGACGACAGAAGCGTGTTCTGCATAGCATGGAGAACTTCGCCTTGAAGTATTTTGTAGCTTTAATTATTTGCCTAGATCAACCGGGGAAATAGCAAGTTGGACGTGACCCTATTCAACTTTCTCGTAGACAGACACACAATCGCACCATTGAACTCGAACACGCACTTTTCGCGCAGCAGATCCGAATCGTGCAAGGTATGGTATAGGAAGAAAGATCCAGGGGTCCACCGAAACACTCAATAATGTGGGAGAGTTAGACAGACAGTTGCACAAAGCTAAACTCGATGCTCGGGTCGATGAACCATGCGCTATTCGGGTTTGTTTATTTGGTGAACTAGAGGATCGTTTAATGGAGAATCGGCGTGTCTATATTTAGCACCCGAATAGAGGTGAATTCAATGCTGGAGCGGTAAAATCAGATAAGTTTGTTTCAAATTTATGGAATCATGGAAGTAGTGGGAATGTAGCTGCGTCTACAGTATGGCCCATATAAATTGCGAAAAAATGTACGAGCTTGAATTTAATAGAAGCAGTACATTCTGACTTCGTCGTTCAGCATATATTTTCATATTTTGTTACCGGGTGATCCAATGATACGAATTTTACGCACAATAATGTACAGTCAGAGTTAACAATTTATATTTTGAATTCAATATTGTTAGATACTGTAACTTTGATGTTTTGTCAAAAGTTTGTACTTACTTGTAGTGGGCCGGTGACCATCCGTGACTTCGCGTAATCAGGTCCTGATCGTCTTCCTCCTCTGCAAATATGCCATCGGTTTCATCAACTGTTCCGTCATCACCCTTTGAGCGTGCAATCGAACTATCGTGGTGCGTGTTCAGTCGAGGATCGTGGGAACATTTTTTTGGCACACCATTCGATACCGCATGTCCCCCATTGACGCTCACTGGATTAAAGATTGCTCCAGTTTTGATAGCGGAAGAATTTCCATTAGAAGCTTCTTTATCGTAAGTACATAATCTGTGGAAGAAATCATTGGTATCAATTATCGAGTATTTAAGGCTTAACTTTTCAATTAATATTATCGCATCAAATGAGTTCACAAAAATGGGATTGAAAAGTTTAGTCGGATGATGTGGCTACCGTTTCGGTGTAGCGAGAAATTGATTTGAACGTGTTAAGGCGGAAACACGAAAAGAAACACCCCGCTGACAGAAACCGTCAATCATTCAACATCGACGAAGATTCTCGGTGAGACTCCTATAGCTCGGTAGATAGATGCGGCGCTATCACTCAGAAGTATACGCGCATTGACCGAGTGAGTTGAAAGTTAAACGGTCTGACACATAACGTCGTCGTCATGGATGTGTGATTTGTATTGTATCTCTTGAGATGTCAGAAGTTGCCACGGTTGAGTAAACCAATAAAACATACTCGTTATGGCCGAAAACAAATTTGGGGCTAGGAAAAATCTGGTTTCTTTCAATTTAGTGACATGGTCACCAAGGATTTCTGAATCAACGCAACTGATTCCTATACAAACATTTGGGTCAGCACATTTACCATGTTTGGTCTGGAGTGGCCAATTTCGTAAAACGACGTTTTGAATGAAGAAGGACGTTCGGCATAATGGACATTTCATATAAAGATTTGAAATAACTCAAACGACCCAGGTGATCAATAACGATGATTTTCATACGAAATGTCACATTTTACTTAGAGTTTTTTTTCTTGCCCAATTTAATTTTAAAAGATATAAAATTGGTATCATCTGCATTTAGCTGCTATTAGATTCCGGGTTAACACCGACCATTTTTTTTTATTTTTGATTCGAAAATGTAAATACCTTTACCTCGATATAAAGTAAATATTTTTTTCGTGATTTTATTTGTTTATTACAAACGTGATTTATGAAGTAAAAATGGTTTTCAAGATTCAAGATATCAAGTCAGAGCGATTGCTATCGCTGAATACAGCCATAAATCGATATCTAGCTTGAAAATGTTGAAAATACAGAGTTCCAATGAAGATTTCATCGACTTCGAGGATTCCTCAGGTATGTTTTTCCAGAATTTTCCAGAATATTTGTCCAGAAATTTCTCTAGGCATTCCACCACAGATTCTTCACACTATTTCGCTTATGATATGTCCAGAAACTGTTTCTAAGTTTCTTCGCATGCAAGTTTTTTCGCAAAATGTCAACAAGTTATTTCTCTAGAATTACACTGTTCGACAAAAAAAGTCGATCTGAATGCACAGAGACCGGACACCCCGGGCTTGAAAGTATAAAAATAAACAAAAATAATGGCGTTTTCAGAATGTTCGTGTCTGCCCCAGGTCATTTTTAAAATATACTTGAACTTTTTGCATTTTTTAATTAAAAATCTAATCTAATCAATAAACCGACACAGTGTTTTATATTCGGGACAGCGGAATTCATGTGCCATATAATGTTTTCAACTTTAAATACAATATGAAGAGTTGTAATAAGATTTGCAGGGAGCCCTCCCCCCTTTTTTTGTACCCTCCCCATTTTTAAAGTATCGCAAATGATGAAATATTTGATATACAGGGGGTTGTCAAAATAACTGGGACAGGCAAAAATTGGGCCAACTTTGGAATGCTGTAACTTTGACAAAAATTGACCGATTTCAATTCTTTAAGAAGTAATGGACGGGTCAACTAATCTAGTTTTGAGGTGCATCCACGGAGATGAACTATGACCACCGGATACCGGTGATAATCCGGATTTCCGGAAGCATGTCTTATGCAGTAAAATTATGACGTGTTTTTAGCAAAGGTCTCGGCTAAAAAATCAAAATTTTATTACACATGAAGATAGAAGATCAAATTCTGAAGCGATTGGTGCGCCAAGTATTAAGATCGGTCCAGAAACAACCAAGATATGACCATTTCCCCGGAATCGGTGCCGGTAGTAGATCCGAATTGGGATCAAACAATTTATTCACTCAAAATATGTCTCGCAATATTGTTTTCTCCCTAGCTTATCATAAAATACCCTATTATAAATTGAAAAAGAGTCATGTACAGATTTGGCCACTCATGGCGCCGCCAAGTGCCCCGGGGGAACCTTGCATAGGGGACATTTCGATTTTGACACCAAAGCATATCATGCGACGGCTCATTCTTCATGTCTTGTCGTAAATAGGGCAACTGTAGACTCAAAATGGATAATTGACTACAGTGGCCACTTTTGGGACCACCGTAATTTCCCGGAGGAACCTGTCATTGGGGACATTTCTGTTTTTACACCAAAACATATCATACGACGGCTCTTTCTTCATGCCTTGTCGTAAATAGAGTAACCGTAGACTCGAAATGGGAATTTAATTGAATTGCCCACTTTTGGGACCACCGGGTGTCCCCTAGGGAACCTATGATTGGGGACAATTGGAATCGAGCTCCAATACTCATCGTGCAACTGCTCATTCTTCATGTCTAGTCATGAATAGGTCAACTTTAGACCGAAAATGGATATTTAACTAGAATGGCCACTTTGGGGACCTCCTATAGTTCCCTAAGGAACCTATCATTGGGGACATTTCGATTTTTACACCAAAGCATATCATGCGACAGTTCGTTCTTCATGTCTTGTCGTAAATAGGGCAACTGTAGACTCAATGTGTATATTTAAATATAAGTTTCTTCGCATGCAAGTTTTTTCGCAAATTGTCAACAAGTTATTTCTCTAGAATTATAATTCTAGAGAAATAATATATATAATAATTCCATCCATAGAATATATCATAGAATTCATCCTGTGATATCTTTAAAAAAATCCGGGTTTTGGCGGGAATTTGTCTAGAAATTTTAGTCTTGAACTATTCCAAGTATTTTCCATGATTTCCCTAAAAGAAATTAAAAAAATAGACGTGGAGTATCTCTGAGAATTAATTGAAAAAATAGTGCATGTTTTGGAACGTCCTGAGGCATTCGTCAAAGAATTTCTCCACAAGCTCATCCAGCATATTTTTTTCCAATTCTACAACTTTTCTAGCGCAAATTAGCAATACTTTTTTCAAAGTTTGCTCCTGCTAGTTCTTCAAAAATATGCCGGTAACCTGCTATATATTACTAGGACAGAGCGTGCTTCTCAGCTTATAGTTCTATGAACACTTCCACATTTATTTATTGATAGCTTCTTACAAAAGATGTCATTTTTAAATTGTATTTCGCATAGCACGTTGTGCCTGGAAACTCCCATTATTAAAAAATCCTGCAATATCATCACATCTCCCAATCATGGAAGTGATTGTAGTAGCTAATCTGAGATGTAAGTTTTAAATGGGTCTGGCGTTAGGTCCCAACTGGAATAGATCCTGCTTCTCAGATTAATGTTCTTCTGAACTCTTCGACAGTTGAGACGTAATGTTAGAAAGAAGAAAAAGATCCTCCACGTCTTGGTGATGTACTTTCAAAGTTTTGTCTTTCGTTCTTTTGTCCTAGATTCTTTTTTTTATACCGTCAATTCTCCCTAACCTGAAATTGAAGGGACCATCGAGTTAAGGAGGTATCGAGTTGTAGAACAAAAAACCACTGCAAATATGATCCAAGGGACCATCGAAGCAGCCATAAAAACCTACTTTTACTACACACTTAAATTATTTCACCGACTTCATTAAAAAGATTCTCGGTACTTATTTTACGGAGATTTCGGTGATTGCCACCGATTTTTATTCGGCAAATAATTACCGATATATCAGCTGTTTGGTTCTCGGCGAATCCGTTTACCGAGGTCGATTTCTGAATTTAAGTGTGCATGGTTCTTGGATATTGAGATAAAAAAAAATCGAGTAAGGGAGAGTTGACTGCAATAACATTTATTAAAAAGGTTTCACTGCGGAACACGTTTTTGTCTCCAGCACCAAAATACCGCTATTCACTTAATTAAGGGTTGCTGAATCCATTGCCGTTTTCAGAAATATCATAGCACGTCCAGTTTTTGAGATATTGACTGTTGAAAATGCAAAAAAATGACTATTTCAGCCAACTTGCATGCAAGTTTCCCAGCTTGTAAGGTAATATATTGGCTTAATTTGCCACTGAATTCAAACTTTATGTGTATAACAATACTTATCATCAAAGTTTGTATTATTTTCGATACGGAAAAGTTATTTTTTGATGGTTTAGAGAATTGTTGTATTTTGCCATATAGAAAAAACGAAGAATTCTGTATGGAGACTGCAAGCATGTTGAAAAAATCGGTTTTATCGAAATTTAATCGCGCAATTTCAATCAAATTTTGTCTGAAATGAAAGTTCAAGTTCTATTTTGCATGTTTGGTGGATTAGATCACATAAAAGTATGATAAATTGTACTTTAAATTTCATGTAAACATTAATAAAAGCAGTGTTTTGTACAACTTTGGCGACCTGTAGCTAAAATTGTGACGTGCTGGAACATTTCTGAGAACGGCATCAGATTCAGCAGCCCCAAATCTACTAGAGACACATAATTTGGTTCTTGAGACACGCAAACAAGTCATTTTTGTTACGCTGTGTTTTCAATTTAAAAGTCAGGTCACCTTTGCAAAAACACTTAGGCAAATCAAATTTCGTTATACTGTCCAATTTGTTTTAGAAACAATAATAATTTCTCTTGTTCTTCTGGATCATTACTTAAATATCACGAATTGAGTTCTTTAGCCCCAGAAAATCTCTGTCTGTTTGGTATTGAGAACATTGAGCCAATATATGTTCTACCGTTAGATGTTGTACTGAGCATAGTTGTGGTTGCTGTTCGCTGGAGGAGTCAGGGTGGTTCAATCTGGCCCTTTCCCACTTTAAACAAAATTCAATTGTACATATACAGTAATGCTATATCCCATTTATCTAATCTAATCTAATCTAAGTGCTTGCACAGCCAATATTGAAAAGCATCCTGAAAATACCTGATGATGTTTAATTTTATTGTCAGCATTACTGCCCATAACTGCATAACAGTCACATTCGACATTTTTGACAATTTCGAGTTAATACCGGGGAGAGTCATCAAATGACAAATACTTTCGATCCACTTACTAAAATCTGTGAGATTGTTCTAGAAAATTCGAAAAAAATACCAAGTTGTTTTGTCACATTGGCAATTGTAACCGCATAACAGTCATATTGAGATTATACATGAGCCTCATAATGCAGTGGTAACGAAATTTCTATCAAAAAACTTTTCTGACTATTCATCCAATAAGCGATATGAGTTGTACAAAATTTCAGCCTCAAATAAGCAGTTTTGAATTCTTAGTGATTTTTTGAAATATCAGTTCCCTCCCATACTGCAATAAAATGCAAACTTGGTACCCCATTTACTCAATGCCTACTTTTGTCGAATGTTACAAATATGCAGTTATGGGCAGATTAATATTTGCAGAATATTAACGATATGATACAAATATTAAAATGGCCAGGCCTACTGTGCAGACTTTGGGGTTGAAGATAATCGAAAAAAATCACGACGATCAGGTTATTCACGAATGAATAACATGATAGGCGAAATATTTTCAATTTAAAGGAGGAAGAAACAGAGATAACCGTTTCGATTCAGGGTTATAGGTAATCGTTGGGAGTGGCGTAGCTAAGAAAGTTAATGAACACTCCATCGTTGCAAGCTTTAGTTTTCCTGGAATGGGACACAGGCATTTCTTCCTCATGTCCTGGCTCTAGAGCCTTGGCTTAAGCGTCTTTGCTCGCTCTTTGAAAAGAGATAAACACTCATTCCGTCCCTTTCTCGTTATACAACAAATTGAAAAACATCATGATGTACTGGTCTGCAAGAAACATATAAAACTCCACATGTTGGAATTCAATTCGATTCTCTTTTTACACTGCTTTCATAGGCCTTGCTTGATGTTTAGAAATTCAATATTTTCAATATAATGCATCATAAAGCAGCGACAATCTCATCAAAATTAGAAGTATAATCTCCATTTCTCCAATAAAAATACTTTTCGTTGTTCTGCATTTGCAAATTTTTTTTTCGCGTTCAAAAGCTAAAACACCACATCACTACGTTTAATCTTATACACAATTTCAGCCTTTTTGAATTTCACACCAGTCGATTTATGATTCCACCAACCAAATTGAAATCATTTTAGGAGACGAAAAGAACGTGACATTCAGTAATGCTATACCTATTCCATTTATATGGATAAATTGCGGCACGAGCAGCATTGTTATTTGGGATATCTCCGCGGGCAGCGAGAAAAAATAAAAATATATGCTGAAGCCCAATTTTTTGCGTTTTCAGGTGGTTACGAAAAAGTCAAGTATTGAAGCACAAATTTAAGACTTGATCAGCTATTTGGCGCCCAAACTCAATATAACATCTGGGAAATGAGTTTTTGCCTGATTTTTGAAAAACTGTGCCTCTGTGCAGCAAGAACCAAATTGCATTTTCGGTCTAACAACCCATTTGACTCATCCAGTCATTGGGTCTATCATTTTGGCCTTATTACGAGCTGACCGTCGTCCGTTCGTGGATGTTCCGGTAGGACGCGCGACGGAATCAAGACAAATCGTGTTCGGTTCGCGTCATTCGAGTGCGGAAAAAAAGAAATGGACAATTGTGCGTGGTCTTTTGATTCGGTTGCATTTTCCGGAGGGACGAGGTATGGAATCAAGACCAATCGTGTTCGTTTCGTGATGATCAAGTGCGAAAAGCTTCACGTTCAGCCGAGGATGAAGTACTGGTGAGATCGTTTCATGCGTGTAATTCATTTTTATCGTTGCAAAGCTACTTTTATATTATTTTCAAACAAGCTATGAATGGTTCGTCATTACAAGTGTCGACTTTTTTGTGTTTAATTTAAATTGAATATACCTTTATGTTTTCATCATTGCTAAAAATAACCTTTGAATAATTCAATATTATAAATGTCGACTTTTTTATAATTTTTTTCAAAATATTTTTACTGCAATACAAAAATGCAAAACTAGTTTTAAGTGAAGGTCGTATTTCCCTCTTTATCCATGGATCGCATCACCGACCAAAGGTGACTCCCAGATCTTTTTCCTCCCTCACTAACCACACCTGTCCCGTGATGATTGTGGAGATGCAGAGGTATTCTTGGTCTTTAGAAGCAACAATCATTACACAATTACGTTCCTTCCCCTTCCTAACTGACTGTAAGGACTTGGCCGGCGCCGTTATTGATCAATAATATGAGAGCTGCTAAAATTGCACTTCGAGAATATGTGGAAAGTCCCATCCCTTATTCATTTGGATCGAAGTGCAATTCTTACCACGGAGTAGCAACCATTGACATGTATAGTCAGTCTATGCTATGCTATAACGAGCTGACCGTCCATTCGTGCCTTAAGACTCAAGTTCGGCTTAACGGCTTTCAGTCTCGAAAAAGAACCTATCTTACGCTTGTGAAAAGTTATACCTAGAAAAAGATGTATTTTTTCAAACACATGTTATTAATCATTGTCCTAGTTGAAAGTGAAACATGAAACATGATTTTGCTTGTGTCACATATCCCCATCATGCACGTTCAACCTTGTTTGCAAGCTGTCATCTGAATGTAGGCTAATTTGCATCTAGCCGATAGGCCATTCATGGCACGTCCAAAAAATTAAATACCCAGAAACAGGTGTAGGAGGGACGACGACGGTAGCCAGCAAACAACCGAGCGCACCACTTGACTTACTCACGTTCGGTTAAGGTTGGTCTCTTGTAAAAGTGAATGAATGAAGCGATCGTAAAAATAGATATTTACTCACCGGGGTTGATTAATCAACAGAACCAATAGGACGATCGTTAGCAGTGTCAGCGCGATGACTAGGAATAAGGTGAAGTACCAGCACCAGCTTGGCACGTACTTCCCGCGACGTGAATTGTTGACGATGTATTTTTGGCCGTTTTTGGTCTTCAGTTGTCCTCCTAGGTGAAAAAATGAGAAGGATTATGTTTCACTCGTATGCACTGGTTATAGTTATAATATTGGAAATAATGTAAAATTTATTCAAAATGAAAGAAAAACTCAAGAACACATAACAAGCAGCTGGTGATTAATTATCATGAATAGGTGCTTAGTACCATCGCTGGTCACCATCCCACGTAGTTTCATTTTTTGCAACCAGTTCTCAGAACCTGTTTGGAACTGGAGTTTGAGCCATTCTAAAGTACTATGGAGTAATTCATCTGCCGTTATAAAATATGTTTTTAAAGAACGATTTTTGGGTCTTGGCTCTGTACCAATATTTACAATCCTTTCACTGCTTCCAAGAATTTGTTACGCCTTCACTATTTTTAAGTATTGTATCAGACGGTTTTCAAAACACTTCGGCTTGCTCTCGTACAGCTTTACTTTATGCCAGGGGAACGACAGTAGAATAGTCAACAAAATTTTACATTCCTATATAACGCCAGACAAGAAATACCAACAGACTGACATGATAAATATTTCAATAGTATCGCGTCATCTCTAAAAATTTAAACTTGCTTTAAACTGGCGAAATGACTCGAGCTCTGATGATCTAACCTTTTCAATAAGATGCAATATATTTGTAATACTTTTCAAGTGAGTTCACACTTAGTGCGAGTAGTGTACATGTTGATCATGTGACGCATGGTGCAACAGAACCACCTTCACCGTATGATTAATTCAAACCATTCAGGTTCAAAATAAACGGCGAGGGTCTTCCTACGCAAAACACGCTGCAGATAAAGTTCGTTTACTCATGTGATCAAACAGACAACGCACGTTTTCTCTCTCTCTCGGCGTTAATCCACCACTTCATCGTGAGTAAGATGAGAAAGAACCAATCTATGTTTAGCAACTGCCTACCTGAACCGTTGTTATCAAGGAGGTGACGAATTTGATTCACTGATGTTGAATCATGAACCATCTCTAGGTCTTCTAAGATTGCTAAAATGTTTGACAAACGATTCATTCATAAAACGAGGAAGTAGTGGGGAAAACCTGACCATAGTAGGCACGGTATGCCGATGGTTTGCAAAGAAGACGCCCACGGCATTACGATGAAAATTGATTACATCAGCTTGTTTTTGCATCATGGATGGCAAAGATATAAAATGTTGCATGCAGCAACCAACCAGCTTATGAATTGAGGCAAGCGATCTGCACCGAGACTGGGAGAACATTATTCTCCTCTAATTAATTTGTGGGACGCGGTATTCATACTTTCCGATGACGAACCATACACGTTTGTTCATGCCTAATGATAAACTGTCTCCCTGATGGCTACTTTTCCTTACACTAGGAACACTGATCAGTATCGGTCAGTTGATGCTTCAGTCCAGTTGGAATGGTATTAGGAGCAAATGGAGACGACAAATTCTTTCAATCCATCGTCATGGAAACGTAATTGGATGACTTGATTTGATTTGTCGTCAAACGTAAAACTACTTTCTTCACCCTGTGAGCGAGCAATCGATGCTTGAGTGGAGATCTTTGCCGGCAGCTGTTGAATTAATAGGAACAAATGCGAAATTTATTATTAACACCATTGCAGAAGCTGTCAGATGGACGCGAACGTTTGACGGTATGAGCCAATGCGAAGGAATTTAATGAATGAGATTTTAATAACAGCTTCCTTATTGCTAGCAATAAACGTTGATATGTATGCAATGCGCCAGCTCACCTCAAAGAGGGATCAGCCTGAACAAGCACTGAACTTCACGCTTATCTGAATAAGACCTACTTTTCTTTACTGAAGCAAATGTGCCAAAAAGTACAACTTTTGATTTATTCGTGTATGAACAATAACGGCGGCGGTCACGTCCTTACAGTCAGGTGGAAATGAATGTTAATGTTGGTAGCTTGGTAGGCTCGTAGTCACAGGATTCACCATTATAATTTACCATGCCAAGATTAACATACACATTTGTTGAGTCATTTAACACCTCTCTTTCTTCGACATATATGTAAGGTATAATCTAAACACGTTGTTTGTCTTATGGTTCTATTGAAATTAGGAGCTAAAATATAATAAATTAAAAAAAACTTATTTCCCATATAAATTTCCATACAAATGTCAATGGCAATGCGTACGGCTCAAGTAAAACAGAAAGCGCTCAATTTTCTCATATTTGTTGACTCAATTGATCAATTATCAAAATATTAACAGTATTGTGTAGGGGATTAGTTGCACCTCGAAATGCATCCACGACGATTTGTATACCGGTGGCCAATCCGTATACACGATCGGAAATGTAGTGTACACCTCCTATTCCGACAGTGATTCTTGATAAAATTTGGATACATTTCGAATGTATTTATGTGAAAGTATATGAATATAGTATGTTTAGTATGATATAGTCTTGCGAGCTCATGTGAAACATTTTTGAACCACAATAATCACTTGGCCACTTGACATGTTCAGATACCAGAGACCGGAATACTAAGTATGCGAATCCGGTTAACCACCCAAAACATAATTTCACTTCCATTGTGCCAAATGAAATCATATTCATTTGATAGAATATAACTCCGGTATTTAGTTCCAGAATACAAATATTTTTTTAAAGAAAGGATTATCTTGTGGCACAAAAAGGCAAATTTGACTCTCATCCTGAGAAAAAAAAAACAACTGTTTCATAAAGATAAATTTATTGAAAGCTAAATAAGAGTATGTAAGATACGGTCAAACACTATGCTGGAACTCAGGTTTAGTCAAAAAAGTTCCACTTTTCGATATCGGAAAATCAAAGCTTTATTTTTGTATTTTCTATTAAACTGGGAGGGTTTCTTATGAGCATCCTGAAGAAATGTGATGAGAATCCTGAATGGATTCTGATAAGAATCCTAGAAGGCTTCTTATGAGATCCCTGGAAGATTTCTGACGGAATCTCTGGAAGGTTTCCGATAAAAATCCTGGACAGTTTCTGGTGAGAGTACTGGAAAGTTTCTGATGAAAATTGTGGTAAAATTCTGATGAAAATCCTGTGAATAGTCCTGGAAAAATCTCTTTGAGAATAACAGAATTTCATATGAGATCTTTGCAATGTTTCTGATGACTAGGCGAGGAATTTGATGAATTCAGATTTGAAATATTACTAGATTCTGATGAGAATCCCGCGAAGAATTTTACGTGAATTATGCGAGAAATTCACTGAGAATCCTGAGAGGATACGCATGAGAATGTATGGAAGTTTCTGACAAAATCCTGAGAAGATTCATCTGAAACTTTCTAGGATTCCCATCACATTTCTCCGGGATGCTCAAAGGAATCAAAATCTCAAAAATAAAACTGTGGAGCTTTGTTACTAAACATGAGCTTCAGCACAATGATTGAATAAATCGAAAATACTCGAATTTAGCTTCTGATAGTAACATGACAGACTCACGAACCGACTAGGTGTGAGTAATTCCGCACCCGTCTGCTCGGGGAACATGCAAAATTCTTCTGTAGCAACAAGCTCTGGAACGCGAGTAACCGAGCAAGGTGTGATTTATCGACAGTAAACAACCAGTTTGTAGTCAAAAACCCTTGGAAACCATAAATCCCGGAGGGGAAGCAGCTTTTTTTTTCCAAAAACACAATGGACTATGAACAGCTCTGCACACGTTCACGAATAACTTTAGCTTCGGTTACTCGGGAGCACGACAGATGCGAGTAAATCAGCGATGCTCGGGAGCATTTAGTTTTGTTTGTGTTCCAGTTCAGCATAAATGTTCGCCACTTTCCATCACTGTTAATCTTCGGGCTGTCGCGCTGTTGTACTTTGTACAACAGTTGTGATTTATATGCTATCGTTTTGTAACAAAGATATCTATCGACACCAAACCAAAATGTATTCCTCAAGAATCTTCTTAAGAATAATACTTGACAGTTTTTATTCACAGTATGGCCCTTTATAATACGGTAAAATCAACAAATGTACATGGAAGTCGCATAATAATGAACGCACTACATGCGGTTCGAGTGAACTACAGTTTGAAATCGGTATATCTCATAATCCAGTTAATATAGAAACTTGGGGTCTTTAGTAAAGTTGTTCTGCAGGTGAAGCGCTATCTGATGGTACCTTATTTAATTCGGAATTTGACCGCTAGGTGGCACTAGTGGGCATGGAAGTTTGACTTTTGTTTTGCAGATATTTTAGGATCCTGACCATTTAGCAGGTTGACGTTCTTGGAAAAGTTGTTTAGTAAGTTAAGGACTATCATTGTTCCAGCCAGTTGATTCGAAATTTTGCCACTAGGCGGCGCTAGTGAGCATGAAACTTTTGTTTGTAGAGGAGGACCTCTTAGAAAGATAGTATCTTCGGCAAAGTAGTTCAGTAGCTCAAGGACCATCATTATTTGAACCAAGAAATAGGATATTTTGCCACCAGGTGGCGCTAATGAGCATGAAATTTTTGTTTTGCGGATACTGCAAGATCTTGACTTTTTAGACAGGCACCTTTGGCAAAGTTGTGCAGAAGCTCAGGGACTATCATCATTTTACAAAATCTCGAACTTTATGGATTAAACAAAGAAAGAATTTAAGCTACTGAACAACTCTGCCGAAGACGTCATCTTTCTAAGTAATCAGGCTCCTGATATATTTGCGAAATAAGTGTTTTATGTTCACTAGCGCAGCGGTGGCAAAATTTTGAAACAACTAGCTCAAACAATGATAGTTCTTGAGTTACCGAACAACTTTGCCGAAGACGCCATCTTCCTAAGTGGTCAGGATCCTGAGATCTGCGAAACAAAAGTTTCATGCTCACTAGCGTCGCCTAGTGGCAAAATCCCGAATTTTTTGGCAAAAATAATGATAGCCCTTGAATTACCGAACAAATTTGCCGAAGACGTCATCTTTCTAAGTGGTCAGACTCCTGAGATATTCGCGATACCAAGGGTGTTGTACTCGTGTTACAAAAATTCGCGCGACGACCGAAAGGTTAAAAAGGTGGTCAATGGATGTGATGAGAGTATAACGTCTGTTTGTCTGTGGTTTTACTTTTACGGAACAGGTTTACGTTTATGAAAATTGTCCCTATAGTTTTCATTTGCTACAATAGTGTTGTTTGATGTTTCGCATAATGGCAGTTTTCTTAACCCCTCTACCGGCAGCTTCATTTTTTACCATCAAAAATATATTCAAATTGCGATAACTTTTTTATTTCTCGATATTTTTGCATATTTTTTTCCACAAGATCTCAAAAAACTCTTCTAGTTTGAGAATCCGTGTCGATATTAATAATTGGTGATCTAGTTTTCAAGATATTCCGATGTTCCTTTTGGGATCCACATTCTCCATATAAAATTTCTTTGGCGGCCATTTTGTTTTTGGTCAATTTATCAAAAAAATAAAATGTGTACTATACAATAGCAGGTAATAAGGAGCTCAGTGTTGATAGCTTCACACTCAAAATCTCAATCAATACGCTCTCCCGTGAGAGCAAACTCATTAGAGATCTGCTTCGCAAATCTCACGCTTGAGATTTTGATGCAAAATCAACTCAATCATCTCAAACCGTAAACAATGATTCAGTCGCAAAACCCGGCAAAACTCGTGAAATCCGAATGTTGTTGTTTACGTTAGAAAGGATTACTTTAATGTCACCAAACTATCAAGAAATTATTGCCGTCTGTGAGTGAACTGTGGAAATACGAGACACTGAGTCAAAAAAGTGAGCCAACTCATCCATGATTTTTTGACTGCTGAGTTGCATGATTGACAACTCACGCATGAAAATTCTCAAGCGTGAGTTTTGAGAAATTGAGTTTTTCACAACACTGAAGGAGCTACCCTGAAAAAATCATACAAATCGGTTCAGTATTCTTGGAGAAATCTGAAAATTACGATATAAGGATTTTTAAGTTTTCAAGATTTTTATTTGTTCTAGTGGTACAAGAAACATAAATGCTCATTACTCAAAGACGGCTGTATCAAATTGCTTCATTTTTTTCACAACATACTCGCATTAATGTATCATTCCGAGGAGTGAATATTCGAATACGATAAAAATGCTGTAGCCTGAGATATTTACGTGGGTTATGGCTACGCGTCGGTCCCCCAAAGAATTTGGGAATATCTCCGGATATAGATAACCAATTATCAATATCGACACATATTCTGAAACTAAAAGAGTTTTTTAAAAACTTGTGAAATAATGGTGCAAAAATAATGAGGAACAGAAAAGTTATCGCGATTTGAATAGTTTTTTAGCGGCAAAAAATGAAGCTGCCGGAGAGGGTTTAAGTTAAAAATTGGTCTTTTGGATCCTAAAACGTGGTTCCGAAACTGGACCTAAAATGGTAATCTGTAATCAAAATTATCAGGAAGGTTTTCGATGACCATCTTTTGTCGAATAAGTTCTTCTTCTTCTTCTTCTTGGCATTTCGTCCTCACTGGGACAGAACCTGCTTCTCAGCTTAGCGTTCTTATGAGCATACCCCTTGACATCGTAAATTTAAAAATGCCTGCTGAGCCAACAGAAATTAAAAAATGCTTTCAAAATACATTTTATTTACTTGAAACCTTGAACCTTTTTACAGATTTTTAGGTTTGCAAGATCTATCAAATTAATCTTACAATTTCTGCCGCATCTATTGATAAATTGAAGATCAAAAATTCATGGACATTTTTCTAATCTCAGAGGATTTTGTTGTGGAAATTAAAGAGGAATTTCCTGTAGGTCATTTTTATAATTTAGGATTTAAATCTAAAACGTAATTTTCAAAACAATCGAGGTTTCTTGAGCAATGAGGAATCCAGCATAATCTGGTTTCAGTGATTTGTAGCAAAAATATTGTATCTTAGGATTTTCGTAGTTAGCTTTGCACTGAAAACCTAAATATTTTATATTATTATCACTGTTATTACTTCGCAACCGGGACGGATTTAGCTTTTTCAGCTTAATGATTTTCTGAACATCTCCAAAGTTATTCATCGGAATTTTCTTTGCACATTGACCGCATTTGTATATCGTATGGAAAGTGCAAAGATGCTATATTCAGCATGTCTTAGCATAAGGTGGTAAGCAATTCTATCGTCTCAGAACACTTGGAAGCGATGAAATCTTGCGTCCTGAGGTGATTTTTTTAACAAACTTGTTTATTGTCACCATTATTTACCGAAGTGAAATCGTTCATGTTACTACCCTTATTCTTCGAAATTCATGTAGGGATTAATTTGAATATTTCTTCAGTGATATTTGAACTAACAGGCTTCCCGAAAAATGTGGACTTCATGGCCCTGTGGTAAGTGGCGTCAGTCGTTTAGGCAAAATGTGCCAAACAAAATATTGTTCAAAGGATTTTTCCAAGACTTATCAAATTTTTTCTCAATTTCTTCAACAAATATCCTAAAATATTCTTCCACCGAGTAAGTCACCGTTTTTGAAGATTTCTGCAAAAACATCTAGTGTGATACGTTGAAGGATGTTTTCCGGAAGTTCTTCAGCATTTTCTACAAAAAAGTTAGTTTATTTTTGTGGAGTGTTTGATATTACTTTGAAACTAAGAATAATTATTGCTGAACATATTGGCTATACCCATTCTTTAAATCAGTGCTTCCCAAACTTTTTCAACTTTCGCCCCCTTGAGGCCAACATTTATCTGGAATCGCCCCCCTGATATACGATTTCAATATTTTATGCAATTGAGTGCTGTACGTCAAAAAATGTCCTTGACTCGCATATCTACAGAATCATGATACAATAACTATTATATACATTTAAAAATATTTTCCTAAATATCGATATCCCAAAATTATTAGGATAGATTTACTAGATTGCAATTAATAATAGCAATTTTATCAATATTTTGCGTGCCCTACAGGCTATTGAATCAGTTTTTGATATATCAGCTCAGTTTAAACTATTTGAATGTAATAAATGCATAGGCGCCAATTTGTAACGTAGTTGGGGATGATTTGTTAATGGTGATTACATACTGATTTATCTTTAATTTCTAAAATTACTGCAATAATTTTCAAAATTTGTTAATAATAAATGTTTGACGTTTCTGGGAACGTTTTTTTCTCATTCAATCCAAAAACATTGAACAAATATATGAAAATCCAGAATGTTTCTCAACTCATATTTCAATGCAATATGTAAAATGGGTATTTTTCTATCATTAAGAAAAATGTGTCTCTAAAATAATTTGTACCATGAGAAATGATAAGAAAGAGTGCAACCGAATCTTCTATTTTTTTCTGTAAAAAAGCTGGAAGCCCATGAAATAAATATTAACTTCTTAACCTCAAAGTTCCCTCATGAAAAAATCCTTACTGATCAACCTGCCCACATTGAAAACCCGTAGAACTTATTTACAACGACTTTTCATCTTTGATCACCTCGAAAACAACATCGACTGTCCTGAATTGTTGACGCGACTTCGTTTTAATGTCCCAGCAAGAACTACTCGCAGAACGGAATTCTTTCGACGCTCCACGCATAGAACGCAGTACGGTCAGAATAGTCTCCTTTATGTTTGCTGTCAATCTTTTAACGATGTGATTCAATATTATGAATTTAGAATAAGTAAACTAGCTTTCAAATCAAGAATTAGATTTTAAGAATTAGTCAGAGCGATTTTTTTTTAATCGAAGGCTGTAAATAAATAAATAAGTAAATAAATAAATGAAAAAATCCTTATATAGAATATTGGGCATTTACAAAAAGTTCTAAAAATTCTCTGATACATGTTTTGTACATCCAAATATGTTGTGTTTTAAATGTTATCTGTAACTAATCATCCGACCTTGTGAAAATCTCAAATACCGACTATTCTTAAAACTCACATGATATTAAAAAAAACTGAACAACTGAATTATCAAGTGTAAGCTATCATAATTTTAAAATACCCTGATTGGAGATATATCGATCCAAGGTAAAATATTCCTGGAATTAGTTAAGTTTGGAATTGATTAACCTTCAGATGTGTGTCCTAAAAAAATATGAGTAATAATTTTCAAATGCTCACGTGTCAGCCTTTCCATCCCCTTTCTGAATGTTTCGCCCCCCAAATTATATTTTACAAATTTTCGCCTCCTTGAGCCTGAAAATCGCCCCCAGGGGGCGTAAAGTAAAAGAAAATCGAATTAGGTACTATTTCCTTTAATTCGAACTAGAATTGGTATCCTTTGGCAGATACACATATTTCGAACTCAACTGTAAGGTACTAGGCTGTATACTAAACTTAAAATCGAGGACAATTTTTAGAAATTTAGAGAATATCAACTTTTTCCCTATGAGAAAGCTATGCTTTCATATGCTGTGCATTATGCAGCTTAGATCAATAATAAAACATAAAAAATATCAGTTGTTTAGTAGGTACACTTTGATGGTTCTGCAATGTTGGTTGAAGAATCGACTAATCGATGTTCCGCCTATTTCGCAAAGCACCGCTGCATATCTAACTATTATACGGTAGGGTGAAAATTTCTATTTTTAATATGTGATTGTACAATGCATCGCTTCAAAATAGGACAAACCATTTTTCGAGTGGGAGAGGAAAACCGCGACCGTGTGATAGAGACCGTCGAAAATATTTTTCTTTGCGCATACTTGACTTCATTTGTGGATAGATATAGGTGGAAGTTACAAAATGCCGCAGCGAAACGAAAGCCGTATAATTTTGAATCGTACCACCTAACAGTGCAGGATGAATTTAGTGCTTTTTGGTCCGAATGGTTTTCCTGCACCGGACGCGAAGCGAAACAATCTCTTGGGGTAGGTGCAATACCAGTTGCCCTGTTCCAACATATTGCACATGTTGTTTTTACAAATCTCGTGTAGCACAAGCTACATGGATATGGCTCAGTTGTAAAAGTTGGCGTCACTCAAAGGAGCATTTTTTCCAAGTCGTATACCGTCAGAAAGTATGAGGTGCTAATTGGAAAATCGCGTCCGAAACCAAAACCGATGAAGGTCCGCTGAGTGCTACTACTGTATGGGGAGCACTCTTTTATAGACAGCAGTGCATGACAAATACATGATGTCATCCCACAACCTACACGGCGGCCGGCAATCGTTGTTAGATGTAGGTGAATATAATAACGAGCGAGCACCGTTCATTTCGATGCCTTCGAATTAGCATTGTAATGTTAGACACGCATCAACCATGTTCAGGATTGTCTTAGGAATGCATTTTCGGTTTCCCTAGAACGGATTTCACCCTAAACAGGACCCAGATAGCCGTAGCGGTAAACGCACAGCTATTCAGCAAGACCAAGCCATGGATCAAGCTGTGGATCGTTTTGATCGAGGACCCTTCGGTTTTGTAAAAATGGTCAATTGGCATCTGTGGAAGTGCTAATAAACTGAGAAGCAGGCTCTGTCTCAGGGGAGACGTAACCCTAGATAGAAGGGTTCTTCCTAATGTATGCTCAGTTGAAAAGTATTCGTACTACTAATCGTGTTTTGGTTTGAATTGCTCGTTGAATAAAAGACTGAGGATCAAACTCTGTCCCAATTGTGATGTTGTGCCGAGCAAAGGCTGGTTTCAATAGCCAATATCGAGCTTATCGTTCTCTATGATTTATTTATCCGGGTATTTGTTTCATTAACGTAAACCAAACTGTATCGATTTGTGCGATTAAATAAACTATAATCTATAAATATACAACCAACATAACTGCTTCAAATTACGGAAAGCAGAGCTGTGGTCTTTCCCTGACCGTGTCGATTATGTATACACATATGAGTATTATATTCACGGAACCATCAACTGAGACCCAATGAGTGAGGCCCGATATATGTTTGATGGCTTCTGGGTTGAACGGCCGGTCAGTAGGTACCGACAGAGAGTAATAAAAACACATTCCCTTATTTTCTTCGCTTTTGCTTGATGTGTGCAACCGGTGCAACCAGAAACGTTTAACCGTTTTCTTTTTGAATCAAAACCTCGTAACAATCAACACCCAGAATAGAACACAGTGACTAGACCATAGGAATGTGCTGCGACCAGCATCATTAGCACAGCTTGTTTTAAAACTGCTGACTTTGAGCCACGTAAAAAGCATAAACAAAGTGTCTTTGTTGAGTGCTGAAGCTCTTGATGATAGTACAAAATTTCTTCTGAATCGTGACTCAAATGTTTGCTAGCTGAAAATGATTTTTCAGCAGACAAGCGTCTCTATTTTGATTTCTTTGAGAACCGGTTACATGAAACCCTATCTCCCACGCTTAACAAAACGAAAGGTAAATAAATTACTCCCCGATGGGACACCAAACGCTCTCAGACACTGGATTCAGCTGATTGAGGTTCAATAACGTTGCTTTCATTAATTAAAAGCAGTAAACCTGAGCGGTGTTGGCGTGACCTGCCTTCCTAACAATTGTGGGCGTAACAGCGATGATGGTCGCCGTCCCTGTATCTTAATGCGAATCGACTACCACCATGCAGTTGCAGTTTCATTCTTGGATAGCGAGAGACAGATACGCTGGACCATCAAATCCACCCATTTGTGAGTCTATTTCACGACGAAAATATATCGAAGAATAACCTTTGAGTCATAGATCAATTAATATCCCAAATCGTGATAACCCCTCTGTTTCAAGATATTCCAAACCATTGATATCTTATGAGACCCTCCACTATGGGCCTCCACTGATGACCCCTATAGGTGCAAAGAAGCAAAATAATTGTATTCAATAGCATTACGATTAAATTTCAAGGATATTATTTCACATCGTACATCATAGAAAAATATCACATAGTCTTTTATGAGTGTAAACCATGTCAAACCAAACTACCACCACTATTGGAGCGTTTACCCTATCTACAGTGCTGTCCTAAATAATAGCAGCGTTTGTCAATTTTTATACAAAATGCTCAACTTTGGCATGTTCCAGTTTCGTTCCCATTCACGCAATCGAGCTGAAATTTTTTCCACAGAACTACAAATATGATCAATTTTGTAACCACCAATTTCAATTTTTTTCTAACCCTCTGCCACTATACCGTTTTTGACACTTAATAAAATCGTTCGAAGTAATAGCAGTTTTAAAAATTTGAACTTCTGCTTAACAGTGAGTTTTTTCATTTCATATCGCATTCGATGTCAACAAATTTCACTTAATTAACAAACACAATTAGCACCATAGACAAAAATATTTGAAATAATTGTAGATCTGCTATTTTTGTAAATAATTTCGACCAGTATCTTACTTTCCGGCACGGACTTATAAAAAAATAGCATTAGCATTAGCATTGAGCAATTCGCACAAATTCGTAGGTGACACAGTCCTAAACCGTTGTATGAGGGTTGCCTCCTTCCCGTCCATTACCAAAGTCAAAGATTTGGGACTAACCCTCAAATCTTAGACAAGATTGACGCATCCTCCAACAGTTAAGAGCTGTCTTGGCCACGTCCTTGCGAATGCTGAGGAATGGGAAGGAATGATTAATTGAACACCTACTTTAGAACATTGGCGTAGGAACCCCCTGGCCCCCCTGGCCCCCTCCAGAATCATCCAGGCCCCCCCCAGATTTTTTTATGATAACAAAAAAACACAACAAATTAACACGTAGCAGAATCTTCTGAATCGATGTAACTACTGAAGAGATTTTTGTCAATAACAAGAGTCATGGTTATTGACAAAAATCTCTTCAGTAGTTACGTTTTCTTATGTTGAACAACTGAAGTGAGGACCTCGCTTGTCTCACATAGCAGCAGCGTGGTTGTTCTGACTTCGGTGAATCGCGCAACAACCGATAGCTTAATCGTTGTTGTAGATCGAATGATGACTGTTAGAAATAACTTTTTGTTGTATGCGATAAGCGCAATTTTTCGACAACAAAAGCGTCAATATCCTGGAAATTCGATTCCCAAAATTCGTGCCAAATCCAATTAATACTGATTCAGCATGTTCCCTACATTCTGATTTATTATGTTTTTGGAGGATACCCTGCTCGAGATGTCCGGTAATGAGAATTCACTAAAGAAATCCATACATTAACTCCAACTCGTGTAGTGTCCGAAAAAAATAATTGAAAAATATAGACAGAATATCTAAAGGAATTTCAAAGACAATACATATCGAAAATTCTTGTTTAAAATAAAGACATAACTTTCATGGAATTTTGGCGTATCTAAGTTTTCTTTAGATGATGTGAAAAGATGTATCACAATTGTTGCTTAAACTATGTTTTTCAAAGAAAACTTATTACTTCATAAATTTTAATTTGATTAATTTCCAACAGATTTGTAGAATTTTTTAAATAACTTCGATATTCTTCACAGAATTTTAGTATAATCAAATCCCTCAAGGAATATTCAAGGGTGGCTTCAGAACTTTTGAAAATGTCTTGTATATAAGTCAAATAATATTGTGGGACTTGTTCATATTTTCATAGTGAATTCCTCCTTGTTGACATTCATTCCTTACCGAGCAGAAGAAAATAACTACTGAATACCAAATTGAGGTATTCCATACCAGATAATTGCCAATACTTACAACCTGAATGAGGTATGAATGAGCCCTGCATAAGAGGTAAAATACCTCAAATAATACATTCTGCATATTCTACAAATGCCAAGCTGATAATTAGATCAAGTATTGTAATACCTAAATAATATTTGATGGATTTTCATATAAAAGTGATTTTTTTTTTCAATAATAGTTCACCTCCAGCAGTCCTCAATACCTTTCGAATACCAAAATGAAGTATTTTTAATTGTTTGAAACATTTTTTTAAATACCTTTATAATACCAAAACGAGGTATTGAAAATATGGTATGCATAAGTTATTGCGAGTTATTCTTTCCTCCTCGGGTTGTTTGTCTATTTTTCATTGACAAATTGATTTCGGAATATGTTCCCGGATTTACCTAAAAAATGTTACTAAATCTTTCACAAGTCTGAAAATGTTACTAAATCTTTCACAAATCTGAAAAAGTTTTTTCTCGCAATTTTTAAAAAAGTTAATTCTGTCAAATCTAATACTGAGATATTTTGCTGATTGTTCTACTAGAAATTCTTTTGCGAATCTCTTTAAATATTTTTTCCATAAATTTTATTACAAATTCTTCCGCAAAGTTCATAAAAGTCCTTTACAAATATTTCCAAAATACATAAAAAAATGCGTCAAACATTCTTCTATGTTTTCTTTTTCGAGAAATTTCTCTTCAAATCCCCGGATTATTCTAGAATTGAAAAAAAAAGGTTTTTAGATGTCGCTTGCCTGCGAATTCTTTAGAGGAAATTTGTTGAAAACCCCAGAAAAAGTTTTGCTTCCGAAATTGGCATAGCGGTTCAGGAATCTGTAGAGAAATATGTAGCAAAATAACTGAGAAGTAGAAGAGTAAAGAAATTTTTATTGATCTTCCTTAAAACACTTCTTTGGAAATAATGTTATCAATTATTAGCAGAATCCACTAGGGCGGAATTTCTATAGGCTCGCTGGCAGAATTCTAGAAAACCGGAAGTCAAGGAAGGATATATTTCAGAATAATTTCTATAGAAGATTCTGATGTAACTTCTAGAGAAATTTATTTTGTTTGTCAATTAATTAGAGAGGTTTTAACTATCCTGTAATTTACCTCTAGAAATAAGATAAATAATCACTTGACTTTCATTTTACCATTAACCATCTATTGCTCTACCTGCTTCAACCTTTCAACCTGCTTTTGTTTCTCCTTTCTTCGCATAACGTTTCGAGGAACTTCGTAAAAAAATCTGTCCATACTCCAAAAAAATGCAATATTTTAAAGAATTAAAAAAATGGTGAATTATAGGAGTTTTGAATTTTTGTACGTAGAGTTATGATCTAAAAACATACTGACAATGGTTTTGCGTTAAACTCTTACAGTACTATAGAATAATAGACTTGAAGGGTCTAGTTTGTTTTGAAATTCTGAACGTAGGAAAAATTCTACATTAATATGTTCACCAGAGTATCATAAAACTTCGGAGTTGATACAAAATTTAATCTAATATTTAAGTTACAAATGCTTTCAGTAAAAACACCAATAATTTTCTATTATAAGAGACAAGGAAAAAACACAAGATTTTTTGTAGTAAATCCTACAAGGACCACTTAACTTTTCTATGAGGTACATTGTCAATTCTTGAATTTTATGACAGGAATTCTGTATTTTTTTCCGAATAATGTTTATTAACAAGATTACCAACAAAGTATTTTCAAACCTTTTTTTGTATGTGTTTCTCTAAAAATCTGATATGAAGTGATTTGTAGGGAAATATGTAGAGCAATCTCTAAAAATATTGTGATATTTCCGGAGTAGTTTTTGAACCAAAAAATTGAGAATGGATATTTTTTTTTAAATTTAATTCATGGAAAAATCCTGAGATTACCATTACCAAAAAATAAAGTTAATTCTAGACCCTGAAAGAATATTTGATGGAATTTCTAGATAAATTTTTAAAAAGTTCCAGAATAAATTGCAAAATATTAGTATATCTGATGGAAAATTTATTCAAAAATTCCGAAAAGCATCGTTAGTGCGGTTTAAACAAAAAAAATCTCTGGAAAATATTCAGATGAATCTCTGGTGAATTTTTCGGAAGAATCTTAGGGAATCTAAAAAAATATCTGTGAAAATAATGCAGATACAGAATTTCTCTGAAAAATCATGAATAAAATTTTCTCAATTGTATTTTTTTACAATTGCTCATGAAATTCTTGAGAAATATTACAAGGAATTCTTAGAGCAACACCTGGAATAATCATTTGATTGTTTTGCAGGAAGTCCGGATAATTTTTAGTGCGGTTTATTAACAATCCTGTAGAGACATTTAGGAAGAACTTCGAAAGCAAAGTGGGAAAAACTGTTGATGAACTATCTGAAGAATTCTTGGAATGAATCCTTGCTTGTTGATCTTGAAGACATTTTTAGTGAGAGTCATAGAATTTTTTGTACTATTTTTTGATGAAATTCTCTGTTATTCCTGAACATCCTAATTAAATTTTTAATGGACAACTGGAGGATACTTTTAACTAACGATTGGAATTTATATGTAATAAGTATGTAGAGGACCTTCCAGGAGAATTTATCAAAAGAATTTTTAATGTATTCTCTGGAGAAATTCTTCAAGTGTTTTTTTTTTTATTTTTTAGCTATTTGATAGAGAAATTTTCTGGTGATCAATAAGTCTAGGAATGATTTTTCGTGAGAATCCCAGGATGAGCTCAGTGGTAACCGGTAAAGGAATTCTTAGAGAAAGTACTAAAAAGTACGAAAATAATTGAGGAAGGAATTTCTACTCCAAGAAGGAATCTCTTCAAAGCACATGATTGAATACCTGAATAGTTCGTGGAAGTACCACAAAGGACATTCGTTGTAAGTTTTTTATTTGCTAGAATTCATGAAGAATTTTTGACTGGATTACAAAAAATCCAGTAGCGAAGATTGAAATTTACAAATATCGCTGATGTGCCGTGAAATGAGACAAAATAATAAACAAATAAAATCAATACAATTCTGGTAAAACTACGAAATTTGGGAAAATCGTGTTTATTGTGACCGACATTACTTCTGTGAAACAAGTTTTTTCTAAGCCCCCCCTGGGCCCCCTCCAGAAAAAAATCCTAGCTACGCCAATGCTTTAGAAAGATGCAGAGAGCTCTACGACCTCTCATTGAATGCGGAAAAATGCTTGGGCTTCCGAATTGAACTGCCCAGCAAAACGCGAAAACCGAACACTTCTTGAGAGGGAACAAAACTAGAGTAACTCAAAGTTGAGCATTTTGTATAGAAATTCACGTGCGCTGCTGTCATTTAAAACAGCATTAATTTATTTTTGAAAAAAAAACTGTTTTCTCGCTTCTATCAATTTAATCAATCTAAATAAAAAATAAATACAAAAAAGCTGTGGGCTTCGTGACCATGCAGTTAATGTCGTCAGGCAGTAAGCGCTTCATATCATGGGGTATGGGTTCGATTCCCACTTCAGCCATTGAAACTTTACATCAGGGATGGTTCTTGGCTCCTTCGAGATCATATATCTTTTCCAATTCGTAGCATACACAACATCTATTCTCCATTCCGGCAATAGGTTTCACTAGTAGAACGATAAAGGACTGACGGAAGAACTTGAAAAATTCAAATGGTGATAACTTTGAAATCAATTCAACTAACCATTTCAAGTTTTTTTCCGTTTAATAGCAATAGTCTCAAAAATATGTGAATCGTCTAAATAAAGTAACTAGGGCAACCTACTTTAAGGCTAAGTAGCCCATCATTCGTTTTAGCAACAATGATGACATTTCAGTTTGCATTTCAAAGTGATAAAACTCAGTCTTAATAGTTTATATTGACTTGAAAAAGTATCACTGTATGCACTAACATGCATAAAGTATGTTGATACTTTTTCAGCTGTGTCAGTGCAAAACCAACTGATTTTCTTTGATTCGAAATCGTGAGATGCATTAGCAACAATCATCAACGACGCGTACAAATTTCAATGACGGCCTACTTCGCCTTAATACTTTGTTTATCTGAAAGAGTGATACACATTTATTTCGAAGGGATGAAATTTTTTTATAAATTGTCGTTAATTTTCATGTAAACCAATAATCTGCAATGAATTAAATTCACAGGAAGGGTTATAGGCTTCATCCTTTAACATTTCGGAGTTCTAGCAGGCGTGAAGCAAGAGGTTCCTTTGACATTTGTCAGGCATTAAGAATTCTCTATGAAATATGTACAAAGTGTGCCTATAACATGAATATCTCAATTGCTTCACATCTTTGGCTTATTGACAAAGGGAAATCGTCAAATTATTTTTGAGGCAAATTGTCAGAAAATTATTTTTAGAACCTAATGGCTTGTACGATGTTAAGGCAAAAATGGGATAATAAGTGCAAATAACTTTCACCCATGGCACAATAATCTGGAGCGTATTTTCAAGCTACAGTAACATTTCAAGGATGGAAATATAGCTTTTTGAAGCGGTGCAGGACTTTGATTTTTCCAAGATTAATTCATTTTAATCCTCACTTTAGAAAATAATTAAAGATGAACGGAAGACACTTCGAGCATTTAAGCGTTTCTCAGCCAATCATCCCAAAAAAGAAAGTGGTATTACGCCTATCAAAGGCATCACAACAAATGCATCCAAAACTTGTGCTAAAGGAGTAAAAGGTTTTCATCCTCTTACCCTCTGATTTCCAAAGTATGATTCGTATTGCCAGAGTCAGATGCACTACTCGCGACCATTGCGCTCATCTGGAATATATGACAAATGTTCAAAAAACAAAACGTCGATAGGACAGAAATCCGCAAGACGTCGCGTCCGCATGTGCAACGTGTGCTCTGCACAGGCTCAAGAATCCATTATTCAACCATCATCAAACATCATAAATTAAAAATCAATATATTTGCTCAAATCAAAACAAATCCTAATGAAAATCTATCATCGTATTACAGATGGCACATTCAATGCAATGATAGATTTTCTTGATCTTCAATTTTGAGCAAAAAACTGGTTCTGAAAATTTGTAGAACAATGATGGTTATTTTCCTCTTAAGGGGGCAGGATCCGTCGTTGCTTTCGGAATTTTCAAAAGCAGTTCAAAATCAAGAAAATTTACAGGAAAATGTGTTCACTGTATTCTATTCTCCAACCGAAACACCGTGAACACATTTTTTTTTTCGAATAATTGTTAGTTTTGAACAGAAAAACTGCTTTTGAAGTTTCGATTATGACGATGATTACGATGACGGAGCGTTGATCGTTAACCACCTACAATATGTAATGCTTATGCTTGAGAATGCTCAACAAAATTTAGCCTATTACAATTATCTCTATTATTCATTGCTTGCAAAATATTTGTTGTCAAATTTTTGCTATGCGAATTAAATGACAGGTGTTTCGTGCGACGCGCTATCTGAGACCTAATCTTCACTACGCGACGCGTAGTACGCGTTTAGCACAATAAATGCTGCACGACACTTTATTCCATGTTTTAAACGCTGCCTTGTATCGTACACGCAATTCTGTATATGTTCACATCATTCACATATAAGCTATATGTGTTAGAATAGTAGTTTACACAACAAGTTGCAGAATGATGATTTTTACAGCACGAGTTGTACATTACGAGGCTCGCCGAGTTGGATAATTACAACAAGTGCTGTAAAATTCGAGTTCTGCAACGAGTTGCGTGCACCATTTTTTTGCAATTTCGTAGAAGACCACTTGAGGGTATCAGAAATCATATCAGAATGCATTCACAATTAATTAAGCAATTTCTGAAAATTGTTATGTAATGATTCATTACGCAACTCAAAACAGTTGCATAATGAAAAAGCGTTGCGTAATATTCATTACACAACTGATTTCAGTTGCGTAATGACTATTACCGCACTGCCTAACTCAAGTGCAGGAAAGTAGGCCGTTTCATGACAGATTGGCGTGATGAAAAACAGCCTATTACGATGAGAAATTGTAAATAGCTTTTTGAACTACAAATGCCGGTATGTAAGTAGCCAAAGTGTAAACTCTGACCGGTGCACATTTCTGCTACATCACCAATTCGATCAGTGCGAGCGTGCCGATGGGAGAGTCAAGAGAGCGATCAATCAACTAGAGAGTTCCACTTTGCTTGCTCTCTTTTGAGCTTCGCACCTTAGGTTTTACCACGCTTGTGGTATGAAGCGCAGGCGTGATTTTTCAGGCGGTTGACGGTATGAAGTTTTTTCAAACAGGCACTCAGTAGGTACTCGCGCTGTTGTTTTTTTTTATACATACAGCATTAGCGCGATAGTACTTGTGATCAGAAGACAAACAGAAAAATTAAATCAAGAGCGTTCGCGCTCTCCGGCATCGCCAGCAAATTCACGCTTGTGGCTTTAAAAGCAAGAATTTCACATAGTGCGTGCACTAAGTACCCGATGCGGCCGATCTTGTATTAATTCTATGTAAAGATATGTGGGCTATGATCGCAACGCTGTAATGCTAGAATCCAGTGCTGTATAAAACGTCACTGATGACCCGCATTAGAATTATTTTCACAATAGATTTTAAAATTCGACTAGAAGAAAATAATTTGAAAACGAAGGATAGTAACAACGGGTCAAAAATAAAATTACACTAAATTAGAAGTGTACAGGTTTATAATTGGGCCACGCGACGTCTCTGATACACACTTAACCGTCAAATCTCGGCATTTTCCAAAGCTTTTTACCGAGATTGGCACTGTGGTGCGCTCAGCAAACATCTTTTCCGACGAGATCTCAGCCAGCGGAGTGGTTGTTTAATGAGATTTGGGATTTTGTTTTGCCAGAATTCTAGAACTCAGTGTATAAGTTTGAATATTCTTTTTATTAAAAAAGGCTAAAAATCGCACCAAGCAAATAATTTTTGGCCTATTGTCTTTTTAACTATTTGTCCTTTCGAAGTCCTGTTTTTTTACCATCAACCTTGCTCGATTATCGGCAATTGATGACTTGTGTAACATATGTCGAATCGTGGACGAGAGAAGAGTCCGCGATCTAAGAGGATTCCTGAGCTTCTTGACTTGTTCGGGTTCTTGCAGGATATTGATTTCCCTAGATGGACGAAGAATACACATGTATCCGTTTCTAGTTAAGGAGTCAGCATTGACATTTATCGATTTTTTTTATTAAGCTGAATTCGCCATTGGGCATCACGCCAGCTGAGTGCAGTTTGATATCTGAACACTTGAACAGTATCTGAATACACACTACTACTACTATGATGGTCTATTTTTGGATCTGACCGCGACGATTATGCTTCTTTACCTCTGCACGCAGGTAGAGTGAAGATCACGTAGATGTTGTTTGCGATGTTGCTGTCAGTCCATCAGAAGGGAACGATGAGAAGTTGTACATTTTCATTGCCATTGGTCTGGTTGCCGGTTATCAGGATCATTAAGAGCAGATGCTCTAGGAGAGGGGCAAGGTGCCAAGCCGTTTCCATGCAGCTTGACGAAAAGTTGTGTTAGGGAGGCTGGGAATCAAGCCCATGATCATCTGCATATGAAGCGAACGTGCAGCGAACTACGCCACATCGACCTCCCTATTTATCAATTTATCGACCAATTTATTATTATCAACCGATACTGTAATTCACCAACTCATCCATCACTTTGTCGGTACTTAAGGGGCGTTGCATGCTGGTCCGTTGTCTAGTGTGGTGCTTCCTTCAAAGGGCAAATAGCCCACTGGAAGCATTAACGTGTAGTGTCTTAAAAAAAAGTAAAAGAGATGATATCTATCAACGTCCAAGCTGTGATTGAAGAATCAAGCGTCATTTTCTGTCGTTATGTCAGAGCCGATAATGGACCCCAGTTGAGCGAGAACTGCAAGGTGGAGATGAATCGAAGCTCAAATTTTCAAGAGCACAAATCTGGAGAATCAAACATCCGTTTAAGCTGAAAACTTAATCGATTGGTCACTAGCTGGCACCTTAAAGCTGAACCCTCTTCTAAATCATGGAGAACAGACACAGTTTTTGCCTGGGTCCGCAAACACGTCGTGTCCCAAGAAATATAGCCATTGGTCTTTTCGCAGGAACTGGGCCTGTTGTTATCCTCTGATGGGTATCTAAGTCACTGCTATCAGTTGTTAGAGCTATAGACGAATGTCCCATTTGTAAATAGCTTTGTCTTATTCACGTATCGTATTTAGTAATTTGGGGCCTTCCTTAGCCAAGTGGTTAGAGTCCGCGGCTACAAAGCACAGCCATGCTGAAGGTGTCTGGGTTCGATTCCCGGCAGAGTGTGGAGTTTCTCATGTATACCTAAATGAGCTAGTGTGCCATGCGATATTTCATATCGCAGCTCACAGAACATGTGAGACACGAGATGTGGATACGTACAAAATATATTTTAGTGCGCGAGTCTCGTCATATGCGCTTATTAGGAGTAGGGTAGATGTATTAATCTTCGCCATGCTTTAGTTTTTGCCCCCTTCATACAAATTTAGACTTTTTTGTATGAAGGGGTGAAGATTAGTGCACATTTCTTGGGTGGCGAAGACTAGATCTTTACCCTACTTTTATGCAGTTATGTTTGCCTACTACAATAACCCCACGGAAGCATACTACTTCGCCTATGCTTCTTCAGTGGCCAGCACAAGTTTTTCAATTCAAATGCTAGAACCTAAACCGTGTTGAACCACATCAGTCCTTTCAAACTGGCTACGGGCAGTTTAACTCATAGTTTAATCCCTTTCCCTTGATTCTGTATCCTTCGCCTGCGAGGCGGAATGGAAATTTCCTTGACTTCCCTGGGCATAGAGTATAATCGTACCTGCCACACGATATACGAATGCGAAAATGGCAACTTTGGCAAAGAAAGCTCTCAATTAATAACTGTGGAAGTGCTCTTAGAACACTACGCTGAGTAGCCGGCTCTGTCCCAGTGGGGACGTTAATACCAAGAAGAAGAAGATTTAGTACTTGTCAAGGCTTGTCTACAAGTTTTTTTCCTTTTGAACACGGTGCAATTTCAAACTGTAGAATTTAAAAGTTTTTAGTCCTGGTGCTTTATGGAATGAATTGCTGTCATAGGAAGATTCAGTTGATTAGCATGATCGGTTCTGAATCGTTAATGCTGAATAGAGAATAATAATCAGAATGATGCATGTTCAGTAGACTGATGCAAATTTTGAAATTTTTGCTCCCCTATGCTTAAACGGTGTCAATTATGATAAAAATCATTCTCCTAAAATTTGAAGTGATTCGGAAGAAATTTGGCCGTGCACACGCCATTTGAAGTTTATATGGAAATTTCTATGGGGAAGGCAAAACTTTTCTGTTCAGTCCGCTAACTGCTTGTCATAATAATCTATAGAAAAGCGAACACACTCATCTCATGTGAATACTTCCCAGCTACAACTTTGCCGAAGACCACATTTTGATGGGACGTAAGGATAATTTGTTATTATTGATAACATAGTCTGTATCATGCTGAGATGATCATTCAATTACTTTCAGAGCAACACTGCTTTTTTGCTGTAGAACATAGTAGCCTGGATTACTTTGATCTATTCTTCCCGCCAGGAGCACCACTGCACTATGGTCCAGGAATCAGTTTTAGGCGGAAAGATGCATTTTGAGCTTTAGAATGAAACATTAGACAAAAACGGTCTTCTACAAAGTTGTTTGTATTAGTTAAGCCCTTTGTTTGGTTTTATTGAAAATTAGGGTGGACCACATTTTCATAGAAATTGTGTAACTAACTTTCTTATTTGTAGAAATTATATTATACATGCTTCAGCAAAGTTGTAGACCATTCAATTTCAAGCAACTTTGCTAAAAAAAGTTTTTTTGTAACTCTTAAATTGACCGATTTAGAGCTTTTTTCCTACGGTGACATAGGGTGGTCCGAACAAAACTGGTTTTCTGGCTCTAGAGTTTTCAATTCAAATTTCTCATCAAAGTAGTCTATGAAACACTTTCAGAGCTTTAAAAAATGCGTAATTTGGTGAGTGAAGAAACTCGCTATCTCCTTCCGTTTAGGAGTTATTGTTGTTTTTCTCTCAAAAACATGCCTACTTTGATTGTGAATATCTCTGATTGGGGCAAACATAAAAAATATCTTTTGACGGCATTCAAAAGACAAAATTAAATTGTATATTATATCAAAAAATTACAGATGTGTTATTTTTGTAACTCTAATAAAATGCCTTGAAAAACAAAGGATTTTAAGTAGAAAAACTTTAATAACTTTTGAACCAAAATAGATATCATCAATATTTTTGCATGAAAATGTGTGTTTTGTTAAGTTCTAAAAGTCGTTCATAGACGACTTTGACGAGAAAATAATATTAAAAAAAACTAGAGTTGAAAAACTTTTTTTTGTTGGACCACCCTGCGATGATTAGGAAAAAATGCTCTAGATTGGTCAAATTTTGAGCTACAGAAAAACTTTTTTTGGCAAAGTTGATCAAAATTTCAAGTTCTACCGCTTTGCCTAAGAGCATATACCAGTATTTTTGCAAATAAAAAAGTTGATTATATGATATGTGTGATATTGTGGACCACCCTAGTTTAAAATGACACAGTATGTAAGCTTACATTTTAAGAAACAATTTTGTAGAAGACCATTTTTGTCTAAAATTTCATTTTCATGCTCAAAATGCAAAATAATAAAGAAATACATACTATGAAAATCTTCAAAATAGTTTTAGAGCCCTATGTTTCTTATTTTAGATTTCTCGTCAAAGTCGTCTATGAACGACTTTAAGAACTTAATAAAACGCAAATTTTCATGCAAAAATATTTATGATATCTATTTTGGTTCAAAAGTTATTAAAGTTTTTCTACTTTAAATCCTTTGTTTTTCAAGGCATTTTATTAGAGTTACAAAAATAACACATCTGTAATTTTTTGATATAATATACACTTTTGTTTTGTCTTTTGAATGCCGTCAAAAGATATTTTTTATGTTTGCCCCAATCAGAGATATTCACAATCAAAGTAGGCATGTTTTTGAGAGAAAAACAACAATAACTCCTAAACGGAATGAGATAGCGAGTTTCTTCACTCACCAAATTACGCATTTTTTAAAGCTCTGAAAGTGTTTCATAGACTACTTTGATGAGAAATTTGAATTGAAAACTCTAGAGCCAGAAAACCAGTTTTGTTCGGACCACCCTATGTCACCGTAGGAAAAAAGCTCTAAATCGGTCAATTTAAGAGATACAAAAAAACTTTTTTTAGCAAAGTTGCTTGAAATTGAATGGTCTACAACTTTGCTGAAGCATGTATAATATAATTTCTACAAATAAGAAAGTTAGTTACACAATTTCTATGAAAATGTGGTCCACCCTAATTTTCAATAAAACCAAACAAAGGGCTTAACTAATACAAACAACTTTGTAGAAGACCGTTTTTGTCTAATGTTTCATTCTAAAGCTCAAAATGCATCTTTCCGCCTAAAACTGATTCCTGGACCACTGTGCACTGTTGCCTACCGAACAATTGGTGAAGCATGCTACATGCAAACCAACTTTATAATGGTGAATAACAATTTATCCTGACGTCCAATCAAAATGAGGTCTTCGGCAAAGTTGTAGCTGGGAGGATTTCACATTAGAAGAATTTGTTCACTTTTCCATAAAATATTATGACGAAGAGATAGAGAGCTGAATACAAAAGATTGGCGTTTTCCATAGTAATCTCCATATGAACTTCAAATGGCGTGTGCACAGCCAAATTTCTTCCGAATCACTTCAAACTTTGGGAGGATGCTATTCACCATAATTAAAATCGTTTAAGCATAAGGGAGCCAACATTTCAAAATTTGCATCACTCTAGTGTTCAGCATCTATTCGGATAATCGCTTTGTCATACAAAAACCAACGGCGACTTCAATAATTGTTTTTTTTTTTCAGACAATGTGACTTGCAGGTTGTGAAAGATTGTTCTTCAATTACGATTCTTTTGTTAAAATTATTAACTCGATGCAAATTTTGTGTTACGACCAAACATACACGGACCAATTCTCATATGTATGACGCGGCAGAAACTCGTTTGTTTTTGTTTTTTGCCGGCAAAATCTTGCGCAACAGAAACCGGGATGTAATAAAATGCATAGCGTGAAAATAAATATTTGGTTTTCGCATATGCGAACACAGCAGATGCATGAATAGCTAACATCCCAACAGAGTGGGACGCATTTGTATGCATAGTGGTTTAGACTGTGAATGCGACTTTTTGTGGGGAATAAACGCCGCTATTCTAAAACGTCTGGGTTCAGAGATACATGCATCTGATCGCGCATTGAGAAAGGTACGTTTCTTCGATCTTGATAAAGGTCGTACAAACATTTTCTTGTCATTGAAAAAACTTCCACATGTACTCAAAGTATGTATAAGTATTTCAACTTGTATAAGCAGAATAACGCAGAAAAGATTGAGGTTGGGCTTCATCGCTGACCAACCTCAATCTGTTCTACTATTTACAAAAATGGAGACGAGATTATATTTTCTTAAAATACAGTGAATTCTCTATATAACACTATACCTATTATATAGGGATCATCGAGCAAGGGAAATTCAGCTGCAATGATCCCTTGACTAGCATCTGAATCTCCCTTTGTTGTCTTAGAAACCAACTTTATGTAGTTCATTGTATGCGCTTTAGCTTTCATGTGTTGTAATATTGGGACAATTTGCGATCCTTTGCTAAAACTAGGGAACAATACTATAGAATCGTTATTCGCATACTAGGACCTCTATTTGTATGTAATTGATCGATTTCTAAGACTCAGTATAAAAGATACCAGAGAATTCCAAATCTGGATCACGTGATTTATTGACACCCGATTGTTGGGTCACATTCTATTATGAAATGAAACGATTGTTATTTATGCTGGCTCATATCCCTAAAAACGTAAAATTATCTTGTTTAAACAAACGATGTTTTGTTGTGTCACGTGCCGAAGAGGACATGTGGTGAGCGGTTTACGCTGTGATCAAACAGAAACCCAATCTGATCTGGTTTGGATTCTGATTCGTGAGAAGATCAAACAGTGTTGTGGATGAGTATGGTATGATGTGGGAGAAGTGCGGAAAGTGGCAATTGGCAAAGAGCTTTGAATTTATATGGGTCATTCATTTATTGGATTATACTCGCGTTTAGTTTCATTACGGCGTATCTTCTGTGATAGATTTAGAAGAAACGATAAAAATGTCCTACTGAAATACGAGTAACTATCGAAAACCTTCGCCTGGAAAAGCTAAAGAGAAAATCTATGAAAAGAAATCGATCTCGGTAGATATGCCGTTATGATACTGAACGCGAGATATGACACATCTGTGTTATTGGAATGCAATAGTGTCGAATTTAAAGAGAAGTGGTGGCGAGGCCTCCCTATTTTAGAAACGTACAAGTTTCAGCTTTGATCGTAATTTGAATAATGCCTTCTTTTGGCTGAAATTCATAGTCTTATCAACATACACCGGAAACCCTCAAATATGAATCTGGCTCTGACTCTCGGGCGTCAAATGAGGTAAAGAAAAATCAATACAACACCTACAATTTTCAATGCACATTGTTAAATTGTCCATTATTTGACTATCGATTAAAGTTTTGTGTGCGAGCTGAACTGAACTTGCCAGGTTCTTGATAACTAGAAGATGGTCGATTTCTTATAAATTTGATAGATAAAAAAAGTAGGCATACCAAAGCTTACCAGGATAGCTGGTAAAAAATAGTAATTCCAGTAAATCCCTAGTCACTTTTATTGTAGCACCGTGTTACTTATCACCCAAATCGGTTCAGATATGCGGCTGAAATGCGTAAACGAAAACTTAACACTGGCTAATCGATTGTGAATTAGTAGAATCGTAAACCGACACAAGCTAACATTATCATCACATTCGAACAAGCAAGCAAAATGGATTACCGTGGCGATTTACGACTTTTTCTAGAGGGGAAACAGCACTAAAAAAACCTTCAGACTATAGAGCTTCTTCACGCAAATGATAATCGCAAAGGGGCAACCACAATATTCACGAACATTCACGCCAGATTTACGACCTCTTTTCGTAGAAGTGTACATTATAGCAAATTGTTTGCCTGTGTTTACCGCAGGTAATTAAACATAAAGATATAACGAAACATGCACATGCAAAAAAATATACGCAAATTGTCCTCTGTGGCTTTATTTTATTTACGAATATACGTTTCGTGCTTTGTCTGACATGGGCGTAGTGTATCATATTGGTAGTCGGCACGGTTGGAGTCACCATCAGCATGCAATATGTAATTCAGAGCATCGATTAAAAGCCAACTCCGCCTAGTGCCACACTAATACCTTTTGGCTGGCCGTAGCGAACGAAGGGAAAACTCAATTACCTTCATCTTCCATAACCGGCTCCAATTCATCATCTTCGCGGTTGGTCGAGTAATTCAGTTTCGGTTCGGAGGTTTGTTTTTACGGACCGAAAGCGTTCAAATGATTCGAGAAAGATAAGCGCAGGCACCACGCGGTAATCGCGTTCACATCAACGCAGTAGGTTGTGAAGTTTCCAAATATCCAAGGAGCATAAATGGCAAGAGAAAGAGATCGGCAAAGATTAAAGGTTGCTTTGTTTTTCGATAATCTGGAATTCGTGGCAGCTACAACTTTATCATAGCGAAATCGTAGCAGTCATGAATACCACAAATCAACTGTCAAAGAGTCGAATAAAATGTGTAGCGATATACAGTTTGAACTCACTCTAATTTGACATATTCTGACAAGGCGAAAGAAAGCGTCGGGTTAAGAATTTTTGACATGATATACCTCTATAACAGTGAAATGAATGCAAATTTATTCACGGACTGTCTCTTCGCTCTGGGAAATCACAAATTCAAAATCATATCTTTGAATCGAAAATCAAAACAAATATACGCATTATACCTTCTGAAGTCGTTTCTAAGACGAGATTCGATACTGTGAATAATGACAGAGGTCAATCATAAAGACGCATGGGTAAGGGAGAATGTGAAGAGACAAACTAAAGAAGATAGATACAGTTACTTTGAACTGGGATTTTCTTACCACTAATATTGAAACAGCATAGCGTCCATTGATAACAGACAGACGCCGTCTATGTCAAAAAAGATAAGATACGCAACTTTTGACGTAGCGGCAATTTTGCGTAAACGTCTAGTGATGTTACGTTGTAGAATGATAACTAAAATATGTACCTTCGTTGATGTATCCTCCTGTGTCCATTTCGTGCAACGATTTCATCTCTGTTCCGTTTATCAACCTGCAATATAAACAAGAAATCATTTATTGTCGATTCGACATTGCGTCAATTGTTTTATATCAGCACATTGATTTGTGCATTTCAACTAAAAATATCGCAGCAATTCGTATGAAAGTGTATGATGCATACAAAACACATACACCAATGAATAGGGAAAATTGAGTAAGTCTGGCTTTTTTTTCTTTTCCATATCAAAGATTTTGGTCAGCTAAATTGTCTGACATTTATTTATTTATTTATTTATTTCGTCAAGCATAGGTAGACTACATACAATAATTACAATAATTTCTTACATGCTTTGGATTACTTCTATTGTTCTTTGGCTGTGTTTTAAGCTGCTCTTTGGACATAGTAATGCCAATGAATTCGCAATGTACATTATACTGACGCATCATACGGTTTATCGGACCGTTTTGAGCATAATGCGTTCTGCATGATTTTTCTGAAAATAATTTTCTTGTTCTTAAATTCCGAGAGGGTGTGTAGAAGTTTAGTTGAGAAAGAAGTGCAGCAGAGTCTACACGGTTCGAAATAATGTTGTTTATAAAGAGAATCATTGCGAATTCCCGGCGTTGCTTAAGTGTTTCCAAGTTGATGAGCATGCAGCGTGCTTCATACGACGGAAGTGGCAGTACAGTCCAATTCAATTTCCGAAGGGCGTATAAAAGGAATTGCTTCTGTACTGATTCTATGCGTTCTTCGTGTAAGACATGATACGGGTTCCATACTAGGTGACAGTATTCCAAAATTGGTCTTACATATGTAGTATACAATAGTTTAATAGTATATGGGTCTTGAAAATTGTTGCTGAACCTCTTAATGAAGCCAAGCATGCTGTTTGCTTTGTTTATTATGGAATTATAATGTTCTACAAAAGTGAGTTTAGAGTCTAGGATTACGCCCAAATCCCTTACAATTTTACACTTCTGCACTACTTGATTTCCTAAAAATACTTCAATTGGTGGTGTTACATATTTTCGACTAAATGCTATTGAATTACATTTTTTGATATTGAGCTGAAGTAAACTTTTTTGGCACCAAGTGAAGAATAAGTTAATGTCAATCTGGAATTCTTCTGCTTCGCTAGAATTACTTACTTCCATGAAGAGCTTCATGTCGTCTGCATATATAAGAAATTTTATTTTTCTAAGTAAAAAGGAAATGTCGTTTACATACAAAATAAAAAGAAGTGGGCCTAAATGAGAACCTTGGGGTACTCCAGAGGTTACAGAAATGGGTGCTGATAATTTATTTTGAAAGCGCACAATTTGTTTCCTATGTGATAGATATGACTGGATCCAACTCAAGAGTCCTGGCTCCATTCCTATTTTTTGCAATTTGAAGATTAATAATGGTATGTCGATTCGGTCAAATGCCTTACTGAAGTCAGTGTAGAGGGCTTCTACGTGCTTGCCATTGTCCATTGCGTTGAGAATAAAAGATACAAATTCTAGCAGATTGGAAGATGTTGAGCGGCCTTTAAAAAAGCCATGCTGCACACAAGTAATTTGGTTTTTTACTTGCTGGAAAATTTTGTCGTTTACGAGAGATTCAAAGAGTTTGGGAATACATGAGATAATGGCAATTCCGCGATAGTTCCGTATGTCAGATTTTGTACCTGATTTGAAAACAGGCACCAAATATGAGGATTTCCAAGCTACTGGGAATTTTCCATTATTTAGAGACATGTTGAAAAGGCGTTCTAAGGGAAGGGTAAGTTCTTCTGAGAGATTTTTGAAGAACACGGGTGCAATGCCATCCGGTCCTGCTCCCTTAGTTGCGTCCAGGTTTTTTAGTGCCGATAAGATTTCTTGTTGTGATAGTTTTTCAATAGATTTAGCTTATAAGGCGCTTTTGTGCAATGAACAATTAAGTTTTGGTGTGTACTATTTAGGGTTCCTAGTACCGACCCCTTTTAACGAGTACCGGTTCTACGGTACTGTCACTCTCAGTACCGGTAGTACCGGTAAAATACCGGTACTGGAAGATTTTTTTTGCAATAAACTTTATGTTGCATGCATACATGTTGTATGCATACAGTATTTGACAAAACATTGCAACTTTTTCGAATTCGTCAATAAACACAAGATTGCTGATGCTTAGTCTCCATTTTTATGATTTATCACAGTTAAAAAATATGGTCCTTCAATAATAATTAGTTAACTGTTCTAGATTTATAAAATATGTGTTGAAATTAGAGTTTTTTTTCTGACTGGATGGATCTTATTTATTTAAATATGTCCTTTAACCATCCACAGTTGACTATTTTCTAGGAAATTCGAAAAAGTTGCTGATGTATGTAATGTTGTATGTGGTGCGAAAAATCGTTCAAAATTAATAATTTATTGACTTAACGTGTATTCACCTTTACATTCATGGAAATACTACTAAAAATGCAAAGCGTATTAAAGATCAATGTTCAACTACCATTCGATTGCGTATATTTATGATAAAACTTTCAGATACGTACAAAGTTCTTTTAGTGTTATCCGAACGTTGCTCGAATTTTTGACCATGCATCGTGAAATGTCAACAAATATTTCGCTTAGAACAGACTTATAATACACGAATTAAGTCGAATAATTTCTATTCATATTTGTACCATATTACTTAAAACTTCTAAATTCTACAATATCCTGAAACCTTTATATTTGTGCCTAGTTTTCTAGAAAGCTAGATATTCACCATCAGCAGCTTTATTTGTATCATTTCCGTTCAATAACTTCACCTTCAGTCTTTTTAAATATTCCAAAACATATTTCAAACAAGATGCAAACTATGAGCGTACTTTCAACGTTTTAATGTATGGAGATAAACCAAACTTCGTGATGGAAAGATGATAATTCTTCTTCTTCTTCTTCTTCTTTCTGGCGTTACGTCCCTACTGGGACAGAGCCTGCTTCTCAGCTTAGTGTTCTTATGAGCACTTCCACAGTTATTAACTGAGAGCTTACCATGCCAATGACCATTTTTGCATGCGTAATATCGTGTGGCAGGTACGATGATACTCTATGCCCTGGGAAGTCGAGAAAATTTCCAACCCGAAAAGATCCTCGACCGGTGGGATTCGAACCCACGACCCTCAGCTTGGTCTTGCTGAATAGCTGCGCGTTTACCGCTACGGCTATCTGGGCCCCTGATGATAATTAGAATAAGCTATTATGTAATACGTTCCTTGGTTGACCAGCGAAATTCGCCATTAACGAACTTAACCAAACTGACGTAACATTCATTGTAAAGGAATTTATTGAACCAATTAATTATTATATTTTACATCAGTACCGAAAATACCGGTACTCAATGTTTTCCAGTACCGGTATTTCGGTACCAAAGAATTGTCGGTAGTACCGGTACTTTCGGTACCGGTACTCCCGGTACCAAAACCCTAGTACTATTCCAACAACTACTGGATAGAGGGCAAAAATAAAAAAAATAAAACGTTTAAAAATACCTTTTGTGCATTTGTATGACAATTTTATATAAGTTTCAGTTATGAAAAAACTGCTACAAAAACTTTACTTCACAAAAGCTTTACTCCAAGACTCGCTCCGACCGTTCTATATTTATTTTTGAATGAATCGACTTTCCTCTGGATTTTTTCGATTCATCTTTTACGTTTTATGTCGAAGAACATGTTTGACTAAGTGTATTAACAGGAAGTAAGGGATTGGAAACGGGAATCAGTCAATATATTGAAAATAAATTGCATTAAATGTCTCCAGTTGTCAGCCAACGCTCGATTCGATAGGTTGTCCTCCGCGCTACCGAGCAAATAATCCTTTTCGATTTTTGCAGTGAAGTACTATTGTTAGCTTGCTTAACAATGAATGCAGTACGAAATAATACACTGGTCATAGACTTAAGTGTGCTTCTCGTTCGACCAAGTGCGAGGATAATCAAACAATTTCTTAACGAGAATCTCAAGCTTGACATGATAAAATGCATTTTGGTCTAAGTCGACTATTCGAACATGGGCAGTATAATCTGACGTAAGCATCATGGAGATTTTTAGAAATTGCTAGAGTTATCCTTAGTGGGTCTTCTTCTTCTTCTGCTTGGTATTACGGCCTCATTGGGACAAAGCCTACTTCTCAGCTTAGTGTTCAATGAGCACTTCCACTATTAAGTGAGACCTTTCTTTGCCAAAGTTGCCATTTTTCGCATTCGTAAATCGTGTGGTTACGATGATACTATATGCCCAGAGAAGTCAAGAAAATTTCCATTACGAAAAGATCCTGGACCGATCGGGAATCGAACCCAGACACCTTCAGTATGGCTTTGCTTTGTAGCTGCGGACTCTAACCACTCGGCTAAGGAAGTCTCCACCTTCTGCAATCGAATCAAATCTGTAATTAAACTTCGAAAATCCTCTTTGAACAATTATTTTTAATTTATTTCAAGAAAAACATGTTTCACTGTCTACAGAAGAATTTCTTGAGAAGTTCTTATAGAGAGATTCTTCGTTGGTTTCTGTACACATACAGTTGCCTCTCCACATCTCGATATCGAAGGGACCATCGAGATAGGGAGAGATCGAGACAAAGAACAAATTTTTTGATGAATACTAGATTGAAAAACACTCCGTTGCCAAGAAAGTAATACACAAACAGACGTCATTTTGCGCTCCTAATTTGTTTTGAATCCCAAAATTTTGGTCTAGTAACCTTCGATATTGGTCATATCGACATACGGAGAGAAAATTGAGAACAAACAATCAACAGAAACACATCGATATATGGAGATATCGAGATAAGGAGGATATCGAGATATAGAGTGTGAAAGTGTATGCAGAGTGAAGGGACTTATGAAATCATCGACATAAGGAGAGATATCGAGATGTAGAACATCGAGATGTGGAGAGTCGACTGTAATTTATTTCACCCACCTCAGCAAAACGGATCTCCAAGAACTCAATACCTGAGAATATGATATTTTTCAATACCGAGTCTCGGTACTTAAAGGTGCTACTACTCGGGTTCAGATTGGGTACCACTTTTAGTAATGCATTTGATCTCTTGGTACTGCAAAAGGTACCCAAGTTTGACAGATCGCAGTGCACTTTTCACGGCATTATAGACTTCGCTCTATAACTTTATGTGCTATAAAATTTTGGACAACTGCAAGGGACATGTAGGTCTTTATTTTGTCTTTGGTACTTATTTATACAATACAATACATTTTGATTATACAATACAATAAATTTTGATGTTACCGACATTTGGTAAACCTTTACCGTGATCTCGATAAAAGTTTTACCGAGATTCGGCAAATAATTACCGAGATATCAGCAAATAATTTTCCGAGATTTCAGACTTTTAGTGTGTGGGAAGAATTCTGAAATGAAAAATCTGCTTATAGAAATCACTGTAGTAATAACTGGAGGAAACTGTTGGCAAATTACTGAAGCAATCTACGAAGTAATTCTTCCAAATATATGCTGAGAGTCGTAGGTTCGAATCCCATCAGTCGAGGATTTTTTCGGAACGGAAATTATATAGACTGCTCGTGCTTGCCACATGATATACAACTGCAAAAATGTTATAGAATTTAAAGATGTTATAGAATTTAAAGGGGTTTATACGGAATCTTTGAATGTATTTCTGGTCAAATGCTCGAAAGGATACTTTATAATAAATGAGAAATTCCTCTATGATTGTTCCAATAAATTTCTCACAAAACCACTAAAAGAGATTGAGATGGAATTCCTTTGTTATTTTAGATGAATTCGTGAAAGAATTATTAGAGAAAGCTTTGGAGGAACTCAAAGGAATTGATCGAAGAATCTCTATATATCATGTAATCCAATCCAATTCTGTGAGAAATCTCTTGTGGCAAATAATCAAGATTTTTATGTTTTGCTGTAAATAGCAGTGCCGTGTAATTGATTCATCATATTTAGGGTAGATGTACCAATAGTGGAGGTACTAAGCACGATTGAACTTCATTTAACCGCCTAAATTCAAGAAACGCAATTAATGTACATGTTGATGTTGTAACGGGAATTGACGACCATTGACTTAATGAGAAAAATGATTTCATCGCAGTAATCCACGGCATGTCAGTGAAAAATAATACCTTCACTATTGGTACACTGTTCCATTAGTTGCGGTATAGGGTAAGTGTTCCCTTAGTTGTAGGTGTTCCTATAGTTGCGGTACTGCCGTTTTCACTGATTTCATTGCATTAGTTACAGAACAGACACTGCCAATCGACGTATTGGCTTGTTGATACACGGAATAGTTGAAAAGAGCGTTCAAATTGCTTTAAAACTGATGAAATTACACTAAAATTGCTAAAACTTGTCCCACATGTACCAATAGTTGCGGAAAAGTGTTCCTATAGTGGAGGTTCCCATAAGAAAACAACGGATACCGCAACTATAAGAACACAAATTAAAAATATACCGCAACTAAAGGAACAGTATACCAATAGTGGAGGTATTATTTTTCACTGACATGCCGTGGATTACTGCGATGAAATTATTTTTCTCATTAAGTAAATGGTCGTTACTTCCCGTTACAACATTAACATGTACATTGATTGCGCTTCTTGAATTTAGGCGATTAAATGAAGTTCAATCGTGCTTAATACCTCCACTATAGGTACATCTACCCTATTTTTAATTTGTGTTCGTATAGTTGCGGTATCCGTTGTTTTCTTATGGGATCCTCCACTATAGGAACACTTTACCGCAACTATTGGTACAAGTAAGAAAAGTTTTAGCAATTTTAGTGATATTTCATCAGTTTTGAAGCAATTCGAACGCTGTTTTCAACTTTTTCGTGCATCAACAAGCCAATACGTCGATTGGCAGTGTCGGTTTTGTGGATAATGTAATAAAATCATTGAAAACGGCACTACCGCAACTATAGGAACACCCACAACTAAGGGAACACTTACCCTAGTTGATTTATAATGTTGTTAAGCATAGATTTTTTCATAGTAATTTCTATACAAACTTAAAATCACGTATGTAAAACTGAATCTATCTTCGAGAAGATAGTTGTATTATAAATAACATCGTTTTAGTATAGAAAACCCAACATTTGTAAAATGGCATCGACTTAACATGCGCACAGTAGCTTCTTCCATAAAAAGGCTTTATTTATAAAACGATTTTTTGCTGTTTAAACATTCTCGCCCTTCTCCAAATACACAACACACAAGTCGGGCGCTGTGGCCCCAAGTCGTTTCACCGAAGAAGCGTCAAACTTAAATTATTACACTTTGTGGCCTACGACCAACAACGCCACATAAACATCTGGTTACGGGATGTCATTCATTTGAATTGGCGCTCTGTGCTCCAAGCGGCCGGGAAGACTGATTAATAGACACAAGTAATAAAATTGTCTCGCACTATTCACAGTATAGGCAAACTATGATCGCAGCGGGACGATGATGGGCGTCAAATAATCAGTTAACCGTCAATTGAGTAAGCACTCCTCTAAGTAAGCTAGATCAATTACACAATGAACGATAATACCGACGCCCATCACTGTAATTATGCATTGTGCAATTATGTAGACCATAGCTTGAAGTCTTTTATAAAAAAAAACTATGCTATTGATACTAGTTCTATCAGAAAAAATTTAGCCCAAAGCAAACTCATCCCTGGATTCTATTAGTGTTTTCAAAGCAATTAAGTAATTTACAGCAATAAAGTTTATTTTCAATAATTCGCATTACTTAATCATGCCTCATAAGCAATCGAAAAGATATTGTATGAGGAAGAACTGATCCTAACTGAAAAATCTCAAGAGTATCAGTCTCAAAATCAAGCCAAAGTGAGCCTTCTTTATGTTTTGAAGACGAGTGGAAGTCATTAAAAATATTTGCTTTTCTGGTTATTTCCACACTCTCGTCGTGATGAGTTTCGAGAATTTCGTTGAGAGTATTTCATCGTATCTCCATCCACCATCCTTCATGACACTTCTCAAAATCTGCATTCGACTCTTCGCTTGTTTTCTTGCAGAATAAAAATTGATCCCGTAATGCGATAAGTGATTCGAATTTTGCATGCTATACGTCAATTAACCTGCGGAGGCCTACTTCGTCCATTGGAAAGGAAGTTTACTGCACTTTCCGTTGACATGGGCGAAGGCATTTTGCGATGCTTTCAACTTACCTTGATCGAAAGACGTTTGGGCCGGTTCAGTTTTTGAATCAGCGCGACTGGAAGTAATTGACCCGATTTCGTATGCACCTCTGCGCCAAAAATAAACGTAATCAGAATCACTTGGGTGGTTGCAGAAATTTCTGCAGTGTCAAGGTATCCAAGAGTGCCGTGTCAATTGCTGGCAGCTGGAAGACAACTACTACTGGAAGGCAGCACCGCGTTGACATCGATTTAGTATCCACTCTCCAATTACGCCACGGAACGAGTCTCGTAGCACTAACTAATCACTATGCAATATTGTTGTGCATGGTCATTTTCATTTCATTCATTCCTTCTTATATGGTACTCTAGTAGATCATAAACTTTTACGATCACTTCTAATATCAATTAAGCTGCATGCGCGAAAAAATCTGCCTTGTTTTATATTTTGTCACAAAACTGTCGAAAATCCAAGCAACCACAATATACGATCAAATCCACTTTTTTACAATGCAATTCCCGGTTTTCTTCACTTCTTTATTTCACCAAATATCATAAATTTTCACTACGAGCGCGCTTGAAAAAGAGCACAAACAACCGGCACCTTTCTTCACATCCACGCTGCTTGAGACCACGAGCGAATCGTAACCGCGACCATCTGTCGAGAACCCGTGTAATCAACTGAACTGCGCGAAGTTGAATCGAGTGGAGCGATGCTCTCCTCAACCGGGAATGAATCAAACCGTTTTTTTAACCCAGAAATATGCGAATGAAGCAATAGAGAGCAGACATACCTACATCAGCACCAGACCCAGCAGAAGTCGAGAGAAGAGCGGATTCCCGTTGAATTAATTCGCCGTGGTGCGGACATTCGCAGCTCCGTACAACAACAGAGAGAATTGAGAGTTCCGCGGTGTTTGCCATTCCACCGGCAGAGCATTTCCTTCAGGGATTGAAAAATTCCCACTGTTTGCAAATTGTATCACAGCGAGTTTAGAAAAAATCACAGTAGTCACGTATAGGTAGCATCAAAGTAGATATTTCTGCATGCTTTTGTGCGTGAGTGAATGTGCCTCAAATGCGCTAAAAATAAACAACCAAAGCACACCGAGCAACGATTATCAATTTCATCGCCAGCCTAGCAAAAAAAGCTTTTTTATTTATTTATTAGTATCATTCCGAACATTACATTCATTTCTTATATCTAGGTGTTCTGTGTTTTTAAACAACACTATCATCCTAATATGATAAAACAAATTTAAGATTTTATTAACATTTTGTTAACAACATATTACATTTCATTTGCCGTAACAGTTCAGATCAAGGTATTTAAAAAGGAGGTAATCCAATATGTCAGATTTACTATTCCACCATTTGAAATGCCAAGTGACAACTAGCAAGTTTGTTTTGTTCATTAACTATCACTACATAGAAACAACATCCCATATAACTTTATTATTCAGCATGGTTCGCTTATCAGGCAGCTTGACCAATTTTCGGTTTCATTTCACTAAATCGCTTCATAATTCACGGATTATCAGGTGCAAAATACGTATTGAATGTTCCTTTAGACTCATAGGGTACTTCACCACCTTTCAAGCTCGTGATAACACTTAACAGTCCATCCTTTACCTTTCCGTATTTTCGAAGATATTGTTCCTCATGGAATCATCTTCTTCTGCTGTTCAAAACGCCGGAAAACTACATTAACGATAAAAATTCAATTCGCGACAGAAAAGTTCATCAATTTGGAGAAAATTTTCACTTCACTGTTATCATGTTTGTTGGAGTAAACATTCCCTAACAACCCCATAGAAACGGTAGAGTGAAAAACAGTGTACACAAACCCGCCAGCTAGCCAACTCGCCAGCTGTCACTTCCACCTTCCCCGCAGCCAACCACACCGCGAGACCCACTGACTGCTTAGATCGGTAAACCTGTCATTAAAAAAAACCTTGGTTCAGATTTTTTACAGGTGAGTTGATTTCTTCTGCTTATTAGAGAAAAAAAAACGCTTTGAATTTACTTTACCTAAATATATAATGCATTAATCGTGACAATAGAAGATTGTAATGATTTTTGTCTGGAATTATTATTTATTTGACATTTGTTCCAATGTTTCAACATTGGATATTCTATGTAACTCATTGGTACTATACCAGGGAGGAAGCTTCAGAATAATTTTCACGATTTTATTTTCAATCCTCTGCAAAGCTTTCTTCCTGGTACTAAAACAGCTAGTCCATATTGATACAGCATGGCTGGCCTGAAAATTTGTTTGAATATCAAAAGCTTGTTCTTAAGACAAAGTTTTGATTTTCTATTAATAAAAGGATAGAGCCATTTTACATATTTGTTATATTTGGCTTGAATGCCCTCAATGTGATTTTTGAAGGTTATATTCTTATCTAGCCTGAGCCCTAGATACTTAACTTCATCTGACCAACTCTCAACGTGACACATGTCTACTTGAAGGTTTTAAATAAACGGCTTTTGGTTTATGTGGGAATATTATTAGTTGAGTTTTGGAAGCATTAGGAGAAATCTTCCATTTTTGCAATTATAGAGAAAAAATATCCCAACTTATATGCAATCTTCTACAGATGACACGCAGGCTTCGTCCTTTGGTGGAGAGGCCTGTGTCATCCGCAAACAAAGATTTTTGACATCCCTGAGGTAACTCAGGTAAGTCAGAAGTGAAAATATTGTATAATATTGGTCCCAAAATGCTGCCTTGAGGAACACCAGCTCTTACAGGAAGTCTTTCAGACCTGGAGTTCTGATAATTAACCTGAAGTGTACGATTTGACAGATAACTTTGAATTATTCTAACAATGTATGTTGGAAAATTAAAGTTTTTTATTGTTACGTTCAAGCTTTCATACCTAACTATTGTCGAATGTTTTTTCTATGTCTAGAAGAGCAAGACCAGTAGAACAGCCTACAGATTTGTTGGAACGGATCAAATTTGTTACACGTAAAAGTTGATGAGTGGTCGAATGTCCATGGCGGAATCCGTTCATTGGCAAATATTGAATTTTCGTTGAGGTGGACCATCATTCTGTTCAAAATTACCTTTTCAAAAAGTTTACTGATGTAGGAAAGCAAACTGATTGGACCATAACTAGAAGCTTCTGTGGGATTTTTGTTTGGTTTAAAAATTGGTACAACCTTAGCATTTTTCCATTTGTCAGGAAAATATGCCAACTGAAAATATTTGTTGAATATATCAACTAAAATGATAAGCTACTTTCTGAAAGTTTCTAGATGAGGATGTAGAAAATTCCATCATCGCCAGGAGCTTTCATATTTTTGATTTTTTTTTAATAATAGTTCTCACTTCTTCCAAATCAGTCTCCCAGGAATTTTCGAAAACGTTCTCTTGATTGAGAATATTTTCGAAGTCCTGAGTAACTTGATTTTCAATTGGACAAGCAAGTCCTAAATTAAAATTGTGCGCGCTTTCAAACTGCATAGCAAGTTTTTGAGTCTTTTTCGCAATTAGTTAGTAAAAATTTGTTTTCCTCTCTCAATGCCGGTATTGGCTTCTGAAGATTTTTCAAAATTTTAGATAATTTCCAAAAGGGCTGTTGTTATTTTCAAAATTTTTGTTTCTTAATTGTGAGAATCGTTTTTTAATTTTATTTCTGCAAATCCAGCCATATAATTTTCATAGCAGGATCGCGAGTGCGTTGAAATTGCCTTCTCCTCACGTTTTTAAGACGGATCAAGATTTTCAGATCATCGTCTATAATTACGGATTCAAATTTTACTTCACATTTTGGAATTGCAATGCTCCTGGCTTCAACAATGGAATTTGTTAAAGTTTCAAGAGCTTTGTCAATATCATGTTTCGTTTGTAAAGAAATGTTAACATCAAGATTAGAGTCAATATATTTTTCATAAATATTCCAGTAGGCTTGAAAATAATTGAAAGTGGAGCTGATGGGATTGAGAATCGCTTCATGGGATAGTTGAAATGTAACAGGGACATGGTCAGAATCAAAATCAGCATGAGTGACCAGTTGGCTACAGTGACTAGAGTCGGTTAAGACCAAACCAATCGTAGAAGGGTTCCTAGAAGAGGAAAAATATGTAGCGCTGTCAGGGTATTGAATTGAGTAATATCCTCATCAAAGAAAATTCTGCCGATGGAATTACTTATTCCATGACCGATGTTTGGCATTAAAGTCCCCAATGACAAAAAAATTACTTATTTCCAGTCAATTTTCGCAAGTCCGTTTGGAGCAATTTAACTTGCTTCAAAAGCATTGAGAAAGCAAATAGGCAGCTATGAAAGTATATTTACCAAGCTGTATTTCAACAGAAACACCTAAAGTTTCAAAAACTTCAATTTCAAATGACTAAAACAGTTGATGTTTTATACGCGTATGAATGATGATTGCAACTCTCCCACATGCCCCATCAAGTCGATCATTACGATAAACAAAAAAGTTTGGATTCATTTGAGTTTGGATCCAGGTTTCAAATAGGTTTCAGGGGTTTGTTCACAATTTTCATAACGCCAAAAATGGCCATTTTTGATACCCACCCACCCCCTCGTAACGCATTTTGTATGCATATTTTTCTAATTTTGTATGAACTGTAACATTTTAAGGACACCCACCCACCCTCTTCAGCGTTATGAAATTTGTGAATGGGCCCCAGTTATAACTGCTATATGTATGTTATTAGCTGTAAGAAAATTGAACAGATCGTCCTCTTTACCATTCAAAGAACGAGCATGCCAATTCAAAATATTTAAATTATTATTTATTGGATCCATTAGAAAAACGTAATCCAATAACAATTTGATTAGTAAATTTTACACCAACTTGGACTGCTTCAGTCATAGTGTGGTTTTGAACATTGCATCAATCATTTGATGTTCAGTTTGAAGGTAAAGTAAAGCGCCCATCTAACGAATTGGGAATCGTGGGTTCGATCCCCACCGGAGCACGTGGTTTCTTTTCGCAGTTTCAATTTCAATTTGTTTATTTGATACGTGTTTCGTCGTGTACATGTAAACTTCAAAAACCTTATACCAGCAAGATTCCTTAGGCGCGAATTGCCTACAACTTGATCCTTATGGTGAAGATAAATCGAAGCCAAACCTCAATTTTTCAAGAGCACCACGGATCTGGAGAACCAAGCATCCGTTTGAGCTGAAAACTTAATCGATTGGTCACCACCAGCGAGTTTTCCAGATTTGTGCTCTTGAAAATTTGAGGTTTGGCTTCGATTCATTTTTTTTTTTCTTTTTTTTAATTTCTTTATTAGTATCATTTTGAACATTACATTGATTTCTTATATCTAGGTGTTCTGTGTTATTAGACAACACTATCATCCTAATTTGGTAAAACAAATTTAAGATTTTTTTAACATTTTGTTCACAACATATTACATTTCATTTGCCGTAGCAATTCAGATTATTTACAGGTGAGTTGATTTCACCTGATTATAAGAAAAAAAACATGTTTTTAATTTACTTAACCAAAATATTGGTTTCGATTCATCTTCACCTTAATTAGCTGTGCAACTGTTGTCATTTAAAGTGATATAAGATTGGAAGTTCATAGAAATTCCTATAGACAATTCACGCCTGGATTTGTTTGCAAATTGCAGTGATGCGTTTTATACAAATTGTTGTTCAGTTTATTCGGCGTGATTTAGCATTTAGTACAATCTTACTACTCAATATATTTAGTCATTGGGTGGTCACCTTATTCTAAATCCAAAGCACGTTAATAAATGCAAAGTGAGGTATGATTATTTCAAACAATAATCTGCATCCTAATAAATGATTATAGCGTCGTTTCTATAGACTTTTTCAACCACAACACCCAAAACGTATCATACGTGGAATACAAAACAATTCCAACGATCATTTGAAAAATATTTGGTTTTTAATTGGTTATTTGTATGCCAGCGCAGCTCACTCAGCATATGCGAGACAAAACTGTATCAGGCTGGTGCACTATGTGTCGTCTTTACTCAATGTGGGATCTCCGCTCTCTACCGTTAACCATAGTCATCACGCATTCACATCTGCAATGTACAACAGTTGCTCAGTGCAAGGCTTAAGCCAGTCCCCGTCCCGACAGCTTTATGGTGTAGATTTATGTCAGAACCCTGACTGACTTGCACTTGGCCTTTGGGTTTGCACAAGAGACAAAAAATCGATGAGTCACTCCTTAACTCGTGGGGTGCTTTTCGCGAAACGTCATATATTTTGTGCCGTCACAGCAAATATTGGATGACTGCTTTTGGATTTTGATGAGTTACTGATTAATCATCAACTAAGTGATTCAACCGGATTTTGGGTTGAACCGCTTCCCATATAATTAGGTGTATGTTGATTATTGAGTACATCTACTGACAAATGATGTCCGGTTAAATGAAGCCGGAACAAACAAATTACCAACGTAAATTGAAAGCCAAATTAAAAAAAAAATGAATAAACTTCTTCAACACTTTTTTTTTAATTTAGAAGATATTTGCTTGTTCTACAACTAACTAGGCCATAAAAAATTCATTTGATTTTCTATACAACACATGTGAAGAACATTGCGACAAAAAAAAGGATAACGGAAGACTGTATCAAAGTCGTTATCAAAACCTTACCTTGATGGTTGCCTTGAAAATTCACATTTATATTCGATTGAACAGTAAATATCTGTCAATGACCTATCAAACGAATACCCGCATCGAATAAACTTTAACCTTCACCCAAATCTATTACAATTGATATTGACATTTCAAGATCTCCCAGGCGCCTGCATCTCGTACCTAAATCCCATACGCACTGAAGAAAGAATTTGATCTGTAAGATCCAACAATTACAGCGAACGTGGCTGGATGCATCAAATCTCAGAATCCAATCTTGACATTTTCGTTATCAGATCAATCAAATCATGAACGATCTGCTGCGAATGCGTCGTTCAAATTTTGTTCATTTGCTTGCGTGTGCTCTGTAAGACGAGAAGATAAATAAACTCAGGCTAAGAGCTATTGAATATCATGGCAAAGCAGCAAAGCGTTTCTCGTTTTTCTGTTTATTGGAACAATCTCTATGGATTCTGAACTTTGCCGAACTTAGCGTTCTCGCAATTTTGTTTGTTGAATGGTTCGATATGGAGGTCTAACATAGCAACTTGATTTAATAGATAGTGAACGGGGGTGCTGGATAGTTACGGTGGCGATGGTGAACAATCTTATCGCAACAATTATGGAGCAAATAATCGCTTCTCTGTGATAACGTGTTATCTTGTTTGCTGCTTCGTTTCCGATGAAAAGTATCTAGGAATTCTTAATATTTTAGTTCACGTAATCAAAGACGAGTGCGACTATGATGATATGTGATGATTACGTAATTGTTTATTTTGAACAAAGGATGTGAGATTTTTCTATTGAACGGTATTAAAATAATCTGGAGACAGAAAAAAGTTAAAGCACTTAGCTATATTGAACTGTCTCCTATATGCCTATGTGTTCTTTGTGGGTCTTGAATAGTTAGTTTGTTGTTTTTATTTGAGACGCTTTTACTGATAAAGTAGGGTCTCAAAACGAATACATTGAATAAAGTTCGCTAAATGTGGTGAAAATGTAAAAACGGCCGCGGTGCGAAAACGAAACGGTGCGATTTTTTTCAAGGAGGAAATTGATAATGTTAAAAACTGCATCACAATCGCGGACAAAATATCAATGCACTGCCTCAAAGTTCGTATAGGAATTACTGTGGAAAAACAAAGCAATCCATTCAATCGGTCATAGTGTTTGTCCACGTGCTCTTGGGATTTAGAGCAACGCTGATACTTTTAGATACATTTGTCAGCTACCACTTCGCCGAAGACCATTTTCAAACCGTATCAATTAGTAATTAGTTATAGATTTATATCCAATCGAAAATTCTTCAACAGAGCTCATTTATCTTCTGAACAGGCAACATTGAAGCATCTGGTGAAAGATAGCACACACAATTCATGGCTACTATGTTTAATTATTATAACAAATCAAAAACCATTTTTTGAACCACCTTAATACTAATATACTGCTGAGAGAGACCCGCGAAGAGGAAAAATATCAACGTCACATGCAGCCCAAATTCCGCTGTCACGAAACGTCAAATGCAGCCCACCGTTTTTATAGCTGCAAAAATGAAAAGTATTGTATTCACAATAAATTGTTTCTGAAAACGTCGATCGGCGGAGCAGTTTTTTCCAAAATTTCTGATAAATCTAAACACAAGATTTGTTATTTTTAATGTCTGCTACGTTTGCTGGCATGAAATTTCACTCAAAAGGCAATTAATGATTCGGTGTGATGCAAACGCAATCATTTTTTGCTGAGAGGTTTATGTGAGGGTTTGAACGGCTTGCGCATGATTGGTATAAACACAAAGTGGAATAAAAAAAAACTCAGCAATCACAGAAAAAGAAGACCATCTTCGCGAGTCTCGTCTCAGATATACTGTATTCATGTTAAGTTTGGTTATGTTTATTGGAAAGCTTATTTTAATCTGTTAGACAGATGAATTCAATTCACCTGTTAGAAATATGAACTGATGCATCAAATGATATGCAATCAACGAAATGTAAAGTACAGCCACAATTAATTTTACCAAATTAGTATGATAGTGTCTACAAATATATGAGAACTATAAATATATATTTGAAATGTTAATAATAAATCGATATGTACAAATATAAGCGTTCCTTATTATTCCGAATATTATTAACGAAAAATATTGAAATCATAACATAAACGTTGTACTGCCTACCCCAAGTAAACTGTAGGTGAAAATTTCTAGCTCAATGTCAGTGTTCCATGATCTAGATTGGAAGCAAATGCTCCGGTCACGATTTGTCGATAGATAATGGCATGTGGCTACGATAGTTCGAGCAGAATGTATTTGCTCAAAGTGCCATGATAAGCAACGCGGTGGAAAAAGAAAACCTGTGAATCGTACCTTCGGTGTAATATTTACGCGCTTTGAATTACTCATACTGTATTTTCGCATCCGCAGCGTCATGGACATATGGAGGTTGGCTGTCTAGTATCGGTTTCTGTACACGAAACAAATGGTTTTCTTAAACTGAACGTAAGTGCAACCCAAGTTGCAACTACCAATACAAAACGAATTAGACCCTTCAAAATCAGTCAGAAATCTGTCTACGAATCTTTATGTAGATCGTTTACACTGTTCAATTTTGCAATGGTAGTCTGAGATTTAAGCTTATTAATTTTGTTTTCATATTTCTTCATACTTTTGAAAAATCCATTATCATTTTTGATGACGGGTTTTGAGAATCTTTTTCAAAATTATAATAAATTTTAGGTTGAGACTGCTTAACAAAAAAAGGTAAAAAATAACTTGACTGCGGATCTTGATGAATACAACAGAAACTCTCGAGTTGTCCAAGAACTTCCGGAAATAAAAGACCTAAGCCCTACAAAATCTACTAGCGTTATAACCGACTGTTCGATATTTTTTGAAAGTTGACCAGTATGACCAGTAGACTGCAGTGTTCAAGATGAAGGATTTTTTAGTTCAACGGTTGATTTAATAACTTCCCATACAAATTTCAATCGCGATGCGCATATCGGAGACGAAACTGATCGTGCTCAAATTTTGTACAGTTTTGAAACATTAGAAACTATGATCTGGTTGGATTCATTGAAATTTTCGTTTTTTCCAATCAAGTAACTTTTTGAGAATTGCTGGAATAGGGACGGACCTGGTGTAGTGGTTAGAACACACGCCTCTCACGCCGAGGACCTGGGATCGAATCCCACCCCCGAGATAGTCACTAAAAATTTCAGTGACGACTTCCTTCGGAAGGGAAGTAAAGCCGTTGGTCCCGAGATGAACTAGCCCAGGGCTAAAAATCTCGCTAATAAAGATAGAAAAAAAAAAAATTGCTGGAATAGTTGATAGCTGCAATAGCACGTGGCATTTATACTGCGGGTAAAATTAACCCATCATGGTGAACCTTGGAAAATGATCCCAATACTGCCCATGTTTGCATAGTCGACGTAAGCGCCAATGCAAAATGCAGTTTTTCATTGATACTATACTCTATACTTAAAACCTCTAACGGGAGCTTCATTTTTTACCGCTTTAAAAAAGTCAAATCACGATAACTTTTTTGTTTTTCGATATTTTTGCACCAATTTTTCACAAGCTCTCAAAAAATATGTTGTGAAAAAATTAAGCAATTTGGTGCAGTCGTCTTTGAGTTATGAGCATTTATGTTTCTGATATCACACTGGACAAATAAAGATCTTGAAAGCTCTAAAAACCTCATATCGTAATTTTCAGATTTCTCCAAGAATACTGAACCGATTTGTATGATTTTTTTCAGAATTTTTTATTTATTTATTGTAGGAGAATGTCTGTCCCCCAAGGAACTTCGGAATATCCTCAAATCTAGATTCCCAATGATGAATATCGACACGGATTCTTAAACTAGAAGAGTTTTTTGAGGTCTTGTGAAAATATGGTGCAAAAATGTCGAGAAATAAAAAAGTTATCGCGATTTGAATATTTTTTAGCGGTAAAAACGAAGCTGACGGTAGAGGGGTTAAGAGGGCAGGATCCGTCATTGGTTTCGGAATTTTCAAAAGCAGTTTTTTCGTTAAAAATCAAGATAATTTACAGGAAAATGTGTCTACTGTATCTTATTCTCCAACCGAAATACAGTGCACATATTTTCGTCGAATAATTTTTAGTTTTTAAGAAAAAAATGCTTTTGAAGTTTCGATGATGACGATGATTACGATGACGGAGCGTTGAACGTTAATAACACACTCGTTGGATATGATATGAGCACTTTTTTGTTCTTGAGTATTTGAATTATGAGAGGGAAACGGATTGACATTTGCACATACACCAAATTATCCGAACAGACGTCCGGTTTATTTAGTGTTTCGGATTCGGATAGTTTAGCGTATAAACCAGGTTGTTTTTTATCTCGCGTCAAATAGCTTCTCAATCAAATTGCTATGACAGTGACTTGGTGTTTACTTCAATTCATCCATGAAATTGTACATCAAATTCATTGATTGGATGGATAAAATTATGTGTGCGTTTGCAGATGACAAAAGAAATAAAATAATCAAAAAGCCTGCCCCAGTCGACTTTTGAATTGTAATCTATACCAAATGCAAAGACTATTTGACCGAAACTGTTGAGAGATTCTAGAATGCAGCTAGGAACACAAATGCGCCTTTTTTTTATTCAGAAATGCTATAGTGTTGGTGGTTATTTCGACCATGCGAACATAGGCTGCAAAGGTGCGTCCACATTCAATAACATGGGTAGGACCTGGGAGGGAGAAACCAATACAAAATTTCTGTACGTCATAGTGAGCCGAGATTCCGCTGTCACGAACTGTCACTGTGAGCCCAGATCTCAAACATTGGACTAACATGAAAAAAGCGCGTAACTGATTAAAACACATTTTTGTATTTCTTCAAAAGGGATGAAAATCGAATGAAAATCAATTCATGCACATAACGCAAGTAATGTCTCGTGAGCACCATTTAATCTGATTGAACATAAAGCATTGAAAAAACGCATCGTTCTACTTTTTCCAATGAAAATGAATATTTAGTGCATAGAAAACTGTGGCTCTTTTTTCATGTTTGTCAGGAAAGATCGAAGGTGCACAACAAAAGGAAACTACCGATTTTCTCGAAGCCTGCCTTGATTGTTGTTGGCAAGCTGGAGTTATCTTGCAGTTCAAAATAACGTTGTCTTATATTTCGTGTGTAGTATCGGTGCCTCCCTCCCAGGGTAGGACAAACGTTCACAGAATCTCTATGTCAAAGGAAGTTCAGAAAAATTGTCAAATTAATGGAACCCTTGACAGAAGATTGAGAGTGCCTGTCCGACATTTTCACAAGAATGAGGAAGCTCCAAGATCATTGGTAAGATCAACTTCATTGATGATTCATTACTTAATCAAAATTTATATCTTTTTTCGGACCAGTTCACTTAGAACATACTTGACAAAAACTAGAACAAACTGCGAAATTCAACAGCCAGTGATATTGTTCTATAATTTCCTTATTAGAACATCAAAATGATGTGAATCTATTCCTTTGTATTCTATTTGAATTATGATTGAAGAATACCGAAGTATGTTAACAGAGCTTACAGCAGGGCTGTTAGCAGATCTCTTTTTTAACGATTTGATCTTTTTGTAATGCAAGTTCCTTAACATCCTTAACTTTGTTCCTTATTCTGCCAAATTTAGGTTCTAGAGAAAAATTTCAGAGACTATTACGCGTCTATTACACAGGCTCTTCAGAAAATTTCTCTCTGATTCCTCAGGAAATAGCTTCAGTAATTCTGCTAGTATTTTCTTTAGAGATTTTTTCGTGTATACTTTCTGGGCTTCTACAGAGATTCCTCCAGAAATTCATCTTCTGATGCCTTTACCAATTCTCCAAGAAAATCTTCCAGCGGTGTTTCAAAGGATCCTTAGAATTACAGAATTTGCTACATGAAATCGTTGAATACTCCGATGCTTCAGTAATTTCAACAATGATTATAGTGAAAACTATTCTCAGTAATACCCCCCGATATTTGTCTACTAACTCTTTCATGGATTGCTCCAATAATTAGATTTTACAAAGATTTCTACAGGTACAGTACCGGACAGAATAAAGTACGCATTGACCGTTTTTCCATACAAAATGATCAAGTTTGGAGTCTTATAACTCGGTTTCTAGTTGTCCGATTGACCTGAAATTTTCACCGCAGCTTGAAAGTAACCTCAAATTTGCTAGGCTAGAAATTCATAGTTTTTCATTAACGAACTTTTAAGTTATCGCAAATCTCAAATTTCGAGAAAAATTACAAAATTTTAAAGTAAACATAATTTTTAAATGAAAATATTTAGAGCAATATGTCCTTCTGCAAAAATGTACAATTTGATAAGACACACAAGTTTGCAGTACATCGTTTTTCGGATAAACTGATTGTTTTCAAAATATTTTCAAAATTAATTTTTGCAATTTTTTGCAAATTGAGAGATTTTCAATAATTTAATAGATTGTGTTTCAAATGCAGTGATATTTTATTTGAGTAAAATCTATGTTATATCTAGGCTGTGGTGAAAATTTCAGATCAATCGGACCACTAAAAGCTGAGATTCAGATCTCCAAACTTGACCATTTTGTATGGAAAAACGGCCAATGCGTACTTTATTCTGTCCAGTACTGTATTTATTCAATAAAAGCCAGGAAGGATTATTCCAGAGTTTTCCAGAATTTGGTTCAGGTGTTTTTTTTTTTCCTAGACAATCTACAAAAATTCAGACACCAATTTCTCCAATTATCCTTCCTGGCATTTTAATATGAATTCCTATAATGAATCATCCACATTTATCACGGAACTGCTGTAGTTCATTGAAGGTTTAATTCTGCAGTTTTTTCAAACAATTTCTCGAGTAATATCTCAAGTGAAATCTTACTGAATATTTCAAAAATGTTTTACTGATTTCACACAGACTCACAAATAATATTTCTGTAATTGTTCGAATAATTCCTTTGATCTCTTCTGCACATATTGTTTAGGAAACCCATGTGATAGTTTTTAGGGAATTCCTGTAGGATAGCAATTTGAAAATCCTCCAAGATTTCCTCGAGAGTTTAGAAGTTCTTACATTCAACCTACACAGGAAAAAAATCTGTGGTAAAAATAACTATTTTAGCTGACTACGCTTATTCTTAAAACTACCATGGAAATTCAGACCAATTCAGTATGTTTACGGCACACTCCACCGCATTACTGGTACATTTGACGGAAATAATTTACAACATTCTGATTCAACTACAAGACATGGTAAAATCATTTCTGGTCTGCTGAAAATTGCCGGTGCGAGCGCTTAAGTTAACCCCCTAAAATGGTAGTTTATACGGCACAATTTTTCTGCGTGTAGTGGGAGTTGATCAAGAGTCACTCTAGAACTCAATCAGGTTTCATCAAATGTTACTTAATTTTGGAAAGAAAAAACTACAGTTTTGTGCAGAATAATAGTAGCGAAAGCCGATTTTCATACAAAATGCTCAACTTTGGCATGCTGTAACTTTGTTTCTCTAATCGGCATGAAATTTTGACAGAGAACTACAAATATACTCAATTTTGTATTACAAAATTTGGAAATTTTCACATTACCTACTAAAAAATTAAGCACCAGGTGAAATCGCTCTCTAAAGGATTGTCCTACTCATGATGCAACACGAAGTGATATCATACTTCGTGTTGAATGATGGGTAGACAAACCATTGACTGTCCTACCCAGATATTTTTGTGCGTGGGACATGTCCTACCTGTCCTACACTGAAAATAATCCACACGTTCGATCCATATTCTTTTCAACGTGGATCTGTCGTATACGATATATCAAACGGCAAGGTGAAATAACGTGTAAAACTTGTAATTCCGTTAAGGTTTGACTTTGGTTCGATAGCAAAGGCTTTTACATACAATTTCAACGTGTTTTACAATTGCGATATCAATCACTAGTACAACTAGGTTGCCTAACATGACAAGGATTTACATATACCATCCACGTGTGACATGTGTTTTAACATGGTACTTTTTGTAAAGCCGTGCGCCCATAATGGGTGCCTGGTATCAGGATATCAAGAAATCGCTAATGAAATCTACAGAATTTTTTTTTTCGAAAATATGTAAAATCACGTGTTTTAAATTTGAATTTCGATTGCCGATAGCGACTGGTTTTACACCATCGATTGACTTGTTTTACAATTAGTGAAAATTCACGTGTGAAACACATTGATCGAGCTTGTAGAATGTTTTCAGTGTACGCACTTCCCGCGCCACTGATGGGCGGAATAGTTGGATAGGTAATTCAAGACATGCACAATATCCTGTTTACTTATATAAAGGGTTTAGAGTCTCTACCAGTGGTTCCAATTTTTTTTTACTTTCGCCCTCTTGAGGTCAATCTATTTTAGAATGTGTTGAGATTCTGATCATCATCTTACAATAAGTGTATCAAAAATTGATCAAATTTTCAAATTCACTGGTGGAACACTACAAATGTGATCAAAATATTAACCATTTTTGTTTTTAAATCATGTGTGGTCGGGGTTCAGACATACTGCAGTAAAAGTTATTTTGTCCTTGTAAAGATAAATCAGGATCTCCATCAATTCTGACCTTTTTGATGTTAATTGGGTACAGATGTTTTATTAATTAAGTACAGTTGTGGTCACCATAATAATAGTGAAAGCCGATTTTCATACAAAGTGCTCAACATTGCCACGCTGCAATTTTATTTCCCTATGAGCAATCGGCTTGAAATGCGTTTCCTTAATTTTCTGTTCTTCAAATCTAAAAGAGATTCGTTACCTAATTATTCATTTTAAATTTTCTGTTATTTCTAAAATTATAACAAAAAAGTTTAAGAAACTTCAAATTAATAATATTTGACGATCCTGAAGACACATTTCAATCCACTTATGTTTTCTTACTCAGCAATGTAGTTTATTGGAACTAAAATCTACTTGAATTGAATTTTTGCATTCACTGTTTAAGTAAAATCCGAACTATTGGTTGCTTGTGATATGCTGTTTTACAAACGAAAAGTGGAAAATAACCCTTGACTGAATGGGCCAAGACATTTTCTACAGAACGCCCAATTTGAACTGACATTTCTTTTTAACTGCGTACTGCGATCACAGAAATGTGGTTTTCTTGACCATTTCTGAAAAAAAAACTTTCCAACACATCGAGATAGGCTTTTCATTTCAAAGGCAAACCAGCCTTATGGGAAGTATGCACTTCAACAGAAAAGTAATCGCCTATTTCGATGCGTGGGAAATTTCTTGCAAGATATGCTCAAGAAAAGCATTTTTCTTTTATCGCAGTACGCTGTTGAAAAAAATGTCAATTCAAATGGAGCCCACGGTAGAAAATTTCTTGACCATTTCTTGAGCAGAAATTTTTACTTTTCTTAAGCTGCACTGCATACTTAGCTTTACATAATATAATTTTGAAGTGAGTGTCTTTATAAATTTTATGAGTCGTTGTTTTACGTTGTTTTACAAACTTCGCCTAACACTTTCAATCCTAACACTTTTGCTTTAGCTTGGCAGGGGTTATTCTGAAAGCTACTAGACTCATATTTTCTAACAATCTTCCTGGCGAGTTTCAGACAACTATACCGAGAAAACCCGTAAAACGAGTCAAAGAGATGTCCAAGTGGTTCTTTAGTCTGCTAGCAATGCTGATTATTTGTTGGATTTTTTTCAAGATCTTTTATGGAAGTTTGTCTTCGAAATCTGGGAATGGCACTTTTTTACTCCTGGATCAATTCTTATTAGACTCATCCAAGTGATCACAGGAGAATATTTCCATTATCACTATCTGTGGTGGATAATTGGCGTGACTTTTAAGCTGCGCCTGCTTAGTATGTCTGTTCAATCATCCTGAAGTATATGCAAAGCCGAATACCGAAAAGGAATCACTCAGGTGAATGTTGTAGCGCATCTTACCTCCACGCCTATCAGCAATCGAAAAAGGAGGAATAAACGTTGTCTGTTTGGATGAGCATATTACAATTCTGGCACTAGCAGTCATAGCCTACTACGATGCCGACTGAGTTGCTATACCATCCGAATGATCAGCTCAGTACTCACTATGTAGTAATAACTCAATAACACCCACACAAAGTCTTCGACAAGTTTTAACATTGATTTCAAAAACATCAATTTTTTAGGTTCCGCGAAACGTTTTCTTAAAGGGGTTCGCAGTTTCAAATAGATTGAGATCCACTGGACTATGCCATACTGCTGGCGCTTGTAGATTCTATGACCTATATTCCATGAAAGCCTTGGATGGTTGAAAACATCTACACGAATCAATATAATACTCCGTTTACTTGTATCATTAATTAATGGACTGTGCCATGTAACCAACTGGTTACGATTGTGGATATTAACGCTAATATTCCATCAGGTTTCTGGAGGACTAAGGACATCCGTACAAATTCACACCGTATTCCGTTTGGGTTGTATTCCATAAAGTCATTGCAGACCCAAGAACACCTGTACAAATGAATATAATAGTTGAGCAGTCTGGGCCGTTAATACAAAAAATCATCAGAAGATTGCCAATTACTGAAGTTATATATTCCAGGAAGGTGTTGGATAAACTAAAACTATTTAAAAAATATAGTAATGATAGATTTTTTAAATGGGAATTCAATCGTATGTATATTTCTTCTTTAAATTGTAAATAAATCTGTGTAAATGAAGTGACGTGTGAACGTAAGTCCCACCAGATCTATAGTTGGAAACACATATCAAAATAGGAATGATGTTTATCTTGAAACTGATTGACGCAAAGGATGACGAGCTCCCTATCTCAATCGTCATATTTATGTTTACCTAAGCGTCGGCTACCGCAAAATCGAACATGTATGTAGTCATAAATTTCTGAACGTTCTGCTGGCCGTCGGTTGTGTAATTCGAATTGGATCAAACGATTTTTTCCTATGCTCCGTGTCACAACCTACGACTAACAAGGTGATGTAGTGTTTAAATATAGTTGCAAATCTGGCGCCGGCCTATCAAAACAATGAATGTCTCTCTCTCTGTTCAAATATCAGCATCCCTCTAGTAAGACAAGGGTTTGCCGCCAGTCGCCAGTTAGATTTCCAACTGGTCAATGAAAGTGTGAACCAAATAAAGCTAACGTTTGTTATGTTAGGCCGAGGCTGTCTTTCTAGTCTCGGGATGAGCGAATATGATGTCACCATCGTAAATTATTGCATTGGATCTGCTCTAGTAAGTCAAAGTCGTATACTAAAATAACAGTTTAGTTTCGCATTCTGAGCAAATAGCTCAAGTGCTAGTAAACTTCTCTCCAAACCGTTTTACATGGAAGAGTATCGATTTTCTCGTAATCTATTTCAATCGTCTTTATGGCGGTATTCCAGACACATTGGCACCAGGTCGTACCTAGCTTCGCTGTTTTCAGCATACAGTAGCCAAACGGTGGTCCATATTTGCAATGTGAAGGCTGTGAGGAAAACACACAACCCATTTTCGTTAAGGCAATCATTGAACATTAGTTCTCCGGTCAAACCAATTTAATACGAGTAACGAAAATAGTTTGTCCATATGACGACGATAAACGTAGCGCAACAGATTTCAAATCGATGCAAACGTCATGATAAACAATTTCCTCCAAACTTGACGGTCACCGAACATCTGCACTACATCTGCAGTATTCAATGACGGAATGACCTTTCTTGTCACAGTCGTATAGCGAACTCTATTTGCGCATTCAATACACCTAGTTGCGAATTTCTGGCAATATCTGCGCACAGATGCTTTTACCCGACCACTACCGTATATCGTTTCTCGTTGGCTTGTTGAAAAGACAGGAAATGGAACTCGATGATAGAAGGGAGCAGTTGTAGAAAATAGCATGAATGAAAGGAGAATTTAGGGTGGAAGACATATAATTGCTACTGCTTTTTAGTTTTGGTATGCATTGAAAACTAATCAGCTACCAACTGGGAACATATGTTGAATTGAATTGTTGGATCATGTGCGGAATAGTAGAGGTGGGTAAAACAGTTCTTTTCATTTTTTATTCAATAACACGACAGAGCGTGTTCTTGCTATCACTTTGGCAAATTTTCCCGCTCAAAGAACGGCTATATCGTATTAAAATTTTAATTTCAAAAATTGGTCCAAATTTGAACCTTGACACTTATGATCATGTTTGACGTTAACGTAGTCGACAAAAACGCCACAGGGGCTCAACGTTTTTACACTGGGGTTGTTCCTATCTGACATTTCGGAAGGGACACGGAGAACAAAATACACCCAAAATTTGAGTTTAAAGCAAAGGGTGGGGCAAAATCTAAAAGTTCAGAAAAAAATGTTTTTTGGCTGGAAACTAACGAAAAGTATTTAAAAATTGAGTAAACATGTGTTTGTGGCCTAAACTTAAGCGTTTGGTGCTAAAATTGGGACAAGGACCCTATCGTAAATTTAAAAAATTAGATTAGTGCAAACTGAACAATGTTTTTTTTTAAACTGGCTTGACAGATTTTATGGGACATGAATTATACAACAATATTTTTAGGTTCATTCATTTCGCTTTCGTTTGCGCGCCAAGCTTTGCCCGTCCGTATTTAACATCATCCATTTTCTCCAGAGAAACGTCATTTAAAGATGCAGATATGACAAGAAGATTCGAAAGGTATTGCTTCACGTATTAGAATGTTGGATCTATATGTGTAGACTTTTCTTAAAATATGGTTTGAGTCTCAAATTTCAATGAAGCTATGTGAGCTATAGAGCTGTGCACTGTTTTGATTTTATATGGGATTTTTACTGGCTTATTGTTTATTAATTCCATGGAAGAGGTGGCCAAAACTACAAAAAATGGTTTTGAGATCCTCATCTTGTTTTGTCATTTCAAAATATACCTAATGTATTATATTATTATGATCCTTGTTCAAAATTGACTTCTATGCCTCAAATTGGGTGAAGCCGAAAAATTGAAAAATGCGATAATAAAATAGAGTACAACATTCATATATTACGCATGCAATGTTTCCCTAATATTATGCACTATCTGAAAACATATGGTTTAACATTTTTATTAACCATAAGGGTGAAAAACACTTTTGGTTGAAGTTTTGGTACTATTCAATATTTCACTTAAGTAATTTCGATGATTTTCAACATGAAAAACAACTCTTGTCTCGTCAAGTCACCGCCTTTTCGACATGAAAAAGAATACTTTGATCTTATAAAAATCGTTTGCAGAAATTTGCTGATTTTCAGGTCAGAGCTATTCGGATAATTTAATATTTACATATATTTTGTTGATTTTTTTCAAACTGAATTAATTTAAAATCTATTTATCCACTCTTCATACGCATTTTGATTAAACTAGATTATATGCAAATAAAATTCGTGGTTTCAAGCAAATTTTATTACACTTCTACAAAAAACAGTTTTTTTTTACGTAATATGTTCCCATCTGAAACTATAAAAAAACACCAAATACCATATTCAGATAACATATTTCTTTGATTAAGCCGATAAAATTAGTTTAGGCCAAACATTATTTCTTCCGAGCATTGTGCAACGGTTGCTAACGTATTTTTTTAAGTATTTTACGGCCATGTTGTTGTTCACGGTTCGGACTTCAAAAAAAAAATCTGTTTGCGATTGTAAAGCAACTAAGTTTAACACTTCCGCAGATTTTCAATCAAAAATATTACTAGAAGCGTTTAGTTAAGACCGATTGGAATATAAGACAGCCATGGGTGAGAACCGGTCGGATAAAGACCACAAAATTTGAACATCTCCCACTTGTTGGATATCTATATAAATAAAAATGGAATGGTGTTTGTATGTCACGTAATAACATTAGAACGGATCAACCGATTGACGTAAATTTGTCACTGTTGCACTCGACAAGGGTTGCGACGTCATCGTATGAGGCAAAAGTTTAGGAAAGTCTCCGGAATCATCAGGAAATTGGAACAAGACTAATGTGTAATTTCGTATGAAGGAGTATATGACATTTTTCAACAGCCTACTTGATGGCAAGACGAAGTTTGCTGGGACCGCTAGTTTTGAATATTTATAGGTACTGTCTTCGGGAGAATTTTGTTTGAGGAATGGTCCAATGGATCGATATCGAATCTTGGAACATCAACTCATGGAGGATTCACCAAAGACAAATAAAGCATAGAATTTTGGATGATAATGATTATAAAAATAAAAAAAACGATTGGAATTATTCTAACGTGAAAATAATTGTTTTGAATCAATGAATCTTATTATTGACAATATAAAAACTCTTCAGTAGTTACGTTCTTTTATTTTATACAAAGGGGAAACCTCGTATCAGCGCGGCGGTTCAGATTTCGGTAAATCGCGCGACAATCGTCTGGTTGTCGATCGATTGATTACCGCTAGATCCGGCTTATGAGCGATAAGTGAAATTTTTCAACATCTCCGTTGCAAAAAATACTGCGGTACAAAAGAGCTTCAACATTCCAGAAATTCGGTTCCTAAAACTCGTAATAATGTTGTTTAAAAAATTTTAAACACAAAGTAGCATATTCACTGCATTATGATTCCCCATGTTGCGATGGATGCTCTGCTCGAGGTGTCCGCTGATTATGTTTTCCCTTATAAGAATTCACTGGAGAAATCCATACATTGACTACTACGAGTTGTGGTGTCCGACAAAATAAACTGAAAAAATAGGTAAAATTACTAAAGGAATTTCATAGACAATATAGAGCCGGATTTTTTAGTTCTTTTCAAAAAATTGCTACCGGGATAAGTTTGCTCCAGATGGATGGCCAAAGTTGCAGCTAGTGTGAAAAAGTTCAACAAAATTGCTATAAATCGCCCGGAAATTAGTCGTATAGTATTGTATGATTATTTACTGTTAATCATTCTAACGGATGTTTGTGATCTAATTGTGATCTAAGCTTCGTGGCCGTGCGGTTAGTGTCGTCAGGCAATGAGCGCATTGTGTCATGGGGTGTGGGTTCGATTCCCGCTGCAGCCATTGAAACTTTTCGTCAGGAATGTTTCACGGCTGTACCATTGGAGCATGCTTGTCCGTTGTCTAGTGTTAAGTTACAGTCTGTGCAGCTAAATGGCTGAAAACGGTGTCCGTGTCTTTAAAAAATTGGGGTGAATAAAGGAAAATTACAGTATAAGAATTCTGGGAATCCAGAAGTCAAGAAAGGAATACTGATAGATTTCAAGGATAATTCCAAAAGAATATGCTTACGGAACTTCTCGAGAAATTCGTATTTTCATTGTTTAGAGAGGGCTTAACTATCTTGTAATTTTTCACTTTTAGAGAAAAGATTTCAAATAATCACTTATCTTTCGTTGTCCATCTGTTGTTTCTACCTGCTTAATCATTTTGTTGTTTTATTAGCTTCCTTCTTTGAGATTTTGTTGTTTCTCCTTCCTTAGCATAACGCTTTCTAAAGGATCTTCGCATATATTTTTTTGCATGCTTCAAGAAGCCAAAACAACAGAAACTAAAGAAAATAGGTCAATTGTAGAAGTTTCGAAAAATTGCTGATGTCTGAAAATCTATCTGGAGTTCTTCAACAAATTTTCATTATAATGCAAAAATTTACTCCAAGATTTTTTTATGGTTTTAATTTGGTGCAAACCTAAAAATGCAAATTCTTTGGCAATGTTCTTAAGAAATACCGCCAATATTTTTGCGTTCAAAAAAGGTTTTGCGTAGTGCAAAAGGTACCCAAGTTTGACAGATCGCAGTACACTTTCCACGGCATTCTAGATTACCTTATGAGCCATAAAATTCTGGGCAACTGCAAGGGACTTCTTTCTTTCTGGCGTTACGTCCCCACTGGGACAGAGCCTGCGTCTCAGCTTGTTCTTATGAGCACTTCCACAGTTATTAACTGAGAGCTTAATATGCCAATGACCATTTTTGCATGTGTATATCGTGTGGCAAGTACGAAGATACTCTATGCCCTGGGAAGTCGAGAAAATTTCCAACCCGAAAAGATCCTCGACCGGTGGGATTCGAACCCACGACCCTCAGCTTGGCCTTGCTGCATAGCTGCGCGTTTACCGCTACGGCTATCTGGGCCCCTGCAAGGGACATGAAGGTCTTTAATTTGACTAATTTGACGTTTTTGGCATGCTCCGTTTTTGGCATGCCCCATTTTTGGCACCCTCCGATTTTGGCAACATTTTTGAATACCATAAAAATTTGTAATTTTTTGTAAATATTATCGTGTCAGTTGCTTTATTTATCTGAATGGCAGGTAAAATACGCACCGATTACATTCTAGAGCTCTATTTTCGTCGATATTCCTCCAAATATCATTAACTACTAAGAGCTCCCGTACGTGCTAATTTACCTCAGAATGGTCATTGGTCATGCATTCGCAGCGTTTCATGAGGCCATTAATCTCCACCAGCATCTCAACTAGAGATTAATATCTTAGGCATTCATACTGAGTGACCAGCCCACTTAAGTCTGCCAGTAAGTGATACACTAAAAAAAACACTTCTCTTCAGATTTGGAACAGCTTGTTTGAATAAAACACAAGCACATAAGGGCAACAAAAAGTATATGACTCACACTTTAAATTTGGTCTCTTCTTTTTTGCTCACTGTTCTTATTATTATGGAGTTACAAACATTGCGTATGGAGAACAAACCGCAGTAATAGATGTCAAAATGTCATGCTCATAATTTTTGAGGAATTTCATTAAATAAATTGCGTTATTCTAGTAATTTGCAGAAGTGTCAACATATAATCCATAAAAAAAGTATATATTTTACTATATTGTAAATTATTTTTTAAGAATTCCAATGTTCCATTCAATACCGACACCAAAACAAATGCAAACACAGTCCAAACTTTATTCTCAAAAATATCATTGAAGCGTGCGATAAAAACGATTGAGAGTATTTTGTTTGTGGTTTTAATGTGTATATTAATTTTTCTGCGAGCTTCTTTCCCTATTTGTTGGAGATTCTTTAAGACGTTAGATTTGTTAAGATATGTGTTTTATACAAGATATTTAATCAAGGATACGGGTCTCAATATAATTAAAATGTTCCTTGCGAGCTGGGACTATGAATTTCCTAACTAAACCCTGGAGAATCCTTAGGGAGTTCTTAGTTCATAAGAGACTTCTCAGAAATTTTAACGGATTCTTGAGAATGTCTGCAGATTCCTAGCGAACACTGAGGGTTTCTTGCGGGATCCTCAGAATATATAATTATTGAGGATTAAGTCCGAAATTTTGTGATTCTTATAAGCTCTTAAGTTTTCTATGGCATCCTGGTAATTCCTAGCTGGATAATGTGGATTTGTAGTGGTATTTTGAATATTTCTGGCAAAATCTTGTAGATTTTGGAAAGGTTTCCAGAGAAATTTGAGGAGTGCTAGTGGTAGCCTGAGAATAATGAATTTTTGAAAATTTTTATTGAAGACTTGAGAATTTTTGGAAATATCGCAGCAATATTCCTAACAAAATGCTTCAGAGCCCTAGCGTTTCCTTGTAGATTACTTTTTTGATTAGTCGTTTATGTTTGCCATTTTGATTGCAGTCAATCATTAATTATGAAATGCTGTTATTATCAAAAAAATATATTAAAGGAGGGTATTCTAAACTTACCGAATATTGTAAAATTTTACGCTAAAGCCTTAAAGTTAAACTGATTTTCAATATTCTCAAAACTCATGCCGTTTTGTAATACCCAGCGCATTTGTTTTGTAAATACGTCTTTGTATGAAAACAGTATTAATTTTTTTTCGTATTCTTACACAGTTTTAGGAAAATGCTCAGTTCTTATATAAAGGTCACTTTTGCGATTATTTATTTTACATGGTCCACTCATACAAATAGTGTACATAAAGCTTCTGAAAATCCTTAAAGACATTGAGGCGTAAAAAGTATGTAGAACGTTTGTCACAATTAACATCACGGTGCTATAGATTCATAGTATAGTACAATATTACGGAAAACTGCTTCGAAGTGAACCGATGTTTTCAAAACCAATAGTTGAAAAATAAAATTTAAAATAAGGGTTCCGATTTTGGCACGGTTCCGTTTTTGACAACTGAAAATTTCGACTTTGTTGCCAAAAACGGAATCCCACTGTATTTTCAAAATTCAATTTAAGCTAAAATTATTCAACAAATTTCTTAAGAACTTTTCCCAAAACTTTCTTTTTGCATGTGTTATCTTATCTGATACAAATTGGATATGGATAAGGAGTGATTCTTAGACTAATTTGCAAAGAAATCTCTAAAAAAAATTGTTGGTGCATTCCTGGAGTAGTTTTTGAATCAAAAATGAAGAGTGGATAGATTTATAGAACATAAAAGAATAACTGATGGATTTTTTAAGAAGCTTTTGAGAAATTCAAGATTGAATTGCAAAGTTCTTCAGAGAATCAGTTCAACAATTTCTTTAAAAAATATCCAAAAGAATCGCTAGAAAATACTTGGATTAATCTCAAGTATATTTTTCGGAAGTAGCCTAGGACGGCATCCTAGGAGAAACAATAATATAAATCTATGAAGAAATCCTTAATCAAATTGTTAGGGAAATTTTTTAGTGTTTTCGTGAAAAAGTTTTTGAAAGAACAATTGAAAATGTATCGCAATAAACTTCATAGGAATGTTTGATTTTTTAATTTTTCTAATGTAGGCATTTTCGAAGAAATTTTAAAGTACTATTTTTGAGAGAGTTTTGAAGCAATGAGTTGTCAGAGAAATCTAAAGTTATATATGCAGAATGACGGGGTTGGTTGGTTCAATCCCAGGCCCGTCCCTTTCATCGTACTTTATAGTTGTATCTCTTTCACTTGCTTCTATCTTCCACTCTTAATCTATCATAAAACTATTCTTTCGTAGCAAACGCTAGAACCAGAGACAGACAAGAAACCGTTTCGCGTTGCTTCCATTTCTTTTATAGTTATAGCACGCCTTTCGTTACGCCTGATACATAGGCAATCTGCTAACCAAACAGCAAACCTATCTGTCATACCTTTTCCCCAACCCAAACACTCCCGCATGAACTGTTCAATGTTATTGAATTGAAAAATAAACAATGCTTATGAAAATCTCGTGGAATATTAGGCGAAATTTTTAGAGTAACACATGGAACATTTTTGCTGTGATTTTAGGCAATGCTCGAAGAATTCCCGTAAGGTTTTCTGAAGGAGAATGAAATAAATATAAATCTATGCAAACTACCAAATTTGTGAAAATCGTGATTATGACGACCTACATTATTTCTGTAGAACAAGAATTTGCTAGGTTCAGAAAAAAATCTTAGCTACGCCAATGGTCCTTCCGAAAATCCTCCAAGGATTTTTTTCAGATTTTACGCACTCCTACTCCTCCAGAAATGTTTCCAGAGTTACCTTCAAAAGCTTTTACTAATATTCACTCAGGAAATTTTCCAGAGATTCCTACAGGAATTCTTCCAGCAATGCATATAGGAATTCATCAGTGCCTGCAGAATTTGTTTCTGGAATGGCACCAAAATTTGGAAAGGTTCTCTTATGCTTTGTTTCATACATATTTCCAACGATTCCATCAGGTCCTTCTCCAGGTATTTCTTTGAGATTTCCTTTAGATTAAGAAGAAACCTTAGTTGATGAATTTAGAACTTTGCAGATTCCATCGGAGAAGTTCTGCTTAATCTGAACAACTTTTTCTTAGACAGATATTTCTATTTTATTAAGATGTCGAGATTACTTTTAACGACTTCATACGAGAAGTATTGACGTACACTAATGCATCTTACCAGATGTATTTATACTAGTGCCATAAAATGGATGAATTTGAAACTTTGCAGGTTCTATTGATAAAGTCCTTCTTTCTTTGAACAACTTTCTGAAAGAGAAACATTTTCTCTCTCATTTTTATTTAGAAATTTCTTTTAACGGCTTCATATGAGAAGAATTCACGTACACTAATGCCATGCAGTGGTGGAATTTGGATCATTGCAAGGTCCCACGGGGAAGCTCGTCTAATTGTTAACAAATTTCTAAATTTCTTAAATACAGGAGTTTCCTATCATTTGTATTAACGTAATACATCCACGCACACTAGCGCCACGTAGTGAATTAGAAAAGTTTATCCTTTGAGCCAGCTTATCAGTTTTGTGTTCTAAGAGCACTTCCACAGTTATTAACTGAGAGCTTTCTTTGCCTAAAAAGTAATTGTCACATTCGTATATCGTGTTGCAGGCATGATGATACACTAGGCCTAAAGAAGTCAACGAAATCTACCTTATGAAAAGATCCTGGACCGACCGGGAATCGAGTCCAGACTCCTTCAGCGTGGCTTTTTGTAGTAGCCACGAACTATACCGTTTGTCTAAGGAAGACCCAAGAAAAGGAACGTTTATAAGGTAAGCATCCTGGTGAATGTTACGTGAATATTACTAATTCGGATATTTTTGATCTCCCGTATCTTTGGTCGTGACACCGCTACCCCGGGCATTGGTGTGGCAATCCAGCACGTGGTTGTTGTTCTGAATGATCGCATTTCGGACGACCGATTATTTTTGATCATGCCACCCAGACAACCAGAAATCGCATGAAAGTTCACGTTACAACTCGTTTATTCATACTTATTACATCAAACCCGCAAAATACTGTGGATAAACTCGTCAGATTGATGAGTTTCCTCGCATAAAACACTTCTTTTCTGAGTTCATTCATACATTTTGTTTCGACTCGTACACTCATACAAAGTAAGTCGAATCAATCCGTAGCAGCTGTCAAATCAACATTTGTTATCATAAGTTAAGTCGCATACGATCACAGGTTAGTTCGGTAGAATATTTATACACTCGCATTGTATGTTATTATTCATATATGAACGCATATCGCCTCCACTTTTGTGCGTAGAAGGCCTTTTCGCGACATCTTATAAGTGAAATTTTGCACATATAAAGCCTCCAGGTGATTTCGTTACACGTACATTTTGGTTGTCTGGGCATGCCATGCCAAATTAAATTTGGCTGATAAAAATGGACTACAAAGCTCATGAAAATAATAATAACCTATTGTTGTGAATTATAAGGGAACTCAAAATTCTTAGAATAAGGTACAACTTTTTCAAGCAGAATGATCTATCTATTGTTTCGCATATTCTTAAATAAATAGTAGCAACAGTTGAATCATAATAGGTACTTGAATTTATTGCAACATAGCATAGCATAGCATAGCATAGACCGACTGTACATGTCAATGGTTGCTACTCCGTGATTGATCGGAACTGGTAAGAATTGCACTACGATCCAAATGAATAAGGGATGGGAGTTTCCGCTTACTCTCGAAGTGCAATTTTAGCAGATCTAATATTTTTGATCAATAACGGCGCCGGCCAAGTCCTTACAGTCAGTTGGGATGGGGAAGGAATGTTAGGGTGTAATGATTGTTGCTACTAGAGACCGAGAATACCTCTGCATCTCCACAATCACCACGGGAAGGGTGTTTATTAGTGAGGGAGGAAAAGATCTGGGAGTCACCTCTGGTCGATGATGCGATCCATGGACAAGGGGGAAATATACGACTTATATTTAAAGCAAGTTTTGTATTTTTGTCCCGAGAAGTTTTTGGTAGAAGGTTTAGAAAATACGTCAACATCTATAATGCCGAACAATTCAAGAGATGTTTTTATTAATGACGAAAACTGAAAATTACATGTATATATTTTAAATTATATGAAACAGGAATAATGCCGACACTTGTAGTGACGAACTAGAACTATACATAGTTTGTTTGAAAATTACATATGAGTATTACTGTGCATTTTGCATCTCGATATGGTAGAAGTTTTAAAAAATACGTCAACATTCACAATGTCGAACAATTCAAAAGATAATTTTTAATAATGTCAAAAAGAGGAAAATATATGTATATTGAAATTGTTTAGGAAAAGAGCAACCGTCTTGCTTGTGCCTTCCCAAATATCTACCCAGCAAGACGCTCCAAAACAGGAAAAAAATCTCCTGCGACGAAAACACGCGCGAAATCGTGAGCCATATCTATCGGACGACGCAAAACCGAACTGTCCTGCTTGGGCTTCACGAAGCGCTACCTCATAATAGGTACCGTAAAATGGGGTGAAGTTGATCACTTTTGAGCGGTTATAGTCAATAAGATCTGGTGGGATGCATGTATTATCATCCAAATATGTTTAAAACCAGTACTGTATGAATGTTCATCAAATTATGTAGAGGGAATTTTTACCAAATGCTGTTATAATAACAAAAATAATTTTTAGTAATCGAAAAGTGATTTTTTTGATTCCGGGGTGAAGTTGATCATATACTGTGATAGGTTTCCAAAAGTAAAAAGACATGCTTTTTACTAAATATGGGGTCACCGAATTCGAATCAAGTCTCAAAAATCTTACAACTTGTTGATAAATCGATAAATTTTGGAATTGAAGTTTATGAATTAAAGAATAAAACACATTAAACGCCTAAATGTAGGCAATTTTCTTTGAAATTGACGACTTGTTCACGAAAAGAACATATTTTATCTTCGGAAATGATTTTTTATACTCAATCCAAATTCGAAACTGGGATCAGAAAAGAAGTCTGGAGTTTATGAAACAGTTCATTTGAATGGTGTATTTATATGGGCTCGGTAAAACTCGATTGTTTGAAGAAGAACCCTTCAACATTTTATGAAACATATCCTGAAAATTCTGTTTTTTCATAGTATAATTATCTCCAATGTCAATTCAAATTAAGTAACATCAAGAGCAGCTATCAGACAATGCGACATCACAGAAATTTTGAAAATTGAAATCTAATTATAGCTCTGCTGGCAGACTAAACATGTGGGTACGGGAATGATCAACTTCACCCCACTGATCAACTACACCCCGAATTACGGTACTTGAATTTATTGCAACAGATCACAAAGTAAATGAAGAAATTTCTAGGTCTAGATTTTATCCTAATCTCGTGTATTTGGCATTGGTGTGGCTTGGACTGATTTTTTTATGCTACATTGATACTTGAGATGGACTGAGATCATTCGGAATGTCTATTACATTTTTAGTCTGTGGATTATAGAATAATATTTGTGAAAATCCACCAAGAAATTGAAGAACATAGGATATTGAAATTTGTCTTAATGAACACGATTTTCTTTCAAATCCTACTACGCGATCTACTGAGCAATACAAAGCGTTGCAATATTTGCTGGGAAAAATAGTTTCAAATTTGTGAACGATCACTATCGTTATGATCGTCAATAGTTTTTCAAGATGTTGTCATATAAAAACTATCCACACAAACAGATAAAACAATACACGAATGATGATTTAATGATAGGTACAACAATCCTAGTAAAAAATCATTAATTGAGGATATGTGAGTTTGAAGTGGCCTCAGAACAATCAATATATTTGTTATGTTCCCTCATCCCGACGGCATCCATAAAACAATGTAAAACGTGGAATAAAAAAGGAAAGAAATCAATATCAATCATGCTGAAGATTTTCCTACGAACAAAAATCCAAAAATGGAGAATGTGATAAAAAAGCGAATTCCAAAAACCGTTGGTGCTGTGAGATTTCTCCGTAAAACATATAAACAGGACATTTGAGTGAAGAAACTTGAATTTGAAAAAAATAGATACAGTAAACTCTTTCTAACTCGATTTTGAAGGGACCATCGAGTTAGGGAGGTATCGAGTTACAGAACACAAAACCAGTGCAACTGCGATCTAAGGAAATTATCGAGTTAGCCACGAAAACCAACTTTTACTATGGTTCTCTAACTCGATATCGAGATACAGAGTGTCGAGTAAGGGAAAATTAACTGTATCTTCCTAAACACATTTATTACAATTCTGAAATGAGATGCATTGCAAAGTGTAAACACCGACTCCACCATGCATACGCAAGAGCATATGTCGACATTAACACCTTCCTCGCGAAATGGGACTTCTATGAATGAAGCAGCGTAAAACGTTGAACAACAAGCATACAAATAGAGAGCACGTGATAGGCTTCCAATTTCAGCTCCGCACTATACGCTCATTCATGCTTTCATCGATACGCATTGCACACAGCGGAAGACGCTGGCAAGCAAGCAAATGCCTTCTTCGACCAGATGTTTAATCCGTATCTACTCTGTTCCGAGTGGTAGGCTACCGACTGACCGTTGTTGGGTCTGGTCGGATGTGTGTGGTCGCTCGACTCCACAGACGCAACGGTACGCAAAACACTGTAGGACATGTGTGCAACCGGAGAAACGAGAGCAAAGGAAGTAGATATGCAACTGCAGAAAATTGCATTTAATGTTTTGTATGCCTTGCCTTTTTTAAGTTCGCCGCCTTCTTCAACAACAATCGTGGGATTCTGCTGATGGGCTTATTCGATTCAATGCGAGTGATAAGCATCAGCCAGAAATTTAAAAGACAAAATTGTGGTGTTTAATTGGAATCAAACATTGAAAACTTATTCACCATCGCTTACGTGTGACGCGAAATGCATACTTTTGGGATCGATTGACTGAAAGTTTTGTGGTATAATCGCGTATGATTTTTTTCGTATGCTATCTGTGTATTGTATATTGAAGCCAAACACATATCGTTAACCTTCTGTGTGTGCTAGAAAAAAAACCTACGTTATATATGCCTTGGGCTGCTATTGACGCCTCCTATTGACACAAGATGGTGGGTGGGTAAAAATATCCATTTTCAGCGTTATAAAATTTACGAATAAGCCCTTATCAAGATTTAAATTTGGGATCAATATGACCTCAAGGAACAGACAATGTTTTATTTTCAAACCCTATTGTCTCAAAATTAAAAACACTTATTTTTAAAGCGATTTTTCAAGAAAACTGCTCAAATTTTCATCACAGGATGATTATCCTTCGATGATTCCAGTCCTCTACATTTAAAAGTAATGAAAATACATTGTTTTTTCGCATGTGCATTTCCCCGACAAACGTGTGGAAAACAAAAAAACTTCAAATCAATTTACTAACAACCAAGTAACAGATGTGCTCTGGACTCATATTGACCCCAGAACACAGACAAAGGGTTAAGTAGTCCACTGGAAAACCAAGCAGAGCTACGAAATTTGTTTATTTTTTCTTGAACGGCAGAAATATGCTCAATATAATTGTGAAAGATTTATTTGAGAAAATAGTTCTCTCTTCACTGTTTCTCAAGCCTCTCAACGAGATAATGAGAATTCCAGATCGCGATGAAAAACCAAAATTCAAGGTCTCATCCAGCATAGACAACTTGTCTCGAAACTCGCTCCATCGCGAAGCATTCTGGGAAAATTTTCTAGTTCACTTCCTGTAGAACAGTGTCGATTTTATGAATGAAGCGTTTTTCTCTACGTTGGGGTACAGAAAATCGCCTTCGATCCGCCCTAACAGATACGACATCATACAGAAGTATACCGCCTCGAATGCAACGGTCGATTAGTAACTGCTTTTAACCGTAGCGGAATCAACTAATTTCTGTATCTTCTTCCCGGAGGGTATATAGAATCGGTAACGGAAGATGGCTAATTACTATGCTCGTAATTTATCGCGATTGCACCCCGATTGTACACGTGCCGCCGAGTTCGGTTCCTTTTCTAACCGCGAGCCGTGAGCAGTTCTCATTCATCATCACCTCTCAAGTGGTTGCAAGGTGCTTCACTTTCAAATCCTCTGTCTTAGCACGCGAAAAGGGTAACTTGTTACAGGGGACAAACAACTGTTCAGCCTGAACATGTGCACCACGTCGAGATGGTCCTATTTAGCAGCAGGGTGCCTTTCCTTCGGGGTCAGATTTCCTCGAGTAGAAAACAAACATAAGAGCCATGTACAACTTTCACTGGTGCGGGTGAAATATTTGGCATTTCCTTTACAATAAAAATAAATATTCAGAAGCAGGTTCAGAGCACAAACAGCAAGCAATAAATTAAAATATGTATCAGGATTTATCCATAGATGCTATAGCAGATATTTTGGAAGACTGTCAGAAAATGTATGCTAAGGATTAATAAGGTTGAACACAGAAATTGGAAGAAAGAATAAAAACATTGAAGAAACGTTCAAAATTTAATAGGCACTGCGATATGTTTGAGGTAAAAATGTGGATGAAAAGACGAAAATCCTAAACTTATCATATGAATTAGCGACGAATATGGCTGATTGGTAAGCCAGGATTTAATAATCAATATTAGATTCCTTTTTCCGAGCAGCCTATATAGCCGCGTAATGTCGATAGCGATTGTTTCAATTGGCCAGGAATTAACTCTAAAGACTGCCTGTTCCGGTGGCAAAAGTCCACCTCACAGGTGACCACAGGTGGTTAGAGGAGTCTAAATAAAACCTAATCGCAAACAGAGTCTCTGGAGTACAGTAAATGGCTGGGCATGGCATATCATTGCATTGGCACCGTAACCTTGGGGAAGATCGGGTAACTAACCGCGGTGGGAACTTTGGGCGTATGCTGACAGGGAAGGGGGGGATTGCTTTTGTTCTTGCTTCTGTAAACCTGGAGCGTCTGTACTCCATGTTAGGAGCGGATCACAACAGCGTCTGTTTTCCATGTCAGGGGCGGCTGATCATCCTCCGAGTGGCAGAGAAGGACTCTGAGCTAAACTGCGCTCTATAGTCCTCCTAACATTTAGGGGGAATGGTCCTCCGGAAATCTAGGGGGTTGGTGTCAGGCCCTGCAAGCCAACCGTAAAAACACATCAGCACGCCAACGACAGAATAAGGACCGGAACAATCGGCAAAGACCATAGCGACGGAAATGGACTAGCGATTGGAAACTCGGTACGTGGAACTACAAATCTCCCAACTTCATCGGAAGCACACGCATACTCTCCGTTATACTGAAGATCCGCTGTTTCGGCATCGTAGTGCTGCATGAGGTGTGCTGGACAGGTTCGATGGTGCGAACGTTTAGAGGAAATCATACCATCTACACACGTGAGCTGCCCAGACAACCAGAATACACATATAGAGTGATTCCAAGCAACAGCACCAAAATTTGGTAAATTTTTTAATTAATTTTTTTCTATTGAGCTGAAACTTTGCACAGTTTTCCAGTTCCATCTAAATCGTCATTTTCCGATATCAAATCTTCAAGTTGAGTCACGACTAACTTTTCAAAAGGGTGTATGTGAAAACGGTTCAAAAATATTCAAAAAGCTGCACAGCAAAAACGGTTCGTTCGATTGTAAGACAACTAAAAAAACAAAGTTAGACAACTAAATAAAGATTCCAAAAAAAATACACACAGTAAAAAAAAAATTTTTTTTGCATTAAAAAACATAATTTTTGACACAAAAACTCAAATATCTCAAAACCCTATCGGAATACCAACGTAATTTTTTGAGGGAAAACGGTCCATTATATTAGCTATCTACCATAAAAATTTGGTGATGGTAAACCAATAAACAAAAAAGTTATGACATTTCAAACATGTCACAATTTTCACATTTAGTAGAAAAAAAATTTTTTTTTTCGGTGTAAATTATTACGGGAACCGCAGTTTGTTGCTGATTTTATTGTTAAGGGCCTTGCGTGAATTAAACAAGTCGTTTTCATGTATTCATTAGTATTATGTATATTATATGTATAAATATTATGTACATATAATATTTATACATAATATTATATGTATATGTATATATGTATAAATTAAAATGAATTAACAGATTACACGAAAATATTTTTTTTTTACCAGGATATTTTTTTTAGAGTATGATCGATGAGTTTCTAAATGTTATATATAAACTTTAAAAGTTTTGGATTTGGGTATGCGTTATGAGATCATGAAAACATTTTATTAATACTTATTTATTTATTTATTGTTATTCAATTTTTTTACAATATCACTTTTATTCCAGCTATCCCTTCGTTGAAGCGTTCGATGTTGACCTTCTGGATGCACTCATCTTCTGATTGATTTGTTGAAACAGATGTCGCTGATGGTACCGTGGCAAGACTATCTGCACTTGGTACTTCTGGTAACTCCTCAGTTGTTGTCGGTGCATCTAGTAATTCCTCAGTTGTTGTTGTTTTCGAACTTCCTACAACCTGATCCACCGATGATGTACAGATTGCCCGTTTGTCAACGTTTAAACGGCAGGACGTACAAATGCGTAAATTTGTATTCAATGTAGACATTGGAGCATAATCAGCCGCTTTCAGTTTATCTATGGTGCTTTCGGTGAGATTTCGTAGCTCTTTCGAACACTTTTTTTCTGCAAACGGCCTGCAACAGTTGAGAAAGCGACTACTCATGTTGCTCGTTAGATTTTAATAAACAAAATCACTTTTAAGTTTTTACAGACTAGTTTGGTGTCGTTTGCTAGACTGAAGAAAAATTTTACAATTAAATCTTTTATAACCATAGTGGTAGTATATTTTTAGCTTTTTCGTGAGTATGTTCGTGGTATGTACCTATCATGTTTTTGATGTTGTTGAAGTTACTCGCTTTCTCCCAAATATGATTAACAAAGTCTATTCTCTACCAAGGCGGGTCTATACCCAGGTGTAATCAGATTTTAACTTTGTGGAGAAAACCAGCGCCGAGAAAACCGACCTGCTTTACGTATGATAGATCACCTGGGTATAGACCCGCCTTGTTCTCTACGAGGTAAACTTTTTGCAGGTAAACTAGTCGTATACCTGTATAGAAAACTTTTTTTGTAGCTTTTGTCTTCAATATTAGATTTCTTATAGGTTTCTTTTATCAAAAGGTTTCAACACTATTGAGAGAATTTTTCTTCAGTTACGTGCAATAAAAAATATGACACTATCAAGACTTTAGATCACAACACTGGATCGCGTCTAACTTTCTAATAGATGCTATAATAGTTATGAATAATTAAATAAAATATCATGAAAACAACTTGTTAACCTCATGTGGTACCCTTAACAAAAAATTCAGCAACAAACTGCGGTCCTAAAAAAAATTAACAATGAAAAAAAAATTTTTTTTTTCACTAAGTGTCAAATTTGTGAAATATTTGAAATGTCATAACTTTTTTATTCATTGGCTTACCATCACCAAATTTTTATGGTAGATAGCTAATATAATGGACCGTTTTCCCTCAAAAAATTACGTTGGTTTCCCGATAGGGTTTTGAAATATTTGAGATTTTGTGACAAAAATGATGTTTTTTAATGCAAAATTTTTTTTTTTTTACTGTGTGTATTTTTTTTTTGAAATCTTTATTTAGTTGTCTAACTTTGTTTCTTTAGTTGTCTAACAATCGAACGAACCGTTTTTGCTGTGCAGCTTTTTGAATATTTTTGAACCATTTTCACATACACCCTTTTGAAAAGTTAGTCGTGATTCAACTTGAAGATTTGATATCGGAAAATGACGATTTAGATGGAACTGGAAAACTGTGCAAAGTTTCAGATATTTTTGAAATGGTCGATCAGAATCGACTTGCATGCCTCCGTGGAATCCCTCTATAACGAAATCACCTTTTGCGTTATGCGATGCTTATGTGTGAAAAGTTTCACGTATAAGATGCTGCGAAAAGGCCTTATACGCACAAAAGTGGAGGCGATATACGTACATATATTATATGATGAAAAATAGCATGCAATGTGAGTGTGCAGATTTTATTGCGAACTAATCTGTACTGTTATACGACTTGATTTATCATAACAAAAAAGATTTGACAGCTGCTATGGATTGATCCGACTTACTTTGTACAAGTATACGGGATGAAACGAATTGTACATATGAACTCATAAAATAGCGTTTAATGCGAGGAAACTCATCGATCAAACGATTTCACTTATCATGTAGTGCGGGTGTGATGCAATGTGTATAAATAAACGACTTTTCACGTAAACCGTTATGCGACTGCTGGTTGTCTGGGTGAGAACAGCTTTTATAGGGATGGGTGATATGCAAGGGCGCGTGATCGGGTGGTGGCCGATCAACTAAAGAATGTGCAAGTTGAGCCCGGTTCTTCAACTTCAGCATCATAAACGTGCATAGTCCTCACTACGGAAGCACTGATGATGACAAGGACGCATTTTACGCGCAGCTCGAATGCGAGTACGACCGCTGCCCAAGCCACGACGTCAAGATCATCAAAGGTGGTTTGAACGCTCAGATCCTCCTCAGAAGGAGGAGTTCAGACCGGCGATTGGAAAGTTCAGCGCCCACCGGCTGACGAACGAGAACGGCCTACGACTGATTGATTTTGCCGCCTCCAAGAACATGGCCATTCGTAGCACCTATTTTCAGCACAGCCTCCCGTATCGGTACACCTCGAGATCACCTCAGCAGACAGAATCGCAAATCAACCAAGTTTTGAGCGATGGACGGCCCTTTCCGACATAACCGACGTCAGAACCTATCGTGGCGCTAACATTGACTCCGACCACTACCTAGTGATGGTAAAACTGCGCCCAAACCATCCGTCATCAACGATGTTCGGTACCGACGCCCGCCTCGGTACAATCTAGCGCGACTGAAACAACCGGATGTCGCAAATGCGTACGCGCAGCATCTTGAGGCAGTGCTGCCGGATGAGGACTGCTGGAGTCAAAGCAGCCATTAACGGCGCTGCCGAAAGCATTATCGGATATGTGGAACGGAGCTCAAGAACCGAACTCATCAAGATGGGCCCGGACAGGTTGGCCGCTTGTCTGCATCGGCTGAAAGTCAGAATCTGGGAAACGGAATAGCTACCGGAGGAGTGGAAGCAAGGCGTTATATGTCCTATCTACAAAAAGGGACACAAACTGGAGTGTGAAAATTATCGTGCAATCACCATCCTAAACGCCGCATACAAAGTGCTATCCCAGATTCTCTTCCGTCGTCTATCACCTATAGCAAACGAGTTCGTGGGAAGTTATCAAGCAGGTTTCATCGACGGCCGCTCGACAACGGACCAAATCTTTTCCGTGCGGCAAATCCTCCAGAAATGCCGTGAGTACCAGGTCCCTACGCACCATTTGTTCATCGATTTCAAGGCGGCATACGATAGTATCAACCGCGTAGAGCTATGGAAAATCATGGACGAGAAGCTCACAAGATTGATCAGAGTTCGAGTCTCGGCGGGAACTACGACAGGGCGACGGACTTTCGTGCCTGTTGTTCAATATTGCGCTTGAAGGTGTCATGCGGAGAGCCGGACTTAACAGTCGAAGCACGATTTTTACGAGATCCGGACACTTTGTTTGCTTCGCGGACGACATGGATATTATTGGGAGAAAATTTGAAACGGTGGCAGATTTGTTCACCCGCCTAATACGCTAAGCAACAAGATTCGGGCTAATGGTCGTCAAAACAAATGCTGGTTGGCGGAACTGAGCGCGACAGGGCCCGCCTAGGAAGCAGTGTTACGATAAACGGGGATACCTTTGAGGTGGTGGACGAGTTCGTCTACCTCGGATCCTTGTTGACGGCTGACAACAATATTAGTCGGGATATACGAAGAAATACGAAACTGCGGTCAAGAAAGATTCACCCCCGCTCCCGCACCAAATGCACGATGTAAAAAACGCTCATAAGACCGGTAGTCCTCTATGGGCATGAGACGTGGACTATGCTCGAGGAGGACTTGCAAGCTCTTGGGGTTTTCGAACGCCGAGTGCTAAGGACGATCTTCGGCGGCGTGCAAGAGAACGGCGTGTGGCGGCGAAGAATGAACCACGAGCTCGCTCAACTCTACGGCGAACCCAGTATCGTGAAGGTAGCTAAAGCTGGAAGGATACGCTGGGCTGGGCATGTTGCAAGAATGCCGGACAACGAGCCAGGTGGATTGACCAGGTGCACCAGGACCTGGAGAGCGTGAGTCACAGTCGAGGATGGAGAGAAGCGGCCATGAACCGAGTGAAATTGGCAAAATATTGTTGGCGAGGCTTTATCAAGATAATTGATGTTAAGCCAAATAAGTGAAGTGAATGTTGACTTTATTCCTTCTGATGAAGAAATAGTTTTAGAATGTTTATTCAATACACATACACATCCCCTGAGGTGTGGATAGCATCTACGGATGAACCAATTGTATTTTCATGTAGTTATGAGTCTCTGGCTTCAATGGGCTATCAATAGCTTTGCTCCTTCCAAATCTCCAGGAACAGATGAGATTCATCCTGTTCCGCTACAGAAGGGATTTGAGTTTATCAAACATGTTTTGAAAAAGCTACTTGTAAGCAGTTTTGCTACCGGGTATATTCGCAGATCCTGACGTGATATTACTGTGAAGTTTATCCCGAAAGGAGGACGTACGTCGTATGAAGAAGCGAAGAGTTTTAGACCAATAAGTCTGACCTCTTTTCTTCTGAAATGTCTAGAACGCATTATCAATCATCACATCCGTGATGTTTATTTGGCAAGCATGCCTCTTCATGTGAATCAATATGCTTACCAATCTGGAAAGACTCTGTTTTACAAAGTTGTATACGGTTTCGAGAGAGCATTCGCTAAGAAGCAATCTTGCTTGGGTGTTTTCTTGGATAAAGAGGGTGCCTTTGATAACGTGTCTTTCGATACCATATTGAAAGCTGCACGAAACCATGGGCTACCTACAATGATTACCAATTAGTAGGGACAATGGAAATTAGTCAAATTTAAAGATTTTTTTATGAAAAGCACAGTGAATTCCAGTATTTTTGCTAATAAAAATGATTTATTCATCTTAAAATCAAATTTACATCAAATTTTTAGCTCCAACTTGGATGTCTTTCTTGTTGGCTACCTTTTTTGATATTTTGTATTATTACTTTGATATTAAACTTATCATCTTAAATTATAAAATGAAAACTGTATTTAATGAAATTTCAAGAAATTTGCACATATAAAGGCTATTTTCACCAAAAATGTGTATTTTTGGGTAAAATACGGTATGGGATCGCGACAAAGCCGCGAAATTTTGAATCAGTCGCCTTGGTCAGACGAAATTTCCAAAATTTTGTCGCGAATTTAATTGTCCCTACCAATTAGATTCGTCAGATGCTCAAAAACCGACATCTTTTCTCGACATTGCGTCATGTTGAAATTCGAAAATTGAGTGTTTGTGGATGCTCCCAAGGAGGAGTATTACCACCACTTTTGTGGAATCTCGTAGCAGATACGCTATTGAGGCAACTCAATAATTGCAGTTTTCCAACTTATGAAGAACTTATGAAAGAGGAAACTGCGATGGAATTCGACCTTTATGTCTTTTTGGCACGGTATGACGGTTCAGGTATGGCGGAGTCGTTCTAGATTCCAAACTTTCTTGGACACCAAACCTTGATTTCAGAGTCACAATAAAAAAAATGTATGGCTTCGGTCAGGGCCGGCGAATCTTTGGTAAAACCTAGGGCCTCGAACCCAAGAATAACAAATGGATTTACACAATAGTTGTTTGACCAATATTGGTATATGGATGTGTTGTGTGGTGGCAAAAGGGCCCAATAAAAATCTCCAAACGATGTGCTTGATTGCGATGTCTGGTGGTTCTCTACGACTCCCGCGGCAGCACTCGAAGCTCTTTTCAACATTGTGCCACCACACATACATCTTAATCACGAAACACTTTCTCTGTCTTACCGTTTAGGGGTACTGGATCTACTGGAGAAAAATCCAGTGAATCGTACATCTACACACACTTCGTTGTTTCCACTTTTGGTGAATTGGGACAAAATTATGCTTGCTCCAAGTGATCTAACAATTGTTTGTCCCTTTCCTTACAGGACATTTACCACACAATTCCCTTCACGGGAAGAGTGGAAAGAAAAATATCAAAAACAATACCAAAATATGTTACACTGATGGCTTCCTTCTTGAGTAGAGCTGGTGCTGATGTATATTCTCATGAGCTAAGGCTAAATCAGTTTACTCACTTGGTACACACTGCACCGTTTTTTTCAGCACCGATTTAAGAAATAAATCGCGTGGATTACTTTTCAAAAATTGAACAGGCTTTGACAAACTTTCAATATTTTCAACATTTTTTTAAATAGAATAATTGAAACACTAATATAATATCAACAATTAACTTAAGTGTCACATTAAATTCTTAGCCACAGCAAAACTAAAAGTTCAGCGTAATTTTGGAAATAAAAGAGAAATACTTGAAAAAAAGAACTTTTTTTTTAATTATATCCTGTTATCAAGAGATGAATAAACTTTGGGTTATCGGGCAAACTCTAGAAATAAGAAAATTCCTTTAGTGTCTCAATAGACATTTCACTGTTCAACACATGTGAAAGAAGAAAATCTGAAGATTAATCCAATGGCTCAATGTAGAAAAAAAGTTAGCCATATTTTACAGAAGATAAATTTTCAACTTTTGAAATTACAATTTGCAGGCCGCACTACTCCAATATTCAAAATCACTCCGCGGGCCGCACAAACCCTCGCTGAGGGCCGCATGCGGCCCGCGGGCCGCAGTTTGATGACCACTGCGTTAATGCTTCCAGTGCACTGAGGCAAAAAAACTTAATAATTTCTTAAGGAATAATTATGATATGGCGCCACAACGATTATTGTTGAAATTTTTAAGTATCACTTATGATTTTGGTAAAGAATTTCATTGCTAAATTTCATAAGTCAATCAATGAACTTCGACATTAAACGCAATGATATTTGGTTAAGTAAAATAATAGGGGAACTAGGGGTAAAATGAACGCCCTAAGCAATTTTCATGTTTTTTTTGCTTATGAAGCTGTCAGATTATTTTTCAATTGCTCAGAATTGAAGAAGGATGTTTATGCAATGTAACAAGATGAAATATTGTGATGGAAATAGAATTTTATCAACATTATTATAATTTTGAAAATTTCATTACATAGAGTCAATGTTCCAAACATGTGGGTAAAATGAACATGTAACGGGGGTAATATGAACATGTACTTGGGGGTAAAATGAACATACAATGGGGGTAATTTTTTTTTTTTTTTTTTTTTTTGTTTAGAGAGACTTTACCCAGAAGGGGCATTCGTCTCTAACTGGGGGTAATATGAACACATACTGGGGGTAAAATGAACATGTAGTGGGGGTAAAATGAACACCATTCAAATTGTACGGGTTGCGGTATGATTCTCGGTATCTGGTACATGATCAATGCATATCTCACAGTCATTCCGGAATCGATGGAACGTTTAACCGCGACCATTTGGATGGCTATCCATGTCTGTCCTTGTATTTTCTCCGGAAAACTCTCGGCTTCTGAAATCAAATCCGTCAGCATTCGCCCTGCCATGGTCAGTGGCGTAGCTAGAGTTTTGGAGGCCCGGTGCGGAGCTAGATTTGGGGGCCCCACAAAAAGAGGTTCGCAAAATATTACTTTTATTACCGACCTTACACGAAACCTTTTTTCGAAAACGTTTACCGTTTGGAAGAAAATTTCCTGATTTAGGGTCAGTGTTCCCTTAGTGGACAGTCCCCTATAGTCGCACTAGTGGCTTTTTACGGCTGTTTTGCTGTAAATCTTTTCAAAATATTTTTTGACATGAAGGTCAGGAGCTATTTATCTAAGTACCATTGATACAAAGCTTGATTTTGTTCAAAAAATGATCGAAAAAAATAGTTTTGCTTTAAATTTGAGCTCCCTTGCGCCTATAGTAAACCTATTGTTCCTTTAGTAGCACTACAGAGAGAAACTATTTTTATTATACGAAATAATTAATGAATTCAGAACTTTTTTTTATATCAAACGAAAGCTTTTGATCCACACTTTGAAGGAAAAATATAAAAGCTTTGTAAAAATACGGTTTTGATTAGTATTTTGCCAACGCTATGGTGCTAGTGCTACTATAGGAACAGAAATTTGAAATAGTGCTACTATAGGCACATGTATTCCTATAGTGGCACAAGCGATAATAAATACAAACATATGAGTTTTCGTAGTTTTCATATTTTTACCACAAAACCAAGATAAAAAGCTTTCAGATAATGTAGAAATAATGACGCTAGCGTTATTTTTCGATTTTATACGAATATTTGTTCTTAGCTATGCGACTATTGGTACATCGACCCTATGGGTTAACAAATATTGTGCCGATTAAAATCCACTCAAACGAGGGCGTAGCCAGAAATTCCGCCAGGAAATAGTTTTTGATGCAACGTTTTATGGAATCGTAAAATATAAATATATATATATATATATATATATATATATATATATATATATATATATATATACAATTGCTTCAGAAGTGTCTATATGTTTCTGTTTAATGGATCTTCTTGGATCTTGATATTCGCAAATCCCTGAAATTTTGTTGTTGTGGTTTTCGATGAGATAAATCTCAAGAGCTATATGTATTTGAAATAAATAAAATAACTAATTTAAGAATCGCTAGATTTCTTGGTAAAGGAATACTTGAGATTTCTCGGTCAAGGGTATGCCAAAAAATCCCTTCAGTGGTTTTCTGGGGAAAATACTCAGAGGAATTTTCAGTTGAAAGCTTGATAAATTCCTAGAACGATTCCTGTAGGGATTCTTGAAGAATCCTTTTAAAAAAACCCAGGTAGGAATTATCGAAATCCATGTTAGAACGCCACATAGATTTTTACTGAATTACTAAAATAAAATCCTGCTCTGAATATTCTGTACTATTTCTAGATGAAACTGTTGAAAAAATTCCCTGGATTTTTGCTACTGTTGATTCTGAAGAAATCCAGTTAGAATTTCTACAAAAGTTCACGAAAGAAATCTAAAACGAAATCTTGGAAATATGGTCTCGTTTTTTTTTTTTCAACGAAATCTTAGATGAATCTCTGGTTACGTTCAATAAAAAAAAATGTTGGTAAAATCCACGGCATAATATCACATAAATTATCAGGAGAATTTTTTTAAAGAAATATCTTAATGAATTATTTGAAGTCACCCGAGAATAAATTTGGACGTTTTTTTGGTAGGTATAATTGAATGATTTAATTCAATCTGGGATAACGTAGATCGTTTGTTTTAATGTTAATTTAAAATTTCATTTGAAATTGCATATGTTGCCGGTCTTATATTTTTAAAACAAGTACTGACACCCATTGCTCGTCCCAGTGAACCACGTAAGGACTGTTCATTTTATAAAGTGGACGCATTATTTATGCTATAACTTTTTTTTATTTATTGATAAAATCGTAATCGGTTTTCTGTGCATCGCTTAACCATAATTCTACAATGTAATAAAATATAAAAACTTACAAAATGCTTTTGGCTGAAGAACAAAATAGTTTTTCAAAAAAAAATAAGAAAAACTGTTCGTCAAAGTTAAGCATTATTTTTAACATGAAAAAAAACTAATTTTTATCAATAAATTGTATACTGGAATCCTTTACTATTCTACTAAAGGTAAAGCTTTGAAAACAGTAATAATATTCCGTCATTCTCTGACACTAAGTCACTTTAGTGATTTATTTCTTATGGCCAAATTTGCTGATACACCATACATTTACTTCCAGCAAAAGAGTAAAGTAAAAAGCGTGTTAAAAATTGATTTAGATTACTAAAGAAACTATATTTGTAAAAAAAGAGCTAAATCTTGAGTTTTAACCGCATTCTTAGGTAAAAATTTTACTCTTTATGGTCGTTTTATCAAAAAATCCCCACAAATCATATACGCATATTTGTCGATCTGGAGCAAATTGTAAGCGTTTTTCTCCGAATATTTTGATAGATAATCTCAGAATAACACATTTTGAAAATAATACATGGAAAATAAATTCGATTTTATTAAAGCAGACGGATTCCATGTCAAATCGGTCAGTCACAGAACTCGACCATCTTCGATTTGGATTAAATTTTGCACATGTTTTTGGTATGGTAGAATAAGTGTTTTCCATAGAAAAATTGATCATTTTGACTCAAGCGTAACTTTTGAAAATGGCCTATAAATGTTTGCATGCAACTTATTTGAAAAATTCTAACTCCGAAACTGTTGATTTTAGAGAAAAATGTTCTATGAAGAAGTTGTAGTGAACCGTTTGGACTATAAGAAAAAAATCTTCTTCTTCTTTCTGGCGTTACGTCCCAACTGGGACAAAGCCTGCTTCTCAGCTTAGTGTTCTTTTGAGCACTTCCACAGTTATTAACTGAGAGCTTTCTATGCCAATTGACCATTTTTGCATGTGTATATCGTGTGGCAGGTACGAAGATACTCTATGCCCTGGGAAGTCGAGAAAATTTCCAACCCGAAAAGATCCTCGACCGGTGGGATTCGAACCCACGACCCTCAGCTTGGTCTTGCTGAATAGCTGCGCGTTTACCGCTACGGCTATCTGGGCCCCAAAATGTTCTATGAAGAAGTTGTAGTGAACCGTTTGGACTATAAGAAAAAAATATACACTGGAAAATTATTTAATTTATTTTCATACAAAATTCAAATATTAAACTTAAATTTTAAATTACACAAAAACCCCATTTTTAATATTTTTTGAATTTTCACCATATAATCTTGATAGTAAAAACAGGTTTGGGACAAAGTTTCATGATGGAGAAATTTTTAATAAAAAAGTTTTTCTAAGAACAACTTTTGGACGATTTTCAAAATTTTGATTTTTTGTCAAAATAAATACGTTCTGATGATACAGTAAGCATCTTCAAATGATTCTAAGCCATAATGATTATATAAATAATTTCTCTAGAAGTAGCCATTTTCGAATTATTTCGAGTTTAATGCAAAAAATATTGTTTAAATATTAAAATAGGCCATTTTCATTAGTTATTCACGTTTCTCCATTAATAATAATTCGTTTTCGAGAGTAAAGACCATATTTCTTTACATTTACTTATTTTCCTTGATGGAGAATCACGAATAACTAATGAAAATGGCCTATTTTAATATTTAAATAATATTTTTTGCATTAAACTCGATATAATTCACAAATGGCTACTTCTAGAGAAATTATTCATAAAATCATTATGGCTTAGAATCATTTCAAGTTGCTTATTGTATCATCAGAACGTATTTATTTTGACAAAATATCAAAATTTTGAAAATCGTCCAAAAGTTGTTCTTAGAAAAACTTTTTTATTGAAAATTTCTCCATCATGAAACTTTGTCCCAAAACTCTTTTTACTATCAAGATTATATGGTGAAAATTTAAAAAATATTAAAAATGGGGTTTTTGTGTAATTTAAAATTTAAGTTTTATTTTTGATTTTTTTATGAAAATTAATAAAATATTTTTTCAGTGTATATTTTTTCTTATAGTCCAAACGGTTCACTACAACTTCTTCATAGAACATTTTTCTCTAAAATCAACAGTTTCGGAGTTAGAATTTTTCAAATAAGTTGCATGCAAAAATTCATAGGCCATTTTCAAAAGTTCCACTTGAGTCAAAATGATCAATTTTTCTATGGAAAACACTTATTCTACCATACCAAAAGCATGTGCAAAATTTAATCCAAATCGAAGACTATCGAGCACGATTTTTATTATTTTTCGACTCATTCTGCATGGAATTCGTCAGCAGTGTTTCCAATTTTGATTATGTAATTGTGCTTTGAGCGGTCCTCTGAAAATAAAGCACTTGTTTTTATATTGTGTTTAAAATATGACGTGGGGACTAAATAAGCAACTCTATAAAGGCGTAGGTCATTTTTCATGTTGATACTACATGATTACTTCCGTGAGGACGTACTCTAAATCTTAAAATTGTACTCATATCAGTTCTATTTAAATTCATAATATTTTTCTCTAAAAAACGATGAAAAATAATTTTATTTTATCTGGAAAAATTTTGCTCCAGAAATAACTTTATATATTTTAGCAGGCTTATTATTGATAATACTTTCGAAGAACAAGCTGTTTTTGAAAATAGAAAATATATATTGTCGAATTTTCCAGCCTTTTTTCAATAATTTTATAATAATAATAACCTAAAAAATTGACCTTTCTAAACGTTGTACCTTTTTAGTGTGAAATTCAATTATTTTGGTAACTTTTTTCTTATCACAATGTTGTTATCACAATGTTGAACGATGTACAGGAACCCGATTGCAATTAAAAAAGATATTGCATGTACAAGGTGTCCACTTTATAAAATGAACAGTCCTCATCGCATAAGAATGTGCATCCAAAATCACATAATCGTACGTCAAAAATCGGAATCGCACAAGATGCCAAATCAAGTAGTATATAAATCCAGAATACGATTCATCAATGACAATCTGTGTTGACAGTAAAATATGTCGTAAATAGTGCAACATAGATTTGCTTTAAGTTGTATAAACTGACAGATCATATATCAATCCAGAAAGTATCATATGAAATCGCAATAACTTAGCAAAAATTGCCATCCAAACATGATATCTAGTGACGATGGGCCTCAAAGAACAAGGCTAGTGTCGTTGTACATGAAACATGCAATATATTAGCAAAAAAATCACATATTGATTATGGATCTCTTTTTGGTGCAGGGGTATGGTGTCCGATTCGTAATACAAAGGTACCGCGTTCAAAGCTGGTCTGGAAACTTTTTTTTATTTTCATCTAAATTTTGTGGCATTGTATTTCTGATCGTAGAAAGTCTTAAAAAGTCGTGCCAAGTACGCATATAGCCTCCACTTTAGTAGGTATATAGCCTTTTCATGCATTCTATACGATTGAATTGATTCATATAGAATGATGTATACCAAAAGTTATACCAACCAACATGTTGACTGGGGTGTCTATATACTGTATTTTATTATCTGAAAGTTCAAACATGTTCAAAATAATGTTTCATGTGATTTTTATATTTAGCTGATATGGGGTAACATTGATCACTCATGAAAAAACGTGTGCTAATATTTTAAATATGATTTTTGGGCTAAAATAATGGTCTCTGAAGCCGAATATAAAGGCCAAACTCTTACAACTCATGTACTTTTCGAGTTATTTCAAAATTAAAAACATCGTGAATTATGGAATACGCCTAAAAGTAGGCAATTTCCTAAGGAAATTCTGCATTTTTCATTGTAATTTGTGGCTTATGCTTAACTGAATATGTTTATGAAAGTTTTGACAAGGGAATCGTTTTTGACGATGTCATTTTTAGTAACACCACTTTTCTCTTGCTCATATCGTTTTCAAATCTCATGTGAGACATGATTCTTTGATCGTGTCATCTTTAATCATTAAAATCATTGTTCCCAAAAGTTGAAAAATTTACGCATTAACACAACTCAATTTTCGCAAAAACCTTGATGTTTAGAGAATCACCATTCATGCATAGAAAATATTTCATCAATAAATGTTGATTCGAACTTTCTACGAAGAGTATCATTGCGATCAATCTTACCCCGCTGATCAAAGTTACCCCGGATTACGGTACCCTAAATATTTTTCTTCGCTTTGAGTCTCTCAAGTGCTCTCGGACATAAAATAAAACTAATATTTGCATCAGTCTGAATAGTAGATTAAAAATCAAAATCCTTAGCTTACTCATTCTACAAAATTCATGATTATGAATATATCTTAAACGTTGTAATCTAACAAAAATGTACACGTTTGGTCTTTAACTCACGTATATGCTATTGAGAAGGTCTTTGTATCATTTCTAATGGCGATAAGAATGATTCAGATAGTAAGAAAATATGTACAAGTAAAAAACTCATCAATGCTTCAGATTTGTAAGCCTTCAATTAGAAAATTGGGTTGATTTGATTAGAAATCAGAATTCATGAAGTATTATATAAATATGAATATTTATGAATTCAACATCCGTTCTCAATCATCAACATCTTCAAAATAGGTATTAGGTTCAAAATAGCACGTTTGGCTATTAGAAGGCTCAGTTCTCTCATGCGTGCCATCGATGTAACAACAAAAAAGACAATAACTTACAAAACAAATATTTGTGAAGGCCCCCGAAATGTGAAAACCCAAAGCCACCCAAAAAATGAAGAAATGTGAAACCACCCAAACCTAGATAGTGGGGATAGTGAAGGGGCCCCTGTACATCTAAACAAGGGATAATCAAGGGGCCCCTGTACATCGCTTATCCAAGTTTCCTCCAAAACTTATGCTTGCCATACTTATTTTCTTTTTGGGATCTCACAAATGTCAATTTCCTAAAAGCTATGTCGATCTTTTAATGCTATGAGAAATCCGCACTGCGATTTTGGGGCCCTTAGGATCTCGGGGCCCGGTGCGGACCGCACCCACCGCACCCCCCTAGCTACGCTACTGGCCATGGTGTTCATATTACCCCCATCTCGAGTGGTTCATTTTACCCCCAAAGAATCAACATATTCAAACCATCTGTTCTAATAATTTAGAAGATAAAAATACTTTAAATTCCGTCTACTTATCATAAATACTTTAAAGATATGGTTTGCTACGCTGTTTAATAGATTTTTAATGATTTTAGTCATTTGAAGGAAGCACCACACTATAGTCATTAACATGTCAGTAAACATGTCACGCGTGGATGGCAAATGCAAATCCTTGTCATGTTCGGCAAACTAGTACTATTAGTGATTGATATCGCCATTATAAAACACGTTGAAATTATATGTAAAAGCCTTTGCTCTCGAACCAAAGTCAAACCTCAACAGAATTACAAGTTTTACATGTTATTTTACCTTGCCATTTGACAGGACAGATCCACGTTGAAAAGAACATGGTTCGAACGTGTAGATTATTTTCAGTGTAGACAACGAACTAGCATGCAACGCCCAGTGGCACAGTCGAAAAACAGTCCTCACGAAAAGTTTACCGGCCTGAGGCGGGAATCGAACCCACACTCCCTAGCACGATGCGGCTAAATGCCTGGTGACACTAACCGCACGGCTACGAAGCCCACAAAGTTAGTTGATGAAATAGGCTCAACTATGGCGATGGCACAAATCTCTGAATCATAAGGTACATTTTCGCAACCTGCTGATCATAAAGTTAACATGGGAGAGATTTTAACAAAATTACGCAGATCTAGGGGCACATTTTTACACAGGATTCTCACATAAGTTTAACCGAGGTCAGGGGCAGAATTCTCTCAAAATTTTGAGAAAGTTTGTGACAGAATCCTTGGTAGGATTTCACAGAATCCGAGCCATGATTATCATATAATCTGGACATTATGCTGGAAAAGGATCTCATACAATCCTTAATTACTTTATAATAGAAATCCAAGCAGGACATACATTTCCAGATTATTTAACAGGACTTAGAAATTAGTTTTGAGTGGGGTTCTAACGGAATCGTCAGAACAATTTTCCTAGAATCTTTCTAATCTTCGGCAAGATTATCGCAGAAACAAATAGAAAAAAAGAATAATATATCATTTATCTTTGATTTTACTAAACCAATTTAAATAGCTGTGTTAAAAAAACTATTTGGTCCGCCGAACAATATTGTTTTTGATAAATGGCCCTCAACTTAAAAAAGATTGGGCGGGCCTGTGCTAGAGGATTGAATTAGTTAAAGAGTTGTCCTGGACTTCTGGAAGCTTATTTGCCAAGCTTTATTATACTCGTTTTCATCTCACACCTCACCTGTATGCTTCTCCCACTCAAAACGCAGGGTATAATTTCTTCAGAAGTTCTTACAACAAATCTTGGTAGAATTGATCTGCGAAACTCTCTGATTATTCCAGGTATAATAACAACTGTGGATATATTATGGAGTAGAAGTTATCAGACTATTTGGCTCATGGAGAGCTTTTTCGAATTGAATTGTTTCATGGAGCACATATGCCATAGCTTTTCACGCATTTGCAAAAATCTCAAATATTGTCATCACCCAAGCAACCAAAAGTTCGTATAACAGAGCATGTTTGGGCTTACTCAGCTCACTTTTTAAGTAATTAACCGAACATTACAGTTTATATAAAGTTCGTTTAAGTTGCCTTCAAACCTTCAAGTGAGAAAAAAGTTCAATTTAAATTTGTTTTGAACTTTCTAGTTGTTGACAAGTTCACGAGTTACTCCTTCGAGAATAAAGTTCCGTTAATATCTGTGGTGTACTCCTAATCAGCGAAAAAGTTTCACTGAAACCAGATTTATACTAGAAGTGATCTTCGGAGTTCATCGCTTAAGCAAAATTCGAACTATTGATTGCTTGGGCAGGAATTCAGTCTGTAATTTCATCAGTAATTGTAAAAATCAAAAATATTCTCAACAACTGCACAACCAGAGGACTGACACGGCTGTCATCCTGCATACATTTCGGTTCTTCCTCACATCGTTTTTGGTACTTCACGTATTGGTACCCATTTTCTGATTGGTTTGCCCTAACTTGTTCCTGATTTTCGAGTATACGACTCATGTGCTGCTAGTGCTGGCAATTAAATATATTACGTTGAATCGTAGTATTTGATAACGCTTTTCCTCTTTTCATCATAAAAACGATGTGAGGAAGAGCCGAAATGTATGCAGGATGACAGCCATGTCAGTCCTCTGGGCAGGATCAATCATTGATTTCGGTATAATTAAAAGCAATTTTTAGTTCTAAATCAAGAAAATTCGCACGAAAATGTGTTTTTTGTATTCTACTCTCCAACCGAAATACAGTCAGTCAACACAACACATTTTCATCGATTAATTTTTAGTTTAGAAAAACTGCTTTTGAAGTTTCGACGATGGTTAGATGACGGATCGTTGAACGTTGAGGTTCCACTTCCGCTGCACTTCCTTGGTTTTAACTGATAGCTTTCTTTGCCAAAGCTGACATTTTGCATTCCCCTATACTGTGATTGCGGATAAAGAGTTACTTCTTTACACAAATAAGGTGATTAGTAGATTGGAAGTGTTTTGGTAATCACTTAATTAGAACCGATTCCAAAAAATGGTAAATAAGCTGAACAAACAGGAAAATATCAACCAAAGAAGCAATGTTGTTCTACAAAACTATGTAACTCAATACGCCATCCAAAGCGAGGCTACTTCCATGCAACGATGTGTTGACAGTGTTAAAAAACGAAGAACGAAAACATCCCTGACGCTTCCCATTTGGCCCAATAACGAGGAACGGTTACATTTCAAGAACCCTCCTTAAAATAGCATTATCATCACTTCCACAGTCTCCGCACTCTACACTGATTGCATGTTCGAGCGCGCAAAGAAATAAAGATTGCTAATTAATACGATAATTATCGAGTCCGGAATGGTCGAAACTGCGGCCATTATAAATTTCAAATAAATTCACTATCTTATATAATATGTTCTCCTCTGGCAGCTTCCGAAATAAGCGCAAAGTTTAAGCGGCAATAAATTAATCCATCATCAAAGTGCTTCGCAGATGAACAACGAAAAGAAAAATCTTACTCATGTGCTCGAGATCACAGCAAGCAGCGAAAAAGAAACGCCTACTCGAACCGATCTCAACGCTGATTGGTTGATCTTTTTCCCGCTATGCTGTGTCTGGTGCAGTACAGACTCTTTGTTACTTCAGATTGACTTCTGAAGCGATCAGTACTCTCATAGAGCATACTTTTCACTATTCGTTAGTTGTACTTGAGCTACATCGGTTGCATCGTAGGTTCTGTTTCGTTTGATATTTTCAAAAGTGCAATGTTCACGCCGTTCTGTAAACTGGAAACACGTGATCATTATGTTCCCGCCACAACACCGGAATACCAGACGGTCGGTGTTCCCCTGGAAGGAAGTCAAACAGATGGACCCTATTACGATACTTGTGCAATATCGAGCAATTTTGAGCGAGTCGGAAGCCTCTACAACAATGCCTATTGTTCAAAAAGTGCACCTTACTGTAGTGGTGATTTGTGTCCGAGTCAGTGGATTAAAAGTGTCGTTCCTCAACATTCGTCTGGATACTCCGAATCGCAACATTTCATCGGTCCATTAGAAGATCAAAGATTTTCGGCAGCACCTATTGCGTCTCAATACTCATACGAATCTAGTTGTGTTCAACAAGGTGCTGGTGGTGTAACGGATTTATGCCATTACTATGTGGCCAATGGATATCAAGAATCTTGTGGGAACAACAATTGCTCATTAGATGGATACAATGGCATGGTGATCAATGACTCTAATGACGTGGCGCATACTCACAGTGAAATTTATGCAAACAGGATCACTGATAGTGTATCACGGTGTAGTGATGAGCCGGAAGTTGCGGACAATAGCGGTTTTCTGCTGGACTCTGGGAGCTCAGTAGAACAGTTCTCTGTAGAAAGTGAATCCGACGGCATACGATCTACTTCCGTGGGAGGTAATTACTTTATGTTGTTGGTTCTACAAACAGACAATAGAACAAAGTATCAAATTAAAATCCTGAAATCCAGTCTACTGCTCCGAGGAAAATTATCAGTCTATTTATCTTAAAGATCCTAAAGCATGCCAAATTGAGGCAAGGGTTCAATCAATAAATTGAATTTTATCTAATCACAGTACGCAGTTAAAATAGAGTGCCAATTAATACGAAGCTGACTGCAAAATAATGTCCACGAAGAATTTCCTAAGAAATTTCTAGAGCAATTACTTTCCAACAGCTTTAAGTAGTAAGCAGTAACTATCCTTCATCAAGTTGAAAAATTTCTTAAGGCGATTAGATTTTGTTCACAGAGAGTTTCTTTTATATAACATTTCAGCTTAATTCTGTAGTAGAGACTAAGGAGAATTCGATCCCATTTTTTATGCAGTTGTAACTCCGCAGGGAAATCAAATACGAAACAAAGGCATAGTACTCGGGCATAGAATGGGTACCACTTGTAGTACTACATTTGGTCCCTTGATACTACACTTGGTACCTAAGTATTACAGATAGCAATACATTTTCACGGCATTCTTGATTTTGCTCTATTATCTCATGTGCCATAAAACTTTGGGCAATTGCAAGGAACATGGAGGTCTTGATTTCGTCTTTGCGGAAAACTAAGATTTCTGCATCGGATTTAAGGTGCAAATGTTTTGCATGATCATACATCATCACGCAATGGTTCTAAATTGCTTTGTAAGTACTCATAATTTTGTTTTTCCTATGACCTGCTTCATGAAGCGTTTAGAAATGTTTTTTTTTATTATTATTAGTATTATTATTAGCATCATTCCAAACATTACATTTATTTCTTATATCTAGGTGTTCTGTGTTATTAGACAACACTATCATCCTAATTTGGTAAAGCAAATCTAAGATTTTATTAACATTTTGTTAACAACATATTACATTTCATTTGCCGTAGCAGTTCAGATTTTTTACAGATGAGTTGATTTCACTTGCTTATAAGAGAAAAAAAAACGCTTTATTTAGAAATGTTGATAATTGTCATTTGAGCACATGTACTAGAGTTTCCAATCCCCGTTTCTCGGGAAATATTTTTCTGTTTCTCGGGATTTCCGTATTTCCCGGGATATTCTATTTCATTAAAGAATTGACCATCTATATTTGAACAAAAACTATCGCACAATTTACTTTTCATACGCGTTTTTCGTCCTCAACTGTAAGGCCGTCTTCAGTGTAAAAATAGGTACAGGTACGCGTAATACAGTTAACTTGAGATATAAAATATAGTTGGAATTAAATTGTATAGTACTAAATACGGTTTTATTTCCTTTTAGGTTTTCCGCTAAACAGTTTGAAGATTTAATTTCATCATTACATCATACCAACTAATGTCCTAACTAGATTACTAGTTATACTTTGATGGTTATTGGTTATTTTTCGTTATCAAATAGCTATTAATAAAATGTGGATCTTTTTGACGATATGTTGTTTCAAGAAAGATTATATGCAATGCAAATCATTCAAGAGATCTATTTTATAAATCAAGGGCTCATATGGATTCTGTTCAATGCAATAGTCACAATTTCAATGTAAGACTCTAGTTGGTTATTATAAAATTTATTCAATGTTGACATTTTTATTTTACCGTTACATTTTTAAACGATTTATGGTTGTTAAGAATGAGCTTTACTAATAATATTATTGCATGAAATTTTGATTTTAAAACTTTTCTTTTTCTTAAGCCTTTTGTTCAAAATGAATTGGATAGATTTTGTGGAGATACACAAATAAATTACTTTTTGTATGGTTCTTGCCCTTCTTTTAAGCAAATATAATGCAGGTCGGACTCGATTATCCGGAGTATCGATTTTTTTTTCACTCCGGATAATCGAATCACTAAGAAAAAAATTGAAATCTTTGACAGAAGAACTTAAATATCTTAAATTATCTTTTTTCGTTATTTTATTTACATGATGTGGTGGCGTAGCCAGAAATTTTTTCTAGGAACAGTAGGGGTCCTTACAAGAAAAAAAAAATTGACCAGCATACACAAGAAAACACTTTTGCAAACTCCCATTTTCTTAAAGAAGTTCTAAACTGCAAAACCATTCATATTGTATATTTCAATACCAACTTATCTCAGGATTCAAATTCTTCTAGGGATTCCTCTATTAATGCTCCCAGAAATTCGTCCAGCGATTTTTCAAATGATGTATAGAAGATTTTCTCCAGGAAATCCCTGAGCAGACCAACGGTACTACTACCAGTAATTTCCTCTAGTATTACCCCGATTTTTCGTCTTTTCTTTTTTTTTTTTTTGAATGACTACAGTCGAATTTAGTTGTAGGTTACGTTTGTTTTTTTGTTTTTTTTTCCTGGTTGGTTCATTTTCGGCCTTTTTTTGGTTCCTGTCTTGTCTCATTTTGGTCTTTTTTTTTTTCAAGCTAGAGGCCTCTCCCAACTGTTAGCGCATAAAAGTACAAAAAATGGAGTCGATATACGCTCATGCGCCATAAGACTGTATGCAAAATGTATGTATATCACCTGCACATTTGTCCTCCTATATCCTATTATATACGATCGTGATCTAAGATCAAAGCACATAAACACTACATGCCCTGCAGTGTGATCCATATTTGATCTGTAGATATATAAATTGTATTCGAACCTAGTCTTTAACATCGTTTAAAAAGCATTCGTAACAGTTTGAAAAAACACATTTAAATTGTTGGAAACTTAAAAAAAAGGATGGAACACCACTTGTTTATCCAAATCGTTTGTGAATCTTTCTTGATTTTCTTTATTCTTGTGAATCCCATTTTGAATGTTGGATTTGTAAAAAAAAATAATATTGTTTATGATCAAAAATGCGTTTGTAAAGATTTGTGGAGCCCCTAAAATTTGGGGGCCCGGGGGCTGTGCGGGATAGCACCAACACTAGGCACACAATAAAAGTCAAAAGAACAAAAGAATTTATAGCACTTACAGAGGCTTATGTGAAGGTCAAAAAGGAGACAGTATGGCAGTATGAGAAGATTGAAAACTACACTTTGCTATTGGCTATTTTCTTTACCTGTTCTTAAATTATGAAAGCTGCAACTATCCATGAATGCTGCAGAATGTTGCGACAACACAACATCAAGTTTTCAACACGTAATTTTCAAAATGCTGAACTACCACGAATCGCAAGTCAATCCCAACTGCATTTTAGCCAAAATTGAGTTGACATTAGTTTTCAGCACGTTCTCCAATGATATTTGGGCTGCACTAAACAGGCAACACGTTTTGGCCAATAATGAAAAGTAACCGCATATACTACACCGTACTACACAAAAATGAGCCGTGTTTTGGTCATGTTTGCATGGTTACATGGAAAATGAGTTTTTGCAAATCCGTTACAAATCAGCCTACTTTTAACAAGAGAATGGACAGCATAACGGCCTACTTTTCCTACTGAAAAATACAGTGCTGAAAAGTAGTACTTTTCAGCACTAATACCAGTATCAAAAAGTAGCACTTTTCAGTACTGTTTTGGAAGTTATCAAAATGACGTCGGATTGTATCGATACGTCATTTATTCAATTGTTCTGAATTTCTAAATGACTTAGTCAACTAAGTTCTGATGCTACATCCGTATGATGAACCTGATTGAGTAGGATTCGAATTGTTGATTCGGATTTAGAATCAGAAGCTAGTTGACTGTGAATGATTCGGAGTTGAAATAGTATGTAGCTATAGGATGTAGTAGAAAATGTAAGTTCACTACAAAAAAGAGGGGAGCTTTATGGGGCGATTCGTCAAGTGAACGTAGGGACTACTTGAGTTGGTCCTAAAATGATCGAAACTTCATGTTCCTACACGGATCGGTGTTGGAATATTTGCACATGAGAAATAACTGCACAACATATTTTATGCGGCGGCTTACCTTTACCGTTCACGAACTAAGAATATAAGTAAATCAGTTTGATTTCGGGTGTTGCGTGAAAATTTGTGATTGTCATATCTATGGTTATACTACTGATTAGACGCTTCTAAATTTATGGATGCTATGTGGATTCTCTTGAAATATGATTGGGTTCCTAAAAATGATCTAACCCAAACGGTATTTTTCGTAATTGCAAAATATGTTGTATGCAACAAGTTGAAAAATGATGACTTTTTCAGCACTCGTCTTATTTATCCAAATCGGCAATCGTCGTCGGATAAATGTACAACTCGTGCTGAAAAAATCATCATTTTGTAACTTGTTGCATACAACATAACTATTTATAACTATTATAAACTTCTCAGCACATTTTCTTAATGCCTACTTTTTACAGATGGGACTGACTTGCGATTACCAGCAGTTAAGTTCTCCTTGAATAATTCATTCAAGGGCCCATGTCAAGTCAATCAAAATGACTAGTCTTTGTAGTATCCGTGAATCAGATCAATCGGCTGATTCCATTATCAGCCGAATGATTGAACTCGAAAGCCACGACACAACCGTTCGCCATAACAATATTCACAAAACTGAACTCTTGGGTTTTCTTCACGCGTCATGACGTCGAGTACACTGTAGGATCAAAGTACCCTTTAAAGGGTAAAAAAGTACCCTCTTTGAAAGAAACTAGTTTAACTCATAAAAAGAGTAAAGAGCCTTTACTGATTAAAGAGTAAACGGCTTGTACGTCAGATTAACGAGTGAATTTTACCCATTATCCAGAAACATTTTTTCTAAGAAACAGAGTAAAATTTATTCTCTTTGAAATATATAAAATGCAAATCGATTTTAATGTTTCATTTCTAAGATAAATAATCAATAGAAAACTATGACCATAAAAACATTTTATTGAATAATATAATAACACATAATTTAGTCCGATGCGGGAGCATTATTTATTAGAGGCAGACTTGCTGGCCTAGTACTGCTGCTACCGGAGGTTATGTGCAGCGGGACAAGCATACGAGACTTGGCATCAGAAGTCTCGGGCAAACATCTTGTGAAATTTGATTGTTTTCATAGTAAGAACACGATAGGAAAACAATTTGAATGCACATACCTTGAAATTACTGGCTATTCTGGTTTTTATTAAATTGTTACGGGTTTGTGTACAAAAACTATTATATCTTGTGCAGGGTCTGAGAGAGAAGTTAAATCTATTTTTAAATTGCAAGGAAATTTTCACCCATTAAAGAGTAAATGGCCGGAATATATAAAAGGGTACTAAACACCCATTATTCGAAAAAATAATTTACCCTTTATTTTGACGTCTTCATATACCAGAAAATAATGGGTATTTTTTCCACATTAAAGGGTAATGACGAGTTTACAGTGTAGGTTGGCGGAAAAAAATTGCTCTTCAAATATTATTTTGACTACCTACAGTGGCCCAATTTCATATTCGTACAGGATACTGTTTCCACATCAAGTTAGTAAAAAACTATTGAATGAAGTATTGAGCTACAAATACTTTATCCATATTGAAGGTAATAGGTGTCATCTATTGTTTGCCAATCACAAAATGTTTCCATTTACATTCATCTTTGGATTAATAGAAAAGTATTGAATTGATGCCTAAAATTTACCCAATTCCATATTCGTACACCTACCAAAATTCAAATGCACAACGTTCAAAACTAAATTTAGAAGCTCTATTTAATTACTGAAGTGCTTTATTATGATGTTCAGATGTAGTGAAATACTTTTGGACAACTTATTAGTGGACATATATAAAATTTAGGTAAAATTATGAGAAATGCCAGTTTTCCAATGATTTTTGCTATAAAATCCAATAATTCGAACAATAACGTTTATTTTTGTCATTGGATCCAATCTTTAGATTATACTCGTAAGCTCTGATAGAAATTTAGTTGAAATTTATACACTTTACAGAAATCATAAACAGTTTTTATCCCTTTTGAGTTCAGAAAATTGTTGTGCCATAAGTTCAAAACTCTTCTAAAATGATATTTTTAATCAATGTAAACCAAATTTTCATTCTAAACAATAGGTAAATGATAATTTTGAATTTGTCTGTAAAAATAATTTGAACTACGAACTTCGTTTTACAATAAAGTACCCTAAACTACGCTGTACATACCTCCACATAATTGATGTCATCGTAATATTCAATTATCTTTGAAATAATATTTAAATTATATTCAAAATAGCACCCAATTTTGCAATTTATTGATTTTATAAGAAAAATACAAAATAACTTGAATGAGCAGAGAGCATTGATACACTATTTAATAGAATATATCCTGTTGTTTTCATCATTTTAAAAACACGTTTGTGTTGCGGTTATGGCAATAATATTTATTCTATAAATCTCTATAATCATGTTTGTTAGTAAAATGTAAATTAAAAATGATAATTACGCAATGTTTTGATAGGAACATTAACTATGGATTATGTATATACATTTAGGACCCAAACATAAAGAAATTGACTAAAATTTTTGGTTTTGGATTTGTTATAAATATTGTATTACCTAAGATTCAAAAGTATAAGTTGTCGATATCCACTTTTAGCTACTCTAAAACTGATTATAATTTTTTGAAACTTGTGCAATATTCGCAGTTATCATTCTTAAGGAAGTGATGTTGAAAAAAATGCAATTTATTGTTCGACTTACCGAATATTTTAGCAAAAAACATGGGCAAACTGGTATTTTTCTTAAATTTACTAAAGTTTCAAATATATCCGTTTATAAATTTTCCAAATGTATTCTATTGCATCTGAACAACACAACGAAGAGCTTAAGTAGTCATCTAGTCCATTAAAAATTAGTTTTGAATGCTGTATATTTCTTTTTTGTTAGGTGTACGAATATGGAATTGGATCAATTATAGACACAATCTCAATACGTTTCCATTATTCCAAAGATTTAAGCAAATGAATACAGTTTGTCATTGCCAAACAATAGATGACACCTATAACCTTCATTATTGATAAAGTATATCGAAGTCCATGCACCATTTAATAGTTTTATACCAACTTGATATGAAAACAGTGCCCCGTACGAAAATGAAATTGAGCCACTGTATTTACAAAACTGAACTCTTGGCTTTTCTTCACGCGTCATGACGTCGATTAGGTTGGCGGAAAAAAATTGCTCTTCAAAATATTACACATTGATAATCGAAATAAGGGGTAGAATGGATACATTTAGCAAATGCTCATTTCAAGAAAATAAAATGGTAATATTTTTAAGTTACCCTCGGCTGGTTTACAAGTTTGTAATTAGTTCAACGTGCTGCATTTATTCAGAAAAATCATATCGAATGTCAAAAAAACGAGATACAAAATTGGGTCGAAAACAAGGCTGGTAAAAAGGTATCGGGGCAAAATGAACACTTTCGTGGGATTTAGTGAAAACTTTATTATTAATGAGTGTCAAACGTTCTGATAGGTAAAACGGCCCCCCTCTGTCACATTAGCAAGAAAAACCTTCTCTTAGTTACTATGCTCAAAAATAAGATTATTCCACCGTCTTGCTTATAAACCATTTGAAACTGAAAAAAAAAAATTAAAATTAAGTTTCAGAGGATAATTGAAGTTAACCATATACTTTTATACCGGTAAACAGTTCATATACAACGCCGATTTCATTCAATGTTTGAAGTTCAAATCCAATTTATTAAAAAGCTTTGAAAAATGTGCTAATTTTTATATTAGCATGCTAAAATTCGAGCAGTACCTATTTCTATTTTTTTTTTTAAATAATTCTGTTTTCTAATATGTACGTTGGATAATATTGTCACTCTTGTTTCACTTTGGAAAAGGTTATTTTTGAAACTAATTAGCTCATATTTTGTAACACTATGCGTCATATTGAAGGTTTAATGATTTATTGCAAAATTTCAGACGATTCGTTAAAAAAAACATGCTAAAGTGCATCATGAATGTGCCAATGTAGTTCTTTATCCTTGTGTGGAATTTTGAACTTTGTTTTCACATGATTGTTTTCCTATTTATGAACAAACATATTTTCAACAGCTAGAGAATATGATTCTATAACATTCCCCAGAAAACCATTCCCCCGAAACCCATTCCCCAGAATTCCATTCCCCAGAACCTCATTCCCCAGAATGTACCATTCCCCAGAATTTCACTCCCTAGAATGAACCATTCCCCAGAAAACCAATCCCCAGAATGGACCATTCCCCAGAAAATTATATATCACGGTAAAAAATAGGCACCATGCTATCAATAGTTCTGCACTTGGATTTGCACTACTGTTGAATCTTTACAAAATCAAGGTAACAGCACTTGAATTCAACGTTGCATGTTTTGATTTGAAATAAAAAAAAGTTAAAATAAACATTTCCGGCTGACCCAGATTTGAACCACCAACCTTCGGAGTGCAAGTCCAGTGTCTTACCTCGACACTAACTCGCATCTGTTGAAAGGGGTTGAATTGATCTCAATCAGTTTCTACAACGAGCTGTCAATGATTGCTCTCATACAAAAGACATGATGTTCAAAATCAACGACTTTTCACTTCAGAGTCTAGTTCTAGAGACAGTAGAGCAAATCCAAAGTAGAAACTCTTCAAATCATGGTGATTTGTGTTTTGAATTGAGTCAAGTGATCAATCTATTCAATCGAACGTGCTGATTTTTTACCGTGTACCTACTTTAAAGTTTTGAAATAATTTATTTAACCCTCTAATACCCAACCCCGCCTTTAGACGGGGTACACTTTGGAATTTTGTGTATTTTTTCGTAGCTCGCAAATCAAAATGATTTTATTTTTGGCTTATACCTTGACTCATAACACGCATATAAGAAAGGTTTTTTATGACTTTTGAAACTTTTTTGTGTATTTAGAAATTGTTTGAAAAATTGCATTCTTATATAACCTACAAATGCCTGGGCTTCATTTAACATATAATATAAAAAATCGTACCTTTTATATTTTTCTACGATTAACCTATCACAAACGAAGAGCCTGGTGGTATTAATATCATTTCAAACCTATTTTTCCGTTTGTTACAAGGAAAATAAAATACGTTCCGAAAAAAAAATAAAAATTTAATATTTTTAAAAATACCGTAACAATTTAAATTTTTATTGTTGCCAAAAATCAACAACTAGAAAAGGCTTCAAGAAAAATGAAAAAAGCTAGGGATGTTTAAAAAAAATTATAAAAATCAAAAACCAAAATTTAAAAATTTGCGAATAAAAATAAATAAATGCCCAAAACGTGTTTAGAACGATTTTAGATAACGAAAAATAATACTTAATTCGAAAATAAAAATTTGGGTATTAGAGGGTTAAAAAACTTGAAAATTAAACTGCAAACAAAGTTGTTTACAAGTACATGAGAAGATTAGCATTGGTGCTGCTAATTATGAACACTTTACGCATAATTCAAATTTCATTTGCAAATGAACTATCACAGTAGTTTCACTTTTATCGGCACTTATGAAGACTGATAGATCAGTCTATGGGGAAACACAATATCCAATATTTATTTAAAAGAATATACAACTCATCACTATTCTGCACAAAATAGAGCTACACCCTTCTTTCGGTATAGTAGTTTCCAAATGAATAATTTCACATGTATGTCCAATTTTTATCAAATGTAGTGATGTATGCAGCTTATCATCAATGTTTTGAGAAGGTGCATCATCTCTTACTTTTTAGGGCTACACCGATTAGAATAAAGACGTTCGTAGTATCATATTATACGTTTCCGATATAATGATTACGTCAACTCGGCAGAATAAAAACTTACTATTCTGCACATTAAAATGATACGCCCTTCTTTGCGTTAAGTATAAATTACAAATGACTTGTTTAATTTTGCACAAAATAGTGATACATCCTTCTTTCAGTCTTATCCTGTTGACGATATAGACTAAATTTTCCGTAAGGATACCAAATGGCAAGAAGGCAAGAAGGCATTTGGCATGATTGATTAAATGATCAAGGACCATTTGATATAATGGTCATTTGGCCAATGACCATTTGGCATGACATGAAGAACATCCTTTTTGAAAAGAAGGAGCATAAGTATGGCTGGATGGCAAATGGCTTTATACCAAATCATTTTATGCCAAGTGACCTTATGTTATATGGGCTCTCCATCGATATATTTTGCCTATATCATTAATGAGATAATACTGAAAGAAGGGTGCATCACTATAATGCAAAGATAAACATATAGGGAGTCGATTCCGGTTATGGACCCTTTGCGTATTATGGACCCCCTACAGAAAAACATAAAATTAACAGCGAGCCGGATTACATGGGAATCAAATGGAGGGTCCATAATACGCAACGTCAAATTTGTAAACAATCCTATTATGGACCCCGGGAGGGTCCATAATAGGCATTCGGACAACAGTTTTTCAAATGCATATTTCGCTGGAAAAATCGAATGATTTTGTATGTTTCCTAGACGTACTATGAAGTAAAGACATTGAATTTGTTGTTAGACTCCACAAAACGTATATGCGTCTGAGATATCATTGCGGAAAAGCGTCTAGAATGAATTTCAGCTACTAAGGGGTCCATTACTAGCATTGAAACCCTAGTCTGTATAGTTTATGGGAATGTGTTAAAAGAAGAGTGAATTATTATAATATGCAAAATGCATGCGGCCTCGAGAAGGTTTTGTGTGGCCCGCGAACGAATTTTGAATTCTAATATAACGTGGCCCGCATGATGTTAATATAAAGCAGGTTGTGAAATGCATAGCGAATTTGTTTAAATGTTGTCGATGTCGGAAATTTGAAAAACTAAAAAAAAATCTGGAAAATGGATTGTTTTTTAAATAGGGAAAGACTTGAACATCCTCTAAAATTCTCAAGTACTCTTGAATCCAAATAGAAAACTTTTACAGACCAATGATTTCTGAACATCCTATTGTGTTTGACTATCCTTAAAATTTGAAGAGGTATCTCAATCTTCTTGGAGGGAAGTTCTAATATATCAGCCATTTCCTTAGAGCTCTTATTTTCAAAAAATAACTTTTTTCACATAATATTGAAATTTTACCTAAGTTAAGAAATCGCTAAAATCAAACTCAGGTGTTTTTAAACGCTGGGGATACATACCACGTGAATTCAAGACTTGGTTCAATTGCGTCAAAAAGTTTATGTGGTTCTCAACGATTCATCTGAAAACGAAGACCTTCTGTTTTTTATATGGTCCGCGTAAAAATAGATTACTGCACTACTTTGACCATGATATCCTCCTGGAGAGGGCTTTGCTGAACAATGCAAAGATCTCAACTTTCTTTCTTTTAGATAGATTTTGGCAATATTATTTTTAGTCATTAATACTTATCACTAGGCCACACATTTTTTTTTTTATACCAACCCCTCTTTGGAAAGTTGATAATTTTGAAGGGAAGAAAAAAAAAAACAGATCCACTATTTTCTTGACCTTCCTAATAGTTTATATAGTAAAAAACAGGTAAAATGACGATCCAGAGGACGATGGAAAATAGCGCAAAAATGAAATCCAAATTCTAAAATTACCGTTTTTATTTTCCTTGTTTTTTTTTGTATCCCCTTCCCTTGTACCTTCCAACTGGTTTAAGACATTAAAGACAGACATTAAATTAATCTTTATATTAGCCTTACTAATCTTGTGGCCCACGCCATGATTTGAATGCATTGAGATGGCCCGCATAGTCCATTAGGCTGAGAGATTTACTTAACTTAGGTAAAATTTCAATATTATGTGAAAAAAGTTATTTTTTGAAAATAAGAGCTCTAAGGAAATGGCTGATATATTAGAACTTCCCTCCAAGAAGATTGAGATACCTCTTCAAATTTTAAGGATAGTCAAACACAATAGGATGTTCAGAAATCATTGGTCTGTAAAAGTTTTCTATTTGGATTCAAGAGTACTTGAGAATTTTAGAGGATGTTCAAGTCTTTCCCTAGTTAAAAAACAATTCATTTTCCAGATTTTTTTTAGTTTTTCAAATTTCCGACATCGACAACATTTAAACAAATTTGCTATGCATTTCACAACCTGCTTTATATTAACATCATGCGGGCCACATTATATTAGAATTCAAAATTCGTTCGCGGGCCACACAAAACCTTCTCGAGGGCCGTATGCGGCCCGCGGGCCGCACTTTGGTGATCACTGATCTAATGACAACTACTTTCACACGGACAGTACTTATTCGAAATTTCGTGATGCATATGAGAGATGGCAAGCCTATTAGAATTCAATCCAACCAATCTTTCCATTACTCAAAAATCATATAAGTGTCAAAGTAGCTCTTGACTGTCGAAGAATGGATAGATCTGGTCAAAAAGTTGTGTAATTCCAAATCACTGTCAATGGATAAAGAAATGGGAAAAAAGCAGCTCTTACAAAATCATTTAAGACTGTAAAATCTTAAAAATTTTGCGTGTTTAAATTGGTGATCCGGGAATTTTTAGATCCCGGGAAATCCCGGACAAGACCCTCTAGTGTACACTCTTATGCATACTGTACGAACCTTTGTCGAGTGCAAAATTTGCCTAAAGAAATCTAACAATATTCCCAAAAAGGCTTACATAACGGATGATCTTTGAAAATCTTCAGAGTACCTACCTACGCTTTCTGTACATAGAACAAGTGTTACGTTACTACTATATTAATCATGTGCATGTTATTCTATATCATGTATGCATAAGACACCTAATCAACAAAACATTGTTCGTATTTTTCTAGATTCAAATCCATTGAACCCACTTGACCACCCACATGATTCTCCCGTGCATAAGGATACATCTACTACAAAACGATCACAGAATAAGACAGCCACCGCCACTAGGAATGCCAATGCCAGCAATCGAAAAGAGAGAACTGCCTTCACGAAGTCCCAGGTGAGTTTCCACCGAGTATCGTCTATAATATACGACTAACATCCCACCTTATTTCAGGTCAAAGCCCTAGAGGCGGAATTCGTCCACTCGAACTATCTCACCCGGCTGCGAAGATACGAAATTGCCGTGGCCTTGCATCTCAGCGAACGACAGGTGAAAGTGTGGTTCCAAAATCGCCGAATGAAGTGGAAACGAATCAAAACCGGAGCTTCAGTTACTTGCAAGGAAAACAATAGTTTTAAATAGTACCTATTTCATATCTTTAAGAACAAGATACATTATTTATTAAACTTATACTACTTCTTCTTTTTCTTGTTGATATTCTTCGCCTGAGCCTTTTTCACGCTGGGGTCTTTCAGCAAAGCTTTGGCGGCACTCTTCACGGAACTGGTGGCTTTCTTCTGTTCCTTGGGTTTATCCTTCTTGACGTTCGGTTTCTTGGTCACTCCTCCAGCAGGTGCTTTCTGGCTTTTCGGTGCCTTTGCCGGTTGTACTTTACTCTTGGGACCTTTTTTCGCTTTTTCTGGACTCGATTCTGGTTGTGCAGGCGAAATGGGTCCACTGACTGCCTTTGCGACCTTTTTCTTCGAAATCGGTTTCTCTGGAGAAGCGTCCGTTGAACTGGGAGCCTTCAAAACCGACGGTCGAGGGCCCTTCTGAGTCTGTTTTTCCTTATCAATGCGAACCTTGGTCTTTTTGGCGAAATCAACCGCGGCGGACTTGGTCTGATTCTTGCTCGGTTTATTTTCCTGGTCTTCTTCCTCATCGTCGCTACTTTCGTCATCATCGGACATCGGAACATCCCAATCTGCTGATTCTAACGACATAAACCCAGCTTCTTCGTCATCGTCGGAAGAGTCTTCACTTGCTATGGCGCTCTCGTCCACTTTTTCCACCTTTTGCTGCTGCTTGGCTTTCTTCTGAACCTTTTTGGCGCGGATTTCCTCCTCTTCTGCGTCATGTTCTGGCATCTTCAGTTCGTCTTCCCCAAATACTGGGACAATTTCATCCACATTGTACTCGATTCCCATTTTGGCGTACTTTTCCTTTAGCTTCTTAAGTTTTCCCAGCGCTCGCAGGTTCCGATTGACCACCTTCGTTTTCGTGACTCGTGCATTGCTTTTCACAACCTGTTTCTTAAGCCACAGATTGTAAGTTGTCGTTTCCTTCCCATTGGCATCATATGCTTTCTCATACTTCCGTGGAATTCGCTTGGCACCAGCTGGCAGAACACCCGTCTTCAATAGCTTACCGAACATCAAATAGTTATTCATGGTTTCGGCCGCAATCTGGGCCACTTCCCGGTAAAGGAATTCAACGTAGGCATATCCTCGACTGCGGAGAGTTCTCTTTGATCGGGCTACGTGAACACGAGTGACATGGCCAAACTGGGAGAAGAATGCTCTCAACTGGTTCTCGAAGAAGCCATGTGGAAGATGTTTCATGTAGATAATGCCTTTTTCGTTCCGATCGCCGGAAGGTTTCTTCGGCTTGTTGCTCTGAAAAATTACACACAATTATTGGAGGTTATAAGACATCGTCTTCGACAACACATTTCACCACTTACTCTATTCGATAAAATTAGGGGCTTCTGACCAACACGTTCAACTTTACCAGTCTTCACTTTAGTTTTTTTGCCAACAGCCGGCATTTTAGGATTATTCTTCATTATTTCCACTTAAAACTTTACAATAACACGTTTAGTTGGTTTGTTTACGAAATCGCATGTGCGAGTGCTGAAGAACGATCGCGGTTTGAGTTTTGATGGGACCAAGAACTTCCCCCACGAGAGGTACGCAGAAAAATATTGATGACACAGTGTTAGTGCAAAGGAAAACAAAAACAGTGACGTCACAGTAAATAAGAAAACACGCTAAAACATCGCTACATGCACTGAGCCACAAATCAATTGATTCGATTAGATTAGCCTATTTTGAATTTCTTTTGACGCCATTCGGCTGTTTCTGACCCCCTTCCTCCCCCCCCTCGGAGCGTGACGTAATTTGTGCATGACCCCTTAACTAACAATAGGATAAGTGTTCCCTTAGTAGTGGGTGTTCCTATCCAGCTTTTTAAAAGTGCTAATGGCTGCCACAAGCAGGCTCTCTTTCTGGTTGGGAACAGTCGATTTGACGTTTGGCTTGGGTCCTTTTATATGGAGCGGACCCAAGCTAAACGTCAAACCGACTGATCCCTACCAGAAAGAGAGCCTCGCTTGCGGCGGCCATTAGCGCTCGTAAAAAGCTGGATAGTTGCGGTAGTGCCGTTTTCACTGATTTAATTACTAGCCACAGAACCGACACTGTCAATCAACGTATTGGCTTGTTGATACACGAAATAGTTGAAAAAGCGTTCAAATTGCTTTAAAACTGATGAAATACCATCAAAATTGCTAAAACTTTTCTTGCTTGTACCAATAGTTGCGGTTAAAGCTACACGGAGAACTTTGGAAATGCTAATTACACACTAAGATTTTATTACCGAAGTCGGTAAAATTTTACTGGGTTTTTGAACAGCAGAGTTATCTCAGTAATTTTTTGATCGTACCGAAAACTCCGTAATTCTCAAAGCTCCTGGAATTGTCAAAACATACCGAAATAGTCAGTACTTTTTGAAGCGTATATATTACTGGCTTTTTCAGTAAATGTTTGTTTATTATTGGTTGCTGATTTTTTTCAGCTTTTGGGAGGGCTAACCAAAATTCCGAAAATGCCTTCTAATTTGTTTTACCTTTCAATTAATATCCAAAACAAAATCCAGGATTCATAAAACAGTCATTCAGTTATGGTGTATGTTATTTTCAGTCAAATTCTCCACTCTTTTTTGTCTCCATCTTCAGCATGTTGGGCAGCTCTTCATGGTAAGGTTCTTTACGGAATAAGAAATCTAATATTTGCGACAAATAGTTTGCATTAAATCACACAATCTGAAGCTGGGAAGACTTGTCTTAGCTGGTCAACTTGTGGAGTTCCAAGCCTCAATAAACTTCTGTCTCAATATTACGTTGAACATGCAAAAAGCGGTTTAACTTAACCTCAAGCAGCACAGAAAAGTGAGTCCAGTTCTGATTCCAACAAATTTCATCGGAATACGTCGCAGATATTCGATTATTCCTACTTACCATGAGCAGCTGACCTGATGGGTGCTAGATTTGGGTAACAAAACTTTGCCGGACCAGAAAATATTCATCACTGTTGAAGCCGCGTCCGTTTTGGCTGACATGTTTTGCAGAACAATGTTTTTATTCTATTTTAACGATAGCTCAGTAGAAATAGTTTTTTACCGAAATCTCGTTACTCAACATTACTGATTTTTTACTGCAACTGAGTTTGTTCGGTAAAGTTTGAATGTTACGATGTGTTCAGTACAAGCGACTACCGTTTTCAGTAAAATACGAAAAAGCATCGCTGAATCTCAGTGATTTTCACCGAAAAAGCTGCAAATTCGGTATTTTTTGTGTTTTACGGTTCGAACACCGTAAAAATAATAGGGTCCTAAAGCCCTGTCCCAATTTTAGTGCCAAACGCTTAAGTTTAGGCCAAAAACATATGTTTACTCAATTTTCTAATGTTTTCCGATGGTTTAAGCCCAAAAAACATTTTTTTAGATTTTATCACATCCTATGGCTTAAACTCAAATTTTGGGTGTATTTTGTTTTCCGTGTCCCTTACGAAATGTCCACGGTAAAAAATCAGCACGTTCGATTGAATAGATTGATCACTTGACTCAATTCAAAACACCAATCACCATGATTTGAAGAGTTTCAACTTTGGATTTGCTCTACTGTCTCTAGAACTAGACTCTGAAGTGAAAAGTCGTTGATTTTGAACATCATGTCTTTTGTATGAGAGCAATCATTGACAGCTCGTTGTAGAAAGTGATTGAGATCAATTCAATCGATTTCAACAGATGCGAGTTAGTGTTGAGGTAAGACACTAGACTTGCACTCCGAAGGTTGGTGGATCAAATCTGGGTCAGGCGGATATGTTTATTTTAACTTTTTTTTATTTCAAATCAAAACATGCAACGTTGAATTCAAGTGCTGTTACCTTGATTTTGTCAAGATTCAACAGTAGTGCAAATCCAAGTGCAGAACTATTGATAGCATGGTGTCTATTTTTTACCGTGTCAGATAGGAACAACCCCAGTGGTCGAACTAAAACCCGTGTGGTGTTTTTGTCGACTAAGCGAACGTCAAACATGATCTTAAGTGTCAAGGTTCATTTATGGAACAAATTTAGAAATTAAAGTTTAAACATGATTTAGCCATTATTTGAGCGGGAAAAATTGCTAAAATAGTTTGGAGTAACATGCTCTTTCGTGTTATTAAATAAAAACAAGTTTTCATTAAAAATTTTAGGACCCAATTACCGAACAGAAAAAGCGCGATTAACCCAAGTAACCACAAGCATTATAACATTGCACGTATTCTACTGCATATCAACAACATTGATGCAACATTGCTTTTATTCAACAAATTTCAAGAGCTGTCAAGCAATAAAGCATTAAACCTACATTACAAATGTATCAATGCACTAACATCACTTTATAAATTGTACTGGTGCATTAATATTACTTTATAAGTTGCTTCATTGCTTCATCGTCCCTCTTGCATTAATTTAACTGTAAAAGTGCCCTTTTCCACTTTTAAACTACTTTAATGGTAAGCTTACGGCAATGCAGCTGCATTATATATGCAATGATATAATGCTCCATGGTTACTTGGGAAGTGCCCAAGTAACCATAAGCCCTTAATCAGCATCATAGATGCGTACATAGCCGTAATAGCACCACAAATGCTTACACACCTTATAACAGCACTTCCGCTGCATAGAAACCCTATTACAGCATCATTAATGCTTCTAAGCCTGATGCATACAGACATTAAATAAGCACTATATTGGCTTTATATTCGAATACAGGGCATGTTTAAATGCCACCCAGTGTTTTGACAGATATACCACGTGCTTTGTGTTTGCATATAGTGGTAAGAGGGAGTCAAACATAAATCTTCTCACTACTACAATTGCAGGTTTTATGACGGGGAAAATTGATGATTTAAATTGGTCACTTTTCTTTCCAATAATATTCATCTTATGTGGCCGTAGGAGCAAAGGAGCAGGACAACAACTCAACAATACGGGTGTCGCAGGTTCGAGACGCAAAATGAGGAATTTCATCATCATAAAACGAGGATCAAAATGTGGCAATTGCAAGTCCTCAAAAGGATGAAAACTACCAAAACGAATATGTCTGATACGGAGAAGTACTATCTGTATCATTTTATTACATTTTTTGCATACTATTAGAGGTTTCCATTTTCATTCATTCATTTATTTACCTCGTGTACCAGTTGCTTGGCCGCATACGCGAAAGCTCTCTGGCTGCGTACGCGAAAGCACAAAATATTCGCCCTAAAAACCTGGCGAAAACAACTGACGTTTCTCACGTGGTCTTATATCAGCATTAGTGGTGCAGAGAAGCACGGTTATATCTTGGCACTATAATGGCACGCTATTTCGCCTTTTCTGGCATTATAATAGCATTATATGCGTATATAAAACTGACATGCATCAAATGATTACCCTATATGCGCATATAATGCTGTTACCGTGCCGCATTATCGTGCTTACTGGTTACTTGGGTGTGTATCCATGAGGACGTTTCGTGATAGGACTGACAGCTAAAAGTGTGAATGCAACCGAAATGAAAGAGTAAACAAATCATGCGAGTGTTATCGAAGCTTTACATTTTCCTTTGTAATCGAAAGTCACTCCGATCGCGAAACGTCAAAAGCACATGGTTAACAAAAAAAAAACCAGCTGATCGCAGCTGTCTCATGGATTGCCTTATAACAATTATTACATTTCTGACTTTTTTGGATATTAAGCATGTCAAAGCTTATTATTTTATAATCTACCATGCATTTTCGAAAAATAATAAATTTCAATGATTTTTTAGCTACCTTGTGTTGGATTTGGTGATATTTTTAAAAGTTTCTGTTGCAGGATAACACACGTTTTTAGAAAAAATAAAGTTTTTGCTAGTTTCTTGTGATTTTTCATAATGAAAACTGGTAGAACTTTCAGCTTTCGTGTTACTATTAAAGATGACTGGGAAAACTTCATCGTCTGTAAGAAGGAGTCAAGGAAGGAGTGAAAAAGAGGACAAATTTCAGCTATTTGAAAGTAAGTCTCCACTCCAACCACCATTTTTTCATCAAATTCCTTGAAAGACCTAAGATTTCACCTGATGTGGACCGATACCAGTCAGCGATTCCAAAGGAAGGTTCCTCACAAGTGGAAAAATATAAAATTATGGAGACCTGTTGGTTGTAGCCACTGGGAACGGCACCACAATCGAACAATCTAACAAGGTCATCATCGTCGCGGTGTGGAACTTTATATTAGAACGCCGCGTTACAGGGAATGAGTAAAGTTGGATGTTCAGCAGAATATTTATAAAAATAAATGTCTTTTCAGATTTTGTTACATTCACTTACTTTCGATCCTTCTTTTGTTCCGGTTTGAGTCTGATAAGTAACGGGATCATAATCATTTAAGCGTCATTAAGCATTATGCATCTTAAACACCGATTATACTTATGAAAGTATGAAGCGATTATATGCATTCCAAGGGGTGAATAGACCGAATATGGTTTTAGTATAACTTTTAAGCATTTTAGTATGAAATTATTTATCCGTGTAAGTATATGCTGTTCAGCTCAAGAAAAGTAAAAATTTCTGCTCAAAAAATGGTCGAGAGATTTCCTACAGTGAGCTCTATTTGAATTGACATTTCTTTTCAACTGCGTACTACGATTAAAGAAAAATGCTTTTCTTGAGCATTTCTTGCAAGAAATACCACGCATCGAGATAGGCGATTACTTTTCTGTTGAAGTGCATATATGTCACTCTAGGATTCACCTACTAGCATGTAGCCCACTAAATCGGAACGCGCGTGTGGGACACGCGAAGTGTGACTCGTACCCGACATAACTGTCATAATGACATGTGTGGCGCTGGATTCTTACGATGTTTATAAACACAGCACACTATTTAAACATTACTCGCGACGCTTGTCAAACGTTTTAAAAGATTGAGAAAAAATATATTTAAAAAAAATGTTTGTCCTTATTTCTGTCGGATCCATAATACCATCCATCAGTCCAACTTTGACTGCCTTGCATGTGTGTCAGGGGCTTGTTCATATATGAGCGGTTCCACGCCAAATCGGTAAACGATGAAACTCGACTACCTTGGATTCAAATGGAATTTTGCACATAGTTTCGATATAATAGAATAAGTTTTTTCCACTGGTGGAGAGACCATTTAAAATCAAGAGTAACTTCTGATAAGGGCGTAAGTATTTTTAGCATCACCATTTAAAAAAATTGTACCTCGGAAACCGTTTGTTATAGAGAAAAAGTGTCTGAGGAGGGATGGCAGACAATCAAATAGGCTTTGTAAAAAAAATATACACTGAAAAAAAATACTTTTATTTTCATGAGAAAATCGAAATTTAACCTTAAAACACAAATTGCAAAAAATAGGTATCTACGATTTTTTTCAAATGTTTTCTGTAAAATTTCAATGTAAAACCAGATGTTTTAAGCACAGTTTCAACATGGTGCAATCTAAAATAAAAATTTTTTTCTAAGAGCAACTTTTGGTGCATTTCTGAAAATTCAATTTCTGGCCGTAGAAAAGACGTTTTGATGCTGTAATATGATTCTTCATCCAAAAACAATTCAAAATGCTGATAACAATGATCTTCCTAAAACTAGCCGTTTTCTAGATATTTAGGATTCAGTTATATTAATATCATAAAACTTAAGAAAATACGCCCGTTTCATAAGTTACTCCAGATGCTCCACCACCAATGTTACGTTTATCTCTTTCCACATTAATATCCCATGTTTGGTGATGCTAAAAATACTTACGCCCTTATCAGAAGTTACTCTTGATTTTAAATGGTCTCTTCACCAGTGGAAAAAACTTATTCTATTATATCGAAACTATGTGCAAAATTCCATTTGAATCCAAGGTAGTCGAGTTTCATCGTTTACCGATTTGGCGTGGAACCGCTCTCACTAATGCAAAAAAAAAACAAGGATCAGAAGAACTAAGTAACATACATCAACAAGCAAAGCTAATTCCAGGAACACAGAAATTCCATTGCTTTGTACCCATTTCCGAAAACAAAATCGTAGCAAAACTGTATTTAAGTGATGAGGCAGTAAGATATTATAATGTTTATAGAAAAGTAAAAACATAATCAAATAAGTTGACATTTAATATCTGTTCTATACCAATGTATATTGAAACAAATAAAAATATTAAAATTATGTACAATATTCGTGAGAATAAATAAATAAGGTTAAGAAGTTTAAAGGCGTCTTTCCTTCTTCCCCTCCTTAACATCATTCATATTATCATCTTCCATAGTAATACCACAGACAAACAGAAGTAACACCTAGAACATTTTTCACAAAATTCTCTCGACCACAAATACCCCAACTAACATTCACTCATTTAACAAACACCATTATAGCAGTTTTATTCAGCATCATGTTTAATAACATTTTAATAATTTTCATGGCCAACCTTTGTTCAGGCGTTGTTCACACAAATTTGTAGAAACTTTAAAGCATGTCGTTGAATTCCAACTTTATTTTTCAGCTTTTAAAACGTTTTACAAGAACTTAGTTCAGCTTTTATACGACTGGTCCAAAAATAATTAAAAACAAATAAAAACCAAAACAATATTTTTCTAGGCGCTTCAAATGTAGTGCACACAATCATCATGATATAACAACCATATTTAAAAATCGCCTGGATACTGGCTTCGAACTCGAGACCTTCCAATCGTCAGCGGTATGCCTTGCCATCTGCGCCATCCTAGAATTGATTAATAAATCGTCCAGTGCAAAATATAAACCTCTCATAGCTGAATATTGATCATGTTTGAGCTTCTATTCGACATCGTCTAATCAACACATGGTATGCTAATTAACAACTGAACAAGCATATTATTCAGTTGCTGTTTAGTGCTGATCCAAGCTGAGTTCAGTCAGCTATTTTTAGCGCACAGTGAGAAAATTTATGTCAATGATGGTCAAAACTAATTTTTATTTACACGAAGTTTAATCAGTCTGAAATGACAAAAGTGAATATGCATCGAAGCCAAACCTCAAATTTTCAAGAGCACAAATCTAGAGAACCAGACAGCGCAGCGGTTCGAGCTGAAAACCTAATCGATTGGTCACACGCTGGTGGTAATCAATCGATTAAGTTTTCAGCTTGAACTGATGTTTAGTTCTCTAGATTTGTGTTCTTGAAAATTTGAGGTTTGGCTTCGATGCATCTTCACCTCAATCTAATTTCATAATAAGTTTTAGTTTGTTCAAAACTTAAATTTGAATGATTCATCAACTTAAATTAAAATTCATTTATTTTATTTTATTTTTTTTATTATTAATTATATTATTGATTTGTATTTTTCAAAAACCTATTATGCATCAAAGAAATAGTCTTCTGTATGAATATATTTAAATCATTTGAAGTGTTCTGAAGACTATGCGCCAGAATAGAAAAATGTTCGAATACCTTGACGCGTCGGATTTTTTTCAGAAATGGCCAAGTAAATCATTTTTCTTCACTATTCAGTTGTAAAGAAATGTAATTTCAAATGTAGCTCGCTATAGCAATTTATTTAATCAATTCTGTCAAAGAATTTTCAACTTTACCTGTACGGAACAAAATCCCGAGCAGGCGAAAAAAGCAAAGCAATAGCAAATTATAATATGGATAGCTAAAAGTGATATTAACTTTATATTTTAATATATAAAAGATATGGAAATGACATCTAAAATTAACTACATACAAAGAACAAACAAAATTTTGATGTATTCTTCAGATCTTTTATGTTAATCAAGTCAAAATCACGCTTTGTTTGTCAGTACTTCGCTTCTACTAGGAATACTTAGCTCAAATGTTATTTTGTTTTTCAAAATAATCCTACATTTCTGGAGGCTGACCATGTATATTTTGTGAACAGCTATTTAAAAAGTTTCGAGAAAGCATAAGTTATAAGCTTTGAAATGCATTCGGAACTCAACACGAATTTCGGATATTTTGTCCATTTTATGAAATTTAGCTATAGTGTGATCGCTTTTACAAGGCTTATTTATTGCTGAACAATGTGTTTGTTAATCGTCATTTTGGCCCCTATTGGATCAACTGTTCTTATAATATACTGAAGCTGAATTAGGATTTTATAAGATACTTATTTAGCTCTTATTCATGCTTATGTTAAACATGTGGGAATAGCTGAAGTGCGACGCAAGTAAAACATTAGTTCGTCTTCTGAATATCCTTTTATACATATACATTTGTTTAGTGGGATATTGGCTTTTTAATTGGGGGAAACATGTCTTGTTCAGCTCATTTGTAGAACAATCTTGACTAGTCGAATGAGAATCTTTGGAAACGTTTAATAAGTGGCGATTCTACTTTTGTTCATGCTAATGCGTAACGTTGAACATTGATCTAAGTTTGTGTTAAAAATGCACCTTCTCAGCTCTTTATAGAGCAAAAATTTTATTCAGCTGCCATTACCATTATTGAACAATAATTAAACATGCATGCTTGTTTGTGGCTCTGAATTGTTAGTTGGGGTACCATCCCTGTAAGTTATGGTTCGTTTGTGCTGCTTAAGATGGTGTAAATTATCTTTTTTTTTTGTTAAACGTATTCTTTGAGGTATTTTCTTGCTTTTCAACATAATATTGAAGGAATCTCTGAATACGTTTAATCAATGTTGATAAAATCCATGCAAAAATATAATATAAATTTTGGCAGGTATTTATTTTCGATGATTAGAAACAACATTTGAAGGAATTTCGATTTACAATAAATTTGATGGAAGAGTCATTGGGGGTTCTTTAATGAAACTCGTCGAAAAATCATCATAATATTTCCTAAAACAATTTTAACAAATTTTTGTTTTATATTTGTAGCAGAATTGCGGGATAAATACCTGTAGTTATTCCTAAAAGAGTGATTTTGAAATAAGATTGTAACAAATATTGGATGAAAATAGCCCTAAAGTATTAAAATAAGGGATAATCAAGGGGCCCTTATATGTCGCCGATTCCGGTCTCTTCCAAAACTTATGCTTGCCATGCTCATTCTTTTCACTCTTAAAAATAATGCAAATTACTGTGGACGTAATTCATAGTACGACTGAATGGCACATGAAGTAAATGATAAAACGACACAAAAATGTGTCCTTGAAGATGTATTGAACAAAATATGTAATTTTACACGTTAAATAAAAGACACGAAAACGATGTCACTATGATCGGTATTTCCCGAATCAGACGCTATAGTATTTGAAATGGGACATAAATTCACGTCATTTGTCTCGCTTCTTTTATGTGCATCCAAAAGACGTAAAATCACATGATTTTTTTGGAGTTTGTTTGTAATCTTACAAAGTGTCAGTTTCCTGCAAGCTATGCCGAACTTTCAATACTTTGAGAAATCCGTGCTGCGATTTTGGGCCCCTAGGAGTTCGAGGCCCGATTCGGTCCGTAAGTATTGGAAGGATCCTGGAAGGATCCTGGAAGGATCTTGGAAGGATCCTGGAAGGATCTTGGAAGGATCCTGGAAGGATCCTGGAAGGATCTTGGAAGGATCCTGGAAGGATCTTGGAAGGATCCTGGAAGGATCTTGGAAGGATCCTGGAAGGATCTTGGAAGGATCCTGGAAGGATCTTGGAAGGATCCTGGAAGGATCTTGGAAGGATCCTGGAAGGATCTTGGAAGGATCCTGGAAGGATCTTGGAAGGATCCTGGAAGGATCTTGGAAGGATCTTGGAAGGATCCTGGAAGGATCTTGGAAGGATCCTGGAAGGATCCTGGAAGGATCCTGGAAGGATCCTGGAAGGATCTTGGAAGGATCCTGGAAGGATATTGGAAGGATCCTGGAAGGATCTTGGAAGGATTCCTGGAAGGATCTTGGAAGGATTCCTGGAAGGATCTTGAAAGGATCCAGGAAGGATCTTGCAAGGATCCTGGAAGGATCTTGCAAGGATCCTGGAAGGATCTTGCAAGGATCCTGGAAGAATCTTTAATTTATTTATTTGCTTCATCTTCAACTTGGAAGTTGCACAGACTGTTAAAATTCACTTAATCCTATTCTTATAAATTAATTTACTAATATTAAAGTCGAACACATTACACACTTGATTAAACAGTCGACAACATATATCAAAGGGATTATTCAGTCCGTAAAGGGTGCTATGGCCAGGAATCCACAACAGTTGGCGGTTTCGAAGCTGACGAATGGGCACGTGTAGTCTGACAGTCTCCAGAAGGCTGCTACAGTCAATGTTATTTCTGATAACGTCGAAGGTAAACAGGCGTTGAAGCATCACTCGACGACTCGCTAAAGGCTGCAGACCGAAGTGCACACCGATTTTCGTAGGGCGGTAAATTGACCGGATCATTCCAAGGGAGCCCACGCAATGCAAACCTTAGGAAGCGTTTTTGAACTCTTTCGATGCGTTCAATATGCACGGCGTGGTACGGTGCCCATATCTGGACTCCGTATTCGAGTATGCTTCGAACTAAAGCACAGTACAGTGATTTGAGAGCATACACGTTATCGAACTGCGATGTGTTCCGGCGCAGGAAACCGAGCATCGCGTTGGCTTTAGCTGTTGTCACCGAGATGTGTTCGTTAAATCGAAGCTTGCTATCAAGGTCCTTGATCGTTCGAACCTTTTCAAGCGACGTGTTATCTAGAGAGTAATCGAACGAGATAATAGACTGACGGCGGGTGAATGCAATCACCTTACACTTCGAAACATTCTTCTGCATTCCATTTACTTCACACCAACGAGATACGGTTCTAATATCGGCTTGCAAAGCGCAGCAATCCAAAAGCGATTTGATGACACGGAACAGCTTCAAGTCATCGGCGTACAGTAGTATGCTTGAGTTGAGGGTCTCACACAGATCGTTGATATACAGGATGAAAATGAGTGGCCCAAGATGGCTGCCCTGTGGCACTCCAGAGGGGATATCAAAAACATTTGATCTTGCGTCGTGCACTTTGACGAAAGCTTTTCTCGATGAGAGATAGGACTTCAGCCATTGAATCACCCAAAATGGCAGACCAAGCCGGCTCAGCTTTTCAATAGCTAGTTCATGCGGCACTTTGTCGAATGCTTTGGCAAAGTCAATGTAAATGGCATCGACCTGAATGCGTTTCTCCAGATGGTTGATTATAGAATGAGTATATGACATAAGATTTGTCGTCGTTGATCGTTTTCTGACAAAGCCGTGTTGATATTCGGATATCGCGTGCTGTACTACGGGGTACAATATGCCGTGTATTAAGCTTTCAAAAACTTTCGCAAGGCAATTTAGAATGGAAATCGGTCTGTAGTTCTCCACGTTGTTCATATTTCCCCCTTTATGTATTGGGGTAATTGAGGCGAGCTTCCAAGCATCAGGAAAAACTCCTTCAATCAACGAGCGATTGAAAATCGACGTAACAGGCAAAGAGAGCGAATGGGCGCATTGCTTAATAAAGACGGGTGGAAGCATATCCGGACCCGGACCCTTCGATGCGTCTAGTGTACTGAGCGCTTCAAGAATTTCAACATTACTAAATGCTACTTGCGGAACGCGAAAGTTGTATGCCGGAAGACTGTCTAAGTATTGCTGCGATAACTGAGGTGTGACATCATTATGCACGGAACGAAAGAAATCAGCAAATAGATTTGCAGTTGCGACTGGAGAACAGGAAACACGAGAGCGATAGTTAACATCAACAGGAACTCTACTAGAACTTTTACGTCTGAATCCTGGAAGGATCTTGCAAGGATCCTGGAAGGATCTTGCAAGGATCCTGGAAGGATCTTGGAAAGCTGCTGGAAGGATCCTGGAAGGATCTTGGAAGGATGCTGGAAGGACCTTGAAGGATCCTGGAAGGATCTTGGAAGGATCCTGAAAGGATCTTGGAAGGATCCTGAAAGGATCTTGGAAGGATCCTGAAAGGATCTTGGAAGGATCCTGAAAGGATCCTGGAAGGATCTTGCAAGGATCCTGGAAGGATCTTGCAAGGATCCTGGAAGGATCTTGCAAGGATCCTGGAAGGATCTTGCAAGGATCCTGGAAGGATCTTGCAAGGATCCTGGAAGGATCTTGCAAGGATCCTGGAAGGATCTTGCAAGGATCCTGGAAGGATCTTGCAAGGATCCTGGAAGGATCTTGCAAGGATCCTGGAAGGATCTTGCAAGGATCCTGGAAGGATCTTGGAAGGATCCTGGAAGGATCTTGGAAGGATCTTGGGAGGATCTTTGAAGGATCTTGAAAGGATCCTGGAAGGATCTTGGAAGGATCTTGGGAGGATCTTTGAAGGATCTTGAAAGGATCCTGGAAGGATCTTGGAAGGATCCTGGAAAGACCTTGGAAGGATCCTGGAAAGATCTTGGCAGGATCCTGGAAGGATCTTGGAAGGATGCTGGAAGGATCTTGGAAGGATCCTGGAAGGATCTTGAAGGGATCCTGGAAGGATCTTGGAAGGATCTTAAAATAGAATCAGTCAATTTATTTGCTTCGTGGATGATATGGACTTATTGACCGAAGAATTGTTTGAGATTTCTTACGCGCCATACAAATTATTTTTAATTTTCATACAAAAAATCTTACTATGGGGGAAGGGGGGGTCTAAAACCGCCAAAATTGTCTTACGTAATTAATGGATCGCCCTTTATTTGGGTCGTCATCGCACGTGGACTATGCTCGAGGACGACCTGCAAACTCTTGGGAGTTTTCGAACTCCGCATGCTTAAGACGATCTTGGGCGATGATGCAGAATGAATCACTTCAACCGAAAAGTAATCGCCTATCTCGATGGGTGGGAAATTTCTTGCCAGAAATGCTCAAGAAAAGCATTTTTCTTTGATCGCAGTACGCAGTTGAAAAGATATGTCAATTCAAATGGAGCTCACTGTAGAAAATTTCTTGAGCATTTCTTGAACAGAAATTTTTACTTTTCTTGGGCGGAACAGCATACCTATAGCTTAAAGCAGTATTCGGAAGGTTACCAAACTTGGAAGGATAGCATGAGCCTATGCATGCTATAAAACGTTTGACTTTTACTGTGCGCCCTGTTTTCAAGTTGCCCGTGAGAAGGAGCGAGATAGAACCAACACACGGCGCACAGTAAAAGTCATGAGAACAATTTATGGCATGGCACGTATAGAGGCTCGTGTTACAAGAACGCCGGACAGCAACCCTGCAACGATGGTGTTCGCTTCGGATCCAGTTGGCACAAGAAGGCGTGAAGCGCAGCGAGCTAAGTGGATTAAGTTCACAACGATTTGATGAGCGTGGGGCAGAACCGAGGATGGAGAGATGCGGTCACGGACCAAACAGTGAAACCAATATAAGTCACGTATCAGATTCACAAATACTTTATTAGGTTCAGTTTAATGACATATTACACCACAAACATCATTTGATTTAGCATTTTAAATGCACAACTATTTCTAAATATACATTAAAGCTTCGCTAATTGATGCTTGTTTTATATTCGTTTCATGCTAACACACATTTGTTGATTATCATTACTTGTATGTATATATATATATATATTTCTGCAAAACAGCTACATAATCTGAAACGGATGCCCGGTGGATCCATATTACAATAAATGCATCAATCTAAAAGTCGTCTAAATAGCATCACATAATCGTATTTCCCTATTGCATTCTATTTTAATAAAGTTATTCACATAATTTAGAGCAACTATCCGAAAGATTCCATTGCTGTTGTAGTATTAATATTGAAAGTGTGAACGTAGCCACTTCAGTGAATCTTTAGATAGGAGCGTTTTCTGTATGATAATATCTTCATCAGTGCCTGATAAATATGTCTGATTTCTATATGAACAGCAAATGTTACATTTTCGTTCATGATTTATCGACTTAAAATTTCTTTGGGTTGAAAGCATAATAGAACTATTAAACTTAACAAAAAATTAAATTATAGATTCGCTGTATTCAAATAGCAAAGCATTATTGGTCAGATTAAATTGAAAAAAAATAATACATTTTAAAAATGAAAACATACAGGTATACATTTTGTACTGTTGGTTCTGAATTATAAGTTCGTGGAGAAATTTGTTTCAAATAATTTAAAATATACTCATAAAAATAAATGATTTCCTTACCCGACTAGATTTCCTTGTTTTGATTGATTACATCAAATTTGGCTCCACGATCAACGGTTACAGCATGTCTCTTTGGGACAGCAGTTAGAGTAATGCCATCTAATGTTCAACATTTAATAAGTCAAATATCATATCATTTTCGACAACAATCAACAGCCGCTAATTCCAGTAAATTTGTTAGGATTAATAATTACTTATTTCAATACATTCAATGTGTGACATATTATAGAGGGTTACTTTGTGTTCGGTTTATAACTTGAGGAAATCTTTAAATTTTTCGATGTTTCGATATGCAATTAGTCCACCTGTATTACGCGTGATTTTTGTATCACGATATGAAATTTTCTTTAAAGATTTATTCACGAGCGTATCTTGCAAATCAAACAATTCCCCGTCCAATGAACGTAGAATAGCTTGTGGAGCACAAGTATCCCACTTGTAAGTATTAGCCCGGCTAAGCAAAAACAACTCAGCTTCTCCAGTACAAACTTTTAATATTTTATATCCAGCACCAGATGAGTATACGATATCATATTTTAGTTGTTTCTTTAGGAATTCAACATATTTTGATTGTTCTGTTGGAGATAGCACAGCTATTCTATCTTCAGTTTCAATAGATACAATATTATTAAATTTTAAATCACCAATTGTAAGTCCCCAGTACACTTTTCCTTCGAATTCATTCGGTTCAGGTTCATTAGCAAAGGGTTGATTCACAACACCGATAATTGGATTGCCTTGCACAGTCTCGAAAACGCCAATAAGAACAGTTACACACTTCAGCCCAGACGCCATGATATTGGGAAACTTTGAGTATTTTTCTTTTGCTTGAATGTATTCAGCTGTAGCGTCAATTGGATCTATCCAAATCCCCAATTCTGAAATTTCATGGTCAAGAGAAACTGATTCGCTAGGAATTTGCCATCCTTCATCATCCAAATCGATATCCCGATACACCTCGTCAATCAAACGCAGAGCAGCGGTCTTGTCACCATTCAAAACCTGAAATGTGTTTACGTAACAAGTTCAATGTTTCCAATTTTCCAATAAGAATCCTGTACACAACCTTCTGAAGATTTTCTGTGGTTTCATGTCTGTCGTCTGAAACGGAGATAATTACAGATTCACCGCAAGCATTGGTAAAGTTGGGATTTTCTTCTCCTCGAATGTTTTTCCGAAGCTCTGGAAACTATTGAAATTTTCTCATGAATGGTTATTTCTAAGTGCCTGGAAAGCCATATTACCAATTTTCCAATGTCATATTTTACAGTCTCCTGAATCAAACAATCAGCCAATGTTTTGAAATCATGTTCAAAACGTGTATTTGCCTCGTCTTTGGGTTTTTCTTGTATCAATAATCCGAAAAGATGCTCATCTTTGCGACAAACTCTTGCAATGTTTGCCGCTTTTTCAGATGCTTTGATCAATTCTCGCAACAGTTGGATGGCTGACATTTTTTTCAAGCACTTCACAAAGCCCTTTCAAGGATTATGTATGAACGAAAAATATAATTCACGGCACAGCTGGAACGTGTGTAACGAGCTAAACAACCTTCGGGAGCTTAATCACAGTCAAAAGGAAGGGGATTTTGTATTGCAAAAATGAGAGCTAAAAAGGGAGTTCCAGGATAAACTGTGCAAGTGCGAAAACTCTACTGTATAAAACCCAATCTTTTCACCAATCAATCCGAAACACTGTGCTATGCGTCCTCACAGGAGGAAAATGGAAAGCTTTGAAATGTCATGCTGTATCATATGCGATCTTGGTGCTGAATCCTTAGGAATTTCCAGGAGCCAATTCGAGTTCTTTTACCATGCTAGCACACAAGAAAAGGGATGAAATCATTCGAATTTAAATGAACAGACGTCAGTCCTGTACAATCTTTTACTTTTGATGTTTAAGGTGGAGATGAATCGAAGCCAAACATCAAATTTTGAAAAGCACAAATCTGGAGAACCAAACATCCGTTTGAGCTGAAAACTTAATCGATTGGTTACTAGCTGGTAACCAATCGATTCAGTTTTCAGCTCAAACGGATGTTTGGTTCTCCAGATTTGTGCTTTCGAAAATTTGATGTTTGGCTTCGATTTATCTTCACCTTAATCATCGTTTTTTTGGCGAACAAATAAAACAGTTGATGTTTTTTTGCGAAAAATGCAAAGAAATTAAATTTGTTCATTGTTGTCAAACTTATCTGATTCTTACAGAAACCGAGCCACTGATTGCAGCTCAGATCTTATTGATTGTATATCCGTTCTAGCACTGAACCGATTAGCACCTTCCGCTTTTTTATTAGCGCTGCCTTCCCTGTACGTTAAACCATCTGATGATCTATACATCGCATTACTTCCGACATTAGGTTAAACGTACAGGAAAGGCAGCGCTAGTAGAAAAGCGGTAAGCGCTATTCTGTTTAGTGATAGAAGGGGTATAGTGACCGAAATTGATTCCAACCGCTTTTGGCCGATTTCAACATTAGTTGTAACAATAAATACAGTCAAACCTCCCTAAGTCTGAAGGGACCATCGACTCATGCAAATATCGAGGACTGGAACAGAAATGCTTTGGAAAGTACTATTTACTATGTTAATTAGTACACCATGGTTATATGTGTTGTCGATTATTGTAGGTATTGTTTATGTTGATAATAAATAAGTCGTTTGTGTACAGTGGAATCACTCTGTTGTTGTTATTTTCGATCTATAAGCCTCGGTCTTCCTCTCTCGATCCGCTGATTATTGTCTCCACTGGTAGTTGCTTTTCAACAGTATCGACTCATAATCGTTTCACGGTATTTAAAACATTTTGAAATAAATTTAAAGAAGGCATCCATGCCTAAGTAACCATCAAGCACTTAACGCTCCAATATAGGTAATATCTGGGAGGGAGAAACCGTTACGAAATTTCTGTAAGTCATAGTGAGCCGAGATTCTGCTGTCACGAACTGTCACTGTGAGCCCGGATCTGAAACAATGGACAAACATGAAAAAGCACGTAGTTGATCAAAACATTTTTTTGTTTTTCATTTAATCGAATGTGACAAAAACACGATTGATAAGCTACTCGTGCCTATTCAAAAGTAATGTCACGATAGCACCTTTTATTCTGATTGAATATAAAGTATTTGAATACGAATCATTTTATTTTTTCTAATGAAAATGGAAATGAAATGCATAGAAAACTTTGGCCCCTTTTCCATGTTTGTCCAAAAAGATCGAAGGTACACAATAAAAGAAAACTAGCGATTTTCATCAAGTCTGCCTTGGCTGTCGTTGGCAAGCTGGAGTTTTCTTGCAGTTTGAAAAAAAAAAACCTGTCATATTTCGTGTGTAGTATCGGTGCCTCCCTCCCAGGGTAATATACACTGAAATGAATTTTATTGTTGAAACTACTGAATCCATGGTAAAATTAAGAACTGCACCAACGATTTTCAACCGACTACATTAATCTGTTAACTCTACCAAAATATAGTCAACATCACTACACAAGAAAATTTATTCTGTTGATTTAATCAGAGTTGTAGTATTTTTGACTAGAAACATTCTTGATTTGAGAAGTTTAGCATCATACTTTTGACCACACTGTGTTGTACGGTGGGTGTCACGGATTGAAATACAATGCTTTGTAGTGGATGCTACTATGGACATAGTCAAATTTACTGCACTGCTCAGTGATTTTCACCAGATTATAGTAAACTTAACAGATTTTTGTAGTCGGTTGAAAATCGTTGGTGCAGTTCTTAATTTTACCATGGATTTGGTAGATTATACAACAAAATTTGTTTGCGTGTAGTTACATGTATTGTGTCGCCAGCATTAAATTGAAGTTCGAAAGTCCAGACTTCAGACTTCCGTACTTACTTCCGAAGTTTTTTAACACTTGCATTTGGCAGCTTCGTTATGATGAAAATGAACTTGGTTTGGTTAGCAGAAAAGGGAAGTGAAGTCCGATAGCAGAGCGCCGCCAACAGGCCTACGAATAAAACGGAATCTGAAGAAAATCAGCAAAAGCAGGTGATTGAGATATTCAATGGCAGAATGAGGGAATGGCTGGTGGACCTTTACCGCCGTAATCCTGTCCTGTTCCTTGGAGAAGCAAGGCAAAAGTTCCACAGAAGATTTTTCACAACCATTATTGTGTCATCCTGCACGATGCTTTTGTTTTGATTTGCTAGGAGCAGTGTTGCGAGATCATATGATTTGAACAGAAAATAGTATCGGAAGTAAGCAAAGTTGCCAGTTTGCCAACGACCTTCCGACAATTTTTGTCTAAATGCAATATATAAACTGATTTATTAGGACATAGTGCTCAAATGTTTAGAGCCGAGTAAGATTTACTGTGAAATGTGATAAAAAAGAAGTGAAATTGCCGGTGCCCCCTCTGAAAATGGTATATATAGTGTGGTGATTTATCATTTACCGCAAGCCATGACTTGGAAGAACTATATTATTATTATTCAAGTTGTCAAGCAGTAAAGACTGGAAGTTCCACATTGGCGACGATAGAACCCACGTTCTTCTGTGAGTTACGAAATTTAGTTTATTCGGTAAGAAAAAAGTATTTGAAGAATATTATGGAATCTTGTAGAGTTCCATTGAAGAATTAGAGAAGAATGTTAATATTCGATGTCAGGATGAACGGATGACAAAAAGGATATCAAACCTGTAAGTCAAATAAGTAAAACTTCTGGGAAGTTGCCTTAGTGGTGGATGCGATCCACCGGGTCAGGCTGTTCAAAAAAAAAAAAAATGCTCGCCTTAGAAGGGAGCAGCCGCGACAGTTTCGAGCTGTCGGGTGCGGCGAGTAAGCATGTAATGCTCACCTTTAGAGGGAGCAGCCGTAGCGACGGATACGATCCGTTGGGTCCGGCGGACGTATGAAAATGCTCACTTTAGAAAGGAGCTGTCAAAGCAACGGATTCGATCCGTTGGGTCGGTGGAAAGAAAAGAAAAGCTCGTCTTAGAAGGGAGCAACCGGTGCGGATACGATCCGTTGAATCAGGTAAAAATTGAAATACTCGCCTTAGAAGGGAGTAGTCACACCGAAAATATGAGAGAGTTGAACTGTCGGATCTAGTGGACATAGAATAATGGCCTCAGTAGGAAGCGCTGAACAAGTTGTTGGTCATCCAGGTTCAGCGAAAAAATCAAAAATGTATTTGAAAGCAGTAGGGTACAACTACTTATGTCCAATGCAAGTATAACTCGGGTAAATGTGGTAAATTACACACAGGTTGTAGCAACACATGTGTCCATTAGTAGGGCGCAGATCTTGAACGACGTGTGTGGTGAAGAATAAACTCATTGGGCTCATGGAAACAGCTAGTTAGTCTTTGGACCCATCTTGGACCCATCCCTCGAAAGATTCCGAGTTCAAATTAAACATAAATGGAGTTCTTTTTATATTATCGTCTCCTCGAATCCCTTGGAAGAAAAAGAGATGTGGTGATTTATCATTTACAGCAAGCCATGACTTGGAAGAACAATATTATTATTATTCAAGTTGTCAAGCAGTAAAGACTGGAAGTTCCACATTTAGAGAAAGAATAAATAAAATAAAATAAAAAATTTAGAGAAGAATAAAACATATTCAACATTTCTTGGTTTGATTGGGCAGTAATTGTGCTTTAAACTATATTCAGTCAGTTTAATCATCACACCATAGCATGAAATGAGCGAATTCATGGAGATAATATGATTTGAAAAAGGGAAATTGTGGCAACCGGAGTGAAATTAATATGGGGGAACCATTGATTGATTGATTGTTATCGACAAATGCTGTTTTGTCATTATAAACACACAAATGAGGGCACATTGTTATGATTCAGCATTTGTGGATGTGAAATTGCCATAGCAAATGCTGATGGAAGATGATGCAGCTTTTTTTCGCTTTTCATGGTAACCAAGCAGCATTCAACAAAGTTTGCAGTTTGGGTATGTTATTATGAAGAATATACGCAGAAACATTGAAACAAAGGACATTAGTTTGTCGTTTTTTTCGTCAGGAATAAGTGTTCGGAATGCATCGCAATGCATTTGCAATGCATCAGAAGAGCCCAAAATCTGATTCATTAGGTATAAATAAGGTAAGTTATCAAGATTCAAGTGCAAGCCAATCAGTTTAATAGCAGCTTTCATGACAACAAGGTGTGTTATATCAATCTTTTATCATAGCCGTCACAAATAAGTGTCATGCAGCCACCATATGCAGTTTAAATGAGGTATTAGATGCTGCAATAAAGCTGGGTTTGAAGCCACAAAATTTCAACTTTATAGTTTGTCTCTGAAAGATTTTGAAAACAACTAAGAGCTGACTTACAAAATATCATCTTCTAGCAACGTTAAATGTCGTTTCTAGCTATCATAGCATTCACGTAACTGTCATAAAACATTAATAAATCCACACGAATGCCAAATTGCTGTGGAATTGTTACTTGGGTATCCTATCCTATCCTATCCTTTCCTATCCTATCCTATCCTATCCTATTCTATCCTATCCTATCCTATCCTATCGTATCCTATCCTATCCTATCCTATCCTATCCTATCATATCCTATCCTATCCTATCCTATCCTATCCTATCATATCCTATTCTATCCTATCCTATCCTATCCTATCCTATCCTATCCTATCCTATCCTATCCTATCCTATCCTATCCTATCCTATCCTATCCTATCCTATCCTATCCTATCCTATCCTATCCTATCCTATCCTATCCTATCCTATCCTATCCTATCCTATCACATCCTATAGCCAAGTACGGACCTGAAACGTAAATCACTTAAGTAAAATTTCCCCTTTTTACCAAAGTAATTTTGACAGCTGATTCAGTATGAGCGAAATGTCACTTTTACTTACGGAATAATTGAGCGGCACATTTTTCCGTTCGGAAAAGTGACAGCTCCCTTTGATTTGTATGGCAGGCGTTACCGACGTTATGAAATCAGCTCTACTTCTCAGCTGCGTACAGCTAAAGTAATTTCGGTAGCGGAAACATTCCTTGACCGTTTCTTGTCCTATCCTTTTGCACAGTACTTATGATCAGCGTACCGGCCATATACACGCATCAGAATTCATATTTGATAGGTTTTATTAACACCCAATAAAGACTAGGGTAACGTATATAACTTGGACATGCATATAATTTGGACAGGCTGCTTGTTCTATGCTCATTTACAATGAGATGATGAGGAATTTATGCACGGAAAATCATGTATTGCATTATTAATACACTATGCTACTTATTAATTAATATTGGGCTGCAAAATGGTGAGTCGACAATCAGGAAGGAGCGTCCAACACAGCTCTGGTCCTCACAAGTTCCTACCTCGCGCTTCCACGGGTCAAATGATGACAAAGACCGCCAGCTAAGGGTTGCGTACTTAGCTGGTAGTGCAGCCTGGGCACTGTTGTCCTTCTGACATCAGCTAGAGTGAGGAGGTGCGTTCTGAGCGTCTGTACACCAGGAGGTGCGGCTCAAACAGCGTCTGTTCTGGTATCCAGCGGCTGAGTACGAAACGCTGTATCACGTCAGCTACACCTAAGATGGCAGTCCCATCAACGTGATGTAGGTAGCGCGACCCCGGTAAGGTAGCATACCGAATTCATTATCCACCACGAAAAATGGAGAAAGAAGAAGAAACGAACGTTATTTTCGGCAACCGACCTGGCAACGAAATAAGGACTATGATTGGAAACTCGGTACCTGGAACGTCAGGACCTTAAATGAACCTGGACGAGTGAGCCTTTTGGCTCGTGAATTGCGAAAAGTTGGCGTGTGCGTGGCTGCTATTCAGGAAGTGCGTTGGCTAAGATCTGGAGAACGTGAATTCAGAGCGGTAGATCCCGTCGCTAACACCGCTTTCAAATACAACATCTATTACAGCGGTGGCGATAAAGCTGAACACGGAGTCGGTTTCATAGTGATCGGGAAGCAGATGAAGCGCGTTATTAGGTGGAGGCCGATCAACGAGCGGATCTGCGTATTGAGGATTCGGGGCAAGTTCTTCAACTACAGCCTGATCAACGTATATGCACCGACTAACGACAAACCCGATGACGTGAAGGACACGTTTTACGAATGTCTAGACAAGACCTATGGAGAATGCCCAAAACACGACGTGAAAATTGTCATCGGCGACGCTAATGCGCAGGTCGGAAAAGAGGACTTCTTCCGCCCTATCATTGGTAAAGAGAGCCTTCACTCTGTTACCAACGACAACGGCCTACGTTTAGTGAACTTTGCTGCCACCAGGGGGATGGCCATCAGTAGCACTTACTTTGCACGCAAGGATATCCGCAAGCACACTTGGCAACACCCAAATGGCGAACTTTGCAACCAAATCGACCATGTTCTGGTAGACGGCCGACATTTTTCCGACGTCATCGATGTTAGAACTTTCAGGGGTCCTAATATCGACTCAGACCACTATCTCGTTGTAAGCAAAATTCGAGCGCGATTATCAACCGTCTCGAGTTCTAGAAATCGACAATCGTTGCGTTTCAATATCCAACGCCTGTCAGCAGATGGTGTAGCAGCGGACTACCATCAAATGCTCGACGAGCGGATTAGCGAAATCGACGAAAGCGTCAACCTCAGCGATCTGTGGGAGTCAGTCCACGGAGCAGTGAGCACAGTAGCGCGAGAAGTGGTAGGTACTGCTCAACGAAGACCAAGGAACGGTTGGTTCGACGAGGAGTGCCAGAGAATGACGAACGAGAAGAACATGGCTAGAAGCCGGATGCTGGTGTCTGGTACCCGTCAGAGCAGAGAGCGGTACAAGGAAGCAAGGGCAGCCGAAAAACGGATCCATCGCAGAAAGAAAAAGGAGCATGAAGAGGCAGTAATTGCTCAGGCGCAAGAAGCTATGGAAGAGAACAACATGCGACGGTTCTACGAGTCCGTAAATGGTGTGCGGAGAAAAACAGCGCCGTCTCCCGCCATGTGCAACGACCGCGAAGGAAACTTGCTGACGGATAAGACAATGGTGGCCGCCAGGTGGAAAGAGTACTTTGAGTCATTGTTGAATGGAAATAATGGAAGTGGATCTGGTAGCAGAATTCAAATCGATGACGATGGACAGGCTGTGGAACCTCCAACGCTAGATGAGGTAAAAAAAGCTATCAATGGGCTGAAGAACAACAAGGCTGCTGGGAAGGACGAGCTCCCGGCCGAACTTCTCAAACACGGAAGCGAGCAGCTGCACGAACTCCTTCACCGTATCATATCGAGGATATGGGAGGAAGAACAAATGCCTACTAGTTGGTTGGAAGGTCTCATTTCCCCTTTGTACAAGAAAGGGCATCGACTGGAGTGCGCCAATTACCGAGGGATAACACTCCTTAATTCGGCGTACAAAATCATGTCTGGAGTTCTGTTCAACAGATTGAGACCGTATGAGGAGTCCTTTGTCGGCGAATACCAAGCTGGTTTTCGAGAGGGCCGATCAACGACGGATCAAATGTTTACCCTGCGTCAAATCCTAGATAAATTCCGGGAGTACAACTTGCAGACTCATCATCTGTTTGTAGATTTCAAAGCAGCGTACGATTCAGTGAAGAGAAACGAGTTGTGGCAAATTATGTCCGAACATGGCTTTCCGGCGAAGCTGATTAGACTGATTCGTGCAACGCTTGATGGATCAAAATCAAGTGTGCGGGTGGTGGACGAGATTTCATAATCGTTCGTAACCTTAGATGGATTGAAACAGGGTGACGCTCTTTCTAACTTGCTGTTTAACATAGCGCTCGAAGGTGCTATCAGGAGAGCCGGTGTGCAGAGAAGCGGTACCATTATCACACGTTCTCATATGCTCCTTGGCTTCGCGGACGATATCGACATCATCGGGATTGACCGTCGGGCAGTGGAAGAGGTGTTCGTGCCTTTCAAGAGGGAGACAGCGAGAATCGGGCTCACGATCAACACCACAAAAACGAAGTACATGATAGCTGGTGGTCAACGTGGGTCCGGACGTGTTAGTGGTAGCGAAATGGTGCTAGGTGGTGATAAGTTTGAAGTGGTGGAAGAACTTGTGTATCTTGGAACACTAGTGACATGCGATAATGATGTTACCCGCGAGGTGAAAAGACGTATTGCAGCTGCGAGTCGGGCTTTCTACGGGCTCCGTAACCAGCTGAAGTCCCGTAGCCTGCAAACGAAAACAAAACTCGCGTTATACAAGACACTGATCCTTCCGGTTGTCCTTTATGGCCATGAATCATGGACATTGAAGGAAGTCGACCGGAGAGCTTTCGGGGTGTTTGAACGTAAAGTGCTGCGAACAATACTCGGCGGTAAACTAGAAAACGGCATCTGGCGGCGTCGCATGAATCACGAGTTGTACCAAGTGTATAAAGAGGTGGATATTGTCAAGCGCATAAAACACGGCAGGCTGCGTTGGGCTGGTCACGTTGCCCGTATGCCGGAAGAACGACAAGCAAAGATAATATTCAACAGAGAACCCGGACGAGGCCGCCGACTTCGTGGTAGGCCGCGCACACGATGGCTTTTTGCGGTTGAGGAGGACTTAAGGGCACTTAACGTTCAGGGCGACTGGAAGCGATTGGCCCAGGACCGAGCCCAGTGGAGAAGACTTATCCATTCGGCGCAGATTCATCGTAGCGAATTGTAGCCCATCAAGTATCAAGTAAGTATCACTTATTAATGATGGCCAATTTCATAACAATTACAAATTAGCTTCAAAAATACCAATATTGTAAATTGTATCAAAAGAACACCTGTGAAACCTACGAATGCAAGGGGATGTACGTTTCGAGAACATACTTTTAACGCAATAATAGCGCTCAGAATAGGCATTCATAAAAAGTTTAAAGGCGGCAATATGATAAAATATGTCTAAAATTGAAGCTAAGTTCATCTAAAATCTTAACATTAGTATATAAGGCATAAATCAGGTGGTGTCCAAAATAGATTACGGTTTTTGTTCAGTTGATATAATTTGGCCATCTGATGAAACGCACTGGAATGTCACATGCATGCATGTCCTTTTAAGAAACTATTGAATAGATAGTGAGATAACGCCCCTGTCCAAATTATATTCACATGAAGGTGTCCAAAATGTATATTTGATGTCCGAAATGTATAACAGACAGGCAATTAAAAAACGCTATTTTGGCACCTATTGCTACAGTTTGTAAGCTTTTTCTCTCCAGAAACTCAAAAAACAATGATACATTAAGCATATAAGTATCATAACTTAATAAAATATTAGTATCTAAGGCAGTTAATCGATCGCCGTTTCCAGACATATCCTTAGCCTGTCCAAAATACATAATTTACCCTATATGAAGGTCCATCAAGCTTAGGGAAGCCGTTTGAATTTCACATATAACTTATTGGATATCGTTTAACCATTCGGTAATTGAAAAATCAGATACATGTTATATGATTTTATTTTGTGAAAAAAAATCTGTTTATATTTAGTACTACGATGGCGGCCACTGCATACAATTTGGTAGCAGATTTTGGTTTAACGACGAGCTTTTGCAAATTTGTAAAGTTAAGCTGGCACATATATATGGTGGGCCTCGTGGCCGTGCGGTTAGTGTCGTCAGGCATTTAATCGCATCGTGTCATGGGGTGCGGGTTCGATTCCAGCTTCAGCCTTTGAAACTTTTCGCCAGGAATGTTTCACGGTTGTGCCACTGGAGCATGCTTGTCCGTTGTCTAGTGTTAAGTTACAGTCTGTGCAGCTAAATGACTGAAGACGGTGTCCGTGTCTTTTTTAAGCTTTTCAATAATTTTATAATTTTATGTAGGTACATATTTTAGAATGTGAAACTATTATTTGCGAGCATTTACCTTGCTCGCTGAAGAATTTCACTGCTGATTCTATACAACTGAGAACTTTCTGAAGTTCTGTTTGACGATATCTACGTGAGTTGTTTTATTCGGATGTTAGTTTTGTGCTTAAATTTTGTTAACATGGTTCCATTACTTTAGATTTTTGTACCGACCATCCTACAACAATAAAACATGGCTTCAGGTTCCAGTAGTAACTATGAGATGGTTAGGTAGTGGATCCGTAACCATACAGTTTATGTTTAGCCGGATGATGAATGATTTGTAGACTGGAGAAGTACTTGGTCCCTCTCAAAGCATGTCAAAGAAGAAATCATTTACGTGGATTCTAATACAATATGTTATATAAATAATTTTAAAATGTACGACTCGAGCGTATTTTTATTTTTGAGCTTTTATTTAAAACAATCATGTAGTAAATGCCATTTAAAAATTTCTGCCTTCAACACCACTTTCCATTGGATTCCATATTCATCGTCTTTATGCTTAAAAGGTATGTGATTTTCATAATGAACTCTATCTATACGATTTCTAAATCAGAGCTATATGAAAAGCATTATGGAAAAAGCTATATGTTTTTGGTAATGACTTGAACATAATTACTTCTCAGAGTGTATCCTATCCTACTCTAGAAAACTTAAACGCCGTGACCAGAATCCCGTTGACGTTGATTCCGAATAAACATCGATTGAAAATAATGTCAACTCTTCATAACTCGATATGGACCAATGCACGAGTTCACTAATCTGACGTTTCAGCGGTGCCAAATTCACTCGTTTCCATGGTCACATAAATAACACGGCACCGCTCAAACGTCAACGGGTGAACTCGTGCACTGATCCATGGACCGATGCACGAGTTCACTAATTTGACGTTTGAGCGGTGCCGAATTCACTCGTTGCCATGGTCACGTAAATAACACGGCACCGCTCAAAAGTCAAATAGTGAACTCGTGCATCGATCCATTGAAGGTACCCGAGTTACTGAGATTATAGAACACAAAACCATGGACCGATGCACGAGTTCACTAATCTGACGTTTGAGCGGTGCCAAATTCACTAGTTGCCATGGTCACGTAAATAACACGGCACCGCTCAAACGTCAAATGATGAACTCGTGCATTGGTCCATGGACCGATGCACGAGTTCACTATTTGACGTTTTAGCGGTGCCGTGTTATTTATGTGACCATGGAAACCAGTGAATTCGGCACCGCTCAAAAGTCAAATTCGTGAACTCGTGCATCGGTCCATAGTGTAAATGGGATCCAAGGGAACATCGAGGTAGCAATGAAAACAAAGGTTCACTGTGGTTCTCTTAGGGTTTATTCACAAATTTCATAACACTAAAAATGGCTATTTTCGACACATACCCACCCCCTTGTAACGCTATTTGTATGAATATTTAAAAAAAAATGTATGAGCCGTAACATCACGAAGGGACCCACCCACCCCCTTCAGCGTTATAACACAGACAAACAGACGTAACACTTAGAACAAATTTCGATCAAAATCATAGTCACGAGTACATGTACGCCCAATGCTAAAATTGGTGTGTTTGGCCGACGGGCCAACAGATGGCGGTAGTGTGTAAACGTCAAACGCGAACAAAAACGATGCAAGCGCTGCAGGTGGTGGATTGGCCACCTACCATATTTTTGAATCGACCGTTAAAATGGTGGTCGATGGACAATGATGGGAGTGTGACGTCTGTTTGTCTGTGGTTATAACATATGTGAATGGGCCCTTACTCAGTATTGAGCTATGAAATATCGGGAGAGTAGACTGTTAATTCGTGTCAAAAATACGCAAGATATTTTTGGATTTGTATGTTTACGGGTCTGTTCACAAATTTTATAGCACTAAAGAAGGGTGGCTGGGTGTCCTCAATATAGTATTATGTATACATCATACAAAATTTGTAAAATATTCATGCAAAAAGCGTTACGAAGTGGTGGGTGTCAAATATGACCATTTTTGGCGTAATGAAATTTTGTGAATGAACCGTAAGTGTAAAATAATTTACCAATTCAGATAGACCACGGATTTTTCGCAAACCTTGTCAGAAATTAGCAAAAGACTATCCGATAATTCATTAACCATTTATTTATCGTGCATGGCTTTTGTCAAATGCCATTTGAACATCGTAGGTGAATCATTCGTAGATTCTTCAATGCGCGGGGTAAGCAACATGTCAAAAAAGTGAAATGGAATGTTCGGAAGATGTGTTGCGAAAGCGATCGTTCTGAATACAGGATTATGATTAATCAAATTCGTTCCATTTTTTTGTATCATGAGAGTTATAAAAATACCATTTAAATGAAATATTAGTTATGTTTGCTTGAATGAATATATCTCTTTTATTTATTTATCAAACAGCGTAAAATCGTTTTAAAACTCATTTAGGATAACCATACAGTTTATGTTTCCACCTGAACATTCAAATGCCAGCGGGAACGGATGGGAGTGGACTGAACACTGGAAATGTTTTCTTAGGAAAATGAACCCACCATAGGCCTATTCACATGACGTTTCAAATCAGCTGATCCGGAAGCTCTTTGACAGTTCTTCTATGAAAATGACAGACCCGTGTTAGCACTGGTCCTCCACCGATGTAAACAAATGCATAGACGGACCTGTCACATGAAAAGGCCTATTCTTTGACATTTGAAGGGAACATCGAAGAAGAAAAAAAATGAAAACCATCCACAAAAATTCGATTAGCTGTCCATTTTGGTGTTTCATGATTTAATTTTTTTGTTTTCTTACAATAAATCAAGTGTTTAGGTCATCTTAATCACTTTATTGGAAGAATTGCATTCCATTTATCCGTTGAAGGTAGGTCACATTCAATTTTCAATGGTGGTACCTGATATAGTTACTAATCTCCGTAGCAAACCTTCCAGATTTGCAATCGTCAGCAGCGAAAATGGACGATTTGATTACCCTGATCCGGACGGAAATCCCCGAGGGAAGGCAAAACCTGCAGGAAAGTTACACTAATTTGGAGCGGGTGGCCGAGTATTGCGAGGACACTTACTACCGGTGAGTAAGGGGTTTTGTGGGGAATTGGATTTTGGGGCGTTGTATCGTTGCGTGACAGGAAAGGGCGGGGCCTGATTTGGGAATTAGCTTAGAAGAGGCCTTCGAAGAAATCTCACGCTCCAGTTGTTTGCCATTGCCAGCTGTCGTGCAGCTTATCCATTGTTTTTCGGTATTTAAATGGAAAGCACTTAAGCAAGGGAAAGTGAAATAGGTACTACTCGTAGTAGTTATGGGGCAGATTGCTGATTATTGCACTCCACCCGAATATTGCACACTATTTGCTATGAACGATTGGCACATAATGGGCCACTTAAGCTAAGGAATGGATCTTGAAAAGCATAGAATCACATTACAAAATAATCGTCACATGGGCATAGCAGGTAGCAGGTCTATATTTCGAGACTTGGTGTCTGTTTTATAGCAAGTCTCTAATAAGTCTCTATTGATTTGTAATTTGTAATTTGTTTATTTATTCTTACGGTTACTTGTTAGTTAATGTAGAGATTGATATTATATAGCAAGCTATGTTTTAATTTAGTACTTAGCAACGATGAATAAACAAGCTAGGTGAGGATTCCTACTCTTACCGTACTGGTGAATGGTCACACAGAAATACTGTCTTTCATTCCGGAGAATTGGCCAGGATCTTGATCCCTAAGACTTACCCTTGAACCCTACAGTTAACACTTTTTATCAAGTCAAGGAAATTTAAAACTACACATTGAAGTCAAAAACAAAACAAAATTACTTAATAATGCAAAACCAAAATGACTGAAGGAAACAAAAAAAAATAACATAATTGCAAAAAAGGAGCAAAGAAAGTTTGAAGTTAAATTAAATTTTTCATCGCGCTTTTGAAAGACGATAGTGTTGGTTTTTGTTTTGTTTCGACCGGCAATCCGTTCCAGCAGGTGGCTCCGAACACCAGCAGGCTTTTGCCACTCTCTGATGTGTGCCTTGGTATGATGAAACAACGAGTTCGTTCTTGCTGTCCACGTTGTAGATGTTGCAGGATATCCTAGGATATATTCTGGTTGGTTCCCATAGTAGGCTTGCCTCATGAAAGTATTGCTGTTTGCATTTGAGATGTAAATCTTGACTAAACGGTAAACAAAACAATTAAAGGACACCTAGCAACGACAACAGAAATCACCGCCGCCCTAGCAAGAAAAATCTATCTTTGACATTGCATTTCTTGTGGAATATCTTACCGCATTTGGTGTTCCCGCATTTGATTTTTGCATTTCAAACGCACACGGCAATACTGATTCGTAGATGATAGTTCGGAAGTAAATCGTGTCCCAAAATTGAGTTGCAAACAGCTACAGTAGAATCACGCCGCCGTAGATTGAAAACAAAACGCGACGGCTTGGACCAGCTTCCTCCTCGTTGGAAGTGATAGAACTGGAGCGAAACGACGGAATCTGCGTAGTGTATTGTAGGTTCTCGTGACTACATCGTTCACCTGATTACTCCATGACAGGTTATTGTCAAGCTGCAGTCCGAGATTCGTTACCTTGGTAGACAAAGGTACCACCTCGCCGCAGAATGAAATCGGTATTTGGGGGTTAACAGTTCCAGTTTTATTGAAAACTAGCTACCGGCAAACTTCGTCTTGCCATCAAGTTACTTTTTCAAGTAGGCTGTTGAAAACCGTCTTGAAACGCCCCGTGCAAAATGGAAGTTCCATTCACTCCTGTTTTTCAATCTTTTCCGTTAAATATCCTATGCTTTTTATATACACTTCTTCTTCTTTCTGGCATTACGTCCCCACTGGGACAGAGCCTGCTTCTCAGCTTAGTGTTCTTGTGAGCACTTCCACAGTTATTAACTGAGAGCTTACTATGCCAATGACCATTTTTGCATGCGTATATCGTGTGGCAGGTACGATGATACTTTATGCCCTGGGAAGTCGAGAAAATTTCCAACCCGAAAAGATCCTCGACCGGTGGGATTCGAACCCACGACCCTCAGCTTGGTCTTGCTGAATAGCTGCGCGTTTACCGCTACGGCTATCTGGGCCCCCTTTTATATACACAAACACGCCGGAAGACTTCAGGAACATATCTATGGAAGAATTTTAAAAATCCGATAGCCCGTTCTCAAGCCATTTCGTGACATACGAACACCATTCCATTTTTATTTATATACTAGTGGTCCCGGCAAACTTCGTCTTGCCATCAAGTAGGCTGTTGAAAACCGCTATGAATCGTCCCATACAAAATGACAGTTCCGTTCAGTCCCGTTTCTCCTACATTCCCGGTGAACATCCTGAAACTTTTATACACACAAACACGTCGGAACCCTTGACGAACAAAATGGGGGAAGAATTATCCAAATCCGTTGCCCCGTTCGTGAGCCATTTCGTGACATACAAACACCATTCCATTTTTATTTATATAGATATAGATATTGCCTGAGTTTTCTTTGGATTAGGTGATAGTTTATTAGCCGTGGCCCAGTGTTTTATCACTTCGAGGTCCTCGTTTATGGTTTGGATGAGTATGTCGATTTCCGCCACAGGCCCGGTGATGTACACCTGGAGATCGTCGGCGTACAGATGTTAGTTGCACTTCAGAGATAATGGCAGGCTGTTGATGTATAAGCTGAATAGCAACGCGCTTAAGCAAAAACCTTGTGGAGTACCGTCAAGGACACCACGCTCGCCGGACACAGAATTAGAAAGGCGTACCGACTGTTTTCGTTGTGCAAGGAATGATGAGATAAGGTCACACACAGTTTGAGAAAAACGAAACTCGTTGCGCAATTTCGCTTCCAAGATTCGGTGGTTGACGCAGTTGAAAGCCAGCGAAAAATCTACTAGGACCATGACTGTGCAGAGTTCTCTGCCGAAACCGTCGTAAATATCATGAACGATTTTAGTTAGGGCGGTAGTAGTGCTGTATCCTTTGCGATATCCAGATTGGTGTTTTGCAAGCAGTGGTGCATTCGGGTTGTCGAGATGATCGGTGATTTGGGCCAATAGAATCTTTTCAAGCACCTCAGATATTGCTGGCCAACTACTGATTGGACGATAGTCTTTGGCTTGGATGGGATTCGGAATCTTAGGAATTGGAGTAATGATGGCATTTTTCCAGCTGGAGGGGAAGATCTTCGAATCGATAATTGCGTTATACAGATGGGAAAGTGCTGGTAGTATGAAGGGACAAAGAAGCTTGCTGAAAGATATCGGAATGTCATCAGATCCAGTGGCGTTGGTATGAGTTTCAAAAATCTTGCGACAGACCTCGTTGGAAATTGAAATTCGGTCCGCCATGATCTATCGCTGTAGGGTAGATTGGCTCGGTGGATGAACCAGATTGATCCATACTTTGCAATTGTCTATGACCTTCGCTGAAGAAGAAATTGAGTTCATCAGCGTTAATGGCATCTATAGATGAGCCCTTCTTTGTGTTGTTGTGGATCCCTTCTCTCCGCAGGTTACACCATAGCTTATTCGCAGATAGGTTGTGGTCAAAATGTAATTCGGCATAAGGCTTTTTAGCTGCAAAAATAAGGGAGTTAGCCCTGTCCCTCTTCCTGGTATAATCCAGCCACTGGTTGTCACCACGCACTCTGTTAGGGTTGCGTGAAAACAGGGTGTACGCCAAGTCCCTTAGTTCCACCGCTCCTTTGATTTCTTCCGTTATCCATGGTGTTTGCTTGTCGCGTATAACATATTTGATTGTATTACATTTTGCGGTACATAATCCACTTCGCGGTGTACCATTTCGTAAACCGCAAAATAATACAAACCGCGAAATGGTACACCGCGAAATGGTTGACCGCAGTTTAGCGCGAAATGACGGACAACCGTCTCTATTATTATTGGAAAGTCTCTAACGTATTATGACCCCACAGTTATGGATCAAATAATATGGAGTCCAACCTACAAAATTCAATAAAACGACATGGGAAACCTAAAATTGTAATTCAAAAGCACGAATTGAATCGTTTCAAATTGGAACTTCGGTTAGTAAACTGTTTTGAGTGTAATATTTACATAGGATTGCATAAAAATTTAAAATTGTATCGGTTTCTGAAAACCATATTATGGATCAATTTTCATATTATGGATCAAAATGTGACATATTACAGATCAGTGCATAACATCAAGAGATTTTCAACTCAATATGCTGTATTGCATGATTTGGCGAAAGTTATCAATGTGTCACATGTTACTGCAAAAAATAGCAGTGTCAGAGCTGGAAACAAGGGTAAAATGCCCATTTTTTTGTGATACTGCATTGTAGTAACTGAGACATGGACTGTTTTCGCTCCACACCAAGTTTTCCACCCATTTTGTGTCTGCTATAAAAATGAAATTTACAAACCTTGATGTTTTATTAGTTTTATCCTTAGTGCTATTGTCTGAAAATGTCGAATCCAATGCTTAAAATGGCACAAATCTACATTTTTTGGAAGTGATCCATAATCGTGGTAAACAATCATTTCCTGGCCCATATTATGGATCAGTAGTTAGAAGTGCTAATATTCGGTATTTAGAATCAACAATCAAGAAAAATGTTTTCCAAAGATGAATTCAAACTCAATCGAAACGAGCGAGCATGTTTTATGCTATAACATTTGAATGTTACCACCTGTGGGAGCTTATGGGGAAAATATGTTAGATCAAAGGGCCAGATATGAGACGATTTTTTCAAACGTTGCTTAGTTTATTGCGGGTTTTATAAATGTTTATGATTCCATGATATTTGCAGGTTTTGGGCGTAATTTACTTGAGTTTTTAGAGATTCTGACATAACTGACTCTGCTTCCATAACTATGCAATAATGGCAATTTACCCTTTTCGATTACAGTTCTGACAATAAGAAAGCTTCCCTGGAGGAAACGAAAAACTACACCACTCAGTCTTTGGCCAGCGTTGCTTACCAGATCAACACGTTGGCGTACAACTTTCTTCAGCTGATGGATCTTCAGGCCACTCAGATGGCCGAAATGGAGTCCCAGATGAATCATATATCTCAAACGGTGATGATCCACAAAGAAAAGGTAGCAAGAAGAGAGATAGGCGTCTTGACGGCCAACAAAGTCAGCACGAGGCAGTACAAGATCGTTGCACCGTTGAATCCGGAGAAGCCTATTAAGTACGTAAGGAAACCCATCGATTACGGTTTGTTGGACGAGATCGGCCACGGAATAGCACTGACCAACAACAACCAAAAGAAGCATCGCATCTCAAGTCAGGGATCCGTTCAATCCTTATCGGTGAACAATATTTCCGTTGGTCCACCTCCGACAACGAAGCCTCCAACGCCTCCCCAAATGACTCGCAGTGCTGGACATACTGGGACGCTTGGGAAGAACGCCAGCAATACCGGAACACTGGGCAAATCATCGAGAGAGTATCGTACACCACCGGTTGTTATTCCTCCGCAAGTACCATCGCATTACGCACCGAACTTCCCAGTTGGACATCCTCGGCGTACTTCTGGTTCTGGTGGCGGCGGCGGTGAACGTGGTCCAGGCTACAGCGCTCTTCCAATGCCCATGCCACCGAGTCAGATTGCAATGCACCATCCACCGCAAATAGGAATGGTACATCCGATGTCCACAACTCAGCACCAGTCTACATTCGATGAACGCAACAGTATGCCACGTGAGTATTTCGCAAGATCATTCAAATATGGGCACACTTCTTTATTGCTACTTACTTTTGCTGGTCCAAGGTTCATCCTTGAAGATACATTACGTTTTTTAATAATCAGTTTAAATTCATCCTCTTGGCTAATCTGAGAGCCCTGAAAGCACCAACATGGCTCAATCTGACACTGACGTGTATTTCCATTCCTTACAGCGCCGCCGTCTCCTCTGACCGTAACGCATGAGATGCCTGACCACGGCCACATAGGAATGCACACGCTGAGTCGAAACATGCCTCGTCCAGGGTCCCAATCGCCACCACTGCCGCCACCTCCTCCGCCAGAGGAGTCCGACCATGCCGACTTTGGCCGACCCAGGAACACTCAGAGCTTGGTGGCAGCGATCGTTCCGGACGATCAGAATCTACCTGGTTGGGTACCGAAGAACTACATCGAAAAGGTGGTCGCCATTTACGACTACTACGCCGATAAGGACGACGAGTTGAGCTTCCAGGAAAGCTCGGTGCTGTACGTGCTGAAGAAAAACGACGACGGATGGTGGGAAGGCGTCATGGATGGTGTTACGGGATTGTTCCCGGGGAATTATGTTGAACCATGCGTATAAAATATTAAGCGGTAAGTAGCGGATTATAAAGCTTTATCTTTATTTGAGTGGCGTTTCCTCTTTGGCGAGATTGATTAGATATGTTTTGATAAGTCTGTTTTTCTTTCAGATCTTTATCCGAATAATATTTAATATAATACACGTATTATAATGCTTTTTAGTTTCCTTTATATAAATTATCGATGCCCGGATATATTATAGCATTTGAATGTATTGCAGCATTAATTAAAAACCTATATCGGAATAAACGTTAGACAGTCATCAAAATCTCAGAAAGACGCTCATCGGAGTTCAAACAAATTTTTAATTGATCTTTTTAACAATAGACGAAAAGAAATCTCCCGTCCTTCCACCTTTGTGGCAATTCGACGACAGATCTTTTAATCATCGCTGGATGTGCTCTGAGTGCTGCCATAGCTGCTACGCAAACGATTGATCGAAGGCAGTTTTGGTCCCACGGGTGGACCCATGACACGGTCCGGGTTGATGAGGTTGCCTTCCGCGTCAATCGGGGGCAGCGGCGAGGGAGACCAATCCGAGCTTGAGCTTGAGCTGCCGGGGGAAGTCATTCTAAAATTGATAAAGGTTCTTGAATTAGCTGCTTGTTTTCCTAAGGGGAACTTACCCTCGTTCTCGTTGATGTATTGGAGGTAGCTTGCTGTCGTAATAATCCCCTCGACTGGCGGCCGTATAGAGGCCACTGTTATAAGTGCTAGCGTGAATCTCCTGCTGATAGAGGGCATACAGTTCCCGAAGATCCTCTGGAAGTTCTACTTTTCCCTCTGCGAAAAAGATCATTTTTATATTGGTAAATCAGTAGCATATAGCATATTTGAAATTCTATTCAAACCTTCTATAATTCTACGCTGCGTGCTTATAATATCCTCGCATAAGCGCCTTTGACGTTCCGCCCGCAAGAGTTGTAGATCTCGCCGTCGAAGTTCCGCCTGGCGAGCCAAACGTTCTGCTTGGAGAGAAACCTGTTGGAATATTTTGCCCAATTTAGTTCAGAAAATCTAATTGAGTGTTTTAGTTGAGTTCTTCTACCTTATCTGCCTCTAGCTCGTGAACCCTACATAGTAGAGATAATAATTCCCGCTCTTCATCACTGCTGATCCTTTCCGGAAGTTCCTAATTTTCATGTAAAGTTGATTAATATCATACAAAAAAGACAAAAAGTTGGAGATATTTATAAGATTAGATTAGATTGAATTGTATATTTCTTTCGACCAGTCTGATTCCGACTGCCATGTGAAGAATAGCTCGGGAAACCCAATTCGGTTTAATTGTTCCTGAACGTTGGCCAAACGTGTCCTAGAGATATCACTGAGGTATTTGTTCATTTTCACGCTGTCTTTCTCTGATAAAATGGCGACATGTTCACATCATTTTAATGGGAGAATAACATTGCAATGTAATGCTGCGCGTCTTTCTATCAGAGGAAGGACGCGTGAAGACTTAAATATCAATTTCTCTTTTGTCTCGTAAATTGTGGTATTTTTCAGTCTATAGCTCTTGAGCTTCCAATCTCCTCACTTAAAAGTTTCAAAGCTTCTGACTCAAATACTTATGAGCATCTGTTTCAGAAGCTTTCTAGCAGACGCTTTGATTCCCTCACAAGCTTTCGAGCGAAGCTTTGGAGCTTCGGTCTTAGAGGAGCTTTTGAGGTTCTTTGCTCAGCAGCTTGATAGCTTCTCCTAGAAGCATTGGAGCTTCTGTTTTAGAAGTTTTATAGATTCTGCCTCAGAGGCTTTGAAGCATTTGTCTTAGAAGCCTTGGAACTTCTGTCTCAACAGTTCTAGAAATTCCGTTAAAGAAGCTATGGAACCTTTTTCTCTGAAGCTTTGGAGCTTCTGTCAAAAAGATGCTTTGGAGCTGTTCGAGAAGCTTTGGAGCTTCTATCTCAGAATTAAAAGCTTCTGAGATAGAAGCTCCAAAGCTTCTAAAACAGAAGTTCCAAAGTCCATCCAGCAGATTTGGAGATGTTGCCCAAAAACTTTTGAGCGAACCTTTGGAGCTTCTGCCTCAGATGCATTGAGGCTTCTGTCACAGAAGCTTTCGAGATTCGTCTCAAAAAAGATGTCGAGCTTCTGTCTCAGAGAAGCTTTTGAGCTTCTGTTTCAGCAGTTTTGTAGCTTATCGCAGAAACATTGGAATTTCCGTCTCGGAAGTTTTGGGTGCTCTGTCTCAGAAGCTTCGGAGCTTCTGTCTCAAAAGCTTTGAAACTTCTGTCTCAAAAGCTTTAGAACTTCTGTCTCAGAAGCTTCGAAGCTTCACTCTCAACAGCATTGGAGCTCTCGTCTCAGAACCTCTTAAGCTTCTGTCTCAATAGCATTGGAGCTTCTATCTCAAAAGTTCTAGAGCCTCTGCTCTAGAAGCTTTGGAGCTTCTGTATACGAAGCTTTTGAACTTCTGTATTAGAGTCTTTGGAGCCTCTGTCGCAGAGGCTTTGGAGCTTCTGTCTCAGACGCTATGGAGCTTCTGTCTCAGAAGCTTTGGAGCTTCTGTCTCAAAAGCATTGCAACTTCTGTCTCAGAAGCTTTAGAGCTTCTGTCTCAGAAGCATTGGAACCTGTATATCAAAAACTTTAGAGCCTCTAGAAGCTTTTTAGTCTTAGAGGCTTTGAAGCTTCTGTTTCAGAGACTTTAGGCCTTCTGTGTCTGAAGCATTGAAACTTTTGGTACAGTTGCTTAGGATTTCTGACTCAGAAGCTTTGGATGTCTGTGTCAGAAGCTTCATAGCTGCTGTCTTTGAAGTATTAGAGTTTCTGTCTTATAAGCTTTAGAGCTTCTCTGCGAAGATTTGGAAACTTTTCCAGAATCTTCTCACCTTTTTTTCTGGTGAATTTGAGCTTTCCATAATGACGAGAATTGGTTTTTATTATACACAATGGTGTTTATACCAATACCTACTTTTTGCGAATGCCACTGATATGCGGTTATGAGCACTGTAAACGACATGTAAAACACTCAAACTCTTCAAAATACTTACATCTTCCAATGCAACTCCCCTCTTTCGGCAATCTTCCAAATCGTGCTCAGTAGCAATCCGTATCTCGCGATATCGTTTTACTTCTTTTTCTATAGCAGACAGCTCATTCCAGGCAGATCGCAGCGCAGAATTTCCCTCGGAATCGGAATCTACAACGACTGTGAATTGTTAAAATAAAAATCCCAATCATTCAAAATCCAGCACCAACTCACCATCATCCTCATCCATCCGATCGTACAACTTGCCTTGCCGGCTTTGCCAATGCGAGATCACCATATGTTGTCGTTCGGCATCCAGCTCCAAGCCCAGAAGATGACTGTCCGCCTCCAAAAGCCTTCGCCGGAGTCTCATCTGTTGCTTGAATGTTTGAACGATTTGCTCTCGGAGATATTTGAGTTCCATCTTCTTCTGCTGTTCCTCGGATGAACTGTCTTGGTCCGGTTGTTGTTGCCTTTGTAGAGCTGCTCCACTCCGCGGACGATCCGACAGCATTTTGTTCTTCAATCTGCTAACCTCTTCGCGAAGCTCAGCCACCATGCCTTGATAGTGTGCAATAGGTAGCTCGCGGTTTTCCTCCAAGATGGTTGGGTTTTGTAAGCGGGTCGTGATATGGTTGGCTCGATCTGCATAGACAAGCGTATTTTTGGTTTCATCTCGATGCTTCGCCTCAGGTGCAACATGTGCAATCATGACCGTCTTGCATCGACCGCTGAGTGCCTCTTTGAGCAATCTAGTAAGCTTGGAATCTCGGTAATTCACATATCGGGCACCGCCTGCTAAGGCGTTGATACAATTACCGAGCGCAAGTAGGCTGCGATTTATGTGAGCCCCCTCTTGAAGCCGTTTGCCACGGTTTTTGGTTTTTCGCGCCCGCTCCGATCCGGCCAGATCCGTCAGGAAAAGACGGCCTTGTTTGGTTCCGATCGGAGTCTGGTTGAGCACAGTAATACTGAGTAGAGCGTGGCTACGCGATGAGGTCTGGTTGGCGGCAGTCGGCTCCACCGTGCGTGCCTTATTTCCTTTTATGAGCAACTGGATGACTTCGAGTCGGGAAGTGGTGGATATTTCGGAGAGTCCAGTTACCAGCTGGTTACCTTTGTTATCCTGCGTTTGCCGATTAGAAATAAATTTGTGAAAATTATTCGTAATATTTAACATTTTATTTTTAAATTCTTTACATTGGCTGATTAATGCTGTATATAAAAACGTTGATTATACCGATAAATTCAGTTATTCATATAATTGTTAGAGGTGCAAATTTGAAATATTCACCATGAACGTATCGTTCTTAACAGGTATAACTTTAACTTACCTCGCGTAACTCCAGCGGACCACCTGGGTTGAGCAAGTCTCTAATTAACTCATTGTAAATTTCCAAATACGACAGTGAAATCTGTAATGAAGTTAAACATAAACGTAGGAGTGTGATTAATAGTTTACGTATGCTCTGAATTATTCTAGCTACTTTTCGGCTTATTGGCAGATTGACTACTGTTTAACCGAAATGTTTAGGAATTGGATTTTTCAGACAATTTGCAAATGAATCGAATGAAACGCGTGCGATCCGTTTTACGTTTTTATTCAAACTGATGTTGACTGTACTTTTTCTTTTTCTCTCCACACGATGCTCGCGCCAAGTGCAAGAACGACGGGGGGTCGCCTGATGGTACTCTACACGCGTCATCATACTCCCCCCGTTGAGTCCAACGGATCAACCTTTGGAAGGAAGCAAACCTTGGATACAGCTCTACGGAACTCCTTGGTATCTGCACGTACTGTGACGACTCGCACAATGCCATCATGTCCGGGGTGCGTTGCCACGATGCGTCCCATTCGCCATTGATGTGGGGGTGCGTTTTCATCCTTCAAAACGACGACATCGCCAATCTCGATCTTTGCAGTTTCGCTGTGCCACTTTGGTCTGGACTGTAAATAATGCAAATACTCACTCGACCAGCGCTTCCAAAAATGTTCCTTCATCAATTGTACGTGTTGCCAACGGTTCAATCGGCCTATCTTCTCTTCTGCATATGACGGTTCCGGAATGCTCACAGCAGATCTCCCGATGAGGAAGTGCGATGGAGTCAAAACTTCGATGTCATTCGGATCGTCCGAAACAGGAATTAACGGTCGACTGTTCAGGATTGCTTCACACTGCGCCAAAAAAGTAGTCATTTCTTCAAAGGTCAACTTCGTTTCACCGACGACACGCTACAAATGGTGTTTAATTGATTTTACTCCAACCTCCCATATACCGCCGAAGTGGGGACTACGTGGCGGGATAAAATGCCATTCGATTCCTTTCGAAATGCAGAAATCGTTCAGTTGCCGTTGATGTGTCTGGTCCTCGAACAACTTGCGTAGCTCGGCCAACTCATGATTCGCTCCCACAAACGTCGTCCCATTATCGGAATACATATTGGTGACCATACCACGTCTGCTGATAAACCGTTGCAGGGCAGCGATAAAATTTTCTGTGGTCAAATTGGAAACCAATTCAATATGGATGGCCTTCGTGGCCAAGCAAATAAACACTGCGATGTATGCCTTGTACGTTGTTTTCTTTCTACCAGTTTCTTTGAGATATACCGGTCCAGCGTAATCAACCCCGGTGTTCGAAAATACAGGTGATGGTGTAATCCGATAGTCTGGTAAGTCGCCCATGAATTGGTCAACCTGCGTTGGATTTTGCCGAAAGCAAACGTAGCATTTGGAGACAAGCTGTTTAATAAGCGTCTTCACTTTTATCGGCCAATACCGTTCCCGTACGATAGACAGCAAACCACGCTGCCCGACATGGAAATGATCGGTATGGAGTTGGCGCACAAGTATTTGGGTCACGTGATGCTTTTCAGGTAACATGATTTGGTGTTTGCCGTCGTAGGGGATCGAAGAGTATTTAAGACGTCCGCCAACCCTAATTAATCCATCCTTGTCGATGAATGGAGCCAAACCACGATATTGCTTCAAAGTCTTCTTACCTTCTTTCGGGGCGTGGAGCAGGTCGTAAAACGTTTCCCTCTGCACAAGCATCATGATAATTTGGGTTGCCTTGGTGATTTCTTGCGTTTGAAGCTCGGAAGTGTCACGTTTCTTCTTACGTACATTTTTTATGAACCGCAACACATAAGCCCAAGCTCGTTGTAGTCGTCGAAAGCTGCTCATACGTGTCAAATCGATTTGAGGTTTTTGTCGCACGGAGGTGGCGACTACTGTTGGTTTCAATTCCGGCAATTCGTCGTCATCCAAGCAAATGGTGTCCTCATTAGCTGAACAATTTGGCTGCCACAAAGCCGATGCACCTTTGAACCACTTTTCTTCTGTTAGCAGTTCCGCTGGTAGCAACCACGTGAAATAATATCTGCTGGGTTGTCCTGAGATCGCACATAGCACCACTTGTAGTCCTGCGTCAATTCGTGCACAGTGGCGACACGATTTGCAACAAACTGGTTCAAAGCAAGCGGTGATTTTGCAAACCAGCTCAAACATACTTGTGAGTCTGTGTAAAGTGTCACATTGGAAAAGGGAATTTTCATTGCAGCAGCTGTTTTTTCAACCAGACGTGCCAGAAGAAGTGTTCCGCACAATTCCAGCCGAGGAATGGTCATTGGCTTCAAGGGAGCCACTCTTGATTTGCTGCACACGAGTTCGACGTCCACTGATCCATCTGGAGAAATACACTTAGTGTACAAAACTGCTCCATACGCACGCTTGGAAGCGTCCGAAAATCCGTGGAGCTCTACTGCCGCCGCTCCGCGTGTAATAACACATCGCTTCTTCCGCAGCTCGTTCATCAACGGCAGCTGCTCCTGGAATGTAGTCCACAGGTTGTATTGCTCCTCCGGTAGTTCATTGTCCCAGCTCAACTTCAATCTCCACAAATCTTGCATCAGCAATTTTGTCGTCGTTGTCACAGGACCAAGATAGCCACATGGATCGAAAAGCTGTCCGATAGCAGAAAGCACGCTGCGTTTGGTTGGTATTGCATTCGTTACCTTGCCGTGAAGAGGACTCACATTAAAGGTGAAAAAGTCGTCGTTCGGATTCCAAATGACGCCAAGAGTTTTGATAACGCTGTTGATATCGGCGTCCTCGAAGTCGAAAAGTGTTTCTTGGAGTTCAGGCGGAATGATTTTACGGACCACCTCGCTGTTGGTGCAAAATTTATGGATTCCAAAGCCTCCTCGTCGCAGTAGCTCAGTGAGTTGCTGGTAGATTGCAATCACCTCTTGCTCACTGTTACCTCCGGTGAGGAAGTCATCGATGTAGCTATTTTCTTCAATGACTTTGGATCCATGTGGTAATTCGCTTGCTTCATCTTTCGCCAATTGTATCAACGTGCGCGTTGCCAGATAGGGTGCACTGGCGCAACCGTACGTAACCGTTGTTAATTCAAACGTGGCTATTTCATTATTGGTGTCAAGCCACAGGATACGCTGATATTTTCGATCGTCTTCATGAATACGTACCTGACGGTACATCTTCGGGATGTCTGCTGTCAGGACTACAGGATAGGAACAGAACCGCAGCAGTATTGTGACGAGATCGTTTTGAACTGTTGGGCCCACAGCTAGGGCGTCGTTCAATGAAATGCCAGACGTTGTTTTCGCCGATGCGTCGAATACTACACGGATTTTTGTAGTAGAACTCGATTCCTTGTAAACTGCGTGGTGCGGAAGAAAGTAGCAATCCTCGGGATTGTGCTGAACTTGAATCATATGCCCCAGTGTCTGGTATTCGGTCATGAACTCAGTGTAGCGCCTTTTCTTCTCGTTGTTGGCAAACGATCGTAGTAGCCGTTTGAATCGTGTCCTAGCCATTTCCAAGGAGTCGCCAAGTTGACTCTTGTTTTCATTGAAAGGAAGTTTGACGATGTACCGACCTGTTTCATCTCGGGAAAATGTTTCCTCATAGTGCTTTTCGATGGCTTGTTCCGCTGGCGTTAATGGTGATGCTTCGTTGCAACTCTCAATTTCCCAAAATTTGACAAGAGTGCGATTCAATTGCTCATCCGTAATATTCAACTGGCAGACGCTACGAGAGGGACCGTTTTGGTTTACCTTGACTGGCCCGCTGACAACCCATCCTAAGTCGGTCTCGATCAACATAGGCGACCCTTCAGCTAGATTCATCCGTCCGTTTTTGAGAAGCTCGAAAAACAGTTCAGCGCCGATGATCATTTGAATTTCATCAGGAATATGGAACAATGGATCTGCCAAGGCTATGTTAGTGGGTATTGACAAGGAATGGATATCCACCTTCATTGTCGGCAAATTAGCAGTAACTGTCGGTACGACCAAGAAGTCCAGAACCGCATCAAATGAACTGACACGTGACAGGATCTTGGTACGGAGCTTATGCTTGATTCGAGTCTCAGCGTTGTTAACTCCGGTTATCGGAATGTTCACGCTCTCCATGGGGATGTTCAGCTTCGTTGCCAACGCCTTGCTGATGAGATTTGAGTCCGAACCAGAATCCAACAAAGCTCGGCATAGTACACTTCTGTTGTTGGAATCCAGAACAAGCACTTCTGCTGTCGAAAGGAGAACTTGTTTCGGCATGGTCGTCTTGGCACAGTTAACTGATCCTGGTATTTCTTCAGCATCCTCACGATGTTCTTCTGCAACTGCTGGTGCTTCTGCGTCAGCTTGGTTTACTTGAAGTTGATTGACTGTCGATTTGCCTTCATGTAGGAGACTGTGATGTTTACGCTTGCATGTTTTGCAGGTCCTCTCCGAATTGCAATCACCGGTACCGTGACCACGTCGCAGGCAATTAAAGCAGAGGCCGGCTTGCTTTACTTTAGCGTAGCGGTCGTTCACTGTAAGGCTTTCAAATACGTCGCACTTGTAGATTACATGCTCACCGTTGCAACATGCACACCATTCGTTGGATTGGGAAGTTTGCGCAAAGTTTCTGCCTGGAGTAAGTTTCAGGTCGGATTGTTTGCCTCTCTGTTTCGATGGAATTGATGACGCTGCTTCGGTGTAACTTCTCATCTTCTGTAGGATGCGACTTCGCTCTCGAAGGAAGTCAACCATATCCGGGTACGTTGGTAGGTCATCCGATGGTATTTGTGATTCCCACAATTTCCTGGTTTCCTTATCCAAGCGTTTCGCCACTACATTGATTAGGATCATCTCGGAGAGTCCTTCAACTGGTAACGATCGGTTCTTCAAAGCGTCGACATGTTTCAAACAATTATCAAGCAAGTTCCGCAACTCAGTGCCGTTCTCACTCGTCATCTTGGGTAACGTGAGTAGAGCGTCTATGTGTGTATCGATAATTAGTCGCTCGTCCTCGTAGGTTTCCTCAAGCATTCTCCACGCTGAATCGTAGTCGTTGTTGTTGATTACGTCTTGGTCGATTTTACCAGCAGCACTTCCAGTAAGCGAGTTCTTCAAGTGGTACAGTTTTATTGCTGGGGATTCATGTGGATACCTGTTCATTATGGTTTTGAACATACACTTGAATGAATACCAATTCTCGAGGCTGCCGTCGAATGTCGGCAATGGTACTGGCAAGTGAGGCATCGAGTTGTTCATTACCACAGGCTGCTGCGGCACGAAAGCAGGGGCTAATACATTCATCGTGCTGCGTTGTTTTTCCTCTTCCGCCGCATTCAACTTCGCGATTTCTGTTTGGATGTACACAAAGAGCTCATTGTGCAGCTCCTCAGACCGGAAATGGTTTTCCCTGTGTTCATCTCGCTGATTTCGTGGTACCAGGTCGCATATTTCGATGAACGTTCGCTGCAGTTCTTCGTTGCACTGACGAAGCGTCTCGAGTTGTAGCTTGAACCAATGAATATTGACGACGTTCTTCTCCAATCCCTCGCGGATCCGGAACATCCTTTCCTTCGCAAATTCGCGGCGATCCAAGATTCGTTCCAGTTGTTTCGCCATTTCCTTTTTAGCTTGCTCTTGTTTTTGCTGCTGCACCGACACGTAAATTGATGACGGTGTACCGCTTAAAACATCCAGGATTTTCCTCGGGGTTTTACTCCGTTTCGGATGAGGAGTTTCTTCAGTCATTAGACCAACACTTCACTGAATACAAACGGTTAAAGTTTGTTCGAAGTCTTTCACTTGTTTTTCACTCTGCGTTCAACACGTTTGAACACGTTCTGTGCACGCACAAACACACTGTTCGTTGCGTCGTTCGGCGTCGTTGCCGATCGGATTTTCCACACGGTGGAAATCAATGAACTCTCGCGAATTCGACCGGAATTTCACCACAAATTAACGAAAAACCCATCACAGAATGTTCATCTGGCTCGAATGGACCAAAATGTTTAACCGAAATGTTTAGGAATTGGATTTTTCAGACAATTTGCAAATGAATCGAATGAAACGCGTGCGATCCGTTTTACGTTTTTATTCAAACTGATGTTGACTGTACTTTTTCTTTTTCTCTCCACACGATGCTCGCGCCAAGCGCAAGAACGACGGGGGGTCGCCTGATGGTACTCTACACGCGTCATCAACTACTTATAACATTTATATCATTTTTAATCACTAATAAACTACAAATCCAAGTTTTTAGATTCTACAATTATCCATGAAATACTTTTGAAGCAGTAATCATACTTGATAAAATATGCAATTGAGGAATCTTCGAGAGAGATTTTGAAAGAAAAGTAGATGTATACCGCTGGAGGATTTCAAAGAAATATGAATTGTGTTACCTACAGGAATTATACACAAAATGTTAAGTTAAACATTGAAAAGCCACTATAGACATCGCTAGATGAATGTCCGACAAAAATCCTGTAGAAATCGCTAGAGGAAGGAATCTCTATAGGAATGTTTAAAAGTTTTCAGAAAATCGCTGGAGTAAATGTTAGGAAAAATATTTGGAATTTCCTGAACAATTCTTTTAGCAATTCTGATCCCGGGATTTCCCAGGACAAGCATCAATTTTTGTTTCGAATCCCGGGACAAGCAAAATGACCGGAAAATGGACACTCTAACCAGGTAGAATTCCTTAAAGAATTTCCGGATTCGTTCGTAGAAGGATTCCATCAGGGATTCCTCTAAAACCTATTCAGTAATTTCTCCAGATGCTCATTAAAAATTTCTTCAGAAATATAATCCAAGGTTATCTCCCTGACTTCTAGAGTTTTTTTTTCAGGGATTTATCCTGAAATTGATCTCGTTGTTCCAACATTGTACTTTGACTTCCACCTAAAATATCTCAAGGTTTATTCCAAAATTACAAAAGAAGTTCCTCCAAGAAATCCTTCAGAAATACTTCTAGGAGCCTCCTAGAAAAAAAGCATATAAGAATCCCTGAAGAATTTTTTCAAAGAACATTGCTAGATGCTAGAATTCCTGCAAGGATTTTGAAAGGATTCATGAAGAAAACATTAGAGATTTTAGCGGAAAACACAGAAAAATTTGTTCCTATTGGAAACAATAAAGATTCCTTAGTGAATTTTCAAAACCCATATATGTTTTCCTTGAAGGCAAGAATTCATGCATCTATATTTGGAAAATATCTTCGAAAAATCACTGAATAAATCTCAGCAACGATTTAAGAATGAATGTGTGAAAATATTCCTGAAACATCACATCACTGTCCAAAATAATGGAGGAATCAATTCTTGAACAAATCCCTGGATGAATTATCAACATCTCTTTTGAAAACCTGCGCATATTTCTCCAATGTTCAAATTTTTAGAGGAACCTTAAAGCTTATTTCTCCCGGGAATCCACTAGAAACTCCTGCAGGAATTCGTCCAAGGATTCCTTCACGATTTTTTACGATAATACTTCCGAAGATTCCTTAACGAAATCCTCTTCCAGGAATTCTACCGAAGTTCCTCCGATATGTCTTACAGGATTTCCTCCGGGGATTTCTTTCAAAAATTTCTTCGAGGATTTGTTGCAGGAAGTCCTCCAGGAAACCTTACGAGTATTTCCATCAGAAATTACTCCGTGGATTTCATCCAGGAATTTCTCTGAGGATTTCCTGCAGCAATCCCTTCTGAGCTTCTTCCCGGGATTTCCTCCAAAAAAAATCTCCGGGGACTTTCTCCAGGAATTCCTTTGAAATTTTCCTCCGGAAATTTGGTCCAGGAATTTCATTGGGGATTTATTCCAGAAGTTCGTTAAGAAATTCCTCCGTGGATTTTCTCCAGAAATTCCTTCGGAGATTATCTCAGAGATTTTATCTGAAGATTTCCTCAAGAAATTTCTCTAGGGATTTGCACCAGGAATTTCTCCGGAGATTTTCTCCAGGAATTCTTCCTGGGGATTTCCTACAAAAATTAATCCGAGTATTTGCTCCAAAGATTCCTCATGTGATATTCCACAAAAACTCATCCAGAGATTTGCTCTAGGAATTTCTGCGAGCATTACGTCCAGGAATTCCTCTGGGGATTTCGTCGAAAAATTCTTCCATGGATTTCATTAGGAAATTCCTCCAAGGATTTTTTTCAGAGAATTCATATGAAGATTTACTCCAGGAATTTCTCTGGAGATTTAAACCAGGAATTTATCTGAAGATTTACTCCAGGATTCTTCCCAGGTATCCTCTAAGAACAACTCCTAAAATTTTCTCCAGGAATTCTTCATGAAGAATTTTTTAGAAGATTTCATCCAGAAACTCCTTTGGCGATTTACTCCAAGAATTAAACCAGGGATTTCCTTCAGGGATTTCTCAGGGGATTTTCTCCAGAAATTCCTCCGGAGGTTTTTCCAAGTATTAGTAGTTAGTCCGTACGTGTCCAGTTTATAATCGTCCAGAAATACAGCGTTCGTTCAAAGTTCAAATGAATAGTTTACAGTACAGTAGGTACATAATCAGAATCGGTAATTGAAACTAAGTTGCAATAAAATAAAGCAATAATACAGAAAACTTTGTGTAAAAGTTCTCCGTCAAATAAACGTTGTATTGTAATCCAATAAATTCGTGTAGTCAGTATTACCACAGTTCCCATTATGACCGCGACTATTCAACGTGTCCGACAGATTCCGACTACCTTGTGCTAATTTAATGCAATTAATTTGTGCATTTTAAAAAACTTAAAATTCAGAAGGTAGCTTATTTGTAGATTAAATAACCCATTTTAGTATGGCTGGATAGAACCATCCATTCAGGAGTTGAAACTGATTTTTATTACAATACTTAACCCAATGAACAATAGTTGTCTTATTTAGTATCACCATCTGTTTCAATATTCAAAAAGACGAAAGTACTGTAGTATTATCTCTAGGAGTTGTACCAGGAATTTCACTAAAGATTTCTTCAGGTATTCCAACAGACTACTCTAGGCATTTCTCGAAGAACTCTACCAGGGATTCGTCAGAAGTTCCACGAGGGATTCCTTCAGGAATTTCACCAGAGATTAAAAATTTGCAGTGCTCCATCATAATCAAAAAGTGCACCACAATAAATTGAGTACCTAATGTACCTATAAAATATAGAATATGCTACATATAAAAGCCAAAATGTTCAATAAATGGCTGAAATTGTACAGGTAAAACAAGAAATTTTCTGATTTAAAATGAAAATGGTACCATTGCATACATTAATTTACGCACCATAAAATTTAGCATTCTTTAAAATCGAGAAATGTATCCACAGTTTATACACCGATGCTTTGTATTTAAATCTGATTTACTGTTTACTGTACTCAAAATCATATCATCACTGGATACCACTATACATCAATTCATCATATTGTTCCATAAAGAGTCGGCAATACGTTGAATCATAAAATATGTCAGTTTTAATTGTATATCATAAAGTGGCAGGATTTTTTTTTCGATATTCTTCCTAGAATTTCTCATGAGATTCCTCAGATATATATTTTTTAAGAATGCATCTGGTTATTCCTCCTAGGACTCTTTCAACAGATTCGGCAGGAATTCCTCCAAGGAATCTCAGAAAAATTCTTCTTCTGAAGAGAAGTTTTTGGTGGAATCCATTGAAAAAATCCTAGAGGGATCTCAAAAATTCCTGATGGAAATTGTAGTGGATTTCCTGTAGGAATTCTTGAGGAAAATACTGCAGGTACACATGGAAGAAACCATAGAAAAAATCATGCAAGTTTGCTTGTAGAATTTCCTTGGAGAAATCGATGCAGGGATTATTAGAAGAGTTGATTTATGAATCCTTAAATTCACCAAAAAATCATACAAGGAAAACATTGGATTAATATGTCCATGAAGTATGAGTGAAATATTCACTTGAGAATTGTATGGATGAATCTTTTGAGGCGTTCCTGGCAGAAACCAAGAAGATATTCCTGAAAGGTTCCTTAGAGAAGAATGACGAGGACGAGTCTCACCGGTATACAGCAGGAACCCTGGACGAAATTCCTAATAGATTGCATGGAATGAATTTGCTGCAGAGTTTGCATAGAAATTTCCTAGAATTTTCATGCTTTGTCTATTTCAATCTGGGTGAAAAATCATAAATTTTGAGCTGTAAATGATGATATTATGTGATGTTCTGAAAATGAGCAATGTTCAAAATGGCGTCAAAATCCAAGATGGCTGCCAGACGCTTTCACTCAAAATGATACTCCTATGCTTCACTCGACTCTGCAAGAAAGAACCAACCATTGAAAACTTATCGTTTGAATTGATTGCGCCAGTATATAACGTTAAAATCCTTAGCGGACTTTGGGGCAAGTGTGCCACCCCTGCTTTTTATAAAAACTACAAAATATATTTTATCTTTGAGCTTAACAATATGTTCCCTCATAGTTCACAATACAATGATCAAAATAGGATGAAAATTGCTCTATTTTTCACGTATTCACATCGACTTTTGTAAAAACAACCAAATTTCAGTAGATTCTTATAAAATTTCGTTGTTTTTAAATAGCATGGTGAAAGGTAAATTATTAACAGATTATTCTAACGTACTGCACATCGTGAAACTATTCAAATGTGTAAGTTATTGTGGCATTTGAATGAAAAAAGTATATACTTTTACATACGAAATCCAGTTTGTTTGAAATCTATACTTGTTGGGGCAAGTGTGCCACCTATATGGTAAACGAAGATTGTTGGAGTGAAATTTATGAAAATGTTAACATCATCAACAATATCATAATAATAAACCAAAATGTGCCTGAGCATTAAGGATTCTCCCTTTTAAATAATTTATTTCTCATAAACAAAAGTTTATTCTCAACATTCGTCTATATGAGTTAATTTCACGATGTATCTCGTTTTTTTTTGACCCAGCACACAGGTGGTTATCGCCTGGCTGTTAAAAATAAATTTTCTGAGATAGTAGAAAATAAATTTGATTTATTTGATTTTCGTTTGTCCAAACAGTTATGCCTTTATCGACTGAAATGGGCACTTTCCCCGTTATCTGGATCTCGTTCATCTATCATTGAAGCCTCTCACAGCAGGCCAGGAGTTTAATGCCCAAACGATGCACCGTTCAGAGACCGTTACCATGGCGCAAATGGACATTGACCTACTACCATCAACGAAAGTGTAGCTGTTTCAAGTTCCCTTGAAAAGCGTTGGTGGCACAAAGGCTGTTCATAATGGGGTGTAAAAGTATTTAAGGGTTGGATTATAAAATCGTGCTGTGCGGTGCCCTATTAGTTCGAGCTGATGAGAACAGACCATGCGACTCCATTCCAGAACCGATGAAAGAAATGGAAACCATGGGATGGCATTGTTTGTTTTACGATTTGGAATGAATTGACCCGTTAAGGCCAGGCATCAAAATTATCAGATAGACGATGATACTATCATCTATCTGATAGACAACTGATACTATCAGTTCAGCCAGATGATACTATCACTTCTTGTCTATCTCTGATAGTATCACTGAGAGAACGGTTTCTATCAGAGATAGAGGATAGAGAGATAGTATCCCTATCCCAAAAATTTCTCATCATGATACTATCAGTTGTACATCTCTCAATTAATAATGATAGAGGTTCTATCTCTATCAATTGATAATATTATAGAATAAAAATTGTTGGACTATGGGCATAGAAAATTAACTAAATTCCATATTTAGCGGCTTCAGGAGTGTAAGAATTGTTGGAATCCCATGCAATATGAGTATTTTCGGAACAGGCGCGACGAGAGGATGACGAAAATCGATGTCCGACGCCATTTTGAAATCCAAGATGGCGGCCTGCGGATTAGTGAAATCATTGGAAACCCATGCAATATGGGTATTTTTGGAACGGGCACGACGAGGGGATGACGAAAATCGATGTCCGACGCCATTTTGAAATACAAGATGGCGGCCTCCGGATTAGTGAAATCATTGGAAACCCATGCAATATGGGTATTTTCGGAACGGGCACGACGAGGGGATGACGAAAACCGATGTCCGACGCCATTTTGAAATACAAGATGGCGGCCTCCGGATTAGTGAAATCATTGGAAACCCATGCAATATGGGTATTTTTGGAACGGGCACGACGAGGGGATGACGAAAATCGATGTCCGATGCCATTTTGAAATCCAAGATGGCGGCCTGCAGATCAGTGAAATCATTGGAAACCCATGCAATATGGGTATTTTCGGAACGGACACGACGAGGGGATGACGAAAACCGATGTCCGACGCCATTTTGAAATCCAAGATGGCGGCCTGCAGATTAGTGAAATCATTGGAAAACCATGCAATATGGGTATTTTCGGAACGGGCACGACGAGGGGATGACGAAAACCGATGTCCGACGCCATTTTGGAATCCAAGATGGCGGCCTGCAGATTAGTGAAATCATTGGAAAACCATGCAATATGGGTATTTTCGGAACGGGCGCGACGAGGGGATGACGAAAATCGATGTCCGACGCCATTTTGAAATACAAGATGGCGGCCTCCGGATTAGTGAAATCATTGGAAACCCATGCAATATGGGTATTTTCGGAACGGGCACGACGAGGGGATGACGAAAATCGATGTCCGACGCCATTTTGAAATCCAAGATGGCGGCCTGCAGATTAGTGAAATCATTGGAAAACCATGCAATATGGGTATTTTCGGAACGGGCACGACGAGGGGATGACGAAAACCGATGTCCGACGCCATTTTGGAATCCAAGATGGCGGCCTGCAGATTAGTGAAATCATTGGAAACCCATGCAATATGGGTATTTTCGGAACGGGCGCGACGAGGGGATGACGAAAATCGATGTCCGACGCCATTTTGAAATCCAAGATGGCGGCCTGCAGATCAGTGAAATCATTGGAAACCCATGCAATATGGGTATTTTCGGAACGGGCACGACGAGGGGATGACGAAAACCGATGTCCGACGCCATTTTGGAATCCAAGATGGCGGCCTGCAGATTAGTGAAATCATTGGAAAACCATGCAATATGGGTATTTTCGGAACGGGCACGACGAGGGGATGACGAAAACCGATGTCCGACGCCATTTTGGAATCCAAGATGGCGGCCTGCAGATTAGTGAAATCATTGGAAAACCATGCAATATGGGTATTTTCGGAACGGGCGCGACGAGGGGATGACGAAAATCGATGTCCGACGCTATTTTGAAATACAAGATGGCGGCCTCCGGATTAGTGAAATCATTGGAAACCCATGCAATATGGGTATTTTCGGAACGGGCACGACGAGGGGATGACGAAAATCGATGTCCGACGCCATTTTGAAATCCAAGATGGCGGCCTGCAGATTAGTGAAATCATTGGAAAACCATGCAATATGGGTATTTTCGGAACGGGCACGACGAGGGGATGACGAAAACCGATGTCCGACGCCATTTTGGAATCCAAGATGGCGGCCTGCAGATTAGTGAAATCATTGGAAACCCATGCAATATGGGTATTTTCGGAACGGGCGCGACGAGGGGATGACGAAAATCGATGTCCGACATCATTTTGAAATCCAAGATGGCGGCCTGCAGATCAGTGAAATCATTGGAAACCCATGCAATATGGGTATTTTCGGAACGGGCACGACGAGGGGATGACGAAAACCGATGTCCGACGCCATTTTGGAATCCAAGATGGCGGCCTGCAGATTAGTGAAATCATTGGAAAACCATGCAATATGGGTATTTTCGGAACGGGCGCGACGAGGGGATGACGAAAATCGATGTCCGACGCCATTTTGAAATACAAGATGGCGGCCTGCAGATTAGTGAAATCATTGGAAACCCATGCAATATGGGTATTTTCGGAACGGGCACGACGAGGGGATGACGAAAATCGATGTCCGACGCCATTTTGAAATCCAAGATGGCGGCCTGCAGATCAGTGAAATCATTGGAAACCCATGCAATATGGGTATTTTCGGAACGGGCACGACGAGGGGATGACGAAAACCGATGTCCGACGCCATTTTGGAATCCAAGATGGCGGCCTGCAGATTAGTGAAATCATTGGAAAACCATGCAATATGGGTATTTTCGGAACGGGCGCGACGAGGGGATGACGAAAATCGATGTCCGACGCCATTTTGAAATACAAGATGGCGGCCTGCAGATTAGTGAAATCATTGGAAACCCATGCAATATGGGTATTTTCGGAACGGGCACGACGAGGGGATGACGAAAATCGATGTCCGACGCCATTTTGAAATACAAGATGGCGGCCTGCAGATTAGTGAAATCATTGGAAACCCATGCAATATGGGTATTTTCGGAACGGGCACGACGAGGGGATAACGAAAACCGATGTCCGACGCCATTTTGAAATCCAAGATGGCGGCCTCCGGATTAGTGAAATCATTGGAAAACCATGCAATATGGGTATTTTCGGAACGGGCACGACGAGGGGATGACGAAAACCGATGTCCGACGCCATTTTGGAATCCAAGATGGCGGCCTGCAGATTAGTGAAATCATTGGAAACCAATGCAATATGGGTATTTTCGGAACGGGCGCGACGAGGGGATGACGAAAATCGATGTCCGACGCCATTTTGAAATCCAAGATGGCGGCCTCCGGATTAGTGAAATCATTGGAAACCCATGCAATATGGGTATTTTCGGAACGGGCACGACGAGGGGATGACGAAAACCGATGTCCGACGCCATTTTGAAATCCAAGATGGCGGCCTCCGGATTAGTGAAATCATTGCAAACCCATGCAATATGGGTATTTTCGGAACGGGCACGACGAGGGGATGACGAAAATCGATGTCCGACGCCATTTTGAAATCCAAGATGGTGGCCTCTGGATAAGTGAAATCATTGGAAACCCATGCAATATGAGTACAGTGGGATTCCGTTTTTGGCATGCTCCATTTTATGCTCCCCCCGATTTGTGCAACAAAATGGATCCGTTTTTGGCAACATTTTTAAATACCACTGAAATTTGTATTTTTTTTGTAAATATCATTGTGTCTGTTGCTTTAGTCATTTGAAAAGCAAGTCAACTACTCACTGACTACATTCCAGAGCTCAATTTTCTCGATATTCCCCCAAATCTTACTAACCACTGAGGGCTCTCGTACGCGCCTATTTACTTCGGGATGGTCATTGGTCATGTATTCGCAGCGTTTTATGAGGCCATAAATCTCCACAAGTATCTCAACTAGAGAACAGTTATTTTTTCTTAGGCATTTATACTGAGTGACCAGCCTACTTGAGTCTGCCAGTAAGTCATACACTTATTAAAACCGCTTTGCTTGAACAAAGCACAAGCACTGACAAAAGAGCCACAGAAAGTCTATGACTCATACAGAGCTATAAATTTCGTCTCACCTTCCTAGTTCACTATTGTTATTATTATGGAATTGCATACATTGCGTATATAAAAACACCACTGTAAGAGAAACAAATAAAACATAATGTCGTGTATCATAAGTTTCAAGGAATTTCATGAAATAAATTGCGTTATTCTAAAGAATTGCAAAAGTGTCAACATAAAATCCAAAAAACCGTCTACATATTTTACTAAATTGTATTTCATTTTTCAAGAATTACAATGTGCCTTTTAATATTGCTGTGTGCGTTTGAAATGCAAATATCAAATGCGGGAACACCAAATGCGGTAAGATTTTTCACAAGAAATGCGATGTCAAAGATATATTTTTCTTGCTTGGGCGGTGGTGATTTATACAATCGTTGCTGGGTGTCCTTTGATTGTTTCGTGTTACCGCATTTGGAGGACGTTTAGTCAGGATTTGCATCTCAAATTCAAACAGCAATACCATTGCCATGATGACAAATGCGACCACAGTGCAAACAACACTTTATTCTGAATACAGTGAAACCTCCATGAGTCGATGCTCCATGACTCGATATCGACTCATGGAACCATACTGAAAACAAAATTTCATGGTTACTATGATGGTCCCCTCAATCAGCTTTCCAAAGCATTTGTTTCTACTTCTCGATATTTCCATGAGTCGATAGTCCCTACAGATATCGAATCATGGAGGTTTCACTGTATTATCACTAAACCGTGCGATAAATACGCTTGAGATTGTTTAAACTTTGTCTGTGGTATTAGTGTGTAAATTGATCTTTCTGCGTCAGCTATCTAGAACTACTTTCCCGCTTTGTTAGGAATTCTGTAAGACGTTAGATTGGTTAAAAGACGATCCAACATTGTATACAAGTTTTTTTGAACAAGGATATGGGCCTCATAAGATAATCATTATGTTTTAACGAGCTGGGTCAATAAGTTTCGTAACTATACTCCGAAGAATCCGGAGATTCGTGGTTTTAGGGGACTTCTCAGATATTTCAACGTATTCTTGAGGATTTCTGCAAATTCTTATCGGAAACTGAGGGTTTCTTGCAGGATCTTGAGATTGTATAAATGATTATTGGATATAATGTCCAAAATATGGTGATTCCTAACAAACTCTTAAGATTTCTAAAGCTTCCTGTGAATTCCTAGTACGATAATGTGGATTTCTAGTGGCATTTTGAGTATTTATTGCGAAATTTTGAGGATTTTTAAAAGGTTTCCAGAGAAATTTGGACAGTGCAATTGCTAAAATTATAAGCTTTCAAAATTTTCAATCAGAGAATTTAAGAATTTTCAGCAATATAGCATTAAAATCTTAAGCGAGATCCTGAGAATTCTAGGCGGAATCATGCGGATTCCTCGCAAGATGCTTCAGAGTTCAAACGTGATCCTGTAGATTCCTTACGAGCACCCGAAGATTCTTATCAGGCTCTTCAGGTTTCATAGCAGGATTCTGTGGATTCTCGTTGATTTCATACGTTAGTTTTATAACATATATCATGCTCAATCAAAACTTATATCAAATAAACATGATAATATGCTTGTTTGTGTATTCTGCAAAATTACATGCCTTATTTTGTTAAATTTTACGCTAGGGCCTAAAAAATGAACAGTTTTTCAAAGTTCATTAAATAATAAAATCATTCAGTTTTGAAATAGTCAGCGCCATTGTTTTATAAGTACGTCTCTGTAAAAATATTAAAATACATTTCATTTATAGTATTCTTACACAGTTTTAAGGAAATGTACAGTTAATGAATAAAGGTCATTTATGCGATTATTGATTTTACATGACCCTCACATACAAATAGTGTGCACAAAGCTACTAAAATAATAATTGAAGAAATTTACGTGGTAAAAAGTATGTAGGACGTTTGTCACATTTAACATTACAGGGATTCATTACATAGTCCTTCTCAACGGAAATATGCTTCGAAGTGAACCGTTCCGAAGTCTCGATGCCGTATGGTTCCATAAGGATGATGTAATAACACTTTAATGATGTTTTCAAAACTAAGAACTAAAAACTAAAATAAAAAAAATGGGTTCCGATTTTGGAACGGTTTCCTTTTAGGCAACTAAAAATTTCGACTTCGTTGCCAAAAACGGAATCCCACTGTACTTTCGGAACGGGCGCGACGAAGGGATGACGAAAATCGTCGGACATCGATTTTCGTCATTCCCTCGTCGCGCGTTCCGAAAATACCCATATTGCATGGGTATCTTATGATTTTACTAACCCGGAGGCCGCCATCTTGGATTTCAAAATGGCGTAGGGCATCGATTTTCGTCATCCCCTCGTTGTGCCCGTTCCGAAAATACCCATATTGCATGGGTTTGCAATGATTTCACTAATCCGGAGGCCGCCATCTTGGATTTCAAAATGGCGCCGGACATCGATTTTCGTCATCCCTCGTCGCGCCCGTTCCGAAAATACCCATATTGCATTGGTTTCCAATGATTTCACTTATCCGGAGGCCGCCATCTTGGATTTCAAAATGGCGTCGGACATCGATTTTCGTCATCTTCTCGTCGCGCCCGTTCCGAAAATACCCATATTGCATGGGTTTCCAATGATTTCACTAATCCGGAGGCCGCCATCTTGGATTTCAAAATGGCGCCGGACATCGATTTTCGTCATCCCCTCATCGTGCCCGTTCCGAAAATACCCATATTGCATGGGTTTCCAATGATTTCACTAATCCGGAGGCCGCCATCTTGGATTTCAAAATGGCGCCGGACATCGATTTTCGTCATCCCCTCATCGTGCCCGTTCCGAAAATACCCATATTGCATGGGTTTCCAATGATTTCACTAATCCGGAGGCCGCCATCTTGGATTTCAAAATGGCGCCGGACATCGATTTTCGTCATCCCTCGTCGCGCCCGTTCCGAAAATACACATATTGCATTGGTTTCTAATGATTTCACTAATCCGGAGGCCGCCATCTTGGATTTCAAAATGGCACCGGACATCGATTCTCGTCATCCCCTCATCGTGCCCGTTCCGAAAATACCCATATTGCATGGGTTTCCAATGATTTCACTAATCCGGAGGCCGCCATCTTGGATTTCAAAATGGCGCCGGACATCGATTTTCGTCATCCCCTCATCGTGCCCGTTCCGAAAATACCCATATTGCATGGGTTTCCAATGATTTCACTAATCCGGAGGCCGCCATCTTGGATTTCAAAATGGCGCCGGACATCGATTTTCGTCATCCCCTCATCGTGCCCGTTCCGAAAATACCCATATTGCATGGGTTTCCAATGATTTCACTAATCCGGAGGCCGCCATCTTGGATTTCAAAATGGCGCCGGACATCGATTTTCGTCATCCCTCGTCGCGCCCGTTCCGAAAATACACATATTGCATTGGTTTCTAATGATTTCACTAATCCGGAGGCCGCCATCTTGGATTTCAAAATGGCGTCGGACATCGATTTTCGTCATCTTCTCGTCGCGCCCGTTCCGAAAATACCCATATTGCATGGGTTTCCAATGATTTCACTAATCCGGAGGCCGCCATCTTGGATTTCAAAATGGCACCGGACATCGATTCTCGTCATCCCCTCATCGTGCCCGTTCCGAAAATACCCATATTGCATGGGTTTCCAATGATTTCACTAATCCGGAGGCCGCCATCTTGGATTTCAAAATGGCGCCGGACATCGATTTTCGTCATCCCCTCATCGTGCCCGTTCCGAAAATACCCATATTGCATGGGTTTCCAATGATTTCACTAATCCGGAGGCCGCCATCTTGGATTTCAAAATGGCGCCGGACATCGATTTTCGTCATCCCCTCATCGTGCCCGTTCCGAAAATACCCATATTGCATGGGTTTCCAATGATTTCACTAATCCGGAGGCCGCCATCTTGGATTTCAAAATGGCGCCGGACATCGATTTTCGTCATCCCTCGTCGCGCCCGTTCCGAAAATACACATATTGCATTGGTTTCTAATGATTTCACTAATCCGGAGGCCGCCATCTTGGATTTCAAAATGGCGTCGGACATCGATTTTCGTCATCTTCTCGTCGCGCCCGTTCCGAAAATACCCATATTGCATGGGTTTCCAATGATTTCACTAATCCGGAGGCCGCCATCTTGGATTTCAAAATGGCGCCGGACATCGATTTTCGTCATCCCCTCGTCGTGCCCGTTCCGAAAATACCCATATTGCATGGGTTTCCAATGATTTCACTAATCCGGAGGCCGCCATCTTGGATTTCAAAATGGCGCCGGACATCGATTTTCGTCATCCCCTCATCGTGCCCGTTCCGAAAATACCCATATTGCATGGGTTTCCAATGATTTCACTAATCCGCAGGCCGCCATCTTGGATTTCAAAATGGCGTCGGACATAGATTTTCGTCATCTTCTCGTCGCTCGTTCCGAAAATACCCATATTGCATTGGTTTCCGATGATTTTACTTATCCGGAGGCCGCCATCTTGGATTTCAAAATGGCGCCGGACATCGATTTTCGTCATCCCCTCATCGTGCCCGTTCCGAAAATACCCATATTGCATGGGTTTCCAATGATTTCACTAATCCGGAGGCCGCCATCTTGGATTTCAAAATGGCGTCGGACATCGATTTTCGTCATCCCCTCAAAGTGCCCGTTCCGAAAATACCCATATTGCATGGGTTTGCAATGATTTCACTAATCCGGAGGCCGCCATCTTGGATTTCAAAATGGCGTCGGACATCGATTTTCGTCATCTTCTCGTCGCGCCCGTTCCGAAAATACCCATATTGCATGGGTTTTCAATGATTTTACTTATCCGGAGGCCGCCATCTTGGATTTCAAAATGGCGCCGGACATCGATTTCCGTCATCCCCTCATCGTGCCCGTTCCGAAAATACCCATATTGCATGGGTTTGCAATGATTTCACTAATCCGGAGGCCGCCATCTTGGATTTCAAAATGGCGTCGGACATCGATTTCCGTCATCCCCTCGTCGTGCCCGTTCCGAAAATACCCATGAGAACATACTTTGAGTTATTTCTTTTAGCTTTTTCCCATTATGCGCAAGATTTTGGTTTCGCTGTTTGTTTCAATGATAGGATAGATAGGGATAGCTATGGAAATTTGCTGATAAGATCTTTTTCCCCAAAGATAGATGATAAAGATATGCTTGATCCATCAGTGATGGAAAAATGCTGATAGTATCTCCATCCGTCTATCAATTGATAGAGATAATATAGACTATCTTCTATCCATCATTTTTCAAGAAGTGATAGTATCCCTATCACTACCCATAGGGATAGTATCATTTGATAGTATCAAAAGATAGACGTGATAATGATAAATGATAGGGATAAATTTGAAGCCTGGTTAAGGCAGGGGAGAGCAATCGCGTCAGTTCGGTTCGGGTCACTATCCTACGGGTGTAGTCTGCTTTTATGGAAAAAGTCAACCTTGAGACAAACAGCACTTATTGCTTATCGCTTGGTGGAAATCTCACGACTTCCTGATGGTCTGCACATAGTAACCTGTTCGTAAGTTTTTTTTGTCATATCTAGTGATCGATGAACTAACGAGAATGAAATTACTGGGCAGTCGGACCGTGTTTACGTGGGGTGTGTTTTTTCCTGTAAGTTTATTACCATTCGTGACTGCTTCATTGCCCTTGGTAGGTTTTTCTTCGCCACTGCACTAGAATAGTAGGCGTAGCCAGTTTGAGTTAGTAAATAGTTAGTTACTTGCTCGCAAAGCCTGCTGCGGCGATCTCTCAAGCTTCCTGGACACACAAGTTTGTCTAAGTTTGTCTTAAGACACACAATTTGTGTGAGTTGAGCAAATTATTACTTGTATACGTCTATACCAATGCCGGTACGGTTGAATCCTTTCGAAAATTAAACGCAAATTAATGAAATAACTAGCAAACCAATTCCTGAAATTAATAACTTTGAGAATTTTCATAAGACAAGTTGCAGTCAAAACATAGAACCAGTACATTGTACCATAATAAATTTGACACGACATCAACCTTAAAGTGGCGAAGATGAAGTCAAATTTCCCAGAGCATACACAAATGATACGAAACCTACAGCTTCTTATGTGTTCCTCTAGCGGGAAATCAAACAATCAAATATTAAAGACAATAAAGATTCCGAGAATGCACGTCTTTCTCGGTCTGGGTCTTCTCCTTTTATCTGCTTATCGAGATACCCAAATCGCAAACGTGATATCTTTGGAAAAGCAGTGGAAAGTGAGTTTTTTGTTCTATTTTCGATGGAAAGGATTTTGTTAAATTAGCATATAAATTCAGCTCGTTCTGCGTTGGACGGTATCGTTTGTCGATTTCTTCGATGGTATGGCATTTGCTGACACGTTATCGTCAGATTAGAGAACGATCCAATCGATTGATGCCGTTTTCACTGTCATAAGAACACACAATTTCGCAAAGTTAGAATTTGATGGGTGGATTTGTCGAAATACAATCCAAACAAGATGGAAACAATGCTAATAAACCGCTTCTACTTTTTATAGTTCATGCAGTGCTTTGAAAACTGTCTGAATCAGTTTGATTTTGAGATTTGTATGTTAGATATCAATAGCTAAATGGATTTTGTTTTCTCGGATTCCGCGATCAAATCAAAAACTTCAACGGACTGTATTTTCAACGCGTCTGTATTGATCGAAATCGTTTTTACAAGTGATTTATTTCTCGCGACAAAGTGTTGCCAGAGGTAATCGTATCCGTCTACAAGCCCCACAGTAAAAACTATGCAACACGTTCAAAAAAATTCAACCAAAGTTACACTGTGAAAATTATAATTGCAAATCAATATGAATAGTAACATTCACCCCCCGGAGCCGGATGGCTCTACTCATCTTCATCACGTATTGGCAGCACTGCGATCTGGGTGGTTGTCCGCACGTAAACACCACTGCTTGTCTTTATGGACACCACGCGTATGATTCCATCCTTGCCGGGTCGTACTTCTACAATTCTCCCAAGTTTCCACGTTTGCGGTGGGAGATTCTCTTCCTTTAGTAATACAAGAAGTCCATTGCGTAGAAGATCAGGACTCTTGTACCACTTTCCTCGTTTCTGCAAACCAGTAATGTATTCATCAGACTATCTGCGCCAGAATGACTGCTTCCGTAGCTGTATCAGCTGGTATCTGGAGAGTGTCGATTGTTTCAGATCAGTGTAGCCCGGTTCAGCGATGGCCGTCAACTCTCTTCCCACCAAAAAATGCCCAGGGCTGAGCGCCTTGAAGTCAGTTGGATCGTTACTCTGTTCAACCAATGGCCGAGAGTTGAGAATGGCTTCAATTTGAACCAATAAAGTTACCATCTCCTCGTAAGTCAAATAGGCCCCTTCAACGTTCTGTACAGATGTGTCTTCATCGCCTTAACTCCGGCTTCCCATAAGCCCCCTTGATGGGGAGCTCTTGGAGGCATGAAATGCCAGTTCGTTCCTCTGGGCTGACAGAAACTTGTCACCTTTTCCTCCAGTATCTGAGACTTCAATAGATGTAGAAATTCTTGGAGCTCTCGTCTAGCACCAATGAAATTGGAGCCATTATCTGAGTATATGTCAGACACATTTCCGCGTCGTGCGACAAAGCGCTGTAATGCTCCAAGGAAACCATCTGTTGTCATAGAGCTCACCAATTCCATGTGAATGGCTTTCGTGCACATACACACGAAAAGGCAAACGTATGCCTTAATTGGTGCCTTTGACCCTCCTTGTTTAATCATGAACGGCCCTGCGTAATCCACACCTGTTTTCTCAAATGGTTGGGCGATGGTTACACGTGCACTGGGAAGATCGCCCATATCTGGGATTAACACGGAAACACCTTACACATCTTCTTAACACTCGATTGATTGTGCGCTTGGCGTTCACCGGCCAAAATTGTTCTCTGATTTTTGCCAGTAATCCATTCTGACCAACATGTAACTGTTCCTTGTGAAGTGCTTCGATGACGATATCCGTGAAATGATGTCGTTCAGGTATGATCATCGGATGCTGATCTCATCATGGTACACGCTTCCTTGGACAATGCGCACCATACAATAGACTGAATCACGCCAATCTAACACTCCAATGTTTCCGGATCTCTTCTGGTTGCCAAGCTTCCTCGCCCGACAATTATGGATAAACCGACACACGTAAGCAAATACTCGCTGAAGCCTTCTAAAACTGCTGCACGACAAAATCACCTCGTGGAGACGATTTATCTTGGATGAGGTCACGACTGCACCCGTTACAACACTTTCTTCATTTGCATTCTGCTTTTCATTATCTTCGCCTTGTTGAGGCCACTCATCATTCATAGCACGAAGGAAATTCGGCCCATTCCACCACAGTTCACTACGCATTAGTTCATTCGGTTGCACCCCACGCGATACTAGGTCCGCTGGGTTTTCCTTCGTGCTAACATAGTTCCACTCAGTGTCCGGATTCAACTTCAGTATTTCCGTAACCCGATTCTTCACAAATACCGATTGTTCTGGTTTGATCTCCTTCAACCAACAAATCACTATTTTTGAGTCCGACCATAGAACTACTCGATTGATATCGACATCTACGGTTTCGCGCACTGTTTTCATCTGCCTAGCCAGCAATACCGCAGCACATCTTGGTACGGTCATTTCCGCTGGCGCAGCTCCATCCCTCTCCTTTCGTTGAGACTCCTTAAGCGGAGCCACTCTTGATTTTCCGCACAGAAGTCGCACCTCCACCATACCATCAGCAGCTACAGTTTTCAGATACACGCAGCATCCGTACACCTTTGTGGATGCGTCCGAAAACCCATGAAGCTCAAAGGTTGTCGGATTGTCTATTGTCACACGCCTCGGGATCTCCATGTTGTTCACGCTGCACAACTCCGATCTTAGTCTACTCCAGATATCAAGCTCTTCGTCCGGGATCGGATCATCCCAGTCTATCTTCTTGCGCCAAAGCTGCTGCAATACCATTTTGGCCAAGACTACAATCGGCCCCAGAACACCGAGGGGATCAAATAATCGCGCAATCTCGGATAAAACTTCACGCTTAGTCGGAACTCCTGTATTCGTCGGAACAAGAAATTATCGGTCACCGGGTCCCATAGTAGGCCCAGCGTTTTAATGAGCCCGTTCACATTTCTGTCTTCAAAACTGAGTTGTTTTTCACGATCCTCGACGGGCACGCCATCAAGTATTTGTGGATCATTGGCGCACCACTTATGCAGTTTGAAACCGCCCTTGTTCAGCAACAGCTGCAAATCCTCACGTAGTCGCCTTGCTTCTTCTAATGTGCTTGCTCCCGAAAGCGCGTCATCGACGTAGAATGTCTTCAACAGAACAGCATTCGCTTCCGGGTATCCCTCACGTTCGTCGTCAGCCAACTGGACTAAGCACCGAGTTGCTAGGAATCCGGCTGGTCCAATACCGTACGTAACTCTCGACAGTTCCAAATCCTTGATTGGCTGCGTTCTGTCATCGCGCCACAAACATCTTTGGAACTTGGTATGCGCTTCATCTACCACAATCTGCCTGTACATACGCTGAATGTCCGCGGAGAAGACGAATTTGTGGAGCCGCCATTGCAGGATAATATCGAAAAGAGGATACTGAACTGTTGGAGCGTCCATCAAAATGTCATTTAGTGACAAATCATTGGTCGTCTTCGCGGACGCATCAAATACTACCCGCAATCTCGTCGTTGAGCTTTCTGGTTTGAGTACGCAATGATGCGGTAAGTAGTATCCATCGCCTGATTCGGTTTCTGCGGCACCCAGAACTCTGGCATGGCCTAGTTCTAAATATTCGTTCACAAAATCCGAATACATCTTTTTCAAATCGGGGTGCTTCTCCAGTCTGTCCTCTAACGCCTTGAATTTCCTTTCGGCCTGGGCTCTGGAATCTCCCAATTGGTCAGCGTCTTCCCTGAAAGGAAGTTGCACGACGTATCTGCCGTCGTCTCTTCTGGAATACGATGCACGGAAATGCTTTTCGCAATCATCGCTCAACGGCTCGCTTATTTGTTCGTCGATCATCCAAAAACGCTCCAAATCAATTTTCAACTGTTCATCCTTCCTATCATTGATCGAAGCTTGGTAAACGTTGACCGTGGGAACAGCGCGTTCGGTATTAATAGATCCTGCCACTAACCATCCCAGCTGACTTTCCTGCAGTATAGGAAGTTCATCTGACATTCGATTTTTTCCTGCTTCCATCAGGTTGAAGAAAACACCTGCTCCAATAAGCATATCCACATGTCTTGAGCAGAAGAAAGTTGGACCCGCCAGCGGCAACTGCTCCGGAATCGGCCAAGTCGAAGCGTCGAAATGTACGAGAGGTAGTGCGCTTGTTACTCGAGGCACTATCAGAAAATCTAGGGGAAGTACGAAGTTCGACGTCCTAGACTTCACGGTGGCACGAGCTCTGAAATTCACTGATGTACGAGTTCCGTTGACTCCAACAATTGGGATGTCCACGCTTTCCTTACGTAGGCATACCATCGATGACATCAACAACCGCCGTTGCCAACAACACTTGCTTCTCTGCCGAAATCTGCAACACTGGAACCTCACTCTGAGCGATGACCTTCGGTGGATCCTTCGTGACCGACGAGCTCGTGGCGACCGATTTCACCTCCGCTTTACCCGTTGCCGTCTCCGTCCTTTCGGGTTTCTCATCAGTATGCATTAGGGGATGGTGTTTTTTCTGGCATTCACACAACTTGCTGGTATCAATCTTGCAATTGGTTGTTCGATGTCCTCTTTTCAGGCATGTAAAGCAAAGCCCACACTGCTTAGCTTTTGCATATCGACTGCTCACGCTCATCTTCTTGAACATGTCACACGCTTCAATTGAATGATCGTTGTCACAAATCGGACATCTTCCATGCTGCACTGTAGCCGCATGTGCTCTGACCGAAGCTGCAGGTGTACAACTCTTAAAGCTGGACGCCACTGGTCTAGATCTTCCGGACTGGGAAGAATCCTCGCATCTTTCTAGCATGTAGCAATACTTTCGCAAAAAATCCACTGTTTCCTTGTAGACCGGTAGGTTACCATGATTCACGGTAGCTTCCCATGCCTTCCTAGTATCGGCATCCAATTTCGAGATCAGTAAATTCACTACTATGGACTCGGACAACTGATCCGTCATTTTTAGTTTGTGGAATGCAAGAGATTCGATCCGTTTTTCCACGACATCTATCAAAGCCCTAATTCCCCATGGGTACCCTTGGTCATAGGCTTTAGATTCAGCAGTTGTGAGATGTGTGCTTGAACGACCATACGCAAATTCTCAAACCTTTTCGTTAAAATCCTCCACGCTCCTTCGTAGTTATTGTCCTGCAACGTTTGCTGATCTATTGCTCCTGCTGCCTTCCCTACCAAAGCCTTATCTAAGTAGTGAAGCTTTGTAGCAGGAGAATCCCCTACGCATTTATCAACGATGTCAATGAACCGGTCTTTGAACTTGTACCAACCTTCATACCGACCGTCAAAGGTCGGTAACGGAGTCTGCTGTAGCAAAAGGGATGGCACAACTTGCATTGGAGTCCCCAAACCACTGCCGCCAGGTTGGCTAGTAGTCGGAACTTCCATCAATTTTTTATCTCCCGACTGATGATCAGAAATTGCTCGTTGTTCTTGTTCAAGCTGATCAATCATTTCGGCCAGTGAGATCCGTACAAACTCATACACTTCTTCGAAATCAATTAATTTTTGTTCGAATTCTTCTTCCTTTGTAGGATCCGCTATGAAGACTCGGTTCATGATCGCATTATACTCACTGTACGCATTCGTAACAGTCTCAACGTACAATTTAAGAGCGTGAATATTGAACTTACCGGCATCTCCGTTCGCAATTTGGATGGCGCGTCTGATTCGTTCCACCAATAGAAATATTAGTAGTAGAATGCTAATGGCGCTGTTCTGACAAAACTGAATTGGTTTATTATTACCTTTAACTGTATCTTTCCATTGTTTGTTCGATGCCATGTTGTAGTGAATGATTTTAAAATTTATTTGACACTTTGAGGACCGGTACTCAAGCTGTCAGCGCGTGGCAAACTAGATGTTGGTAACACGAACAGCAGCGACATTAGCATTCTTAGGTTAATGCTTCTACTGTTCCACCTTACCTTGTGTTGTGGAGAGACACTGCTCCAACGAGGCCAACGTTTCAGCCATTTTGGTTTGCTCACGGCGAGCCTGCTGTTCGTTTCGTTGATCTCGTATACTCACAAATGATGTCGCTTCACCAAGACAGGTTCTCGGTGTGTGGAACACGGGAGATGCAGCTGGAGAGGCAACGGGAGTCGAAAAAAAAATTTGCTGGCTTCGGAAATGCTTCTTCTTTTTCTTTTCACTGATCTTCTACCGAGCAGCAGCAGCAACCTGCCTCGGATCGCATCTTCACCACTTTTCACAAAAAAGCTGAAATTTCTTTTTTGCCTTCGTGGCACATCCAATTTAAATTGGGATCACACTTCAGTCGCCAAATAACACCAGCGACGAATATTTCGTTTCAACGAACAGAACCCTGCTACAATTCACTTTCAAGATGGAGTCGCTGGACTCCACATGGCAATCAATTAGACCGATTTTCACTTTTCTCTTCTTCCGAACTGCAGCACTACTGATCGTTTTCATCGAAAGACTCCATTCACAGCGGACGTGCAACTACTTCCGGCCATTCAACATGGCAGCCTTTCGTCAGTTTTTCGATCGCCTGCTAACAACACTTCACAAAAAAACTCAGCCGCTTTGGCTGGCTTTTCGATTTCCTGGCTTCTTCCAGAGACGGCACATCCGGCTCGATACGGACCAATGTTTTCTCGGATTCCGCGATCAAATCAAAAACTTCAACGGACTGTATTTTCAACGCGTCTGTATTGATCGAAATCGTTTTTACAAGTGATTTATTTCTCGCGACAAACTGTTGCCAGAGGTAATCGTATCCGTCTACAAGCCCCACAGTTAAAACTATGCAACACGTTCAAAAAAATTCAACCAAAGTTACACTGTTAAAATTATAATTGCAAATCAATATGAATAGTAACAGATTTCCCACATTCGAAAATGCTTGTTACAAATTACGTTACGGTATTTAGTGCACAAGTCAATTCTTTGTTATCAATTTTGTAGGAGCATAATGGACACATTAAGCAAATGCTTATTTTAAAACCATAACATGACAATATATTTCAGTGACTTGCTGATTACCAAGTTCGTAGTTAGTATGATGTGTTGCATTTTATTGGTGAAAAATCATACCAAATGTCAGAAAAAAAACATATAGGAAATTGGGTCAATTGGTAAAAAGGGTGCCCCGATACCTTTTTACCAAATTACCCAATTTTTTATCCATGAACACTTTTGTAAAATTTAAAGAAAATTCTATTATTAATAGGTGTCAAACGTTCTGATATTCAGAATGGATCTCCTTATTTCACATTAGCAAGAAAAAACTGCTTTCTTAAAAATTTGATTCTTCCACAGCCTTGCATATCTAGTTAGAGAACCATAGTTAAAGTTGGTTTTCATGGGTACCTTGGATCGCGGTTGCACTGGTTTTGTATTTTATAAATCGATACCTTCCTAACTCGATGGTCCCTTCAATTTCGAGTTATGGATAGACTGGACTGTAATTTTGTGCTAGAATTGCTGAGTGAATATTTAAAAATTGAATCGGCATAAATATTTTACAATAGCTTTTCTGACTATTTTTGACCGTCATTTTTATCTATAAATTAACAAAATTTTATTAAAACTAGCTTTGCTTATCATATCAAGTTTAATTAAATTATGTATACTTATATTATTTTACTCTACACGGGATTAGCATAAAGCTAAGGAAGGCCACACTACCGACAACATATGGCATATAATTATTCCACAAGCTACCCAATGCTGAGTGCTGGTGGTAGTAATGGTGGCCCGCTTCAATTTATAGACCGGTTACCGAATGTTGATTGAGCAAATCGGGCAATTTATTGCATAGCTGCACCGCCTCTCTCTTCCTTAGTTGCAAAATTGAAATTTGCGTGCTACGAAAATATGGTTTATAATCAATTTCTACCATTTACATTTGTCAGACCGCTGCCGTTTTGCAATGTCCGGTTCCAGTTTTCCCGGAATTGGTCGAAGTAATGTAACAGATGGGTTTTGCGGCATGGGTGTGAGTCCACGACCAAATTATGTAAAGGTTACATTTATTACCGATTTGAAGTTATATGAAATTCATTTGTCAGAAACCGATTCGTTCGTTGGTGGTTTCCGTTGCTTGCCTTATTTATTGGATGTGACTTTTTGGACGGGCATACGTGTCTTAGTGTAATTTTAGACAAAATATCTATTTTTGGTTCATGTTATCATAATTGAACATATTATTTGTTATGTGTGTGTTTGACAACAATATCGAAAAGTTGTTTATTTTTTTAACATAAGCAGAGTAAGAACGTTAGTGGAATGAACAACATTTTCTGAAAAAAATAATCTATACAGTAGTTGAAAAGAAATTAATGCCACAAAGTGTACCTTTAAACTATTGACTACAATGTTGCTGAATAAACTTATGTTGGACATGCTTATCGAATTTTAGTTATAACAGTTTCAAAGCTGATTATCTAAAACGAGCTTTTAGCTTCCAATGCTCTTTCAGGTGCACTAATCAGATAATATGATTTGTTCGAAAAAAAAACTAGGGAAAACAGCAAGTCAAATTGTCCCATAATGAAAAGTAACCGCATGTCAGTCCCACTACAGATTTCCGCACCGTTTAACACAAAAATGAACCGTATTTCGATCATCTTTATAAATTTCTCGGAAAGATATCGTATTAAAAAGCGAATTGTGAAAGTTCCATAAAGATTTGAACATGTTCAAATCCTCTGGAATTTTTTGAACACTTGTATGGTAAGCGAGTTTGGAAACTTCACAGGCCATTTTCTCAATGCCTACTTTTACAGATGGGACTGACTTGCGTTTCACGGCAGTATAATGCCTCATACTAAGGGACCGTCCACAAATGACGTAGTTTTTACAGTGATTTTTAACACCCCCTCTCCCTCTCGTTGCATTTGGCAGGGTGACCAGCAATTCGCGAAATCGGGAAAACCGGGAAATATGCAGGAATTTTATACCACCGGGAGAAAACCGCGAAATATACGGGAATTCCAATTACTACCGAAAAAATGCTTCATTTTGGTGTATGTCCTTGTCCTTGCAAGTTGCAACTCAAAAAATAGTATGCTAGAAACTTGTTTAAGGATATCAAGTATATTTAGCTAACGTATATCGAACAACTATAATTAACATTAATCTTTGGATTTGAAAGCTTTTTTAAATCAGTCAGGTAGGGCGCCAGTTCCTATTCTTGGCACTTTTGATTAATTTCACCAGTTGTTTCGAAAAGCTGTTGAGCTCATATTCGGACACAATGTGCGTTGTATTGAACTGATTCTTATTGCAAAGTTTCAGACAATTTTGCCGAGAAAAAAAATCTATTCCAAGTGAGTTCTTTTGCCTACAATATTTGGGTTTATTAATTTATTTCATAACGCCAAAAATGATCAATTTGAACACCCACCCACCCCTTTGAACGGCTTTTTGTAGACAAATTTTGTATGAGCCGTAACATCATGAGGCACCCTTGAGCTTTATGAAATTTGTGAATGAGCCCTTTTAATACGCATTTTTTCAGCAATTTATCAGGAACTTTCTATATAAGCAGTTAGTAAATTTCTTTGCTAGCTAGAGTTTATTACAATTGGGTGTCTAAAAATCGAAAAATTGCAACTGAGCAATTATGCATGTCAGAGTGTTACAATTTTCAAACGAGCTGTTTCGGTTTTTTGATCAAAATAAGGGTTTTTATCCATTATTTACGACCGGGAATATTTTGAAAATACTGGGAAATAATCGGAAGAAAACCGGAAATTTGAAATTAGGAGTTCACTAGCCACCCTGTTTTGGTCATAAATACTGGAACCCCCCTGGAAAATACGTAACCAAACGAATATCCTCTTCCCTTCCCATTTCTATAACTTTTTTCTTTCTTCCCATTTTTTAAATCTATTTTCAAAAAACTAAAATTCAGAAATTCTATTTTTTGTTTGCTTAAACGCTTATTTAACAGGCTCAAGCGCTACTAGGCGTAACGGAGCCGAATTTGATTGATTTATTTTTACAACTTCATAACTGCTTCTTAGTAATCTATGTTAGTTTTGGGGAACCGTACAACTCGCGGTTTGGCCGAGGTTAAGGATAAACAAAAAAAGGGGGGAGGATACGGTTAAGGTTTACACGTTGACGTTCAGCATAGTAGTGAGGATCGTTGTTGCTGCAGGTCCACCGTAGAGTGGACATGATGACCACCGGTAACGGTACAAATTAACGTATTCCGAGGGGACAAGGTTGACAAACGAAGCAAAAAAAAAGGAATTAAGTGGACAATCAAAACAGCGAGAATGGAAAATCAAACAATGACATAAATTTGCTTCAAGAATTTGTAAATAAGCACCTATATGATGCTTATTTACAAATTCTAGAAGCAAATTTATGTTATTAGCTACTTGGGCACTCCCATGATTTACTTTGGCATGGGGGTTTTTCTCGACCGAATCGTCTCAAACTTTGCAATAAGAAGCACTTAAGGGGGCAGGGGACGATTCAAATATGACGTCCATCGTTTTTTGAGATTTCTAGACCCCCCCTCCCCCCTCTGTCACGCTTTTTCCAATACCTTCTACACGTACTGTCACACTTTCGTAGACCCCCCCCCTCCCCCTAATGATGGACGTCATTTTTGGATGATCCCCAGGACCGTCATCGATTTCGGAATTTTCAAAAGCAGTTTTTTCGTTCAAAGTCAAGAAAATTTACAGGAAAAAGTGTTCACTATATTCAATTCTCCTACCACAACACGGTGAACACATTTTCGTCGAATAATTTTCAGTTTTGAACAGAAAAACTGCTTTTGAAGTTTCGATGATGACGATGATTACGATGACGGAGCGTTGAGCGTTAAATACGACGCATATTGTAGCCAAATATAAGCTCAGTAGCTTCTAAAAAACCCCACTGCCGAAATGAATCAAAAGTGCCAAGAATAGGATCCGGCTCCCTATTCTGAATCCAGCCTACCTAGAACGTCTCTAATGTCTTCCTTATCTGGATTATAGATAGATTCACATAAATCGGATCTGGAAATGCCGTATTTGGAACAGTACCACATGATGTCTCTGTACCCGGCACCACAACTGCAACGGTTACTGTCTGAGAGCCCTATTCGATAGAGGTGCGATCCAACATTCCCTTGATAAAGTCCCTCATATCCAACCAAAATCAAAAATTTAATGTTGATTAATAGCTTAATGATCGGGACAGTCTGAAAAATAATATCGTAGCGCTCATTCTTAATTCGATGAATAGTGTTTTTTTTTGTCAATTCTAACCCTACATAAGTTTTTTTTAATTCTGTTGATAGTTAGCTTCAAAAGACAAATATAATGAGATTGAAAAAAGGTAAAATATTTTGAATTTACAGTGAACCCAATCTAATAGATTTTTTGGAGCTCTAAAATTATTTGACAGCATGATAAGATGCATCGAAGCCAAACCTCGAATTTTCAAGAGAATAAATCTAGAGAACCAGACAACCGTTTGTGCTGAAAACTTAATCGATTGGCCACCGTCAGCAAGTCACCAATCGATCAAATTTCAAGCCCTAACGGATGTTCGGGTTTTCAGATTTGTGCTCTTGAAATTTTGGGGTTTGGCTTTGATTTATCTTCACCTTAATTTATTCCACTTAATTTCGCTCAGTGGACCAATGTGCATTAATAGCTGAATAATAGCTTCACCAGATAAATTTCTGTTTATTCAGAATATTTCAGTTAAATAAACCGTTATTCAGCTACAAATGTTACTTGGCTACTGCTTCGACTCAGGGTCCGAAGTATTTTTTTACAGATTTTATTACATCAAATATTTTGGTTTCTTACCTTATTCCAGGGACAAGAAGCTTATCTCAGAAGGTAGGCTTTTTCACTGATTCGGAATCGCGTAACTCCTAGATATCGAAAGAAAAGCACTTGAACTAGGAAAAAACTTGTCTCGTGAATTGAGTGCTAAAGTTTCTGATGAAATCTTGTTTTTATTTCAATAACACGATAAATCGTGTTCTTGCTACCTTCTACCCGGCAGGCGTTTCTAACGTGACGAAATCGGCTCTACTTATCAGCTGCGGACGGACTGCTCAAGGAATTTAGATAGCGGAATCATTTATTGACCTTTTTTTTCCTATCCTTTGCACAGGGCTCCTGGGGTAATATGCACTGCCGGGGCAAAACGCACCTTGCCTATTTCTCAGGAATAAACGAGTTTTGAGAGGAAAACACTATGCGGATAGATAAAACGTTGCAATATGTTGACACCCTGAGAATTTGATACATTTTCAAAAACTCAACAGGGAGATAGAACAATAAATTCCAAAAGCACGATTCTGATGTAACTTTCCCGATCACTTCACTTGTTGTTTTGAAAGCAATGAATTGAGAATTTTTACAACCTTTCACCATAAAACAAAGGATTAGGGACTGGGTAAGTTGTTGATGACATAATTTGGCGATATAACACAACGATTTCTATTATCCATAACATTTTCTGTTAAGCGCCCGGTTGGGGCAACATGCACTCCATTGGTCGGGGCAGAATGATCCACGCCAAAATAAACTAAAATTATAAAAGTTAGGTTATTTGAAGTATTTACTAACGTATTTATGCACAATTGTATCATCTTGTAGACGAAAATCATCCAAAACTCGTATTTTTACGATAAATAAAATTACGTTTAAAACTCGACGGTGCATCTTACCTCATTGTTGTGGTGCATCGTGCCCCTTTGTTTAGGTGCGTTATGCCTCAATGTTGTGATGCGTTCTGCCCCAAAAAGCGGTGCATCGTGCCCCGCATCAATCTTAATTCACGCAAATGTAGTGTTTGAAAAAAGTTAAATTTTCCAACAATCTAATGTAATTATGATGGAAATTCGCTCAACACCATGTAGGGTGAACCCGAACCAACTAGATTCATGTATTGAAACACTACATACATGTTGTTTAGTGTTCATTTCCACACATTTTTCTTAAGTGGTGCATATTACCCCAGGAACCCTACTATTCAGCTGCGGACTACGCTTTAGGACACAGCTTAGTGTTCTTATGAGCACTTACACAGTTTTTAACTGAGAGCTTTCTTCGACAGTCGGGTCCTAAAATTTTTAAGGAATTCTTGTGTTTATTTAATAATACGAAAGAGCATGTTCTTACCACTCCGTTAGCAATTTTTTCAACTCAAATAACGGCTAGGGTAGGTGTACCAGATATAGTGGTCCGCCATACGTGATAATTTTTATTTATCCACATTTTAAAAGGTTCTGCGTCTTTTAGCAGTAAGATAAAGGATGTATCATGATGTCAAAACATTCAAACAGATTTAAAAATGTGAAAATTATAGAAATTTTACATATGGTCAAATAGGGGACCACTATGGCCATAACTGGTACACTTTACCTATAACATATTTAAACTTTGAAATTAAAAATGGTTCCAATATCTTATGTTCCAATTATTAACCTTGACACTTTTGATCATGTTTGATGTTCGCGTCGTCGACAAAAATGCCACAGGGCTTTCAGTTTCAACACTGGGGCTGTTCCTATCTGACATTTCGGAAGGGACCCGGAAAACAAAATATACCGAAAAATCTAAGTTTAAACCAAAGAGTGTGACAAAACCACAAAAAACGTAAAAAATGTTTTTTGGAATAAAAACAACGAAAATCATTTAAAAATAAAGTAAACATGTGTTTTTGGCCTAAACTTATGCGTGAGGTACCGTAAAATCATTGGCGTAAATACAGGGGGGCTAGGGGGGGCTTGGACCCCTCAAGAGAAGTTCAAGCCCCCCTAGAAAATTTTAACTCTTATTCTAAGTACACACTTCACTTAAGGGAAGTTTTGATGGGAAGGGTCAAGCCCCCTCTAGATTTGAGTTCAAGTTACGCTAATGCGTAAAATGGGGTCAAGTTGATCACTTTTGTGCCATTCTGTTCTGTAATTCCTAGTAGGATCCATGTATTATCGTTCAAACATTTTTAAAACCTGTACTGGTTCAATCTTTATCGAATTTTACAAATGTAATTTTGACGAAATGTTATCATAAGCTTAGCTTAGCATAGCTTAGACTGACTACACATATCAATGGTTGCTATTCCGTGATTGACCGAAGTCAGTGAAAATGCACAAAGAATCAACTAGAAGTTCGGCTGGGATTGGCCATAATCTTCTTCAGTGTGCATAATTCAGTGCCTCTATTTATACAGAGTCAATAACGACGCCGGCCACGTCCTTGCAGTCTGGTGGGATTGGAGGAAGGAATGTTAGTGTGTAACCTTTGCTATTTGGAGACCGTGTTTCCTCTGCATATCCACAAAAGTTACTGGGAGGGATGTTTGTTAATGGGGAGGATCGTTGGGTCACAGGATTCACTTTGATAAGCGATTAGACCATGATAAATAATTTGACGCGAGCAAAGGATCAAACACTGCTTCGCGAACCGCGCCACTAATTAATCATGCCACGCGAGCGACGCTCGACACGATTGATCCTGCTCACATCACCCGCCCCCGCAGGAGGAAGTGACGCGAGCAAAGGATCAAACTCTACTACAGTCGCCTCTCCACATCTCGATATCGAAGGGACCATCGAGATAGGGAGAGATCGAGACAAAGAACACATTTTTGATGAATACTAGATTGAAAAACACTCCGTTGCCAAGAAAGTAATACACAAACAGACGGCATTTTGCGCTCCTAATTTGTTTTGAATCCCAAAACTTTGGTCTAGTAACCTTCGATATTGGTCATATCGACAGGAGGAGAGAAATTTGAGAACGAAAAATCATCAGAAACACATCGAGATATGGAGATATCGAGATAAGGAGGATATTGAGATATGAAGAGTGAAAATGTATGCAGACTGAAGGGACTTATGAAATCATCGACATAGGGAGAGATATCGAGATGTAGAACATCGAGATGTGGAGAGTCGACTGTATCTGCTTCGCGATCCGCGACACTTATCATAATTTTGACGAAATGTTATCATAATAATAAAAATATTTTTTTTAAATCAAAAAGTGGAGTTTTTGACTCCGGGGTGAAGTTGATTAATTTTTGCGATAGGTTTCGTAAAAAAAAAAGCGATATGCCAATCAAAAGATTTGGGGTCACTGAATCTGAATCAAGTCTCAAAAATCTTACAGCTTATTGATAAATTAGTCAATTTTAGAGTTGTTAATTACAGAATACACCACATTAAACGCCTGAAGGTATGCAATTTTTCTTTGAATTAGCAAATCGCTTACAAAAAGAACGTGTTTTTTCTCTGAAAATTAAATTTTTTTATCAATGCAAATTCAAAACTGAGTTCACAGAATATACCTGGAATGTATGAAACAGTTTATTTAAATGGTGTTTTATATAGCCTTGGCAATAGTCGATTGTTTAAAGAAGAACCCTTCAACAGTTCATCAAACATTAAAAAAAAACTGTTTTTACAAGGTCTTATTATCTTGTATGTAAAAACAAACTTCAAAACATCAAGAGCCAACACCACAACCAACAGAAGTGAAGCGACACCGCCCTCTAGATCATAATCACTGCAGAATGAGTGATCACGTGGTAATTATTCAAGGTATTAAGGTTTTTCAGTGACCAACAAATAGTTGACATCAATCCACAGTACTGTCAAAAATATCTTACTGATAAGTTGCCGTTTTATTAACTTAATTTAAGACCCAACTTAACCTATTCTATCACCATCAGTGCACTAGTGATGGAATAACCAGCATGATGTTGATGGTATACAGAAGGATCTGAGTTGTATCGCAGTCGGCCAGTCGAAATCAGAAAATTTAAAAGCCTTGATAGTGACAGCGAGCAACTCTGATTATAGGGTACGGGAATGATCAACTTTTCCTTACTGATCAACTACACCCCGAATTATGGTGCTAATTTTGCAACACGGCTTTAGGACCATATTAACCATTTTGGAGCTGGCAATCGTGTGGCAATCGAATATACTCCAGATGTGCTGAGAAGACGAGTAAATTTATTTTACGAAAGGATTCTCGACAGGCAGGATTCAACTCACGACCCTCAGAAAATTTCAGCTCGATCGCTTGAAAGGGAACAAAACTACAGCATGTCAAAGTTGAGCATTTTGTATGAAAATCGACATGCGCTGCTATTATTCAGAACAGCATTGTATACCAGAGAGGGAGCTTCAGAATCATTTTCAAAATTTTATTTCGAATCCTCTGCAGATCTTTCATCCTAGTATTACAACAGCTACAAATTTCATAAACCAGCAACTGTTCTGAGTCTTTAGTAAATCCACATTGAAATTGATGAAAATTTGACTGTTTCTCTAAATCAAATCTGATGATCGCAAGAGCAATCCATAATTGTGAGAGGTAACAATCTGACAATACAGCAAATAGATAACTAAAACAAAGCAGTTTAGACATTTTCGATGATTTTTTGAAGTGAAAGAATTGTTTCATTACCTAGAGTGACACTGTCAACATTTCCATCTTGCTGAATCATAATTGCAGTTCTAGATTTTTAGTTCAAAATAAATTTAAACCAAGTCAAGTTCATCAGGTATGACCTCATGTTGAATTGTTTCATAAAGTAAAATCGAGAAAATTATTCTACTGTCTGCTAATTTCAAAGCACTGCCTTTGGCAGTTGTCCTGCAGACCTTTATTACCGACCTCCGTCTCTTATCTACATTCTACATTTTGCACTCAATTGAAATGGGCATGGACTAAAAACCCATCTCATAATTTGTTTTCTCGAGGAAGGAACCACGGAATTTTTATCTGCCGTTAGCTATCATTCTGATGCTGGCCATGTTTGTAAGCTTTCCATTCTGTTTTCTCGTGACCAACTTGAAAGAGATTCGTTCACGTGGCTTAGACATCACTTATTAGCACGCCATGGCCAGGGGTGTTTCAAAACAGCGAAAGAGAACGGGAAACATTAAGTTCAATGATTCGGTTAAATTCAACGGAAATTCACTTTCGTGCTTGTTTTGTGCCCTGCAGTGGGAAGTGATGATTACCCCAACTGGACATGGATCGTGTCTGCGGTTTGCTTCCGCTGACATCTTTAATTACTTTTTATTGATTAGAAGGCAGCTTGTGGAATAAGGTAAGACTGGGGTATGGGAATGCTTTGTTCATTATTTCTCAAGTCAAAATTCCCGCCCTTTTATTTACGTGGTTCGACCAGCTGTAGCGGTGAATGCACAGCTATTCAGTAAGACCACGCTAAAGCGGTGCAGGTTCGAATCCTGGTTCGGTCGATGATCTTTTTTGGTTGGAACTTTCTCGACTTCCTGGCATAGAGTGTTTTCGTTTTTTTCCAAACGATAAACAAATGTTAAGTGAAATAGTTACCTATTAGAAACCCTTGAAGTGTTCGTAGAACACTTTAACTAGGAAACACCCTTTGTCCAAAATTTGAAGTAGCAGAATGCTAGGAATAAAAAGAAGTATAAAATTAAAAGAGAAAGACAATTAAAACCTATTTAGATAATGGCTGCAAATATTGAGCATTGCAAAAGCATGTACAAGGTTTGACTGTTGGCAGAATTGGGACGAGTGTGCCACCTTAAGCAAATTGTTCTCTAATTTTGTCCAAAGCTCATCGAACCCATCAATTTAGCCTAATGATGTTAATTTCTCATCTTCTCATGAGCACTAGGCTATTTAAAAAAAGCTTCATAAAGTATTAGTTTTAGAGCTTCTCAAATTAGTATAGCATATCATTAACGACTGTACAAATCGTGGGAGGCTCTATCGGTTTTGAGCAATCTATATGTAGTGTCACAAAAAAAAACAACTTTCGGGATGAACATCTTTTTCAAAATAATAGATATAAACAAATCAAGCTTTACATTGTACTCCTGGCCACGTCCTTACAATCGCTGAAGGATGGATGGAATGTTAGTTCAACGTATACTTGAGAAAATATAGGGAAACTAAACTATCTTCGTATATGCCACAGGGGATGCTCATTACACATTACCACATGCGGAACTGGATACTAATGGATTCAAATATCTGGAGTTGTTATTTTTGTCTCCATTCTATACGAGTTCTTCATTGCATACCTTCTAGGATTCGTTTAAAATAAACACCAAGAATCTAAGAATTTCATTCCGATCATCAACATTTTTACAGAATTTCTTCATGGAACTCTTCAGCAACTTCTCCAAATTAGTAACAATAAATTCCTTCTAGAAGTATTTCAGAAATTCTTGCAGAAATTCCATCAAGGATCTCTACAGGATTTTTTTTTTCTAAAATCCCTCAACCAACTTGTGGAACTCCAGAAGCTAATGTTGAGAAATTCTCTTTTTGTGATTTTCCACGGAATTAATTCGTGGACAAATTACGTGTTAGATGCAATTTCTGTATGGAAACAAACGATATCGCTTCAGAGTAGTGTTTGTTCCGTTGAATCTGCTGTATGCTCCTTTGAGGGCGAGCGGCGGAATCCGGATCAATTGTGTCCAATTCGCGTTTTTCGGAAGAAAAAAAAAACGAAAACAAAGTGTGCGGAGTTGTGTTTGATCCTTCGATCTTGACGCTTGCTCCTGCGGGGGCCGGCGATGAGGGCAAGATCAAACATGTCGCGCGTCGGTCGAGTGAAAGTGAAAAAAAAACGCGATCGCTTAGTTGTGTTTGATCTTTCGACGTTGACGCTTGCTCCTGGGCAGTGCGCCAAGAAAGCCTGAGCAGTCGTCAGTTGTTTTCCCTCTCGGGTCACGCACCTTTTTTCTCTGAGTGCTTTTATATAGCCGAGCAAACGAGTGAACCTGAAAGTAGATTGTTGCTGCTCAAGGATGGCGAATCAATTGGTGAGCTCGTTTCATGCTACTATTTCTAATCTATAAAATATGTATGACTGCACCTTTAATCGTTACAACGGTAAGACGTAAATATGACTTTTCAACAAACTTTGAAAGGTTCGTCACTGTGAGTGTCGACATAAACTCTGATTCATAAATTATTTATGTCTATTTTTTTTTAAACTCCTTTTTCTTTTTACCTTTATTTTTGTAATTAAAAAAAAAACTTTGAATGGTTCGACACTACAAGTGTAGACTTGCGAAAGGATCACTTGATTCAACAAACTTTGCAAGGTTCATCACCTCAAGTGTCGGCATAATTTTTCTCTAAATAAATATTGTTCATATCAAATGAAAATATTATATTTACATATAAGCATGCTTATATCTCACAAATAATTATTTATCATGGTCTAATCGCTTATCAAAGTGAATCCTGTGACCCAACGATCCTCCCCATTAACAAACATCCCTCCCAGTAACTTTTGTGGAGATGCAGAGGAAACACGGTCTCCAAATAGCAAAGGTTACACACTAATATTCCTTCCCCCAATCCCACCTGACTGCAAGGACGTGGCCGGCGCCGTTATTGACCATGTATAAATAGAGGCACTGAATTATGCACACTGAAGAAGATTATGGCCAATCCCAGCCGAACTTCTAGTTGATTCTTTGTGCATTTTCACTGACTTCGGTCAATCACGGTGTGACGACGAGAGCCCCCCGGCGCTACATCATCAAGATTTACCACAGGGAAGTGAAGGCGTGTCGGCATATGTGTCGACAGACGGGAATGAACCCTCTACAGCGGAGTAGTGATAAGAGAAGAAAATGTAAACATAATCGAACAAAAAGATCTATTGCAGTATTGAACACATGCAGGTCTAAAATTTCTATAATTCATGCAAACTAAGTTCTTAAATCTATCAATTATTACTAAATTTATTACTATTATGTACAATTGGTTCTGGTGAACAGTGAAAACTATACAGTAAGTGAAATACTTTATTATCACCATAATTTGTTAACTAAATGAATTTGTTCCTATGTACAGCTTTCTACTTAACCTAAATTTGATAAAACCTAAAGGAGAATAGTACGGCAAAACTGATAAATTTGTGAGTAACACTTTTGAATTATTTATAAATTGTAAAATCCTAAATTGCAATAAAAATTCTAGCTAAAGCAGTTCCTAAACAACAACTACGAGTTCTGTGGGGCGCTAAGAAAATCAGTTGTAACACACGGAATAGCAACCATTGATATGTGTAGTCAGTCTAAGCTAAGCTAAGGAAACAAACGATATCAATTCAGGTGCTTTATCATTAATCCCTTGAATTGTGTCTCCATGCTTACTCTTGAAAGTTTACGTATTCTATAGGGGGAGATCCCCCAGTGCCGGACAGCACCCAATACCGGACAAAGTCGAAACATTGAGGTTCCGTCGATCATGGTATCAAACATGCAATAAAATTAAGAAGAATGAGCATTCAGAACGACATTGTAAAATTTGCTATTTTTCATCATATATGGAAGAGGTTTTGATAGGCATCTTGCAAACTAAGATTCATCCAAAGTTATGTTGCGGACTGTTTATAAAATCTTCAAAAATTGTTGGTCGGCAGAAAATGAGACTATGGTGCACTCCAAAAATTTCTAAATCAATCAAATAGGAATCAATCAGGACCCAATTATTTCATGAATATAAATGCTGAGGATAATTTTTGAGAAATTCACATATAAGATTTATTTCCATGACGAAAATTTTGCCATCGACCTGGGAGAGACGAGGCAACGCCATATTTGGCAGAAGTCTGATTTGATGACTCCTAGAGTTATCTACAAAATTTATCATAAGGAATTTTCATATAAATATGCTAAACACTTTTCCTAAAAGTCAACAATATATTAACATTCGTAGCAAGCCAGTTGATTTTTTTCATCGGCTAGGGGGGGGAGTAGAGGCAGCCCTCTTCTGCCCCCTTCTGGCTACACCCTTGACTATGACTTTTTAGTGTGATAGAGAACTGAAATTTGTCAAATCGACTGAACTAGCAAGTGTCGTTGTTACCGAAACTACTGGAACCAGCACTCGAATAGATTTCAGTACATTCAATAACATCAGGCTTACTAAATAAACACGTTAAATGATGTATGATTATCAAAAAAGTAAAATCTGATTTTTAACCCAAATATAACCTCATCAACCAAAATTCAAATCCACTTGGAATTCTCGAAACTAAAATAATAAATGATAACAATCAGGTAGTTGGTGTGGTTAATCGATTAAACGTCATACGTTCAATACGTTCAGGGCTTATTATGTAGGTATATATTGATGTCATATTTATATATTATGTCGTGTAGTCGTCTAATATTAGTCTAGATTTATTAATAGATCCGCAGGTGTGCTACTAGCTGGGGTGAAATTTTTATTCGTTTGGCAGACTTCCTTTACCTCCCGCAATCTTATAATCAAAGCATTTCTCGCCATCTACTTATCGAAGCCAAGCCAGATTGAGGCCATATAAATCGACCTCATAAATAAAACCCCAAGAGCAACCCACTGGATCAGAAAAATGCCCCTTTCTCAGCATGACCTCTTCAGATGGTGCCACGAAAAAAAAGGTGAGAGAAAATTTCCATTTGACTAACTAGAACTCTTCTGTTGTTGACTTGCGTGGCCTTGGTCATCAAGACAGGGTTTCCTAATCAAATATTCAGAGGTGCCCCCCTTAACACGGATTTAACGGATAAGTTGTTTACCTTAAAGTTATCCGGATTCTCTGAGGCTTCGATAAATTTGAATATATCCGCGACAGCTTTGATCATCAAGCCACTGTCCTGTTGCGATTTGGCGGAAGCAACTGTTGTGTCTCCTTGGTCGGAAGCGGCCGCTGCTCGTTTCGGGTTCGGACCCAGCATGGTGTGAGTTTTCCCGGATCCCGTTGCCCCATAAGCAAACACCGCCGCATTGTACCCGTTCAGTACGTCCTGCACGAGGGAAGCCGTGGTCGTTTTATATACGTCCTCCTGTAGGTGGGAAAAGAACCAAAAAATCGATTTTCATCGGTTGCTTTTTATCGTCTGTAGCGCTAGACTGGTTTATGGTTTCAAAATGTATAGAAAAACAGCACAGCTAGCTATGCAACTATAGCCACAGTAGTCATTGCCATACACTATCCTAGAATTAGCCTACATTGATATCGTAGTAGCCTTAGCTTAGTAGCCTAGAAGCTTTTCTCGTTATGGCTCTATTTGCTCCCTTGAGTTGATGTCGACACTATACAAATTTTCTTTTTACTACAGATTAGTGATCGAATTCATTAAAATTATATTACAAATTTTTAAATATGCATGATCGATGCTATCCCCAGAATATCCAATGAATCGTAAGCACTATTTTGGCAGACACTTCAAACCAGTCTGGCTACCGAATCGAGCTGGTCGTAGGACAGACTATCCTGTCTCACACAATGCCGCAAGGTAATTTTCCAACTCTAAAATAGCCGCCGTGTGCAAAAACGGCAATCGCTGTTGTAGCATCGTGAAACGGGGTTTCTTTGAGATTGTGGGTAACTTTGATAGCAGGTCCCATAACATATGAAATGAAATAATAAAATTTAAGGCCTGCAGAACGAATATTAAAAATAACAGTATTAGTATGACATTCCATGTTAGAGCTATTTTCATTGAAATTAAGAAAATTTGAAGCTTTATATTTGAATATATAAAATTGATAGAATCTTAAGGTGAAACATCTTGGAATACAAAGATGGCCGGCACAATGGCCGATTTGTGCCCCTACTCACGATTTCAAAGGCACTAAACTGGAGAAATAGTTGCCAAACATGTCTGATCTTCTTATTTTGAGCATTCTGCTAGTGCACAAAACCAAATTAAAAAGTTCATTGTTGTTGGATGCTTTCTTTGCGAGATTTGTGCCTTTTAAGTTTTAGTGCAATATTAGAAATTGATTCCAAACTGTTTCACCTTAAAATTAAAACGCTTACAAACAATTTGTTCTGCGATCACTATTTACTAAAGTTTTAAGGGGTTTATCACTTATCCTCAATAGCCTAGTTGTAGTAGAACATGAATTTTGTCTCAGCGAAAAGATTATTTTTACAAATTGAGTTTTTTTTTTGTTTAATAAAGTTAGATATTTTCATACAACGTACCTCTAGGCCGGTATGCAACTCCCTATATACCGTCGATGTGGGTGATAATGGGTCAGAGGGGTGAGAATGGGTTGAAACATAATTTGAAATATCTCAGCAAATATTTGAAATATTAAAGTAGGTACAATTTGAATGGGGTATTATTTTTAGACAACGAAAGCTTTCAACAAAAATAAAAGATCTTAGGAGAAAGCAGTTAATTTCAAATAAATTATCAAAAATAAGCTTGAAAACAACGCCTTATAAAAATCTATCTATCATAATACAATCAACTATCTCTTATTCGATATTTTGTATCACGATATCGGGTTAGAGAACCAATGTAAAAGTTGGTTTTCATGGTAACCTTCGCATCGCATTTACACTGGTTTTGTGTTTTTTAACTCGACCAATTTCGAGTTATGGAGAGTCAAATCATAGGTCCATTCAATCTTTCAACTGCAATCGATAACTAAAATATCAGTACTTGTTTTAAACATATTTATTGATTACCTTTACGGCGGAGTGCAGAAATGATCAGATAATTGTGAAGAAAATTACCCCGTTTCACGGTACTTTGTTACAGTAAGTATTTTTTGTTGGTTGCTACGCTGGATTATAAATCAACAATCTCGCGGTATCATTTTGAATATGCGGGCTAGCTCCGGTTTATAGGTTAGGTAGGCAGTCCAGCCGATGAGTTGGTGCAACAATGTCTCAGAGATTAATGCCACACGAGATAAGCGACCGGTAGCGCCATGACGGCAGTAGTACCCTAAGCAAAAAAAGTGGCATCATAACGATTGCGGCGGGACCTACCTGAGTCGATTTTTCACCAAACACATAGTCGTAGTTGTACTTTTTTGGCTTGTTCCTATTTCCTTCGTCGAACAGCAACGTCCGGTGAGAGGCCACCTGCACACAGTTTGGCTCGTTACCATCGCTGAGTGGTCGTATCCTTACAGCGACCTAGTTCAGGGGTAAAGTGAAGAAAATATATTTGCATGAAATTAGCATAATTCCCGGTTGTTTACTAGAGCTAGTTTTCCACTGTTTCTTGGTGGAGATGTTCAGTTGCAAATGAGAACTAAGGAGTTTCTAACGAAAAGTTTTTCAGAGAGCAGTTTTTCTAGTACAATACAATACGCTTAAAATAGTATTTTATTATAGCTTTTTTATTTTTGTGTTCTAGACGTACATACATAGTTGTTGGCTATGAGCATGTCTTGTCAAAGTTCAAGGTTCAAGAATCCGTCAAAATTATCAGCAGCCATCAAAAATGAAGAACAAGAGCAATGATATATTTTCATGAATATTGGACAGTGAGCATGGGTATAGATGACCGACCATACAATTCGTAGTTGCTACTCCGTGATTGACCAGAACAATAGAAATTGCACAGACATGTAATGATTTGAGCTTGGGATTACCTTACCATTCTCAATGTGCTCATATCGAGAGTTCAATATTTTAAAGTCAACAACAGTGCTGGTCACGACATCGGGGAAGGGAAGGAATGTTAGTTATACAACCATTGTCACTAGAGATCGAGTAAAGACTGGAACGCGCAAAAATTGGTCGACAAAAAAATCGCATCGATCAGTCAAAATTCATAATCATCTTATTTGATTTTGATAGCTTAATTCACACATATATATATATATATATATATATATATATATATATATATATATATATATATATATATATAAATAAAAATGAAATGGTGTTTGTATGTCACGAAATGGCTGGAGAACGGATTATCGAATTTCAAAAATTCTTCCGTAGTTATGTTCCTGAAGTGCTCCGACGTGTTTGTGTGTATAAAATGCTCAGGATATTCACCATGATAGTCGAAACAGTGAGAGTGGACGGGATTGTCATTTTGTATGAGACGTGCCATGACGTTTTTACAGCCTACTTGATGGCAAGACGAAATTTGCCGGGACCACTAGTATATATATATATTTATATATATATATATATATATATATATATATATATATATATATATATATATATATATATATATATATATATATATATATATTTATATATATATATATATATATATATATAAGTTACAATCGAACCCTCTACTAAAACCCCAACTCTAACAACCGACCCCAGTCTAGCAGACATTTCTGCCAAGCTCCAAAACCTCCAACTACAACAACAGCAAGCGTCAACATCCTTAGCCGCATTGGAACAACCATCACAATTATAAAGTGACCGTCAGCAGTATAATCGTCAAGCCAACACTCAGCAACCATAGCCCACCAACTTCCACGAAGTCACCTAGCAACCAACATTCCTATCATAACACGTTGGCACACCTCGCCGAATCAGCAACACGCGTCGACGACCGGACGACGCGATCCAGTTACAATATTTTTACTTAGCTAGGGCTCTTTCCTCTTCCAAGCTAGGCCTCTGTAACAATTAATTCACAAGTAATAAATCATTCTAGTTTCGTTCTCCATACCGATCAGTTCGGTCTTTCAGTTTTTTAAAAACCTTTCCATGTGACTCTGTCACATAATTGGCGCAGTCGTTTTCCGAGGGGATAGTGATCCCATGTAGTGTCAACTCCGAAGTCGATCAAAAATCACAGTGTGCTGCCGCGATCAGGAAAACCCGCCAACAATAATTAATTATTCGTCGCGCGTTCGAAAATCGCTCTTATGGTGGTAAGCACCAACGAAGTTAGTACCAGATTTAATCCGGATTTTCAAAAATCTAGGATTAAATTTAGTACTCCGTTTGGTAAGCACCAAAGTCGGTAATAACTGAAAAGAATGCAGCCACTTGCAAAAGTTTAAAGTTGTGTGAGTGTGAGAATGTCTGCACAAAAGGAAAGTTATTTTAAACCTATTTTGTTTTATTCTCACACCTTCGTAAACAAACAAACTCCGATAGTTTACGATATGGAGCCAATAAAATTTTATTTGGCGAAAGTTTGAAAGAATTTTGTAGAACCAGGACCCAGAGGAACACCAAAAACTCCACACTGCAAGGTGAGAAGCTAAATTCTATTTCGTTCACATGATAAAAGCATAATCAACTTTACCGGCAGCTAGGTGTTACTGAAGAAACAAAATCTGTTTTCTGTTTATTGCAGCGACCTTAGAACATGTTACGGAGTAGATCCGACGAATCCACACATGTCTCCATCTTTCCAATGTTTGATTCCACGCAGTAAACCGAAGTGGCCAGCTTTACCTATGCCATGATGGTGCATATTGGTTTTCCATCCGGAGCAGCTTCCGGATATAGTTCTGTTAGTTCAGAAGGAGATACTCCTAGTTAGCTCAACATGCCAAGCGATTTGGTTCTCAAACGTAACAAAATTGGCACCATGTAGCGTCCCGAAGCGCTCAAAACATGAAACTGTGGAAGAATTTGGTCACCTTCGGTCGTGTCCTCCGCATTTGAATCAGAGGTGATTCTTCAAACTGTAGCAGACCTGAGAGATGAGGTATTCAAAAAGAACCTTAATTAGTGAAACAGGTATCCCACAAAAGAATGGTAACGTGACAATGTGATTCGCATCCACGTCATGTCAGTAAAATTATTGGGTACAGTCAACTCTCCCTTACTCGACCTCCGTATCTCAATATCTAGTTAGAGAACCTTAGTAAAATTTGGTGTTCATGGCTATCTCGACGGTCCCTTGAATCGCATATTTGCACTGTTTTAGTATTCTGTAACACAATATCTTCCTAACTCGATGGTCCCTTCGTTATCGAATTATGAAGAGATGATTGTACCGTTTTGACTCATATTCCGAACACTTAAGGCCATCAGTGACTTCAAATGCATCTTATTGACATAAATTGGCTGATATTCTTTAAAGTTTTTATTTCTTGACAAAGTCTAACTGTTAGCTGTTGGGTATACCAATAATAATGTTGATTTAATTAGTTCAGGTATTGTTTTTACGTAAAAGTATGGAACAACATTTTGATTCAAATGCCGAACACTGTGTTTATTCTGTCTCATATTCCGAACACCTTGATTCAAATTCCGAACAGCACGAATAAATCGTAATCAAATGAATAATTTTGCAAATAAGTTTATCTAAGCTTGTTCTACTGGTCACAAACTAGAGAATCATCACTACTCCAGAGATATCCCAAGAAACATTTGCCTTTTTTATAATCATTTATTAAGCATTTTTTCACAACTACATACTGAATAGTTGCTTTATTATATTACTTTGCAGCTGCTACGCACACATTGTTCAAGCAAATCTGGCGAAATTATTAGGCTACCTATCATTTAGTGACTGTAATAGTATATTGAAATGATGTTTATTCAGGCTTCACTTAGCCTAATAAGGATTGATGATTTAACAACGCTAATTTAACAAACAACATTATTGCAGTTTAATTCAGCATCATGTTTAACAACATTTTAATTATACCCATGTGAAACCTTTGTTCAGGCGTTGTTCACACAAATGTGGAGAAGTTATAAAGCGTGTCGTTGTATATTGACTCTATTCTACAACTTCAAAATCGCTTCATAAGCATTTATCTCAACTTTTATTCAACTGCCACAAAATTAATTGAAAACAAATAAATGACTAAAAATTGCTAACACCGTATACATCAAATGCAGTGACCATTTTTACACCATGAATTAATTAATAATCACTTTCAATAATTACCTGGATACTGGATTCAAACTCGAGACCTTCCCATCGTCAGCGGTACACCTTGCCATCTGCGCCATCCTTGAATTCATATATCAGCCTTCCAGTGCCCAATATAAACCTCTTGTAGCTGAACATTGATCATGCTTGAGCTTCTGTTCAACAATGTCTAATCAACACGTGCCACGCTGATCAACAACTGAACAAGCGCATTACTTCTGCTGCTGTTTAGTACTGATGCGAGCTGAATTCAGTCGGCTATTTATAGCGCACAGTGAGAAAATTGAAATGTCAATGCTGGTCAAAAATAAAATTTATTCACAAAGTAAAAACTTTCTGAAAAGATTAATCAAATTTCATAATAAGTTTTAACTTGTTAAATCTTTAATTTAATTGTTCATCTAACTATACTAAAATTAATTTATTTCATATATAATATTTTTATTAGCTTAATATTTTAAGTATTTGTCGTACTTTTCCATATATTAAGCATTATAGAAATATAAAGTATATTTCAACCATTTGTATGTTAAATGTGCTCTTTTTGTTTTTCAAAATAATCCTATACCAGAAGACTGATTCAAAATATTTTCTAAACATAATTGAATAATTGTATTGAAAAACATTGCTTAGTAAATGATTATAAAATAAGCAAATGTTTTTTGGGTAGTAAGTTGATATTGTAATACATTAGGAATACAACGCAATTTTTAAATATTTTGTCCATTTTTCGAAAATTTGGCTATGGTGTAACCTCTTTTGTAAGGCTTATTTGATGCTGAACAATGCGTTTATTAATCGTTATTTTGGCCTTCTTTGGATTAACTGCTCGGATGATATATCTATGTTGTATTAAGATTTTATAAAATAAATACTTCGATTATCATTAAAAATGTTATGGTTAGTATTGTGATTTTCACGAATGATTAGACTTTCATGACGAAATTGAGAAGCTGCCAATAATGTACTCATAGTACATTTTCAAACACCATTTACCTTTCGTCCTTGATTTCAGTCGCTACCTGCTGGTTTTGACACGAAAACACAACCAGCTGGTTCATGAGAACAATGACGATGACTGTAAACATCGGAGGACCAGCTGGTTTTGTTGTGTAAACAAGACCAGCTGGTGAGTCGAGAACAAAGAGAAAATGGTAAACACTGAGCCGGCCGGAGAAAACTGTCATGAACATCAGGATAATTGCATGGGCGGCGGTGATCGAAAAGGGGCAGCGAAATCGAAGGCGAAATCTGAAAAAGACGAAATTCAGATCACTAAAGTCTAAGTGGTGAAAAAAATCGCAATAACTTTTTCCGATATCATTAACGTCGCAGATGATGATCACTACATTTGGAAAACTTAAATTATGGTGTTTTCAATCCAATTCGAACTTTACCCTCGTTGATCCATAGTCGCCTACATGTCTTAAATTTGATTTGAAAAACATTTGAAACATTTGAAAATAACATAAAAAGACATGATATGTTTATCTTGAATAAAAGCATACTCATATACTGTTATTCGCATTGCTATTAAGTTTTACTAATCATGCTGGTCAACATTTTAAGTATAAGACACTGAAACTTTTGTACGATTTGTTGTTAATCAAATGTTCAATATTTTACTAAAGTGATGGCTTCAACCTATAGAAGCTTTTAATCAGTCAATTGTTAAACTTCTTATGTGTTGTAGAACAAAAGCTACTATATTTGCATTTTCGGAGGTTTATTCAGCTCTTATTCAAAACACAAACTTCAAGTGGAATAACAGCTTTTTTATAAGCGGAAATTAAATTTATTCAATTAATGATTCAACTAAAAATTTGTTCAGCAATGGTTGCTGCTATGCAGCTTGTATTAAACACGTAAGTATCTTAAAAGCTACCAATTGTTCCTTGGGATCAATTATATTGGAGACGTTAAAATTGAATTGCAATTGAAAACCAAGTGTTCGGAATATGAGTCTGTTCGGAATTTGAGACAAAACGGTACATCATATCTTGTGGCTGCTTCTCGTGCGCTCGTTTGCCTTAAAAGATGGTGCTTACAGCACTTTATAAGGCCTCCAAAGACCGAAAGTTTTGTAGTTTATGTTTATGTAGTTTATGTTTGTAGTTATTTTTGTTGCTGTTTGTTTTTTGTACCCTACTTTTATGAAAAAGAAAATTATAAATTAGAACCCAGTTATTATGTTCACTGTCCGGTCATAGAGGACTTGCAATGGTTCACAAAAAAGGTTGCTTTTCATTGAAATTCTACATTGTGATTGATGCATAACTTACTGAAGTCAACGTACGGAGACAATTCAGCTTAAATAATTAGCAACATTTGTGGCTACACTTGTATGAAATTTTATCGTTTCACATTTTTTTGGTAAATTGTACCAGAGTGAAACTTTTAACAGCTATTGTTTGTTTACGTTTGGACATGGAAACGTCATAGTTTGTATACACTGCAAAAATATGTTTTGGTATAATCCTGGAATACTAAAATCGTAATATCATTAGGGGAAGGGGTGGTAAAATGAACACCTTAAGGAAATCATCTTGTTTCTGATAGAGAAACGAAGAATTTGTATAGTTCTATCGCACAACATCAAAAATAGGGATGTAATCTATAGCAGCGGCATGGATTCAGACTAAAATAGCTAAATTTTCACATATTTTCGTCGCTATCAAAAAGCGATGCAAATGTTCATTTTACCTGCACTATGTAAAATGAACACCATGCAAAAAACGTGAGCAAAACAAATATTTCTGAACATTTTCATTGCCCCACCGAAAATACATCCATTAATGATTGTAACCCATTCAAAAAGTATGCTAAAGGTATCAAATTTGACAAACGATATTCACCTCACTTAAGGCTCAAGAATCCATCATTCAATCATCAGCAATCATCAAAAATGAAAAACCAGTATTTTCGTTCAAATTTAAAGAAATCCTCATAAAAATCTATCATTGCCATCCAGATGGCACGTGTAATGCAATGATAGATTTTCTTGAACATTGCTTAATTTTTGAGCAAAAAAACTGGTTTTGAAAATTTGTAAAACGATGATGGTTATTTTCCTCTTAAAAACCTCAAGTCCTCCGAGCTAAAAGTTACGTCAGTTCTAATTTTCAAACGTGGTTTTCTAAAATCTTAGTTTTCGTTGATATTTTCACTTCAATTGACCTACGTATCAACTCGAACACTCGGATTTATGCTCTAAATCGTCCGTGCGTGATAAAAAATCATCGAAATTTGTTTTTTTCTCGGTAAAAGACACGGTGTTCATTTTACCACCACTTCCCCTATTCGTTTTTGGGAAATTCAAACTGTCCAGTCATAGAGAAATGGGAACATAAAAATAAAATAATTCAAATAATGAAAAAAAAAATAATATGTTTTGAACGCTTTTTTACTTTATCTTATTTTTAGAATTGAATATAGAGTAAAGTTTTTCTAATATGTTTACATATTCGGATTTGCAGTCTAGTAGAGTTCGTGTGTATTTAAAACAGTATTTTTGAACTGCCATAAAAAGCTTAAGGTGAAGAAGAATCGAATCCATAACTCAAATCTTCAAAAGCACAAATCTAGAGAAGCAGACAGTCTTCTTCTTTCTGGCGTTACGTTCCAACTGGGACCAAGCCTGCTTCTTAGATTAGTGTTCTTATGAGCACTTCCACAGTTATTAACTGGGTTGCAAAATGGTGAGTCGACAACCAGGAAGGAGCGTCCAACATAGCTCTGGTCCTCACAAGCCCCTACCTCACGCTTCCACGGGTCTAACGATGACAAAGACCGCCAGCTAAGGGTTGCGTACTTAGCTGGTAGTGCAACCTGGGCACTGTTGTCCTTCTGACATCAGGAGGTGCCAGGTGGAAGCTTGGGATTTTTACCCTTTCCAAGCGAAACTCATACATACAGCCGTATGGAATACCACCTTTAGTACTTCCTTCGGGAGGTGGCCGAGCGTCTGGTCCATCTGACCAGGGGCTCAAGCATGGTCTACCTAGGATGTGGCGGGGGTTCATCAGTGGGCTCTGGTGAATCTCTACAAAAAACCACATATCTGTAAGTAACCCTGAACAAGCGACCTGGTACCGCTTTCAAAGTGCCTTAGCCCAACCATTGGAGTGCCAACCGGCACATTAGGATCGATGCCAGTAAGATCCTAATTACGGCATACTGGCTGCAAGGACAAGGACAAGATCAAGGACTGTATCAACACGACGCTATAGAGCTGACAATCGCTCTATTCCACTTCCTTAGTAAGAATGGGTGACACTATTCTGAAACGGCAGGTGGGCTAATGGAACGGTTGCCCCCGTCCCGTTAAAACCGTGGCAGGCCTCCTAGTACGTTCAAAGCTCGCCACCTTAGCTGGTGGAAGTAGGCTCAGATGGATATTCCTGACTAGCGTCGATCTGGCTCTGAACCCGGTACCCCATGAAGGACCGTGTCAGCCCTCGCGTGGACCTCACTGCAAACAAAGGTACCCATGGGATCACAAGGACGACTACTTACGACGGGTGGAGATAGCGACTTGGAGGGGGGACCCTTAAGCATGGAAGTGAAGAACATCAACGTAGGTGAAGCAGCGAATCCGTTCGCAAAAAGTGGCTTGCCGAGGTCGCTTTCCGAGAGAGTCATGGGCGAAAAGGTGCAGGTGAAAGCCATGTGCCCTGAAGTGACACTCCAATTGCGGGATCTGGATTGGATCACCACCGAAGAGGAAGTGAGGACCGCCATAAAGGAGCAGTGCGATCTGGAAATGGTGCAGATGACAGTACGGCTAAGAAGAGCACCGCTTGGTACACAGGCGGCGTCGATAAAGCTCCCAGTAGACGCAGCCAACAAAGCGCTGGAAGTCGGGAAAATTCGAGTCGGTTGTTCAGTATGTCCACTGAAGATCTCCCAGAGACCGGAGGGATGCTACAGGTGCCTGGAATACGGCCACCTGGCACGGAACTGCGAAGGACCAGACAGAAGTAAGCTCTGTAGATGGTGTGGCGACGAAGGTCACAAGGCGCAAGATTGCAACAATAAGCAAAGGTGCCTGATATGCAAGGACAAAAGTCGCAACAGACACGCGACGGGAGGCCCTAAGTGTCCAGCCTTCAAGCGAGCGAGAAATTCTAAACCGCAGTGGAGGTAACTCAGCTAAACCTCAACCACTGTGACACAGCGCAACAGCTGCTGTGGAAGTCCGTATCGGAATCGAAGTGCGACGTAGCTATCCTTGCCGAGCCGTATCGAGTACCAGCTGGAAACGGTAACTGGATCGCTGATAAGGCGAAGACAGCGGCAATCTGGACGATGGAGAGGTATCCTATCCAGGAAATAGTGTTCCAGGCGGACGAAGGCTTCGTTATTGCAAAGGTTAACGATGTGTACGTGTGTAGCTGCTACGCACCCCCCCCGCTGGACACTGGACCAGTTCAACGAGATGCTGGACGAGCTAACCGATAAGCTAGCCGACCGGAGACCAGTCGTCATCGCTGGCGACTTCAATGCTTGAGCAGTTGAGTGGGGCAGCCGTCTCACCAACCCAAGAGGGCGTAGTCTACTAGAAGCGCTGGCAAGGCTGGACGTAGACTTGGGTAACGAAGGAACAACCAGCACCTACCGTAGAGATGACCAGGAATCAATAATCGACATCACTTTCTGTAGTCCTGTGTTGACGGGAAGCCTGAACTGGAGAGTCTGCGATGGGTACACCCATAGCGATCATCAGGAGGTCCGGTATAGAATTGGTGGAAGAACACAATGCTCACAGAGAGCGAGTACACCTCACGAGCAGATGTGGAAAACGCAACGTTTCAACGAAGAGCTTTTCGTGGAAGCCCTCAGAAGAGAAGAGCAGGTTCTGAACTTGAGATCGGAGGAGTTAACGGCTGCGCTGGTACGAGCATGCGACATTACCATGCCACGGAAGTTCGAGCCGAAATACAGACGTCGTCCGGTATACTGGTGGAATGAGACACTTGGCAACCTCCGCAAAAGATGCCTCCAAGCCAGGAGACGGATGCAAAGAGCCAAAACCGATGGTGAGAGGGAAGAGCGAAGAGTAACACTAAGGGCGGCGAAAGCCAATCTGAAAAGAGAAATTTCGCTGAGCAAGAGAACGTGCTTCAAGGAGTTGTGTCGCGATGCCAATGCAAATCCGTGGGGAGACGCATACAGGGTGGCGATGGCCAAGATCAGTGGTCCAGCCGTACCCGCTGAAACATGCCCAGAGAAGTTGCAGATTATCGTCGACGGGTTGTTCCCACAACACGCGCCAACGGTCTGGCCACCGACACCGTATGGCCAGGAAGGTGAAGAAAGAGCAATCATTACCAATGAGGAGCTCATAGAGGCGGCCAAGAAAATGAAGCCGAAGAAAGCGCCTGGCCCAGATGGTATCCCCAACGTAGCGTTGAAAGCAGCTATCACGGCCAACCCAGATATGTTCCGGACATCACTCCAGATCTGCTTAGATGAGGGAAAGCACAGTGGAAAAGGCAAAAACTGGTTCTACTACCGAAACCGGGTAAGCCCCCGGTGAACCAGGCTCGTTTCGGCCGATATGTTTGCTCGACACACTCGGAAAGCTGTTGGAGAGGATCATCCTCAATAGACTGATGGCGTTCACTGAGGGAGAGCGTGGACTGTCGGAGTGGCAGTATGGATTCCGGAAAGGAAGGTCAACGGTAGATGCCATCAAAACAGTGATTGACACAGCCGACAAAGCAAGGACAAAAAAACGAAGAGGTAACCGTTACTGTGCTGTCGTGACGATAGATGTGAGAAACGCCTTTAACAGTGCAAGCTGGGAAGCCATTGCTGTGGCGTTACATAAAATGAAGGTTCCGGATTATCTGTGCAAGATACTAGGAAGCTACCTCGAAAACCGGGTCTTGAGCTACAGCACTGGCGAAGGACAGAAGACGATGTCGGTAAATGCGGGAGTTCCACAGGGCTCTATCCTGGGTCCAACGTTGTGGAATACTATGTACGACGGAGTGCTGACGCTTAGGCTGCCAACAGGTGTCAAAATCGTTGGATTTGTAGACGACATCACGCTTGTGGTCATAGGCCAGGGGAAGTGGTTCACCTAGAGTGAATTTCTGTCAAAGAAAAAGTAGATTTTGTATGAGATTTGACAGAAAAATGAATGACAAGTTCATCCACTTCTCCTGGCCTATTGGTGACTCACTGGAAAGGGTGGAGGTTCTCGCTACAGAAGCAGTGGACGCAGTCGAAAACTGGATGTACGAGAAGAAACTGGTGATAGCCCACCAAAAAACGGAGCTGTTGCTTATCAGCAACCGAAAAGTGGTGCAGAAGGCTGAGATTACAGTGGGAGAACACACCATAGCCTCAAAGCGGGAGCTAAAACACCTCGGCGTAATGATCGACGATCGGCTGAACTTCAACTGCCATGTCGATTACGCGTGCGAGGGCAGTCACGGCGCTGTCCAGGATCATGCCGAATAACTCGGCGATTTGCAGCAGTAAGCGGAGGCTATTGTCTAGCGTGGCTACGTCGATCCTGAGGTACGCTAGCCCGGCGTGGGGAACCGCAATGAAGACGAAGAGGAACCGAGTCAAGCTTAGTAGCACGTATAGGCTGATGGCCATGCGGGTAGCGAGCGCCTACCGAACCATATCTTCGGAGGCAGTATGCGTGATTGCCGGAATGGTCCCTATCGGCTACGTTTTGGAAGAGGATAAGGAGTGCTACGAAGCTAGTAGAGGGATTCCACGGAGGCATGCAAGTCGATTCTGATCGACCATTTCAAAAATATCTGAAACTTTGCACAGTTTTTCAGTTCCATCTAAATCGCCATTTTCCGATATCAAATCTTCAAGTTGAGCCACAACTAACTTTTCAAAAGGGTGTATGTGAAAATGGTTCAAAAATATTCAAAAAGCTGCGCAGCAAAAACGATTCGTTCGATTGTTAGACAACTAAAGAAACAAAGTTAGACAACTAAATAAAGATTCCAAAAAAAAATACACACAGTAAAAAAAAATTTTTTTTTGTATTAAAAAACATCATTTTTGTCACAAAAACTCAAATATCTCAAAATCCTATCGGAATACCAACGTAATTTTTTGAGGGAAAACGGTCCATTATATTAGCTATCTACCATAAAAATTAGGTGATGGTAAGCCAATAAACAAAAAAGTTATGACATTTCAAATATTTCACAAATTTGTCACTTAGTGAAATTTTTTTTTTTTTCATTGTTAATTTTTTTTAGGACCGCAGTTTGTTGCTGAATTTTTTGTTAAGGGTACCACATGAGGTTAACAAGTTGTTTTCATGATATTTTATTTAATTATTCATAACTATTATAGCATCTATTAGAAAGTTAGACGCGATCCAGTGTTGTGATCTAAAGTCTTGATAGTGTCATATTTTTTATTGTACGTAACTGAAGAAAAATTCTCTCAATAGTGTTGAAACCTTTTGATAAAAGAAACCTATAAGAAATCTAATATTGAAGACAAAAGCTACAAAAAAAGTTTTCTATACAGATATACGACTAGTTTGTCTGCAAAAAGTTTACCTCGTAGAGAACAAGGCGGGTCTATACCCAGGTGATCTAGTATACGTAAAGCAGGTCGGTTTTCTCGGCGCTGGTTTTCTCCACAAAGTTAAAATCTGAAAACACCTGGGTATAGACCCGCCTTGGTAGAGAATAGACTTTGTTAACCATATTTGGGAGAAAGCGAGTAACTTCAACAACATCAAAAACATGATAGGTACATACCATGAACATACTCACGAAAAAGCTAAAAATATACTACCACTATGGTTATAAAAGATTTAATTGTAAAATTTTTCTTCAGTCAAGCAAACGACACCAAACTAGTCAGTAAAAACTTAATAGTGATTTTGTTTATTAAAATCTAACGAGCAACATGAGTAGTCGCTTTCTCAACTGTTGCAGGCCGTTTGCAGAAAAAAAAGTGTTCGAAAGAGCTACGAAATCTCACCGAAAGCACCATAGATAAACTGAAAGCGGCTGGTTATGCTCCAATGTCTACATTGAATACAAATTTACGCATTTGTACGTCCTGCCGTTTAAACGTTGACAAACGGACAATCTGTACATCATCGGTGGATCAGGTTGCAGGAAGTTCGAAAACAACGACAACTGAGGAATTACTAGATGCACCGACAACAACTGAGGAGTTACCAGAAGTACCAAGTGCAGATAGTCTTGCCACGGTACCATCAGCGACATCTGTTTCAACAAATCAATCAGAAGATGAGTGCATCCAGAAGGTCAACATCGAACGCTTCAACGAAGGGATAGCTGGAATAAAAGTGACTCCGATTAAATGGACGAAGATGGGTTACGTCAATTATCCCGAGAAAAAATACCGTGAAATCAACGAAGCTGTACGAAGAAACCTCTTCAAATTAGGACCTGAGGATGTGGAAAATACAGACTACGATGAGGTAATTATGAATATGAAGGAAAGGTTCTCGAATCTAGCCACGACAAGGAAAGAAAAATTATTGATTTTGTCGATGCTGCCAAGCTCGTGGTCTATTCAAGACGCCATTGATGAGTTCAAAACCAATAGAAATACAGCAAAAGAGGCAAAACAATTCAAAAATAACTGTCTTGCAACCAAAAATGCTAGGTCGAGTACTTCATTAACAGATGAGACAAAAGAAAAAATAATTCAATATTTTGAAGACGATGAAGTAAGTAGAGCTATGCCTGGCCAAAAAGATTATGTATCTGTAAAAAAAGATGGAAAGCGTCAAGCAATCCAAAAACGATTAATGATGACTACTTTGAAAGAAGCGTATACACGCTTCAAGGAAATTAACGAAAATATTAAGGTAGGTTTTTCCTCATTTGCAAGCCTTCGTCCAAGGCAATGCAAGCTTCTATCCAATTCAGGAACACATAAAGTTTGTGTGTGCACAACACACGAAAATATTAACCTAATCTTACATAGTTTGAAAAGAATCAATTTATCAAAGGATATTAAAATGTTAACTGGTAGTCTATTGTGTGAAAATACAACATCAAATTGCTATCTACGATCTTGTTCGGATTGTCCAGATTCTTCATCATTGGAAAATACTTTATTCGCTGAGTTTGAAGAAAATTATATTGATCAGTTATCATTTGAGCAATGGGATAGGTGTGACCTAGAAACCATTGTAAAACCTGTAGATGAGTTTGTGTCATTCTTTTGCTTGAAATTAGAAAGTTTAATTCCTCACGACTTTATTAAAACTGAGCAATCCCGCTTTTAAAAAAAATACGAAAAATACATTACAAGATGGTGAATTTTTAGTCATTTGTGATTTTTCTGAAAACTATAGCTTTGTATTGCAAGATGAAGTGCAGTCCCATCACTGGAACGTACAACAAGCTACAATTCATCCATTCGTTATTTATTTCAATGGAAGTACGCAAATTGAACATTTTAGTTTTATTTTATTCCACTTGACGCAGTTCTTGTCAGGTCACGGCTGCTTCAAGAAATATCTGCACAGGTTCGGCCACGCAGAGTCGCCGCTCTGCGCTGAGTGCCCAGTTGTAGAGGAGTCGCCGGAACACGTCATTTTCGAGTGTCCACGTTTTGCTGCGGAACGTAGCGAAATGACAGCGGTCTGTGGTGCTGACGTAACCGTAGACAACGTAGTGGATAGAATAGGCCTATTCACATGACGTCTCAAATCAGCTGATCGGGAAGCACTTTGACAGTTCTTTTATGAAAATGACAGGCCCGTGTTAGCACCGGTCCTCCACCGATGTAAACAAATGCATAGACGGATCTGTCACATGAAAAGGCCTATGTGTAGCGATAAGGTGATGTGGAACGCGGTGAACATGGCGGTGACGAAAATAATGTCATTGCTTCAGCGGAAATGGAGGGAGGAACAAGCCGGTGAACCGGAAGTCAGTCTCCAACCGGAATCGCCGAACCGACCTCGGCACCCAACCGGTAGGTAGGCTTGATCCACCGTCGGGGACAAGACCGAGTAGATCGCGGAAAAGCACCGGAAATTGTAGGCTTCGTGGCCGTGCGGTTAGCGGCGTCAGTCGTTTAGGCATATTGTGCCATGAAGTGTGGGTTCGATTCCCACTCCAGTCGGTGGAAACTTTTCGTCAAACGAAAAATTCATTATTGGGCTACTGGGTGTTTCGTGTTGTCCGTTGCCTAATGTTTGTGATTGTTCAGTCTGTGCAGCCTTGAGCTGAAGACGGTGTAAATTGTCTTGCCAAATTGGTCGTCAGGGCACCTGTGAACCGGAAGTCATCCGCCAACCGGAATCGCAGGATCGACCTTGGCACCTATCCGGGCAGCATCGGTACCGGAAGAACTTCCACCTCCGGGGAACTCTTCGTAGTGCGCGAGAACCTGGAGTGCTAAATGGCACGCGTCCAGCACCGAGAGAACTTCCTTCGTCAGGGAGTTTCTGGCACCCATGGTATCGTGAGCCGAATGGCTGAATATGGCATGTTTAGATCACAAACTAGGAATACTAACAAATTATTAATGGGAGCCGAAGGGCTCAGCATGGCATGGATTAGGAACTAACAAATTAATGATGGAGCCGAAGGGCTTAATGAAGGGTGCGCGTAGCATGTGTCGCCTCTTCTTCGAAGTAATACCGCAAGGTGGTGCCGGAGAAGAATTCTTTACGGTGACGGTGTACCTAGGAGACTGTTTTTTAGTGGGTAGGCGCCCCATTGCGAATCCCACACAGTGCCAAACCATACACTGTGGCATGAGCATGAACAAATACAGGCCAGTCTTAAGAAGATTTTTCTAACTCCTAGAGATGCATGAAAAAAAAAAAAAAAAAAAAAAAACAGTTATTAACTGAGAACTTTCTTTGCCGATTGACCATTTTTGCATGTGTATATCGTATGGCAGGTACGAAGATACTCAATGCCCTGGGAATCGAGGAAATTTCCTTTACGAAAAGATCCTTGACCAGCGGGATTCGAACCCACGACCCTCAACATGGTCATGCTGAATAGCTGCGAATTTTCCGCTACGCCTATTTGGGCCCCAGACAGCAGACAGCCATTCGAGTTAGAAACTTGATCGATTGGTCACCACCAGCTAGTGACCAATCAATCAAGTTTCTAGTCTCTCTAGAGTCTTGTTCTCCAGATATACGCTATTGAAAATGTGTGGCTTGGCTTCGATTTATCAAAGAGATTCGGTAAATGGAAATTTCTAAGAAAGCTGAGATGTTTTGAAAAAAGTTAGTATGTTTCAAAAAAATAAAAAAAGGTGGAGATTTTGCAAGAAAACTGAATTGTTACTGAAGAAACTAAGGTTTATTATAAAATATTGTCGAAGGATTGGCAATTATGCTGTTTTTTTTAAAGAAAGCAGAAGATAAAATATTTGAAAAATAAAGCTGGGATTTACAGAGGGCAAAAAAAGTTGGCATTTACAGATGAAACTCAGGATTCTGATTGGCAGTTGCAAACTTAAAATAAAAGCAAACTATAGGATATGCAAATTTTCAATGTCGAATAATTTTATAAATTATATATAATTATTGTAATCATCTTCCGAAATTTACCCCCAGTACGTACATATGCCACGTGCTATCGTAACATGAACGTTTTCTAGCAATTCTCAAAAAAAAAAACAGAAAAGAAAGAATTATGGCAGTTTGAAAATCAGTTTAGTTTTCTCATGCGGTTATCCCGAGGGTATCTCTGGTAGCAGATGTATTTGTTCACCGATTGAGCAACATAATATATTTTCTAAAAAATCCGAAATTTGCAGGCTTATTTCGACGAATTTTTCTGTTGCTTCTTCTTTTTTTCTTTCTGGCATTACGTTCCCAATGGGACAAAGCCTGCTTTTTAGTTTAGTGTTCATATATATTCTTCCACAGTTATTACTTGAAAACTTTCTTTGCCAATTGACCATCTTTGCATGTGTATATCGTGAAACAATCACGAAGATGGTCAAAATTCGCGGCAGGACAGACTTTTCCACATTTTAGAGCAGGATTTTTAAAATGATTTTTTGTTGGATTGGAGCATTTGGAGAATGTACTGAAAAAATGAAATTTATGAACTGAAAAAATATTGGCCCCACCCACAAGGACCGCGATTCAAGAAGGTTGGACAGGCCTGGTCTATATGGTAGCCGTGGCAATATGGTTATACGAAGCAGTATAGGACATCTCTGATTTGAGCTTGGAAACAGATTGGGCATATTGTGTACGAAATTGTACAGACGATAAAATGAATTTGCAATAAAAAAAATGTATAAAACTATAACAACACTATTCCAATCGTAATCATCAAATTTAGTGTTATGGCCCATAATGACCCACGGTGGGAACCATTTTGCCTCATATAGTGTAAACACAGACAAACAGATGTAACACTCTAATTATTTTCATCGCACAGCAGAATAGCGTCCAATTCTAATGTTTGGTAGTTGGCCGACAAGCCACTCTTGGCGCTCGCATCACTTTTGTTCGAGATTGATGGTTGCTCATTACCGCCACCTAGTTCGCGGTTGGCCAAATGAAGTATTTTTAGCATTGGGCGTAAATGTTCACGTGACTATGTTTTGAATAGACAATTGTTCTAGCTGTTACTTCTGTTTGTCTGTGCTGTTAACCACATTTTTTGACAAGAATGGAATTTTATTTTTACATCAAATAGTTTTTCGACCATTTGTTTGCTTACAGTGCAATCAATAAACTCGTGGAGTATATTCTGTAATTTCTTATATCACAAAACTTAACAACTATGTCGAAGACATCTGTACAACTGACAAGCTGTAAATGTATCGCATCGAAAAACATAATGTCTTTTATTAAAATAAATACTATTTTCGGTGATTTACTAGGTAGGTTTCTCATGTATCACAAATTTCGGGCATAAGTTCACTTTTGCTGGCACTATGCTTGAAACATGAAAGGAATTTGATTTAACAGGTTTAAGGTGAAATTTATTCAACTCTCTATTATTATTAACTTTTTATCGTAAAATACATATTAGTATTATTTGTTCCTAATTTTTTCACGCATTGTGACCGAAGCCGAATTATCGTCGGCTACTACTTTTTGATGCTAAAATTGAGCAGCTTTAGCGTGACAAAGGTGTTGTTTGAATCTGTTGTTTTGTGATATAAAAATTACAGAGTATTCCTGTTTTTTTACTGCACTGTGAGCAACAAAAGTTCAAAAAAATGTTTAAAATCCTAGAAAAATGGTCGAAAATTGTAAAATTTTACTATAATTTCATTACATCTAGCGACAAATCATCATCCGACGCTGGTTGAGTGACGATGACGATGCTTCTTTTAATTTCGTCGCCGACTTTTTCCATTTGACGGTGACGATTGTCTAGCCTGCTACAAATATAAATTATTATTTGTTCTTTTAGTAAAACAACCGTATTAATAAAAACAAAACTGAATGAAAATCATTATAAATGGTTTGCAGAAGAGGCAAAGGAACTGTTCTCACTACACTAAATTGATGCACAGACTTGGGAGTGGAAATGTAACGCCAAGTAGATGGTTTCACTGCCAGAACATTATTGTTGAAGCTGGTGCCACCAACCATAACATAAATTCTACCAACCAAACTGCCAACATAAAATAAATCAACCTACCTACGTAACGCTTTTTGTTTGAACTATGCACTATTTTCTATGAGCTGTAACATCTTAAGGTTTAAGGAGACCCACCTACCAGCATCAGCGTAATGAAATTTGCAAATGCGTCTAAACAATTTCCGATCTAAGACGAGTTTCAAATGGTACACACAAGTTATTTTATGTCAAACGACCATTATGTTTAACGTCTTTATGCCTAACGTCCATTATGCCTAACATTCTAATGCCTAATGTAGTATCACTAGGCAAAAATACTTAACATTTTTAGAAGTGATAGTTATGATTTCACGCCACAAAGATTATTGTTGACACTTGTAAGTTTGATTTATGATATTAGTAGTTTAGTCGTCGCGCTGTTGTATTTTGTACAACACTGTTGAAAAAACCTCGCTTTTCGGTCACAACAGCAGCGTGGTGATTATGACGGTGGCAAACCGCGCGACGACTGGAAGGTTAGTGCAGAATTTTGTTTCTGAATTTTATAAGTCATTTTATGGATTTCTCAAACCAACGCCTTGAATATCACATAATTAGGTAATGATTGTGAAACTGTGCTTTCAATAACAGGCAAGTATAAAAATAAAGATATGATATTCATAGAATTTCATTTTATACATTTGTTATTAAATATAAAATCAGGTATTTTAAGGTGGTGATTTTAGATATAAAATCCTATAATTCGAACAATAACGTTCATTTTTGGTATTGGATCCAGAGATGGGAAATGTACTGTAGCAAACATTTTCCACCTCGACATTCACATTTTTCTACACGACCATCAAAATCCAAAGCAAACCATGACCGTTCAAAACAAAAAAATATCACGGCTCTTCAAAACTGTAATCTTCTTCTTCCCAACGTTTTTTCAAACCCGAATGCGAAATGACTCGAGCAAGTGGTGACAGGATTTTTCATGTTTTCGGGGTTTTGCATTTTTGCTCGATATAGGCAGCATGAAATTGAACTTATTTATATGTATCGCAACGGAATGATTGTGCTCTTGCTATTAGCGCTAATAAATTTCAATTAGTTGAAAACACAAGCGAAATATTAGCGAATGAATTATTAAAAAAAAAATTCAATTATTCACCTCGGTATGGCTGCCCGAACATGATCATAGTGGAGAGACAAAAACATTCAAGCAGTGTGTGAACCGTTGGCAGCGCAACGCCTGATGGTATTGATGCTACTGCTGCTTTGTGTTTTGGTTGACTGGCAGAATTGATGAACTGTGGTAAATAGTGGTCACAGTTCCCAAGCCTGATTGGATCCAATCTATCAATTATATTCGTAAGCTCTAGAAGAATTTTGGTTGAAATGAATTCAATTTACAGAAATCATAAACAGATTTTAACCCCCTTTGAGTTCAGAAAATTGTTGTCTCGAAACTTCAAAACTCTTTTGTAAAGATATTTTTAATCAATTCAAACCAAATTTTCATTCTAAACAACAGGTAAAGGTTAGTTTTGAACTCATCTATAAAAAGAATTTGAACTACGAACTTCGTTTTACAACAAAGTACCCTACACTACGTTGTACATACCTCCACATAATTGATGTTATCTCAATATTCAATTATCTTTGAATTCATATTCAAATTATAGTCAAAATAGGACCCCATTTTGCAGTTTATTGATTTTATGAGAAAAATATAAAATAACTGGAATGAGCAGAGAGCATTGATATACTTTTTACTAAAATATATCCTGTAGTTTTCATCATTTCAAAACACGCATTTGCTGCGGTTACGGCAATAATATTTATTCTATAAATCTCTTCAATCTTCTTTTGTAATAAAATGTAAAATAATAATAACAATTACGCAATGTTTTGATAGGAACATTAACTATGGATTATGTATATTCTTTCAGGAGCCTAAGATCCTGAAATATAAGTTGTTGTATATAAAAAAAATATAAAAGAATGAATATTGCAAAATTCAAACAAAACTTTTCGTGGTTTATCGAAGCTGAATTGCGAAAGAGCAAAATAAACGAATTTCCCAATTGAAAGCATATTATCGTACTTTAAGAATAAAAAGATTTCAGTTTGTTAAACAAAAGTAAATGTATCTAATATTTTTAAACAACGAGTGTTTTTCGAGAACATCGTTAATCATAATTCTACAATACGTCTGTTAACTTACGAGAATAAAATAGATGAGTTTTCCCCAAATTATTCTAGTATTTTATCAATATTTTTTTAGTGTGAATTCATGTATTTGTAATTATATGTATTTTGATAAAATAAAGATACCGACTAAGATAATTTCAAAAGTATCAAAATGTAACATAACTAGCACTAATAACAAGAACGAGAGTAATATTATTCATACTATACATAATTACACCTCATTCGTTTTGAGAATAGATGACATTCTGTCATAAATAGGGGCAATGGGGGCAATATGAACATACGGGGCAATATGATCATACGGGGCAATATGAGCTACCCCGGTTTTTACTTCAAAAACATTGTTTTAATGTCTAGTATCATTATGATCTGCTAAAGGATGCCTCAAATAGCAACCACAATAAAAACCGTAAGAATATTCGTTTGAACACTCAAGATATTTACAAAAATGTACAAATTTGTCCTTCGTCATGAAAAGCTTATAATTTTGGCAGTTTTTAATTAAGCCTATAAGACAATTATGTTTATAATTCTGGTAAATTTTACCAATCCATTGAAACTTCTGATCACAATGAACAGTTCGTGAGCGAAATCAGATTTGTTTGTAAACAAAATTATTGAAAAACAATATATTATTTCCAAGATGAAGGGGCGGGGCAAAATGAGCCAACTAGATTTAAGCAAAACAAACGATGTTTTGAGCATAAAAATGCATTGCCTAAATATACCAGATTATTTTTATACTGCATAGTCATCTTTACAAGTGGAACACTTTGCTATAAAATACGTTGAACCAAGTATCGCAAATTAGTACTATTATAACATGGTCTGTTTACTATGTATTATGTATCTTTAAAAAATAAGCCGCTAGAATCAATAATTTCAAGCAAAGCTAATACAATTTCCTTTCCAATAATGTACTCTTCACTATTCTTCTCTATTCTTCACTACTCTTCTCTATTCTGTTTTAAATAAAAATCATTCGATTGAATGAGGTGGCTCATACTGCCCCGTAGGGTGGCTCATATGCGCAATATGCATCTCAATTCATCCAGCAAGTTAGCATAGAATCCCTCAATTTTCCAACAGATCTAGATCGATTTTGTTTTAAATATTATAACATAGTAAAACCTTAGACAAACAGACGTGACAGCGTGATCATTAACGTCTAATACTAAAAATACTGCGCAAACCGGCGACTAGGCGGCGGTAGTGTGCAAACGTCAAACTCGAACAAAAGCGATATGAGTGCTACGAGTTCGAGAGTTACGTCTGATTGTGGTAAAACATTGCTCCTGCTATTTGAGTTTATGAAGCAGGTCCAGATTATCGTTGCTTCATCATCAAATAACAAAATTAGGGTAGGTGTACCAATTATGGATGCAATATGTCAACAGTAGTAATAAAAATCAAGTTGTAACCGCGTTTCTAAAACGCAAGCATGACTTGTTGGTGTCAATTACTAGTTTAAAGCCTTGCGAATCTGTTGATTTAAACAGTTTTAGTACTAAATTGACTTTAAGCTTCTAAAAATGGATTTTAAAAAGCGATGTCTTTGTACCAATTATGGCAATAGCGTTCCTAGCATTCGACATAAATGTGTACCAATTATGGACTATCGAATATTTGCACGAAATGAACTCAAACGCCATAAAGAGCGAATGATAATGCAACGCTAATATGTAATGAAGATATCGCTCATAAAATTTTCCAAAAATTTTGGGTTAAATAGATGTTAAATCATTTTTTTGCAATGGGTTCATGGGAGAAAATTAATTTTCGAAAAAGAAGTCAAAATGTAGTGTAAATGCAAATTATGATACAAAACAGCATTAATGATCTCACATTACCTTTCCAGTGCCAATTTTTAACGAAAAAAGAGGAAAAATTCAAAAATCGAGTGTCGCTGAAAACCCCTCTCTATCATGAAATTAGCATCCTCCGCTCGCGAACCTTTTCGAACGTGTGATTGAAAAATCTTAGTAATTGAGTACAAAACATGAAGATAATGCCTTACCGAACCGTCCCGTCGTGGAAGTCATCCGTAAAATAGCTTTACTTCTTTTATTTTACTGATCAAAAAATGTAAACAAACCGCCTCCGGAGTATTGCCATAATTGGGCTCTCATACACTCTTTGTACCAGTTATCGACATAGTGGAAATAACACGATTTCCAATTTAAAACAGTAGAATTGATTGCATACCAGCTAAATTTATTCATTTGTTCTCACTAGGTAACATACATTCATCGGTTGAAACAGTTTATCCGGCTAAAAACATACATTTCGTAACGGAGGTCCCTTAGCCAACTGCTAAGAAGGTGACATATATGTGAGGCAAAATTTTCAAATGTTCATTTTTCGAAGCTTATTGCACGAATGTTCTTTTCAAGGTTTAGTTACCATCAAAAACAAATAGTTTAATCATTCCTGTGAATATAAGCCATTATAGTCTAGTGAAACAATAAGAAAAATCTCTTTTTGTTCCCACTATTGCCATAATTGGTACTATAGCCATATTTGGTACTTCCACCCTAGTGATCTTTTTTTGAAAAAAAAAGAAGAAGACTAGTGACTTGTGCAAATAGTGACATTTTATTGACAAGGCTGAAAATAGTGACCAAGTCACTAAAATGCATCTCGCTACCAGCCCTGAATATTTGATTTTGATGTTCTTTCCCGGAAATCGCACCTGCGTGCATCGGATTGTCTTGCTGTTTTCTTTAGCACACTTTCTCGCAACCTTATCAAACTAACGGTCTCACAACTTAGATCATATACAGGCAAATTCATTAATCTTATCCTCACGGTTACCGAAGTCATCGTCCTAGACGTAGTGGTTTTCTTCTCGTACCATCTACTGGTTGGGTTGAGTTGGTGTGTCCTCGAAGCGCGCAACTTAAGCTCAATCACAATGATCAGATTGCGACTAATCTGGCGCTTGACGAAATCGTGCTTGTTGATCAGGAGGCGGACCGATTCCAGCGTTGTGTACCCATAAGTCAAGTAACGGCTGGAAAATGCGCAATATGTTCTTTGTGGCCTTGTCGATCTGGTGTAGTCGGAACAACTGCAGCATCTTACCGTCCTTGTTGATTTCATAATAACGCATCACAAAGGCAATCTTCAGTTCTAGGCCGCACGAAGCCGATTCTGGCGTACACGGACCAGCTCATGAGATGACAACGCCTGTTCCAGCTGCCGGGCGGGCGATCGTCTTCATAATGTTTACCGGGACAGTCTTAACCGCAGCTGGCATTTTCTCAGCACTTTTCACGTTGAAAAGAAGTCGAAGCTGGGTGTACTTGTACGGTAGTGAGCCAATAGGAGGGTACTAGCGAGGTGGTCGTCGAATTTACGCCCAATCATGGTTGGACTTTCCATTTCGTAGCATTTGTAGCACCGAAGCTGGTTCATTTTTGGTTCACTACCGGCGCGGCGATACATTTTCAATTCAACCGGTTTATATGCCCTGCAGGTGAAACAGAAAATCCTGTAAACTGTCGAATTTGAATCGTAAATATAGTAATTCTACTAACCTTAACTGCAAAATATTGCTGGAAAGCTATCGGGAACAGCCACAAAACATCGATGCAAAAGCCAACTCAATGTTTTGCTTTGTTGTTATTTTCCATTTGACGTTTTCATGCGTACACTAGTGTGCGTGTGATCCAAATCAAGCACGTAGCCACATTTTTGTTAATCTCGGATTTTCTTTAGTGCACCAAAATCGGCGCACTAAAGTTAATACCGGGATTAAAATCAAAGATAATATCGGTTGATGCTTAGCAAAATCGAGGATAATACTCGATTGGCGTATCATCCTCGATGGAGCTTATCACCATTAGTGTAGTGTAGTGATCAGGCGATCGCTGGAAGTGCTGCAAGGAACCCACTGGCCCCCGGAGGAACTAAAACGCTCTCAACCCGGAGCTCAGCTTACCCGCCTAGGCATCACTGGTGGCATACCAGTAGATTTGTGGTGAGTATCTTTTAAAATTAAAACTATCCTTCATCCTCATAACAATTTTCCTTCTATAATAAACTAATAACTAAATAACTGGTGACTTAAAGTGAATTGTGAATCGATGACAAAAAGTGTGAATTGATGACAAAAAGTTGTGAATTGATGACAAAAAAATTGTGATTTAGAACAAAAATTCGTGAAATTGGTGAAAATATAAAACTTGTTTTGGAAAGTGATTTTCGGTATTCAGTATATTTTTGGAAAATTCAATACAAATAACTAAATAATCGATAATAAAGTGCTAAATTTAGAGTAAACTGTGAATTGATGACAACAATTGATGATGATTTAAAATATCTGCTTGGAATTGATAAAGCATATTTTTGCGAGAAGTGATTTTTCGGTATTCAGCGATCTTTTTTTTTTGGAAAATTCTTTTGGCTCTACTTGAAGCCTTTACTAAACTTAGTTTTGTTCAGAATAAATGCTAACTAGAGCAATGTCAGCAGATCTACAAGATTTAATCGATGAGCTGATGGCTAAAATGGAGCAACAGCGGCTCCAGATTTCCGCCTTAGAAGCCTCCCAAAACAGAAATGCTTCAACATTGCAACCTACAGCTGCGCATATGCCAGCTGAAAGAAAGTTCGACGGTTTCAGTGTACCTGATCCCATCAAACTCATCCCAACTTTCACAGGGGAACCAGCAATGTTGTCCTCGTGGATCGACTCCGTCGATCAAAAGATAAAATACTGTGAGAAAGTAATTAATGATCAATCCACAGTAGACCATGTTATGCCACTATGGACTGGCATAATCAGAGACAAAATTATTAATGAAGCGAATGATATCCTCATTCGCGGGCAAGTCAAATTGGTTTGGGCAGATATAAAAAAAGCCCTCCAAGACGAACTCGGCGATAAGCGTGATCTAGCCACGCTCATTTCAAAAATTTCTGGACTGAAGCAAGGTAGTCAAGATCTATTAAGCTTCTACCAACAATCAAAAAAACTCTTAGCTGACATAAATGCGAACATCCTCGCAAACGATGACACTAAAAGTTGTGCCAAAGTCCTTATGCTAAGCTATGGAGCCATGGTTACAAATGCTTTCATAGATGGCCTGCCAGACCATCTATCTTCTCTAACAAGAATCTACAAACCTAAGGATCTCCAAGAGGCCTATGAAGGGGCCTTAGAACAACACGTGGCCAGCCAGAAAAGACGCGAAAGACTCGCGAAGCTCCACGATTCTAACGTCACGAAAAATTTTAATAACAACACAAAATTTCACCCTGCAGGACAAACCGGCCGAGGGTACAACACCTCGAATAGACCAATGAATCCAACTCAAAATTCTTCCCAGGGTTACTCTCAACCCAGGATCAATAACTTTAAGAACGGGCCTGGACAATACGGCCAATCGCGGTTTTCAACACCACCAAATATAAAACCTGATCCTTCAGGACAATCTAGATTCAGAACGCAAATTAATATGCACGAAGGTGAAGAACAGCCTCACTGTTCTAACCAACTTGAGCCTCAACATAACATTCCGAATGAGGAACACTCAGCGGAAAGTTACGTACAAGATGAGGAGTATGAGGAATTAAATTTTTGTACGGATCCGGATCAAGGGATCCCGGAATAAGTAATAATTTTCTCCCGTATCTGGAAGTACCCAGAAGTGTCAATAGACCTCTGAGATTTCTAATCGATACCGGAGCGAATTATAATTATATATCTCCCGAACTAGTACCAACCCATAGCATCGGGACAGGACCACAACAGAAAATAAAGAATCTGAGTGGTCTACATCGCATCGATCGATACACGCACGTTAATCCGTTCGTGAATTTTATAAATGATCTACCGAAGTTAAAATTTTTCTTATTTAGATTCCATGACTTTTTCGATGGTCTTATTGGATTTGAATCCCTAAGGACACTTGGTGCAGTAATCAATACAGCTTCTAACACGATCTGCATAAATGACATTGAAATACCTCTTCATAAAAAATTCCCAACCAGAGAACAACTCAACTTTCATGAAGGTGAGACTTTGGTTAAAGAATTTCCAGTTCGAAAAAAGGAAGGAGACTTCTTAATCGAACACGATCTTGTCATAGGACAAGATGTGATTATACCTTCAGGAGTATATAGTGCTCATAACGGTATAGCAACTTTTCCGATGATAAATCTCAGCAACAAACAATTACAGTTATGTATCGACAAGGATGCTGTGTACACAGATCTTCTCAACTTCGAAGAAATTTCCCCAAATCCTAATTACGTTAACAGAACACAAAAGGCTGACCAAACCACAAAAGCAAAAGCAGAGCCCTTCGCTGATAAACTTAGACTCGACAACTTAAATTCTGAGGAAAGGCCCAAATTGCTTAAAGTCCTTAATAAGTTTAGAGATGTCTTTCATCACGAAGAAGAAACTCTGTCGTTCACAAATGCTATACGCCACAAGATCATTACTAAAGACGATCTACCCGTATATGCTAAATCGTACCGTTATCCTTTCTGTCATAGAGCAGAGGTTCAACGACAAATTCATAAAATGCTGGAGCAAGGCATTATCCGTGCTTCAGAAAGCCCATATTCCTCGCCCGTATGGGTAGTGCCAAAGAAGCTCGATGCTTCTGGTCAAAGGAAATGGCGTTTAGTCATCGACTACCGTAAGCTCAACGAGAAGACGGTTGACGATCGATACCCAATACCGAACATTACCGACATCCTGGATAAACTAGGCCGATGTCAGTACTTTTCGACATTGGATCTGGCCTCCGGATTTCATCAAATCGAAATCCATAAAGGTGACATCCAAAAAACTGCTTTCAGTGTCGAGGGCGGACATTATGAATTTATCCGAATGCCCTTCGGATTAAAAAATGCCCCTGCCACGTTTCAGAGAGTAATGGACAACATTCTCAGAGAACATATTGGCGTTCGTTGTCTGGTTTATATGGATGACATTATCATCTATTCAACCAGCCTTCAAGAACATTTGATAAATTTGAATTTGATATTGGAAACGTTGAGGAAATACAATATGAAAATTCAAATAGATAAATGTGAATTTCTTCAAAAGGAGGTCGCTTTTCTAGGCCATATAGTTACTCCAGAAGGAGTAAAACCAAATCCCGAGAAGATTAAAGCTATTCGAGAGTGGCCAATACCAAAGAATGAAAAGGAGCTGAGAAGCTTCCTAGGTGTAATTGGTTACTACAGGAAATTCATCAGGGATTTTGCTAGAATTTCAAAACCCTTAAGGACATATAGGAAGGAATCCCTGTCATGGCAGTGAAGTTGGCTTCCTCACATATACAAACATATTTCTGGAAGTCCACATTATTTTTCGAAATTTTTCACTTACCTGTACTAAATCCACTCCCAAATTTCTAACGAGACATCAGAACACTATTACCTTACAATTTTCGTAGTTTTAACGCTAGTAGCTGGTGGAAATTCCACGAACCGTGCTAATTTTCAACACGGACGTTTAACTTTGCCACAATTGTTTACACTTATCCGCCTGCGAACGAAGAACACTTTTCGCCCAATTTTACCACTTTCGCTAAACGTAGAACTTCCAACACAGTTTACTTTCACTACTTGATAATTAAAGATCAATTACTAGTTGATTTCTGATGAAAACAACTTAAAATTTCACCAAACCGTGCTAAAAACAATCACTTGATCACAGCATTCCGCTTTTTTTATTTTTCTAATTTTACGCCGGATGCTCGCTTGCAGGGCTGTCAGATAGGTTGATGGTTAAGTATGACATCAAGCAATCTTATTTAGTCGAAGGGGAAAAGACTCAAATTGAAGTAGCAATTACTGGCAACAACGTCTTATCAATTATAATTTCACTATTACTAACAAATAGGAGAATATTTTTCGTGCACCACTACTTTTATAAAGTTATTAGTGGATTCAAAGGAGTTTCACCTTAACGCAACAACTCCGAAAAGGAGAAACAATCCGTCACACACCAGAATTTACTGATGCTTTTCGACGGTGCAAAGAAATCCTAACCAGTAGCCACGTACTACAATACCCGGATTTCTCAAAACGATTTGTCCTCACGACGGACGCTTCTAACTTCGCATTAGGTGCGGTATTGTCACAGGGTCCCATTGGATCAGACAAGCCTATCGCCTTTGCTTCTCGTACGCTATCCGAGACTGAGGTAAGATACTCAGCTATCGAGAAGGAATTGCTTGCTATCGACTGGGCGTGCAAGTACTTCAGACCCTATTTATTTGGGCGTAAATTCAGTCTCTACACCGACCACAAACCATTAACCTACGCCTTGAACCTTAAAGGATCAAATGACAGGTTAATTAAGTGGAAATTACGGCTCGAGGAATTCGACTACGAAATCCATTACAGACCCGGAAAACAAAACGTTATCGCCGACGGCTTGTCTAGAATTCCACAACAAAAGGAATGCAACACACTAGAAATTAATGCTAATGAAGACGAAGAAGAAGAATCTTCATCGGACGCTGAAACGGTTCATTCAGCTGAATCCGATAACGAGGATCTAATTAGAATGACTGAGAAACCTCTAAATTATTATCGTAATCAAATTTTAATTTCTGAAGGTTCGCAGAACAACGAAGTACGCGAAGAAATCTTTCCCTCAAGATTTCGACAGACCCTTACTCGAGCATCATTCGGTATACCCTATGCCATAAAAATCTTACGGGATTTTATGCACCCTACCCGGACAAATTGTATATTATGCCCGGAAAAATGGTTAAATACACTGCAAATAGCATACAAAAACTATTTCTGTAGGAACAAAACTTTTAAAATTGTATTAATCCAGACTATTCTACAGGATCTCACCTCTGAAGAAGATCAAGATAAAACATTAGAGGACGTCCACCAGCGAGCACATAGGGGTGCCGACGAAAATTATGAGGCCATCAAGAGAAGATTCTACTTTCCAAACATGCGGAAAAAGGTACAAACCATCATCAATCTGTGCACCACGTGCCTGGAAAGTAAGTATGAAAGATCTCCCTACCGAATTAAATTCGCGTATACACCAATGCACTATGGTCCAGGAATCAGTTTTACGCGGAAAGATGCATTTTGAGCTTTAGAATGAAACATTAGACAAAAACGGTCTTCTACAAAGTTGTTTGTATTAGTTAAGCCCTTTGTTTGATGTTATTGAAAATTAGGGTGGACCACATTTTCATAGAAATTGTGTAACTAACTTTCTTATTTGTAGAAATTTTATTATACATGCTTCAGCAAAGTTGTAGACCATTCAATTTCAAGCCACTTTGCCAAAAAAAGTTTTTTTGTATCTCTTAAATTGACCGATTTAGAGCTTTTTTCATACGGTGACATAGGGTGGTCCGAACAAAACTGGTTTTCTGGCTCTAGAGTTTTCAATTCAAATTTCACATCAAAGTAGTCTAAGAAACACTTTTAGAGCTTTAAAAAATGCGTATTTTGGTGAGTGAAGAAACTCGCTATCTCCTTCCATTTAGGAGTTATTGTTGTTTTTCTCTCAAAAACATGCTTACTTTGAATGTGAAAATCTCTGATTGGGGCAAACATAAAAAATATCTTTTGACGGCATTCAAGAGACAAAATAATATTGTATATTATATCAAAAAATTACAGATGTGTTATTTTTGTAACTCTAATAAAACGTCTTGAAAGCCAACTATTTTTAATCACAAAAACTTTAATAACTTTTGAGCTAAAATAGATATCAACAATCTTTTTGCATGAAAATTTGCGTTTTGTTAAGTTCTAAAAGTCGTTCATAGACGACTTTGATGAAAAAATAATATTAAAAAAACTAGAGTTGAAAAACTTATTTTTGTTGGACCACCCTGCGATGATTAGGAAAAAATGCTCTAGATTGATCAAATTTTGAGCTACAGAAAAACTTTTTTGGCAAAGTTGATCAAAATTTCAAGTTCTACCACTTTGCCTAAGAGCATATACCAGTATTTTTGCAAATGAAAAAGTTGATTATATGATATGTGTGATATTGTGGACCACCCTAGTTTGCATGTCACAGTATGTTAGCTTACATTTTAAGAAACAATTTTGTAGAAGATCATTTTTGTCTAAAATTTCATTTTCATGCTGAAAATGCAAAATAATAAAAAAATACATACTATGAAAATCTTCAAAATAGTTTTAGAGCCCTATCTTTCTTATATCGGATTTCTCGTCAAAGCGTTCTATGAACGACTTCAAGAACTTAACAAAACGCAAATTTTCATGCAAAAAGATTGATGATATCTATTTTAGTTCAAAAGTTATTAAAGTTTTTCTGCCTAAAATCCTTTGTTTTTCAAAGCATTTTATTAGAGTTACAAAAATAACACATCTGTAATTTTTTGATATAATATACAATTTTATTTTATCTTTTGAATGCCGTCAAAAGATATTTTTTATGTTTGCTCCAATCAGAGATATTCACAATCAAAGTAAGCATGTTTTTGAGAGAAAAACAACAATAACTTCTAAATGGAAGGAGATAGCGAGTTTCTTCACTCACCAAAATACGCATTTTTTAAAGCTCTAAAAGTGTTTCTTAGACTACTTTGATGAGAAATTTGAATTGAAAACTCTAGAGCCAGAAAACCAGTTTTGTTCGGACCACCCTATGTCACCGTATGAAAAAAGCTCTAAATCGGTCAATTTAAGAGATACAAAAAAACTTTTTTTGGCAAAGTGGCTTGAAATTGAATGGTCTACAACTTTGCTGAAGCATGTATAATAAAATTTCTACAAATAAGAAAGTTAGTTACACAATTTCTATGAAAATGTGGTCCACCCTAATTTTCAATAACATCAAACAAAGGGCTTAACTAATACAAACAACTTTGTAGAAGACCGTTTTTGTCTAATGTTTCATTCTAAAGCTCAAAATGCATCTTTCCGCGTAAAACCGATTCCTGGACCACTGTGCAATGCCGAAAAAACCCCGGGATATATTTCATGTAGATATTTTCATTTCCTCCCCCTGTCTTTTTATATCGGCAGTAGATAAATTCTCAAGGTATGCCATGTTAGTTCCTATTAAATCTCGTTGTATCCCTGACGTAAAAAGGGGAATGGTTAAATTGTTTACCACACATGGCAAACCGAGAATGATCGTCTGCGACAATGAAACCGCTTTCAAGTCCGTCGAAATTCGTAGCCTTCTGCAAAGACTTGAAATAGAGACCTACTACACACCTTCAGACCATAGTGAGGTGAATGGAATCGTTGAACGATTTCACTCAACTCTCAGCGAAATTTTTAGATGCTCAAAGAGCAAATATCCAGATCTGAATAACAAAGAACTTTACAAAATTGCTACTTCATTATACAATGAATCCATTCACTCCGCACATAAGAGAAAACCCGTGGACGTGTTTTTCGCCGTTAGGGAGGAAGAAGAAGGGCCTTTGAACCCCGAAGTAATGTTGGAAAATAGGGACACTCTTTTCGATGAAATCATGGTCAAATTAGGAGAGTACCAAAAGAGAACCATAGAAAATCATAACAAAAATAGGAAAGATAAACCAAAATTCAAAAAAGGAGACATAATATACAACAAAATTCAGGGAATTCCAAACAAACGAAAGAACAAATTTAAGAGACAAGTAGTTAGACAGAACAGGAAGAAAACCGTCATAGATACCAGGAATATAAAATTACACAAGTCCAAATTAAAACGGAAGAGGAAGCCTTAATTATAACAATTATTTCAAAAAAATAAAAACTAACACAAAACTAACACTAATTTTAACTTACAGATAAATTGGATGTATGCCACACTTTTATTGCACATAAACTTCTATTTCATATACGCTGAACCACTACTACACATCATTAATACCTTAAATGATCCAATCGTGCAGATCAAAGAAACTGATTGTAAAATCCAAACAGGATCCCTAAAACTAATACACCCTATCAATTTAGCAAGAATAGAGGAAAGTATAGAAATAATAACAAATACTTTTTATAACAACCTTAACCCCACTAACCCACTACAAGAAGAAATCAAATTTCGAATAAAAAAGTTATACTCAACCCTCTACGGGCTGAAACCACGACGGACACACAGACGCAAAAGATGGGATTCCATAGGCACGGCATGGAAATGGATTGCTGGATCACCTGACGCCCACGATTTGGAAATCATCAATTCAACTATGAACGACCTCATCAAACAAAATAATCAACAGTACCAGATAAACGAAAATATTAACAACAGGATCATACAACTCACTGAAACAATCAACCAAATAGCCGGATCACTCAACAACAACAAGATTGGTCTCGATACACTAGATGCCATCACCACAATGCTCAATATCGACGTCATCAATGAATTACTGGATAACATTCAGGAAGCAATCACGCTTACAAAAATCGCCGTTACCAACAACAAGATGCTATCCACAAGGGAGATAAATGTCATCAAATCAACACTCCAGGACCAAGGAGTGAAAACCGATTTCCCTGACGAAGCATTACAATTCGTCACCCCTAAAATTGCAGTAAAGAATGGAGACTTGCTCTACATTTTGCATGTCCCAAAATTAGAAAATTCTACATCCACAATTATTAGAATTTATCCTCTCATCGTGGACAATCAGATCATAAAGTATTATCCAAGCCACGTTATACGGCACGGATCAAAACTTTTCACAACAGACAACCCAAAGGATTTCGTTCAAAGGTCAGCCAATATCAATGAGTTTAAAGACGAATGCCTCAGACAAATCATACTTGGCAAACATTCTCGTTGTAACTCTATTTTCAAAAACGATACCACACATCAACTGGTAAATGAGAACACCATCATAATCTCGAACGCCAAACATCATCTTCTTGAGACAAACTGCGGACCCGACAACAGAAGACTCACTGGAAACTTCATTATCAAATTCTCAAACTGTACGGTAAATTTTAATGGCCAAACCTTCAAAAATTCAGAAACTACAGTCAACACAGAAATTCTATATGGCGGAATCCACAATACCTCAATTCACTGGCATCTCTTCAAACAACACGATATAGCAGAAATCAGCAACACAGCGATAAATAATCGACAGAAACTGGAACACGTTTATCTGAAACAGAATCACATGAACATCAAATTCTGGAGCCTACTTGGTGGATTTTCGCTCACAGGAACTGCCACAATCATCATTATCATCATACTCATACTCAAAATCGGACCGAGACGTTCCTCACTTAGGGGGGGAGTAGTTACAATCGAACCCTCTACTAAAACCCCAACTCTAACAACCGACCCCAGTCTAGCAGACATTTCTGCCAAGCTCCAAAACCTCCAACTACAACAACAGCAAGCGTCAACATCCTTAGCCGCATTGGAACAACCATCACAATTATAAAGTGACCGTCAGCAGTATAATCGTCAAGCCAACACTCAGCAACCATAGCCCACCAACTTCCACGAAGTCACCTAGCAACCAACATTCCTATCATAACACGTTGGCACACCTCGCCGAATCAGCAACACGCGTCGACGACCGGACGACGCGATCCAGTTACAATATTTTTACTTAGCTAGGGCTCTTTCCTCTTCCAAGCTAGGCCTCTGTAACAATTAATTCACAAGTAATAAATCATTCTAGTTTCGTTCTCCATACCGATCAGTTCGGTCTTTCAGTTTTTTAAAAACCTTTCCATGTGACTCTGTCACATAATTTATATATATATATATATATATATATATATATATATATATATATATATATATATATATATATATATATTTATATATATATATATATTTATTTATTATATATATATATATATATATATATATATATATATATATATATGTATATATATATATATATATATATATATATATATATTATATATATATATATATATATATATATATATATATATATATATATATATATATATATATATATATATATATATATATATATATATATATATATATATATATATATATATATATATATATATATATATATATATATATATATATATATATATATATATATATATATATATATATATATATATATATATATATATATATATATATATATATATATATATATATATATATATATTATATATATATATATATATATATATATATATATATATATATATATATATATATATATATATATATATATATATATATATATATATATATATATATATATATATATATATATATATATATATATATATATATATATATATATATATATATATATATATATATATATATATATATATATATATATATATATATATATATATATATATATATATATATATATATATATATATATATATATATATATATATATATATATATATATATATATATATATATATATATATATATATATATATATATATATATATATCTATATATTTATCTTACTGCCAAACAGTTATACAAATATGGTATTGATAATGTACCAAAATTATCTCGAGTTCTCAGGGTATCTTCGTGATATGCATGCAATTTGCGAACATAAATATGAAGGAAATGCTCGAAATTGTAAGCATTTGGGGCGTAACGCCAGAAACAAGAAACAGAAGAGAAAATGTTCTCATCTACTTTTATTACTCTCTGGATACCAAGCCAATCATCAGTGAAGTCTCGCGTAACAATTCAAAAGGGCCAATCCTCAGATCGTTGACTCTGAGAAAATTCGATTTGAATATTATTCATCACATTTTCAATTCGTATTTCTCAGTATTCAAATCAATCAATGTGATTTCTTGCTAGTTGAGTGACGATTTACTATTACTACACGCTAATAATCGATTTTATTTTGAAAACTGGAAAAAATGTGGAAAAATGATGAGTTTAAATGCTTGGCCCATTTTCGATTTTCAACAAGGCATGGGCCTTTTTTATTGGCCAAAATAGAATTTTATTAGCGTGCTTGGCCCAAGGCTAGGCTTTTTCGGTTTTCAATGAATGAGCAAGAGAGAGTCATTGGCCTCTCACCATGCTAAGGCCAATGACAGTTTGCGAAATTTTCCGATTGTAGGCCCTCTTGATGGAGCGAGAACCGATCATTGGCCTTTTCGAGCGGGGGCTTCAGGAATGTCTAGTTTCGAATCCGTTTTTGGTTCTGTGGTTCTATTATTCTAATTCTCAGACTAGGTTCAAAGGACTTCCTTACAGTTCAAATAAATTTCAACTTCTTGGGCATTCAACGATCAACATGAACATTTGAAACTTTATAATTATGAATTGAACAGACATCACTTAATCCTGAGGGAACGTGGAACTAGAAAGAAGAAAAACACACAATAAAACTTGTGCCATCTGTTCGATAAAGTAATTAATGCCTCTACTCGCAAACTAAAGTTACATTTAATATAACATCTTTCATGAGCTTTCGGACAAATAAGACGATTGTAAAATGTTAATGTTGTCCTATATATGAATAATGGAGAATTCGTATTTGGCCCAAACCATTTCAAGAAGCGATATGCAATTACTCATTTTTAAATATTTTTTCATGTACTGAAATTTAGGTGACCGTCATCACTAAATACCTTTTGTGCTATTTTTACCCGAATATCGTTCTATCAAATGTAATTTCCCCGAACACCAGTTACCCGAATGACACTTTTTCCCGAATGACTCGAAATTTGTATGGATCGTGGTATTTGGATAGAACCACCTCCTTCTACCTCCCTTTAACGACCATGTGGTTTAAAGACGTCCCCAAAGAGATACAGTTCAAAATGGATAAGAAACACTCTTCAGTTATAAACTGGTGAACTAGAACGAACGATAAAGAAAACAAGAAAAAATGCTGAGTTCTGTGAAACTTTAAAGAACCGCTGATCAAAAATGAAGGGTGCTTATCATATGAACCGTTCATCGAATTGAAATATAAAAAAGTTATGACAATTATGAGTGCCAAAACATTTTCGAGGATATAGACCACTTGAGAAAACGGGGTATTCAGGGAACTGGCATTTGCGGAACTGGTGTTCGGGGTATTGATATTTGGGAGAAAATAGCACAACCATAAAAATCTTCCCAACGCAAAGAAGAAATTATCTGGTAGTTGTACGCTAAATTCTGTACAATACAATATCCTCGCGGTTATAAGAAATGTAATTTTCTCGAAGTTTAAACTAGGTAAAACAGCTTGGAATATTGTACCAAAAATTCAAAGGCAAAAATCTCGCAAAAATGTAGAATAACAGCTGTTAACAGTGTTATATTGTCTCCGCTCTTGCACTAGAAGAAAGCCTTAAATGTGAAGAACGAGATTGTCAGCATACCATTATTGCTCTTGAAAATGTAAAAAGGGGCACAAGTCGAATATTGTGACGGCCATCTTTAAATTCCGGTATGTTTCACCATGCATTAATTGATCAAAATCGACAAGAAAAATAATTCTGGCGAATAGTCTTCTGGCGAATGGTTTTCTGACAAATATAGCACAATCTTTTGTTTTGGTCTTTTATGTTCTTCTGTAATTTCAATGCCCTTAAAAATCTTGATGTGCTCGCTCACCCTGCTCGTCTGAAAAACTTTCAAATTTTTGTATGCAGATTGTTCATGTTCATATGTTATCAAAATCTTTTGATCAATCTTTTGAATATATCTCGAATTTTTGGCCCATCTAATATGCCCATCTCAACTTTTATGTCACTTAATTTTGGGAAAAGATCCTTCAGATGCTCCTTCAATTTAGATTTTTTTTTTTTGAACCAATTTTTTGAAGAGCTGTGTAACAAGTCCAAGCTTAATATGCAAATGTGGCTGAAGGTTGTCTTTTGGGGCGACTAATGGTTCTAATACACTGTATAAATCCGGTTTATTATCTGGGTACCCAGACAACCAGAAGTCGCATAACAGTTAACGAACAAAGTCGTTTATTCATACAAATTGCATCACTCTCGCACTACATAGTGGATGAAATCGTTTGATCGATGAGTTTTCTCGCATACAACGCTCTTTTATGAGTTCATATGTCAATTTCGTTTCGTCCCGTATACTCGTACAAGGTAAGTCGGGTCAATCCGTAGCAGCTGTCAAATCAACTTTGTTATGATAAATTAAGTCGTATAAAGCTACAGATTAATACGCAATAAAATCTGCACACTCGCATTGCATGCTATTTTTCATCATATAAAATATGCACGTATATCGCTTCCACTTTTGTACATATAAGGCCTTTTTACCACATCTTATACGTGAAATTTTGCACATAGAAACATTGTACAACGCAAAAGGTGCTTTCGTTATTCGTACATTCAATGTTTAATACCCAGAACAAAGCAGTTTACGGGCACCATATCGATAGGATATTCATAAGAAGGTATAGTTATCACACAAGCATAGGATTAATTAGAAATTAGTTCGAAGTCCGTTGATCTGTCAGGGATGGACGTGGACATTTTTTTGGAAATCAAGATCTCTCTCCCCTGTTGTGGGCTTTTGTCAATATACATATATAAAAAAGCCACGTGGTTTATGGAGAGCCCCTAGATCATAATAACCTGCAAGGGCTTTTTATAAATCACATGGTTGTTCAAAAACCACCATATTTCTGGATGAGATAGCTGGTGGTCCATTAGATTATGATGTGTTGGAAACTTCAAAACATACCTTTAATATTGTTTTCCTCAATACTCTGCTGAGATGACTATGTCCAGATCAACTCTATTCAGCGCATTTTTTTCACATAGCTGATGTAGATTTTACAACTTTAAGAATTCCATCTATCAAATAATTGTCCATTACGTGTGACAGGGTCTGTAACAATGTACGGTATCGACGCCCGCCTCGGTACAACCTAGCGCGACTGGCCCAACCGAACGTCGCCGCCGCATACGCGCAGCATCTCGAGGTAGCGTTGCCGGAAGAGGGCGAGCTTGACGAAGCCCCTCTTGAGGACTGCTGGAGCAACATAAAAGCAGCCATTAACAACGCAGCCGAGAGCATCGTCGGTTACGATTGGTGACGATTGGTACATGTAACGATTGGTTCGACGAAGAATGCAGGCAGGTTTTGGAGGAGAAGGATGCAGCGCGGGCTGCAATACTGCAGTAAGGACCGCGACAAAACGTGGAGCGATATAAGGGCTCCCCCAAATCAACGCGACTTTTTACGGCGACAGTGACAAAAAATCGTCGCGATTTCGTTGTTGTGTCGTTGTTTGTCACTGTCGCCGTAAAAAGTCGCGTTGATTTGGGGGAGCCCTTATATCGCTCCACGTTTTGTCGCGGTCCTTACTGCAGTATTGCAGCCCGCGCTGCATCCTTCTCCTCCAAAACCTGCCTGCATTCTTCGTCGAACCAATCGTTACATGTACCAATCGTCACCAATCGTAACCGACGATGCTCTCGGCTGCGTTGTTAATGGCTGCTTTTATGTTGCTCCAGCAGTCCTCAAGAGGGGCTTCGTCAAGCTCGCCCTCTTCCGGCAACGCTACCTCGAGATGCTGCGCGTATGCGGCGGTGACGTTCGGTTGGGCCAGTCGCGCTAGGTTGTACCGAGGCGGGCGTCGATACCGTACATTGTTACAGACCCTGTCACACGTAATGGACAATTATTTGATAGATGGAATTCTTAAAGTTGTAAAATCTACATCAGCTATGTGAAAAAAATGCGCTGAATAGAGTTGATCTGGACATAGTCATCTCAGCAGAGTATTGAGGAAAACAATATTAAAGGTATGTTTTGAAGTTTCCAACACATCATAATCTAATGGACCACCAGCTATCTCATCCAGAAATATGGTGGTTTTTGAACAACCATGTGATTTATAAAAAGCCCTTGCAGGTTATTATGATCTAGGGGCTCTCCATAAACCACGTGGCTTTTTTATATATGTATATTGACAAAAGCCCACAACAGGGGAGAGAGATCTTGATTTCCAAAAAAATGTCCACGTCCATCCCTGACAGATCAACGGACTTCGAACTAATTTCTAATTAATCCTATGCTTGTGTGATAACTATACCTTCTTATGAATATCCTATCGATATGGTGCCCGTAAACTGCTTTGTTCTGGGTATTAAACATTGAATGTACGAATAACGAAAGCACCTTTTGCGTTGTACAATGTTTCTATGTGCAAAATTTCACGTATAAGATGTGGTAAAAAGGCCTTATATGTACAAAAGTGGAAGCGATATACGTGCATATTTTATATGATGAAAAATAGCATGCAATGCGAGTGTGCAGATTTTATTGCGTATTAATCTGTAGCTTTATACGACTTAATTTATCATAACAAAGTTGATTTGACAGCTGCTACGGATTGACCCGACTTACCTTGTACGAGTATACGGGACGAAACGAAATTGACATATGAACTCATAAAAGAGCGTTTTATGCGAGAAAACTCATCGATCAAACGATTTCATCCACTATGTAGTGCGAGAGTGATGCAATTTGTATGAATAAACGACTTTGTTCGTTAACTGTTATGCGACTTCTGGTTGTCTGGGTACCCAGATAATAAACCGGATTTATACAGTGTATTAGAACCATTAGTCGCCCCAAAAGACAACCTTCAGCCACATTTGCATATTAAGCTTGGACTTGTTACACAGCTCTTCAAAAAATTGGTTCAAAAAAAAAAAATCTAAATTGAAGGAGCATCTGAAGGATCTTTTCCCAAAATTAAGTGACATAAAAGTTGAGATGGGCATATTAGATGGGCCAAAAATTCGAGATATATTCAAAAGATTGATCAAAAGATTTTGATAACATATGAACATGAACAATCTGCATACAAAAATTTGAAAGTTTTTCAGACGAGCAGGGTGAGCGAGCACATCAAGATTTTTAAGGGCATTGAAATTACAGAAGAACATAAAAGACCAAAACAAAAGATTGTGCTATATTTGTCAGAAAACCATTCGCCAGAAGACTATTCGCCAGAATTATTTTTCTTGTCGATTTTGATCAATTAATGCATGGTGAAACATACCGGAATTTAAAGATGGCCGTCACAATATTCGACTTGTGCCCCTTTTTACATTTTCAAGAGCAATAATGGTATGCTGACAATCTCGTTCTTCACATTTAAGGCTTTCTTCTAGTGCAAGAGCGGAGACAATATAACACTGTTAACAGCTGTTATTCTACATTTTTGCGAGATTTTTGCCTTTGAATTTTTGGTACAATATTCCAAGCTGTTTTACCTAGTTTAAACTTCGAGAAAATTACATTTCTTATAACCGCGAGGATATTGTATTGTACAGAATTTAGCGTACAACTACCAGATAATTTCTTCTTTGCGTTGGGAAGATTTTTATGGTTGTGCTATTTTCTCCCAAATATCAATACCCCGAACACCAGTTCCGCAAATGCCAGTTCCCTGAATACCCCGTTTTCTCAAGTGGTCTATATCCTCGAAAATGTTTTGGCACTCATAATTGTCATAACTTTTTTATATTTCAATTCGATGAACGGTTCATATGATAAGCACCCTTCATTTTTGATCAGCGGTTCTTTAAAGTTTCACAGAACTCAGCATTTTTTCTTGTTTTCTTTATCGTTCGTTCTAGTTCACCAGTTTATAACTGAAGAGTGTTTCTTATCCATTTTGAACTGTATCTCTTTGGGGACGTCTTTAAACCACATGGTCGTTAAAGGGAGGTAGAAGGAGGTGGTTCTATCCAAATACCACGATCCATACAAATTTCGAGTCATTCGGGAAAAAGTGTCATTCGGGTAACTGGTGTTCGGGGAAATTACATTTGATAGAACGATATTCGGGTAAAAATAGCACAAAAGGTATTTAGTGATGACGGTCACCTAAATTTCAGTACATGAAAAAATATTTAAAAATGAGTAATTGCATATCGCTTCTTGAAATGGTTTGGGCCAAATACGAATTCTCCATTATTCATATATAGGACAACATTAACATTTTACAATCGTCTTATTTGTCCGAAAGCTCATGAAAGATGTTATATTAAATGTAACTTTAGTTTGCGAGTAGAGGCATTAATTACTTTATCGAACAGATGGCACAAGTTTTATTGTGTGTTTTTCTTCTTTCTAGTTCCACGTTCCCTCAGGATTAAGTGATGTCTGTTCAATTCATAATTATAAAGTTTCAAATGTTCATGTTGATCGTTGAATGCCCAAGAAGTTGAAATTTATTTGAACTGTAAGGAAGTCCTTTGAACCTAGTCTGAGAATTAGAATAATAGAACCACAGAACCAAAAACGGATTCGAAACTAGACATTCCTGAAGCCCCCGCTCGAAAAGGCCAATGATCGGTTCTCGCTCCATCAAGAGGGCCTACAATCGGAAAATTTCGCAAACTGTCATTGGCCTTAGCATGGTGAGAGGCCAATGACTCTCTCTTGCTCATTCATTGAAAACCGAAAAGGCCTAGCCTTGGGCCAAGCACGCTAATAAAATTCTATTTTGGCCAATAAAAAAGGCCCATGCCTTGTTGAAAATCGAAAATGGGCCAAGCATTTAAACTCATCATTTTTCCACATTTTTTCCAGTTTTCAAAATAAAATCGATTATTAGCGTGTAGTAATAGTAAATCGTCACTCAACTAGCAAGAAATCACATTGATTGATTTGAATACTGAGAAATACGAATTGAAAATGTGATGAATAATATTCAAATCGAATTTTCTCAGAGTCAACGATCTGAGGATTGGCCCTTTTGAATTGTTACGCGAGACTTCACTGATGATTGGCTTGGTATCCAGAGAGTAATAAAAGTAGATGAGAACATTTTCTCTTCTGTTTCTTGTTTCTGGCGTTACGCCCCAAATGCTTACAATTTCGAGCATTTCCTTCATATTTATGTTCGCAAATTGCATGCATATCACGAAGATACCCTGAGAACTCGAGATAATTTTTCATCACTAATTACACTTTGCAATTATTAAAGATTTACCGTTCCATTGAAATAGATAAGTCGAAAACTGAACATCTCCACGTCCTACACCCCAAAGCAATCAGCAAGATGACACTTACCACCAATCGTTCGTCGGAATGCACATTTGTAAGGGAAGAATTGCTGCCTGAGCTACCAGGAATGTTATTCCCACTGCCAGGGGCTGACTGGAGCTGCGATGCCATAGATATTTTCCCGTCAATGGGACTTTTTTATATTCTCAGATGAAAGCGCCTAGTTTTTTCACAATTGCTATCAAGTATTGCTTCAATGACATTTACTTTCATTTCACCATTCACCGCTCCATTAAACAGGCAGGTCCTTACTGCAAGTGGCAAAATAACTTACTCATGCCACTGTTTGACTTTAGTCGTTGCTTTGTTCACTAACGCTTTGTAAATCTTCTTGCTTTTTGATCAGTTGCACATCGAGCGTATTCCATGAAACAGAACAGAAACTGTGTAGAATCGCACTTTTCAATGAGTATGGCTTGTTGTTTTGAACTGTAGAATGTATGTGATTTTTTTTCGGTTTAATTCCTTGTATTGGTATTATTTGTATGTACACGTTGTTAAAGTAACTTTTTCAGAGCTTTACCCTTTTATTTCAATCTCAAATTACCACTGTCTTAATTGTATCCGACACGCTATGACCATGTCATGTCAACGACTGTGACAGTAATATTTTCCCATCATAGGTCACCATTGATTATTTATGCCCGAGTAACGATTTCTGGCACATCGAAGCACTAATGGAATCATGTTCCTTCAACTAATCAGCACACGTGGGTCACCTTACATTGCGTTCAGCAAGGCCATCAAACTTCTTTAATATTTCCAGCAAACTCTGAAACCAATTGCAATTTACATTTACCCTTCTCTGGAAATCCAAAACATTGCGACGGACAATGGTTTCCACTTGATAACGCACAGATCCTGCGACGTCTAGTTAGCATGAAACAATAATTCTAATTTCACACACTTCGGTCGAGCAAATGTCACATTCCAATCCCAGACCAGCAAAAGGGAAATTAATTTTATTTAGAATATGCCACAGCCGGGCCCTCGAGACGAACACGACTGACTGACCGCCGACCACGGATCCTTTCTGGTGGAGACTAAACTTGAAGCCCAACTTTTTCTAGCTTTTATTTTCACCGTTTCTGTTTTCCATTATTTCCATTTCGTGTACACTTCAAATATTAATATGTGTTGGCTTGGTCGCGGTGTTGCAAGGAAGGGTATTGGGTAAGGCATGAGTCACGGAAAAGTTAAACGAGGTGAGCACGCTATTTTCCGGATGCCCTGCTGCGATATGAACCGGAAGACTTCCAACAGGGGCGAACATTGGGATCCCTACCCTGAAAGCTCGGTGGTGGAAAATTCTTGAGTTGAACTGCTGCCACTAGTACTCTACCATGGCGAAACTGGTGTACCTAATGTTGATTCAACAACAGAACTTGGACAGACGTAGGTAAACCAATGGCGGACGAAAGTGAAACAAAATAAATTCAAAAACAAATTCACATACCGCGAAATGGGGTGCCTTTGAAAACGGAGTGAACATGAATATTGCATACTTTAAGGCGTTTTTCGAGGTCTGCTTCTGCCTCTATCCGCAACCAGGTACTTCTCCTTTGTAGAGTTGAAGACTTCAAACGAGCCCCATTGTACGGTACCATCTATTCATACATGTAATGCGGTTCATGGTGCGACAACAGAGGGTCCTGATGGGTGCCTTCCATTGTATGGTGATGAGCCGCAATGGGTGTGCACAATTATTCTTGATGTGGCGATGTGTGTTGTTGGAGTCCTCCATGATGAATAAATGAATTTTTTATGCTACGCTCATACGCCAATGGTCAGTATCTATCTGATACCGCTCTAGGCCAAACATGAGTTGGTGTTTTTTGGACCATGCCGTAGAATTAATACGATTTGTTAGCCATTAGACAGTATTCCTTTTCATTCGATTGCAAACAAATGCATTATTATTACTTAGTCAATGAACCAACATTACTCTTTGTCTAGAGCGAACATCCAATGAATAGATTAATATGCCAATATCACTAACGGTGCAGACCAATGTACTCAACATCGATTAGAATTACTTCGCAACTGTATCGATGGACAACTAAAAGCAATTAATTTTTGTATTGCATCACAGAGATTAGTTCATATTTCATTCAATCCAATCGACACTGACTAACATCATCAATTTGCACTCGTCCAAACCATACTCGTTTGAATATGCAATTGCAATCCAACTGCCACACGCATAATGCGAAATAAATTCGATTGCATAACTACGATTTACTTCGTTATATCATCATGACAATTTTTTTTTTGTTTTATATCAAAGTAAAAACTGGATAGAACTTTACTAATCCGAAAATTGCTAACATGGACACAGACGGTTAAGGTTTGCAGCAGCAAACCACATTTTTCTATCGCGTACACTGATTATTAACTTTTTATGTGTGCAGTTGTGTTCGGAATAATAGAAGCGCTGGTTTTCATGAAAAATGCTTAACTTTTACATGTTGTAACTTTGAAGAATTGGCATGCAATTTAAACCAATTGCAAAGTATATTCAATGTTTAGTTTTACGGTAGTTGTTCAAGCTTCCACTCAGTGAGTTAACCGTATACGATAAATCATAATTAAAATGTATGTATTGGTCGAAAGGACATTTGGTAGAATGGCTATAAAACATTTCATAGAAAAAACTATGTGTAATGATTGATTGAAAAATCGTGTGGATCAATAGATATTAAATCGAAACAAAAATGGCGAACTGCATAAAAACATCCACCTTATACGTTTTCCTACCATAGTGTTCACTCGCATATTCAAGACTTGAAGTATATTTAAAAAATACCAGTATACTAATGCGGATTTCTTGCACTCAATCATGTTGTTCTAGCATATGTACATCCAGTAATAACACGTACCATATGCTTTTCACTTTTTCAATGACCCATACCCTGTAGCGTCAAAATGTCACTTTGTACAATAATCTGAAAAATCTCTATTCGACTAAATTTACATACGGCCACATACTGCTCAAAGCAATAAAATTCTGTTCGACCAAATGTATTTTCAACTAAACGTCATTCGAATAAATGTCAATCGACCAAATGTCATAGATTCGTTTTAATATTTTAAATTTCTGCTGTCTCTATAATTTAAAAAATTTCCTTCAATCGTCCAACATGTCATAGTTGCAACTATGACATGAACAAGCGATTTTTCTAGAATAAAGTGATTACTGTAGCAAAACTTTGAGCGATTTAATCTGGTGCATTATTTGTCGATAAATTTAAAAAATTGTGACACTGAAATTCTGCATATTTGTAGTTATCTATCAAACTTTCATCCCACTTGCTCATAGGGTAACAAAGTTACACCTTTGATGCACAATCACACCCCTCTGTCTCCCGTAAAGTGGGATGACAAAATTTCTTTTTCCGGACGTTACGTCCCAACTTGATGAAGATTGCTGATCAACTCAGTGTTTCATGAAGCACTTCTCTAGTTATTATTGAGAATTTGCTTTGTGATTTTTTAAATACGATATAAATGACAGATACGCGTATTTCGACCTCGTGTCTAGTATACGACACTGAAGACGTCCTTACAGTTGGGGTTCAAATACGCGTATCTGTCAAAGGACACTCACTGTAGTGGAAATTAATGGTATAGTACTAGTTTCGGTTTTTCATCTTCTTATAGGTATTCCACTAAACAGCTCGAAGATTTATTATTATTATTGTTACCATTTTTTTTAACAATATATTACAATTTATCAATCACTGCACTTTAACACTTTTTCTGGGTGATTAAATAAGATAAAATAAAGAATTTTCTTGATAGTGCATTTTTCATAGTTTTTGCCTTTGGGTTAGTATTTAAGTCACTATAATACATGTGTATTATTTCAAAATGTAGAGATTTTTTTAGTTTTTGTAATTCGTGTGAAAATAAAGACCTTCGTGAAATCAAGAAAATCAAGATTCGAATCGCCTACGATGAGTTGAATGAAGGTTTCTACGGCAGCTGCAACTGGTTAGCTTTTTATGAAGACATGCTAAGATATTCGGTGAGAATGTTCTCTTTAGCTTTTTCTACGCAATGATCAAATTAATATTAATATGGTCAAATTCGATATGTAAAGCATATACCTATTCCGACGACTTTTGCCACATTCATCATTTATGGAAGCAGTTTTGGTTCCGGGTGTTTTGCTAAGTGAATTAATTGACTTTTACGATTCATATCAAAAGCGATGATATAAAAGTGCGTGGCCAGGTATAAAGCTATTGTAGACTTTAGCGCAATCAACTATAACAGTGGTTAACATAGTAAAATTTGCGATGTTTGTGAGTTAAATACATAAATAATGAATGGTTTGTCACTCCGTGTGTCGGCAAAAACTTTTATCAAGAACACTCATCGTATAAAAATAAAATTATTATATTTTTTTTTTTAAATTAAGAATAATTTTTGAATAGTTTGTCACCAAAGGTGTCAACATACATTTGTCTACGTTTATAATGAAGCCATAAGAATAATTATATTCAAAATCAAAGCTTCATGAGTCACGTCACTTACCAAGTTGAATCCTGATCATGTAACTTTTTAACTCTTCCAACAAATAAAAATCCTTCCGAGTGTGTTGTGAAGGCCCTAGCCATCGGGATCGTTATTTCAATACTTCTTTAGCTGGGCAGTGTTTTGCGAAGGCCTAAGCTATCGGCCTTTCGCGCGTTTTATTGGCTTTTACCCAAGCTCGTTAAAACGGTGGGAATGTTATGTGAATACGATTATTCAGCAAAGTATGAATGGTTCGTCACTGTGAGTGTCGGCATAAGAGTGCTCTAAAATGGTCCAATCAATCGAGGTAACTTTTCTTTTCAAATGCGTAAAATACGTGTACACGCTTTCTCCTGACAGCAGAAGGAATGTTGCGTTTATGTATTGTTCAATAAACTTTGGTTTGTCACTTCAATTATCGGCATTAATTTTCTTCCACTTGGAAATTTTTCATATTCACGAAAAATATTATATTTATAAGCATTTATATCTCGCACATAATCCTTCATCATGGTCTAATCGCTCATCGCAATGAATCATGTGACCCAACGATCCTCCCCATTAACAAACATCCCTTCCCGTAACCTTTGTGCAGATGCAGAGGCAAACACGGTCTCCAAATAGCAAAGGTTACACACTAATATTCCTTCCCCCACATCCCACCTGACTGCAAGGACGTGGCCGGCGCCGTTATTGACCCTGCATAAATAGAGGCACTGAATTATGCACACTGAAGAAGATTATGGCCAATCCCAGCCGAACTTATATTTGATTCGTTGTGCATCTTCACTGACCTTGGTCAATCACGGAATATCAACCATAGATATGTGTAGACGAGAATGGTTTAAACTGACCACCCCCCCCCCCTTGACTAGACTGATCAAAGCAACGATGGATAGTGTACAGTGCTGTGTGAAGATATTGGGTGCATTATCGGACCTGTTTGAAACACGCAAAGGACTTCGACAAGGCGATGGTCCTGCCTCCTGTTCAATATTGCGCTAGAAGGTGTTATGAAACGGGCGGGCTTCAACATGCGGGGCACGATCTTCAATAAATCCAGCCAGTTCATTTGTTTCGCTGACGACGTGGACATTGTCGGAAGAACGTTCCAGGTGGTTTCTGAACAGTATACCAGGCTGAAACGTGAAGCAGATCGGGTTGGATTGAAGGTAAATACGTCGAAGACGAAATATCTGCTGGCTGGAGGAACCGAGCGCGATAGAGCTCGCATTGGCAGATGCGTGATGATCAACGGGGATGAGTTCGAGGTGGTGGACGAATTTGTCTACCTCGGATCATTGATAACGTCGGAGCTAAATAAATAAATAAAAATAAAAAATAAAGGATCATTGATAACGTCGGATAACAACTGCAGCAGAGAAATTCGAAGACGTATCATTGCCGGAAGTCGTGCTTACTACGGACTCCACAAGACTTTGAGGTCTGGTAAACTTCACTTCCGTGCTAAGTGTACCATGTACAAGACGCTGATAAGACCGGTAGTCCTATACGGGCATATGAGACGTGGACAATGCTCGAAGAGTGCAGGTCCTCTGCAGGGCGCTAGGAGTTTTTGAACGACGTGTGCTTAGGACGATCTTCGGCGGAGTATGTGAGAACGGCGTATGGAGGAGAAGGATGAACCACGAGCTTGCGCAACTCTACGGTGAACCCAGTATCCAGAAGGTCGCCAAAGCTGGATGGGTACAATGGGCGGGACACGTTGTGAGAATGCCGGACAACAATCCCGCAAAAATGGTGTTCACCTCAGATCCGGCCGGTACAAGACGAAGGGGAGCGCAACGAGCTAGGTGGTTTGACCAAGTGGAGCAGGTCATGTCTTGAAGGACGTAGAGCCAGCAAAAGTAAAGTAAGTAATATGTGTAGTCAGTCTAAGCTAAGCTAAGCTAAGCTAAGTGATTAAATAAGATAAAATAAAACGCATTTTAGTAAGCATAATCTAGCTTAACCTTAGCATATAATTTGTTGTGTCATTGGATGATTGCGACGATTTTTGCTTAATTTTAAAATTGATAAATTTATTCGACATTTGTTTCAATGTATAAATATTGGATATTCTATATGTATAACTAATTAATACTGTACCAGGGAGGCAGCTTTGAATCATCTTCAAAATTTTATTTCGAATCCTTTGTAGAACCTTCTTCCTGGTATTACAACTGTTAGCCCATATAGGTGCAGCATAAAACATACGAAGTCGAAATTTTTTTTTCAAAGATCAAATGTTCATTCCTTAGACAAAAGTTTGATTTGCTGTTAATCCTTCAATATCCAATTTCATGATTATAAAGATCTCTATCTTATTTGTCCAATTTTCTGATTTTTGATGTTGGTGAACATTACTACGTCATCAAACAATCATTAAACAAATTTGATTTTGAGTTTAAAATAACTGTTCAAAAGGATGCAATAATGTTGCCTGCTTTGTGCTGTCATGACAATTTTTCTTGAGATTTTATCCCAATCCGCAATATTTGGAACAAACGATTGTATGTACGCTTGTTTTGTTGTTTGTTTTGCGTCTGTTTCAATGACAATTCATTTCACTGTACAGAACTAAAGTTACTCAAGTTACGCTATTTGCGAGTGTTGCAATTTCAACGTGGGCAACATTTAATCTCACCGATTGAACTTTCGTCAAAACAAACACATTTTAGGACTGTTATACATATTCCATCAATATTTTCTCAGAACATAATGAAAGGTCATTCAATATATTTGCCAGTATTTCCATAGAATCAATTTTCTGTTCTGTAGGTGTACTGAAAAAATACTTGTTGAAATACATAGCGTTGCGTGGTAACGGAGTTTTTTAGATTGCATACTGAATACTGTCATGTTATTTACTTTACCACTCTTATTCCAACTACTTATGGAAACTATTTTGGATGGATCAGCTGTTCAATCATAAGTCAGAGCTGAAAAGACATGACAATTTCCATTGCCGGCCACGCCCGTCTTGATGATATGACATCTACTTAAAGACAGACCAGCGACTCACCGACGCCCTCATAGATGTCGGAGTCGGATAATAGGGAAGGGAATGGTCCAGGATTCACTATAAGCAAGTGATTCGACCGGATTCGAATTGTTGGAAGTGATTTAAGTGATGTTGGAATTCATTTAACGTCACTCCAGGGATGTGACACAGGTGTTTCCATTTTGTGTTCAAACTAAAGAGCTTTGGTTTAAGCGCCATTGCTCGCTCTCTGAAACGAGAAAACAAATTGACCCTACCTTCTGAAATAGCTAGTTTCTATGAAAATTAAATCTTGAATTGGAACAAACTCAACACCAGATTCGATCTAAGCAAATGATTTCGTTTGTCATGCAATCATGGCTGAGAACCGTCCACAAAATTTGCACATCTTCCGCTAGTTCCGTGTAAGTTAGTTATTATTATTGGGGACGGATTCGACGATTTAGATGGGTACTGTCTTCGGGAGAGTTGTACAGGACAGTGCTCGCTTCCTTTCAGAATATGTCATGGTAAAAAAATCCACAATTATCTGGATCATGTTGATGCAGACGAGATGTAGCTCATCTAAGAGACAATGGGTGGTATGAATAGAAAGCGTTGAGCTTTATTACATGTAGCATCTACTCAAAAACGAAATCCACAAAGTTTTCTACACTTTTGTTGTGAATTTCGCAGTACTGATGCTGCATGTAAAGAAAAATCCATTCAGAGTGACGCTTAAAATTAATACAATCATTCATATGAAGGACATGCATGGAATCTAATCGATAACGCGACAATTTTCACAAGTTCATGAAGGTGCTGTAGTTTGACGAGATTTATAGTGTAATTTTGCGATTAGTATTCGTATTCTTTTTATGTGTATAATTTTATGAAGTTTCTGGGTGGTTTTCGGTATTCGCCAACGCCAGAGTTTGATGAATTTTTGAATGATTTTGATCTTGAGATTACAGTTACCAAACTAGGAACCACATATTTCCTAGCACCAGTACTGAGATTCTGGTAAAATTGCGGTAGAATTTTGAGGCTCCTCGTGTTTTCTTACAGCATGTTGAATTCCGGAAAATCTAAGTGTTTCTGTGATACTCTCGTTATTTCGGTGGAGTTCCTGATAGTTTCCTTGGAATTTATAGAATATAGAGATTTTTATTGGGAATTGTAGTGACTCCGATGGTAGCCGTAAGAATTCAGTCTCCCCTAAAATTATTAAAATTGATGTTCGAAAAGGAAAATGACACAAACATGTTCCACATGTAGTGTTTACTACCGACAATGTAGTAAACTCAACTTCAATACATTTTATTCATACCGCCCAATGTCCAATCGATACGTGATTATAACTTTCTTTGTATTTGTGGCCGTGGAAGAAATTTATGATTCAGACTTTTATCAAAATTATGGCCAACCTTCTCTTCTTCTTCTTCTTCTTCTTCTTCTTCTTCTTCTTCTTCTTCTTCTTCTTCTTCTTCTTCTTCTTCTTCTTCTTCTTCTTCTTCTTGGCATTAACGTCCTCACTGGGACAGAGCCTGCTTCTCAGCTTAGTGTTCTTTTTGAGCACTTCCACAGTTGTTAACTGAGAGCTTTCTTTGCCAAAGTTGCCATTTTCGCATTCGTATATCGTGTGGCAGGTACGATGATACTTTATGCCCAGGGAAGTCAAGGAAAAAAATGGCCAACCATAATTTTTGAATTTCAAGTGCAATGAGAATTGTTATAAGATCATGCATTCCAGTTATAATTCGCAGAAGGCATTCCTGCAGAATCTCCTAAACTAAGAAGCGATTTTGTACTTGCATACCGAAATGTTCATACTGAAATTATTTCTGAGGATTTTTTAGGGGATCCCTGTAGTAATTGGATTGCTCTGGGGACCTCCATTGGTTTCTCAAGGAATTCCTGCAGGAAATTCCTCGGGAGTTGCTCCAGGGACTCTTTCAGAATTGCTCAAGGATTTTTTTTCCAGGCAATCCTAACCTTGCTTTTTTTTAGGAATTACTCTAGAGTTGCCTTTATTGCTCCAGGGATACATCAATAAATTTGTTTAGATATTATTTCAGGAGCCATCGGATGTCAGGGTTTTATAGAGATGCTTTTACGTATAATTTGTTTTTGGTATAACTTCAGGGGTTATTTTTTTGATATATCAAAGATAATTCCAGGGTTTCTTTGAAGAACGCTCCTGTGGATCCCTTCATGGATTTTGCTGAGACGCCTTCAAATATTTGTCCAGGTACTTTTTCAGGATTACTCCTAGGGATTTTATAGAAAGTGGTTCTCAAGTTGCAGCATATGGCGGGCCAAATTGCGATTCATCACCAATGCTCGCATAACAAATTTAAATGATTCTGCAAAATGCATATGCGTTACGGTGCGTCTTATTTATCGAAGGTTCTCAAAACCAAAAATTTGATTGCTCTTCTGAATTGAAATCACATTAAAAGAGAAACCTCAAAATTTAAGCCAAAAAAAGTTAAGATTTACAGATGGCGCAATTGATTGAAGGTGAATTTTAAAGTTATAGTATATGACCTCTAATAAAATCTTCATAATATTATTATTTTTTAACGAATTTTGAAATATTTACCATCATTCTCTTCATTATTAAACTTACAAAAAGTTTTTAGAACATCAAATTTCATCTTAAATCGAAACTAAGCTACAAGTAGTTTTCTCCATCTTTTTCTTGTTTTACTGAAAAATTCAACTTTGTTTGAAGCGCTATGGTCTCCATGAATACCCTACCGATTAGCAATATTTTTACATGTTTTTAAAAAAAACTTTGATTGTTTTTTTCAAAAGTAAAAGCTTTTACATCAAAAAAATCTGTTTTAACATAGTAATTTAACAAAAATTCTCAAAAACATGGATTTTTATAAGAAGAAATATTTTTCAAATTATTGTCAGTTAAACGTTAAAATTAAATCTGAAACTTGGTTTTCTCATTTATCAAACATCTCAAATGAACTGACCAATAATGTTTTATTAATTTTATGGCATAAAAATAAGTGCCCTTTTAAAAAATATATATCCACTATTCAATTCGTCGTTATAACAAAATGCATTATAAATTACAGTTGAATAGTTAAAATTGTATCTCCGTAAAAAAACATGAACAATTCTGAAAAAATAAATTTTAAATTTATTTTTTATTGTTAGTTTTTGTTGAATAACTAAGTCAAAATAATATTTATATTAATGCGGTGTGTACACAGTTTGACAACAACTTAATTAGTTTCTAAGGCATACAAAAAGATGTAAAATCGGTTGAGTATTAATGATGTTATGGTCAAACAAAAATATTTTCTAGTAAAATTACGAAAAAAATCATAACTTAAAAATTTACCTTCAAGCCACTTGCTCCACTTCTAAACCTTAATATTTTTCGCTCAAATTTTGAGTTTTTTTTTTATGTGATTTGAATCCAGAAGAGCACACGATTTTTTGGTTTTGAGAACTTTCGAAAAATAAGCCGCACGCTAGTATGCGTGTGACCATGATGATGAACATAAACTCACAGCTTGATGTTGTAATGATTTGATGCATAAGGCGATAATTGTTAAATAACACATTTAAAATAAACTTTTTTTCTTAAGTGGAAATTCTATTTTAAAATACTTGATTGATTATGAATTTTTCAAAATGGAATTGTAATATTTCTCAGAAAATTGTGGTGATAAGTGATCGACTTATATAACCTTACTTGTTTTTAATTATGATTCGTGGTTTACGGATAACCAGCCAAGTGGAAGTTTAACAACTACCGAAAAGCCAAACATTGCATATAGTTTGCAATTGGATTAAATGGACAAATTGATGTGAGGTTTTGCGAAAAAGTTACACGTCCTTCTCAGTGAGAATCAAATTCACGACTCCCTGATCTCTAGTTGGGGCGCGTTACCCCTAACTAGAGATCAGAGAGTCGTGAGTTCGATTCTCACTGAGAAGACGTTTAACTTTTTCGCAAAACTTCACATCCATTTGTCCATCTAATCCAATTGCAAACTATATGTAATGTTTAGCTTTTAGGTAGTTGTTATAAAACCTTACTCGTAACATGTTTTCTTAGTACTTCTGTTCACTTTCAATTTATTCTGTTATAGATGTTTTATTTATTCCGCGGACCGCATCGATGGGCTTTGAGGGCTACATTTGGCTCCAGGGGCGCAAGATGAGCACCATTGGCTTAAGGATTCCTTCACGGATTCCCTTAGGGATTCAGTCAGGAATATCCCAAAGAGAATAATTTACGAATTTCTCCAGTGATTCATTCAAGAATTTATGCAGGTATTACTTGAGGAATTCTCCCCAGGGTTTCCTGGAAGAATTCCATCTAAAACTCCTTCAAGATTTCCCACTAGGATTCCATCTCCGAAGGATTCATACATAATTCCCTAAAACATTTTATGCAAAACTCCTTCCAGCGATATATAGCAATTCATCAATGCAATCTTTCAGGAATTTGTTTATGGAATAGCTTTAGAAATTGGAAGTCTTACTAATAAATTAATAAATAATAAATTTGAAACTTTGCAAATACAATCAAAAAAGCTCTTCTTACTCTGAACAACTTTCTCTAAGATAGAATGATTTCTATTTAAATGAGATTCTGAGATATTTTTCAGTTGCTTCGTATCAGAAATACTAGCATACACTAGTGCCATGTACCGCCATGACTCAAAATCCGGACACTTGAGCACCGGGCTAACTTCAACATCATTTATATAATTGAGTATATCTGTTTTCATAAGATACTGTAATGTTTTACGACGGTAAATGTTTGATATTTAGGGTGGTGTAATAAAAATAACGATTATTTATGAAAAAAACGTTTAAATATGCAAAACCAAGCGATGTGTCTTGCTTCGAAATCCGGACACTCTTATTAGGTTGATTCGAAATCCGGACACTATTGCTTCGAATTCCGGACACTTCTTTTTGACGAAATATTTGCATATTTTGTATAAAAATTCAAATTTAAAAACTCACCATCTCTACATTTCAGGATTTTGAACGGTTTACTATAAGTTATCTTGAAAGTATCGAGTCGTGACAAACTCTGAAGCTACCAGAAATTAGTTAGCTACCAGAAATACGTTAGCGAAACGTAGTCATTCGCATACACTGACACACCGGATGGATGGCGATACTTACATGCATGGATAACATAGTGGATGGCGTCAACCGCCGAGTCAGCAGATTAATATTATAAAAAGGTAGTGACCGCGTGGCTCGTTCTCTTTTTTCCTGAAGGCGTCTGAACAACTACCGGTGGTAGAGGTATAGTGTAGTGAATAAAGTGGTTGTAAATTAGAATTAAAGTTTTTAAAAAGTTGAAGAAGTTCCTGCCGAACTTAAGTGGCGTCAGAAGTGGGATCGTGAAGGTGTTAAAATAGAGGAAACAGTCCCGCCGCACGATCGAGAAAACCCGGATGCAGACTTCAAGACTGTAAGTAGAAACTAATTAATCCTATTTTTCAAACCAATACTTTTTAAAATTCATATTATACAATGCCTGAAACCAGGGCTTCGGAAATGGAGGCGCTTCGAGCTGAAATTGAACAGCTCAAAGCGTTGATGACGATCGGGAATAGCAGCAAATTCTGCATTCCCGATCCAATCAAAAATTTGTCGGAATTTTCCGGCAACAAGAAGGAACTGTCGAGCTGGCTACGCGAAGTGGATGAGTTATACGACATGTTCAAAATAAAGGGCGCGAATGGACAGCCCGACTCACTAAGCTCTATGTATCTAAGAGCAATGAAAAATAAAGTACAAGGAGATGCCCGCGCGATTCTATGCGCAAATGGCGATCCCGATACCATCTATGGTATCAAACAAATTTTGATCGAACAATATGGTGACCACCGAGACTTTGCGACCAATGTGTCGTCGTTATTCAATTTACGGCGAGGTGACAAAAGCCACCTCAGGTTTTACAACGATTGCAAAGACATCAACACAAGACTTAAAGCAAATTTGTTGTCGAATCCTCTATCCGTTCGACAAATTATAGATGTTTTAAGTGTAACTAGATATTTAGATAACATTGGGGAACCTTTAGCTTCCATAATAAGACAATCGAAGCCAAATACGTTGGAAGAAGCATACGAAGCCGTATCCATAAATCAAAACGCAGAAATTAGAACGAAGCCTATTAAATTTCATTCACAGTCCAGACCTCATAACGACCCTAAAAGCAGCGGCTCATATAATAACAATAACGGCAAAACACATCCAAACGCGAGTAAATTTGTTTATAAAAAACAAGTGCAACAGCATAAACCTCGGGCAGAATACAATACTAACGAGATCGACGTGGCTAATGAATACGACGATGACAACGATGATGACGACAACGATGACAATGTGACAAACAGTGAAGTGCATAGTGATGATTCAAATTTTTTAGAAGAAGAGCGTCAGCAGGCAGCAACGTAAACAATTTTATACCTTACATTAATTACCAGACAAATAAAGGAGTGCTTAAATTCTTAATCGATACAGGCGCAAATAAATCTTACATTAGTCCGGAACATGTGCACAGGACCAAAATAACGGATCGGCCCGCAATAGTAATGAACAAAAATGGTAAATTTATCATCGACAAAATGGTCCACATAAATATTTTCCCCAGAGTATCCAATGAAAAGCTTCCTTTTCACGTTTTTAAATTTCATGAATATTTCGACGGCCTCATTGGCTACGAAAACTTAGCAGCAATGAAAGCCAAAATAGACTCAGGCAATCATCAACTGTTGATAAGAAACATTCAGTATCCACTTTCAAAATATTATCCACGTTCATGGAACTTCCACGAACAAACGGAGGAGCTAGCTGAGATATGCACCACCTCCGATGGGACATTTCTCATTGAGAACGAGTTAAACCTAACGACCGGTGTTACGTTACAACCTGGTTTATATGCAGCTAAAAATAATCGTGCCACAGTGCATTTATTCAGTACCAAGCGTGCTAAACTGAACGAAATTAAACCGCTCGAAAATGAACGCTATTTCCTTAATCAACATGAAACGTGTCCGCGACTGAACTTCCCAGCGGATCACCTAAGCAGGGAAGAAGTCAAACTCTTAGCTAAGACTCTACAACCATATAAAAGCATTTTTTATCAAGAAGGACAAAAATTAGATTTCACACATCAAGTAAAACATAAAATTGAAACTACCGACAGCAACCCGATCCACCAGCGAACCTACAAGTATCCATACCATTTGAGAGAAATAGTAAGTGACCATATACAAACAATGTTAGAGGCTGGTATCATACGAGAATCGTCTTCTGCTTGGACCTCCCCCATTTGGGTCGTCCCGAAGAAAGCAGACAATTCAGGTGTGAAGAAGTACCGCATAGTTGTTGACTATAGGAAATTAAATAAAGTCACGCCTGCGGATCGTTACCCAATACCCGAGATAAGTGAAATACTAGATCGCTTAGGCAAGGCGCAATATTTTTCTGTGCTTGATTTAGCCAGCGGATTCCATCAAATAGAGGTAGAACCAGCTGACATTCCAAAGACAGCATTTAATGTTGACAATGGAAAATATGAATTCGTGAGAATGCCGTTCGGGTTAAAGAATGCGCCCGCGACATTCCAACGTCTCATGGACTCTGTGTTACGTAAACACTTGGGAGTAAGATGTTTCGTCTATATGGACTACATCATTATATTCTCTAGTTCATTGGAAGAACATATGAAAGATATTCAGAAAGTTTTGAAAACTCTCAAAGAAGCAAATTTGAAAATACAATGTGACAAGTCGGAATTTCTTCGAAAGGAAGTAGAATTCCTTGGACACGTTGTAACCACGGAAGGGGTTAAACCTAACCCAAAAAAGGTGGAGGCAGTTGAAAATTGGCCTCTCCCGAAAACACCGAGAGAACTTAAATCGTTCTTAGGAACTTTTTCATATTATAGACGTTTTATACCAGGTTTTGCGCAAATTGCAAAACCAATGACTAGTATGCTTCGGGGGAAAAACAAACTTATCGTTTCTACTCCGGAATATGAGGAAGCATTTGCAAAATTGAAGGAAATTATGAGCTCTAAACTTCTATTAATCTATCCCGATTTCGATCAGCCGTTTATTCTAACAACGGACGCGTCGAATTACGCCATTGGAGCCGTTTTAACTCAATTGGTAGATGGACACGAAAGACCGATTGCGTACCTTTCGCGCACCTTATCGAAAGCTTAGCTTAGCTTAGCTTAGACTGACTACACATATCAATGGTTGCTATTCCGTAATTGACCGAAGTCAGTGAAAATGCACAAAGAATCAACTAGAAGTTCGGCTGGGATTGGCCATAATCTTCTTCAGTGTGCATAATTCAGTGCCTCTATTTATACAGGGTCAATAACGGCGCCGGCCACGTCCTTGCAGTCAGGTGGGATTGGGGGAAGGAATGTTAGTGTGTAACCTTTGCTTTTTGGAGACCGTGTTTGCCTCTGCATCTCCACAAAGGCTACTGGGAGGGATGTTTGCTAATGGGGAGGATCGTTGGGTCATAGGATTCACTTTGATAAGCGATTAGACCATGATAAACAATGATTTGTGAGATATATACATGCTTATACGTAAATATAATATTTTCATTTGATATGAACAATTTCTATGTAGAGGAAAATTATGCCGACACTTGAGGTGACGAACCATTCAAAGTTTGTTGAACAAATACCTAAATGTAACATTCCTACAGCTGTCAGGACGAAAGCATGTGTTATTATATTTTACTCATTTGAAAAGAAACAAAAAACTCTATTGGTTGGGACATCATAGAACACTCTTATTCTTATGCCGACACTTACAGTGGCGAACCATCCAAAGTTTGTTGAATAAAGTGAACCTTTCGTAAGTCTACACTTGTAGTGTCGAACCATTCAAAGTTTTTTTTTAATTACAAAAATAAAGGTATATAAGAGGTGTTCTGAAAAAAAAAATGTTAAACATAAATAAATCATGAATCAGAGTTTGTGTCGACACTCACAGTGACGAACCATCCATAGTTTGTTGAAAAATCATATTTACATCCCACCATTGTAATGATTGAATGTGCAGTCATACATATTTTATAGATTAGAAATAGTAGCATGAAACGAGCTCACCAATTGATCCGTTATCCTTGACTGAGCAGCCACAATCCACTTTCGGCTTCACTCGTTTGCTCGGCTATAAAAAAGCACTCAGGAAAAAAAAATAAGCGCGCGACCCAAAAAGAATTAAAAAAAAACTGTTCGGGCTTTCTTGACGCACTGCCCAGGAGCAAGCGTCAAGGTCGAAGGATCAAACAGAACTAACCGATCGCGGCACTTTTTCAGTTACTCCAACCGAACTCACCGATCACGCCACTTTTTCACTTACTAGAACAACGCGCGACATGTTTGATCCTGCCCTCGTCGCTCGCCCCGGCAAAAGCAAGTGTCAAGGTCGAAAGATCAAACAGAACTCCTTTCGCGCACCTTATCGAAAGCGGAGGAAAAGTACTCCGCTACAACAAAAGAGCTCTTGGCCATATATTTCGCAGCAAAAAAGTTTCGGCCATATCTGTATGGTAAGAAATTTACTATTTATACAGATCATGAACCGCTAACCAAAGAAATCAAACTGACTGATGCTACAGGTCGAGTAACTCGCCAACGATTGTATCTAGAGCAGTTCGATTTCGAGTTAATTTATAAAAAAGGAAAACAAAACGTGGTAGCAGATGGATTGTCCAGAATACCACGGGTTGATGAAGTGAATCTTCAAACAGTACTTGAAAATGAGCTTTTCGAAAACGATCCTATTTACGGACCGGAAATCATTAATAAATTCAAAAATCAACTCATTATGCATATATCCCAAGACAAGAAAAAATCCCCTCACATATTTTATTCCGTATTTTCAGGTTTTAGCAGACACATATTTCACCAGGAAGAATACACTGAGGACCAGCTATTGCAAATTTTAAAAAAATATTTAGCTCCCGGAATGACAAACGGAATCTTTGCCCATCCGTCGGTTGCAAAATCGTGCTTCAAAATCATAAATGACAATTTTAAAGGGATGAAAGTTCAATTTTGCAACCTGAAATTACCAGATTTAATAACCAAAAAAGACCAAGACGAATTTGTTCGTAAAACGCACAACTTTAACCATAGAAGTTGGAAGCTTAATTACGAAGAACTTCGTCAATCAGTCTTTTTTCCCGGATATGATATCGATTGTTAAGAACTTCGCGAAAAATTGCCAAGACTGTAAATTTGCCAAATACGAACGGCATCCATTTAAAATTCCAATCACGCGAAGAACATATGAGAAACCTTTAGAGAATATCTTTATAGACGTATACGTCAAGGAAGGAGAGAAGTTCTTAACAGTCATCGATTCATTTTCTAAATTTGCACAACTTTACAAAATCAGTAGCGAAACAAGCGAAGAGTTAATCGAAACTCTCATTAAATACTTCAAAACGTTTGGAATACCAAAATTGATCACTTGTGATCAAGCTACATCATTTCGGAGCCAAAATTTCAAAACCTTTTTGGAAGAAAACGGTGTTGCCGTTCACTATGCTAGTAGCAGCAATAGTAATGGCATCATCGAGAGGTTCCATAACACCCTCCTAGAGATGTTTATGGCAAACCGAAGCAAAATCAATAACCTAACTCTGTACCAAGGACTTTCACTTATAACAGCACTGTATAACGACGCAAAGCATACAACAACGAATCTCACACCAAGACAAATAATCTTCGGAAATTCGACTTCACTAGACTTGAAGGACATAAACATGATGAAACAACAAATAATACAAACTGCCAAAGACAATATTGCCAGAATAGCTACCAGACATAATTCAAAAATAGTAGAAACGGACAAAGACTATCAAGACATCAAAAACAAAGAAATTCTTGCCAAAACTAAAGCCAAACCATCTCCATATAGCAATAGATATAGACTGGTCGAGGTAAAGGAACAGAATGACAAAACAATTACCGACACAACGGACATCAAAATTCATAAGAAAAATTTAAAACTCTAATGGGATTGACGAGGTATGTTGCTTTTTCTGACTTTATTTCAGACTATGTTTCCTATTCTGGACATCTACAGCTTGGACAGACATCCGCATTTACGACCTGACTAATAATCCCATAGCAATCATACCTCTCGGACAGGCCAGGATTAGTAACAGTTATATCAGAGTAATTCATCCCGTAAATTTAACAGCCATAAAAGATGCTATAGATTTGTTTGACTATGTAACTAAAAATTCTGATTTAAATAATTCACTTTTCGATCAAGTTATTAGAAAAAAGATAAATAAAATACACTTAACGTTCAACAGAATTATACCTCAAAACAGATTCAAGAGATGGGAATCACTCGGTAGGGCGTGGAAATACGTATCAGGCAGTCCTGATGCGGACGATTTGAAAGTCATTAACTCAACAATCAATTCTTTAGTAACTGAAAATAATAATCAAATACACATACATAATGTATTCGAGAAAAGAATGAGAAACCTTACAAGAACTTTCAATCTTCTGATAGATAACGAGCAAAAATTAGAAAATGTTACATTTAAAAGCTTTGATTCACTTAATTTTGTATTCGAACTTGATGAACTATTGTATTACCTAGAAGTTGTCGAGGAATCCATTACATTGGCGAGAAGCAGCATCCCAAACAGTCGCATCATTCACGAACGGGAACTGGAAGCCATACAAAGAATCCTCAACGGCAATGGCTTTGGACTTGACTCGGTTGACAGTATTTTGAACATCGCCAGTGCTTACGTAATGTTCAACAAAGACACATTCATATACATACTGAAAATACCCAGAATCAAAAACGTACCGTACACACTCAGCTTCGTTGAACCAGTAATTGCAGAAGGTTACCGCATTCATTTACCAAAACCATTTTACCTGAAAGGGAAAACTTCATTCATCTCACAAAGCCCATGTTCTAAGTTAAAAGCTCTCTTCGTGTGTTCCAATACCAATTTAGAACCACTCACAGAATGTATGCAACAACTAATCTCCGGAGAGACAGCTGATTGCCCCATGGAACGAATCTATGGAGATAAAACTATACGAAAAGTTAACGATGGCAATATTGTTATTCACGGAGACAACATCACCCTGAGGTCCAACTGTTCAACCACCCGATTCCTTAGTGGATCATACCTCATTCAGCATTCAAACTGTACGTTAAACCTGGACGATGAGGAGTACACAAGTACTAACCTGGAAATACAACCGTTCACACCGGTTACCACAATCAAGGTAAATCCGACCAATGTGATAAACCATATCCCGTTGGAACATTTACAGGAACTACATTTAGAGCATCGGAACCAAATAGATCACCTCAACCTAACAACGGAAAATATACATTGGAAACTAAACATCTTTGGGTGGATAGTTTCCGCTTCAGCAACAACGTTACTGGTCTTCATACTGGGTACAATCATAACCATAGTCTTCAAGCTTTTCATTTTCAAAACAGTCTTTGCACCGAACATGCGAGAAGGAACCAAGGAAAATAGCAGTTCAACCGAGGCGCATCCTGAGTCGAGAAGCATACCGCTTTTCCCGTAGCAATAGAGGAAGCCGAGGACGGCTTCTAACTAGAAGGGGAGCCGTTAGCGAAACGTAGTCATTCGCATACACTGACACACCGGATGGATGGCGATACTTACATGCATGGATAACATAGTGGATGGCGTCAACCGCCGAGTCAGCAGATTAATATTATAAAAAGGTAGTGACCGCGTGGCTCGTTCTCTTTTTTCCTGAAGGCGTCTGAACAACTACCGGTGGTAGAGGTATAGTGTAGTGAATAAAGTGGTTGTAAATTAGAATTAAAGTTTTTAAAAAGTTGAAGAAGTTCCTGCCGAACTTAAGTCTTATTAGGTTGATTCGAAATCCGGACACTATTGCTTCGAATTCCGGACACTTCTTTTTGACGAAATATTTGCATATTTTGTATAAAAATTCAAATTTAAAAACTCACCATCTCTACATTTCAGGATTTTGAACGGTTTACTATAAGTTATCTTAAAAGTATCGAGTCGTGACAAACTCTGAAGCTACCAGAAATGTAAACAAAGTTTGGGCAAAATCGATTCACTCACTTCATGGCAACCGTGAGATGCAGTCCAATACGCAATGAAATGTGTAGAGAATCGGTACGCATTTTGTTCTTTTATTATTGTTACTAATAACTTGATGCCTACAGCGATACTTTCACATCTATAACATACAACTAAAGTTGAAGAATAGTTTTGTGCATAAGTATCATAATAAAATTCAAATTTACTGTAAGAAAAATGTAAAAAATAATCATAGTGTCCGGTTTTCAAAGCGTCCGGCAATTCGAAGCAAAACGGTATTGGATGAATTTGGAAATTTGCATATTCCCTTGATTAAGTTCTTCTTTCTTTGAACAAATTTCTCTAAGTGAGAAATTTTCTATCTCGTTTAGATTCCTAGATATTTATTAACGACATTATATTGGAAGTGTTTTTGTTCACTAACGTTACGGTGTGGATGAATTTGAAACTTTGCAGAGCCCCTCGAGAAAGCATTGTTAACTCTGCACAACTTCTCAAAGATTTTCTATCTCGCTTAGATTACGAAATATCCCTCAATGATAACACACCGGAAGTGATATTGTAAACTAGTGTATGAGTTAAGGATTTATTTTACCACGATATATTCTGAAAGGAAGCGAGCATTGTCTTGTACAACTCTCCCGAAGGTACTACCCGTCTTGATGGTCGAATCCGTCCCCAATAATAATAACTAACTTACACGGAACTAGCGGGAGATGGGCAAATTTTGTGGACGGTTCTCAGTCATGATTGCATACAATTACAATCGGTCTTCTTAAAACACTTATCAACTGTGATATCGTAGTGGATAGTATACCGTTTACACCGTGTTTGACCCTGTCGATAGTGAACATGTAAATGGCAACTCACTTCTCTATAATTATCCACGCACAATACGTGGATGCTTCCAAGATTTTGGTAATTCCAACCAGTGGTTCGAATGATTTTCCGCTACTTTGCCCGTATTAATGTCATGTTCATTTGTCCTGATAGAGACCGATCAACATCATTGAACACGTGGATGTGCCCACGCGCTTGAAAGTCTCATCTCAGGAAGCGTTGCATAGCTAAGTTGCTTCACCAACGCGGACAGAAAGTCCGAACCGCAAACAACAAGGCCACGAAACGTCTAACACTTAGAAATTTTTACCTTAGCAACCGCGGCGTGCAGTCCCCTATTGGCAATAACTTTACCAGTATGCTTTAGTTTATTCAAAAGCATATGATTGTTGAATAAAGTGACATTTTGTATCAATTGACCCTACAACAAGCCTGATGTCATCATAAAGATTCAATTAAAACGTAAAAACGAATGTCATCTTAAGAAATTCTAGGTTACGGACTTATTATGCCAAACGGCTTCATGCCAAACAGCTTTATGCCAAATGACCTACCACCGTTTCAGTTACTACAATGCAAATAAGACAAGACGTGTCAGTTCAAAGTACAAAAGCGAAACCAATTGCCTGTCAAAAAAGACCACTTCTCATTGGTTGTTTTGGCAAAGGCCTACTTCCACATCGTTGAGTTGGATTGCAACAGGGCACTTTGTTGCTAGCTCGGCCGTGTTGCTAGATCATAAATAAGAGTTTTCATCAAAAGTTAGAAATTTTTTCATGAAATCTTTTTGTTTAAAATCTAATTATATTCGATGTAAAGTGTACCACATGCACTCATACAATACTGAAATAAATAAAAAAATACGTTATTGAGAGCAAAATAATGGAAATTGTGTCATTTTTTTCTAAATTCATCGCTGGCTTCATTCATAAACCTGACTTTTGCAAAAGATAGCATCCTTTATTGCGCTAAACGAATGAAGCGTGCAAGAAACAGCTAAATTAAGAATCTTGATATTTGAATTTGTTCATCAGATTTGCTTAAGAAGAAAACTGGTTGCACTGGCTTTTGTATCGTCAAGGTTATCGACTGAAAAACAACGGGCCAGTCTTAGTTGAGCTGTCACGTCCTGTCCTAGCAATGCAGTATCACAAAAAAGGGCATTCTACCCTCGTTTCCAGCTCTAACACTGCTATTTTTGTTGCATTTATATGTGACACATTGTTGACTTTCGCCAAATCATTTCTTCTCTTCGAAGAAATTGTTCGCCGGAATTCACCTAATGGTATGAATCACTAAAATTGAAAATGTTCGACCCTCTCCCCTCCTGTACAGCTTTTGGTATGGAATATTCCAAAATTTCGTATGGATGGCGTTATTATTTATAGGCGTGATCACTGCACAAGTTAAAATGTAAATTGAAGACTCCAATAAAAATTGACTAATTTCTAGTTTTATACACGATCATGTAAATTCAAGCGAATGTGCAATTAAATTTCAATTGAAAATGTATGGATTTCAAAAGATGGTGTAAAATTGAAGCAAATTTGTCGTATTTCGATGTTCCAAAGATGTGCATGAAAATAAACGTAAAATTTCATACTTGTTTAGCTAAGAATCATTTTGTAATTTATTGATGTGGTTTCTGGAGAAATTGAACCAGAAATACCTAGATAAATCTGTTGAAAAATTCTGAAGCAGTTGATTATGAAATTCTTAGACGAAACCATTTCAAAAGGATGTTTTTAGAGAGATGTATGAAGAAATTTTAATGTTGAAGGAACTTCTCTATGTGGATTTCTAAGATAAATATTGCAGAAACCATCTGAAATCATTATCTTATCTAACATTCGTCAGAATAAAAGATACAGATTGATTTCAGGCCTCTAACTGGTCAGATCAAAATCGCTGTTCAATGGGACCGACACCAGTCGGTTTTTCAAACTTTCTCGGAAAACGTCATATGGCATTCTTTGAAACCGAAATGATTCTATTTTGATCGTCACAACAACAACTTTTAAAACCTTTGTATCGTTTACATAATTAATTCTTGTCAAAAAAGGATGGATAGTGAAGAAAGTTGTGAATTCAGCTTCGAAATGCTAATGAATACGTCAGCCATACAGCCATCCAGGAGCCAACAAGCACGTCATACTCTCTTCCTTGGAGACGTCATCGATTTCTCAAATAGTTTGAACTGTCGCGAAGGCGTCGAAGTGAGGAACGAAAAATCGTGACAATATGTTTGCAGCGATGGGTCAATAACTTGCCCGTTGACGTGACCGTTTAACGGAGGAATGAATAGGTCAAGAAAGTTATCGATTTCAATCCTTTGCCGAGATGAAAAGGAGATGGCAGCGGGCTGTAAGAAAAAGGTGTTAGAGTTGAAAATTACGTAAGATTTCTTTGAATCAATTTACCCAATTTTAACCTATTTGTATTTCATACATTGGTTAATCAAGTTTAATAAAATTTAGTTCGGTACAAAATATGAGGATTTTTGCAATAGGTAATAAGCTCTTATCACAAGTGGATGGGAGGTGTTAGAATCTTACAATGGGGAGAAGGGGTTCAAAATCTGAAAAAATTGCCTCACCTCATTTTTGAATGAGGCCTATGCAGAAAATAGTATAAAATATATGAACTTATACAGCGTACGTATGTACGGTACGTTATATTCCTACAGCCATGCTGATTCAATGGAGACGCATGATACGGCTTGTAGCTCAAAGAAGTCAAAGATTTCATCAACGATACGTCAATTCAAAGTATACTTCCTGTGCTTTTAAGGTGAATTAAATGCAATCCTCAATTTTTCTAGACAGACTTGTGCTCCTAAAAATTTAAGGGTTGGCTTCGTTTCATCTTCACCTTAAGGCTAAGTAGCCCGTCATTCGTTTTGGCAATAATGATGACTTTTCAGCTTGCATTTCAAAGTGATAAAACTCAGTCTTGATAGTTTATATTGACTTGAAAATGTATCACTGTACGCGCAAACATGCATAAAGTATGCTGATATTTTTTCAGCTGTGCCAATGCAAACCCAACTGATTTTATTTGATTCTAAATCGTGAGATGAATTAGCAACAATCATCAACGACGCGTACAAATTCAATGATGGCCTACTTCGCCTTAATTGGATGTTATTGTCATTTTATCACATCTACGAATCAGCTTCCAACTAGACATCACTTCTATACAGATCGTTGAAAGCGTTTCCAACTTTCTCTCACAAAATCGTAAAGTGTATTTGTATACATGTCTTGCTGACGTCCAATTCATGCATCCAATTCGTTTGCATGCAATATCCAATATTGATCAATCTGTCGACTCGTCTTTCGATTGACTCTCAATCTCAAGAACTTGCGGCATGGGGTTGTTCGTTTGCCATGCGGCACCAAGACAATAAAGGTTAGAAGAGCAGACAATTTGTTTATCACGTGGTAAGTCCGGTAAAGGGCAAGGCAACATGCTCGTCGCTCACTGCCAAGGAATCAGATGCATAAATAAATTGAATTCGGGATTTTTTTTCCAGTGCATGACACCAGCGCATGCGCTTGTCTTTTAGATTGCATTCGTTACATTTATGAATGGAATCGTTGGAGTGCATACGGTTGCTTCAGTCAGCAGAAGGATGTCCCCAAGGTACCATGCGGATCCGTGCAATCTCACCTCAAAGGTAAGCAGGGAATTCGTTTCGTTATCCGCCTCTCGCTCCTCTATTCGTCTTAGTCGGAAGCAGGCGATCAAAGTTTGAATTGGATTCTATTCTTTCCGTTATCATGTGTGCATACCAACATGGAAATCCGAAAATAAGAAACAAAACAACACTTGCTTCATTGCAACATTTTAGCTGAATTATATTGGAAGCGTGAGGGGAATATTTTCTGGACCGCTCTGTAGATAATTAAATATGAAATGAGCTAACTTTAATGAAAAGCTTGGGGCTGTGTAGCTTTTCCTGTGATGTCAAGAGGAGTACTTTCAGTCGGCTTGTAGATGGAGTATTTGCACACTGAACTGATAGATTATAAAATTATACCCGAGCGGTGGAAGATAATTTTTTCATCAATTCGATACGGCAGATCTGGAAATTCATGTTCGTAGGGTGAGTAATTGGATTTTTCCAACATCTATCCAAATTGTACATTACAATCGATCTTTGAACCAATACATTGTGCGAGTAATCTTTTGTACGACTGCTAAAACCCATATTTCAATCGAAGCATCGGAAAAACAAAGATTTTTTATCAAAGCAATTGCAAATTTTCTAAAACATCTGAAAAATGATATGGGATTGGTTTTAATGAAGTATAAGTCGGAATTACACTGAAAAGGGATTCTTTCTTTTCTATGGAACAAATAAGATCATTATTATTATTTTTTAATTTTATTTATTCAATTATTCAGTATATAACTTACATTTTCATCTTAAAACTATCTATTTTTTCAACCGGGAAGATTGTCTTTAGTTGCTTACACCAGAAGATTTTCATTTCTTTGTATTATTAAGAACAAAGCATGCTGTATTTTCTTAGTTATCATGTGCATCTGAGAATTCACTAGCAAAAATGCTTCGTTCGTCTTTTGGTATAAATGAATGATATTTTTTTGTTCCAGGAATTGGAAAAAGGTTAGAAAATCTTTCCTGAAGAAATTTTTCAGCCTCTGAATAGTCATTTTCAGTTGCATAGATAAATTCCCAATCTTTTTTAAATTTGTCTTTCACCTTTTGCGACACAGCCCAGTCGAAAAATTGTTTAGCGTTATTAATTTCCGCTGACTTTCTAATACCCATTCGCTTAATGTTGCCACCGATACCATCACAAGGAACTTTTCCATGTGAGGTTGGGAAAAAGTGCCATTCTGCTTTAATTTTAAAATTATTTTCATGGATGCATACATTTTTGAAATTTGACATGGAAATGGAGTACGAATTTATAAAATACAATATTTTTACAATGAAATGAAAAGATAAGGTAGCTTTCCATATAAAATGTTAATTATAACATATCATATTCTATACATGACTTTGCCATAGTATTAAAACAATTTGCTTCAGACATTTGAAAAGTCATTGAAACTTCAGAACAAATTAAACGATTCAAGATCAATAAAGGTATTGTACGGGATCATGCTGAAAGATAATGAATTTGCTTTCTCGGCCTAGTCTATAAAAACACTAATATTGAAGAGAAAAGAAATTAAATATACTTAGCAACTAGACACATAAATATATGTGTTGCTTATTTGGTAACTTGGTTTTTACATTAAAAGAATCACCCATGCATTCTCTATTTTGTGATATTTTTCTATTTTATCATATAAGGCTTTTCTAAGATTCCAAGATAAACGTTGTTGTTAATTTAAATTTAATGGTTTTAAACAAATTTTACGTTCATTTAGGGAATCCCGGCAATCTCGAGATGGCAGAACTTATATCCCGAGAATCGGAAAATTCCGAGATTGTTCAAATCCCGAGATTGTTTGTCTCGGTATGTCACAGGATGGTTAACCTAGCCTTATTGTATATCTATTTTATATAAGATTGGAATAGAGAGATTTTTTTTTGTGCAGAGCCCCATATTATAAAATTTGTATGCTGGATAATATTCGCTTCTTAAAACATTTGAAATCTTGGGATTTATGCGTTTTTTTTAAGTTTCTCACGAATGTTGTTTGTTTGTGTTTGAGCTGGTAGCGTAGTCCATAAAAGGCCCTATTTATAGTCGCAACTCGTCTTTAAAAAAAAAACGTCATTGTCCTAACTCAGTAAACACATGTCTACGATTTTGAATTTACTTAGAAGTGCCAATCTCATCCTTATCAAATACCACCTCACATCAACACCACTAGGACAGCCTCTTTCTTTACCTGCAACCATGTACTTAATTTTTCTTCCATCCTCCACTTGTTCGTTAGGATTTCATTTGATGTAGCTTTCATTTAGAGCGAAGAAAAGAAACAAAGAATAAGGTTAGGTAAAACGGTAAAACGACCAATGGTGTTTTTTCAGGTACTCTACACAGCCCCTGTTGACGTTGTTCACCGTGGCCAACTCCGGTCGGATCGGGTGGACTGAATTTCGTGGGTCGGGAATTCGGAATGAAAGAATTCATATCATACTTTTTAATCACTACACTACTTTACTCTATTTTATTACTCTGCATTTTCTTTCAGGTTGGTACTGGCGCAACTCATTCTGAATCACAGTTTCAACCCCAACCGAACAGGTTCGACCGAACTCCACAGCAACGCGGAACTACTCAAATATGAATTGTTTCATAGCAAACCCGTAGTTGAGCCCAATAACCCAAATTTGGCTAAATTTCCAAGGCCTCCATTAGGTACTTTGCTTTTGAAGTCATTGGAAAGAAAAAATCACTTAAATTTGGTTTGATTCAACGCAAAATTGAGTTCATTTAAGCCAAGCTTGAGAATAATGTATTTACCCAAATTTGGCTTATTGGGCCGAACTACCCCCATTGGGTAGGTGCAGCTCTCTCTGTTTTCGACAACATTGGTGGGGAAGAGAGAGAATACCGAGAGATTTTGGGTTGAGAGAATTATCCAATGACGTGTGGAACTCACGTCAATGGTTTATTCAAGGTCACTCATTTGGCACTCACCGCATCAAAACAGCGGCACCACTGTATAAAGGCGCCCCCAGATCTATGCTACTTTTTACGGCGACAGCGACAAACAATCGTAACGATTTTGTTGATGTTTCGCTGCATGTACTGTTTGATGAGCGCGTCTTAGCCACAGTGACGCGATTTTGCTGCGATTCGCGTCGTGTCAGTCAAGATGGTTCCATAGAAGAGTGCTTGCAGCGACACAACAACGAAATCGCGACGATTATTTGTCGCTGTCGCCGTACAAAGTCGCGTAGATTTGGGGGAGGCTTAAGCCATTTTTCGAAGCAGGTCAAATGACAGGAGATCTGCGGGAATTCGCGATGACGAAGGTAATTACCACAGTTGACCCTATGCGTGAAGCTCCGATTTCTTTACATGGCAAAGCAGAGGAAATCAATTCAAAACATAATTAAATTATGTTAAGTGTACGGGGTTAAATTTATGATAAGCTATAGAATCCGCAGTATATTGAGGAAAAAAACATAAAAAATCAAAATAATAAAAATAATGTGTTTAAAATGTAGCCCTTCAAAAGTTTATCAACATGTTCTTAAAAGATTTTATATAGCTACTGTAGTTAATTTTATATAGGCATTTGAAATTTCACTTCCTTTACCTTGCCGGGTAAAATTTCCGACGCTTCACGCACAGAGTAAACTTTTTCCAGGTGGCAGCACCGTACCTTCGTTGGAGCGAATAAAGTTTTCCTTTTCCAATCATTGTCATCAGTTTTCGCGGAGAAATCGTCATTATTTTTCCCTCTCGGGTGACGCGTTCTTTTCTGTCGAGCAGTGCGTTGAGAAAGTCCGAGCAGTGCGTCGAGACCGCCCGAGAAGTTGTCAGTTTTTTTTTCTCGGGTTGCGCTTACTTTGGAGTGCATGGAGAAAGCCCGAGTAATTTTAGTTTGTTTTTCCTCGGGTCGCGCGCCCTTTTTTTCTGAGTGCTTTTATATTATGGCCGAGCAAACGATTGAAGCAGAAAGTGGATTGTGGCTGCTCAATCAAGGATGAAGGATCAATATTTTTATTGATAAAAAAAAGCTTTAATGGTTCGGTCTGTTTATCTGTGCTAGAAGTGTAGGCTAGAAAAACTTTAATTTTATTCAAAAGATTTTGAATGGTTCGCCACTGTAAGTGTCGGCATAAAAATATTATGTGATGGTCAAGCCAATCGATTTTTTTTCAATTTGAGTCAAATATCCTAACAGCTGTAGGAATGTTGCTTCTAGTTATTTGTTAAACAAACTTTGAATGGTCGTCACTTCAAGTAACGACATGATTTTCTCATATTTGAAATTTTTTCATGTCAATTGAAAATATTATATTCCTAAGTATGTTATTATCTCACAAATAATCGTTTATCATGGTCTAATCGCTTATCAAAGTGAATTCTGTGACCCAACGATCCTCCCATTAACAACCATCCCTCCCAGTAACCATTGTGGAGTTGCAGAGGAAAACACGGTCTCCAAATAGTAAAGGTTACACACTAACATTCCTCCCCTCAATCCCACCTGACTGCAAGCACGTGGCCGGCGCCGCTATTGACCATGTATAAACAGAGGCACTGAATTATGCACACTGAAGAAGATTATGGCCAATCCCAGCCGAACTTCTGGTTGATTCTTTGTGCATCTTCACTGACTTCGGTCAATCACGGAATAGCAACCATTGATATGTGTAGTCAGTCTAAGCTAAGCTAAGCTAAGTTCAATCATCGTCATCAGTTTTCGCAATGATGATGGTTGATGACTGTGCGCATTTCTAGCGTAGCTTTTCATATAGGCAAAAACTTGAATTGAGAATAATTTTTAAAATATTTCTGATCACAAAAGTACTTTTTAAGTGAAAAATGGGTAACAATGTGGTAGCTGATACAATAACTACGAATAAGGGGCTGTCCATTAATTACGTAAGGGTTTTTGGGGGGAGGGGGGGTTTGAGATTTCTTACGCGTCATACAATTTATTTTTAATTTTCATACAAAAAATCTTACCATGGGGGGAGGGGGGGTCGAAAAACCTCGAAAATTGTCTTACGTAATTAATGGACCGCCCCTAAGCAGTAACGAAAATTGTTGGATCTCTGTTTTGCCATTTTCTCCATGTCCCTGTTTGGTAATATTAGGCGTTGTTAAAACCACGCTAGATTTTATCAAAACAAAATCCCAGGTCTCCTGTCAATTGACGCCGTTGCGCTGATCGTCGCAACGTTTCTGTTCCGAAACGTCTCGTAAAAGCCATATGGGATTTTACATTTTGACAGGATTGATGTTCTGTCAAACACGCAAGACTACTCTAACCTGAGTTGTTTCAACGCAAAACCGTAGTTGAGCCCAATATCCCAAATGTGGCTAAATTTTCAAGGCCTCCATTAGATACTTTGCCTTAAAGCCATAAGAAAAAAACTTAAATTTGTTTTTATTTTTCTCTTTCTTATTTAGGGATTTTCTGCAGTAGGCATCTCCAGTCATACCAGGGCTGCCACATATATAGATTTATCTGTATTACACAGATTTTCTTATTCTGACATAGATTCAATTTGTATGGAACACAGATTTTTTTTTCAACATTTTTTGTATGGACACAGATTTCTCTTGTATGGGAAACAGATTTTTTAACCTGGTGGATACAGATTTTATATCAAATCATCTGGCAGCTCTGGTCATAACTTAAATTTGGTATGACTCAACGCAAACTTGAGTTCATTCAACCCAAGTTTAAGAGTAATGCATTCACCCAAATTTGGCTTATTGGGCCAAGCTACCCCCATTGGGTAGATGCATCTTTCTCTATTTTTGACTACATTGGTGGGGAAGAGAGAGTATACCGAGAGATTTTGGGTTGAGAGAATAATATTGGGTAAAATCTACTAAAAAATTAAGTAAAATGTTTTTTTTTTTTTCGTGTGCGGTGGCGCTATCTATGCATTTCATAGCGGCCGTTTTGGTTATTTTAAGGTGAAGCGGCGTGTAAGTCAAAGAATCATTAGAATCATCATTGATGTAATAGTAGTAGTGTCGCCTTTCCATGTATATTTTCAAAACAAACAAACAAAAAATATAACATTTGTGTTAAGCATATTTTTATGTAAACACATGGGAAATTTAGCAGATTGACGAGTATTGGAAATCAAAATCAACTCTTCAATCGTACATATCTAAAGAAAACATTACAATTGATTGAAGGGCAACGGAATTTATCTGTTTTTAATTGTATTTATCGCATATTTTTGTTATGCATCGGTACGGTTTATGTTTGCAAGGGATGACGGTGTTGCCAGGTGATTGATGACAGATTTTTCTAGCAATTGTTATATGCTTGTTTTCGGAACATTTGCTGCATATCATAAAAACTTATAATTTTGCAAATAGTTTTCCATCACAAGATCACTGATTTAATAAAATTTCAATGATTTTTGTGATCAATTCACATTAAATGCTATGATTTTACAGATAGCAACTCTGACATCACTGCGCTCAACGATCGCGATGATTGTGCACACACGATAGACGCGTCCCGACGCATCCCGACGCATCGCACTGTGGAGCTTTCCAATTATTTTGGGTGGTCCAAATTTATAAACTCTTGGTATGATTTTATGCTTCGTAGAGATGATTTTTGTAATTTGAGAGAATCGAAAAACAAACAACGTATGAATTTCAAGTTTCTATGCTTTGCCCAACCTATCCGCACTGAAAATTAATACAACAGAAAAAAAAGTTGGATATTTTAGACTATAAACACAGGCATGTCTCAGTGTGTGGTGGCGGCGTCGATTCGCAGCAAGTGAAAACCACCGCCATAATAGTTTTGTGTGTTGCGGTTGATAAAACTTTATAAATATTTGATTCCTGTTTGAAATGTGTTCCTTTAAGGGAAGTGAATGAAAGATTTATTTAGTGGAAGTGTAGTGAACGCAATATGAAAAGCAAAACACAAATGTTTGCTGCAGAATTACAATGGAAAAGGTAAGCACCTTCTATTTACAAGTGTAGTTGTGCGAGGCAATGAAATGCGGCATAAATTTGGAGATTTTTTTTGAGAATATAAATCTCATGTATATTGTCGCTAAATTGATAATGCTGTACCTGAAAGTGTTGATTAAATATTGAAATACCACCTGAAGCATTTTTCTTCGCATAAATTATCCATTAAATCAGGTGATAAGCAATTATATTTCATCGATGTTGCAAATACCAATACTATCATAACAATATGTTAATGATTTTTGAAGAAGCCATTTTGTGATGACGCACCAAAAGGCCTTAATGAACCATTGGAGTAGCTCGCAATCTCGGTGACGTAGGCAGACTGGGGACTTTATTCGGTGAGTATTTCACTACATTTGGATTGGGTTTGTGACGGATCGTAGGTTGCGCTTTTCCGCACGTTCCCTACGGAACAGTCCCAATTGCATTGCTGGTAAAAAAAAACTTTATGTTCTGATGCAACTGTGATTGAGTGATTGATTTCAGTATTATGTACCGCAAACTTGAGTAACATTGATCAGTTTTTTTATATTTATTAAAAAAATCATTTGAAAATTTAAATTTTGAAAGCTTTGTATTCTCAAAACAAGTACAGGCAGTCATCGCTCGTGACAATATCCTGCATTTTGTTTTCTGAACGTTTTAAGCATACTTTTAATGCATTCGAACCCTCTAGGTAGAATTTCAATAGAGAATCAAAAAAGTAGATTGGAGTACCTTGTACCTACCCAACAAATATTTTAGCTGAATAAATAGCTAAACAAGTTTGCGCCTGTAATCAGCAATATTGAAAATGTCATACCTTACTTATATCATGGTCCCTAAACGAGATCGTTTTTGGCGATTAATTTTTTTTAGTAAAACATGTTTTTTGCTTTTATTATTTGCTGAATTCATTTAAAAGTTGAAAAACTGACGCATTTATAGAACTCAATTTCCCCAAAAATTTTAATGTTTATTAGCACATGATTATAAGAGAGAAGCGCCATTCATGCATTGAAAACATTCCACCTGTTGAGGTTGATTCGAGCTTTTTACTAGGAGGGTCATTCCGATCAACGTATCCCTGTTTTATGGTACTCAACGAACGGATGATGTGATTTCATCTGAAGGTTCGTGCACGTTGATTGTGCCTTTTTCATGGATTCAACTGTGTCTGATTGTTCAATTCTATTGGCTTTTAGCAAAGAATTGTCATATTATATTATGTTAAGTAATTTTGCCCACCCTGTTTGTAGGTTTGGGGTTGTATTTCTAATTGTTTTCTGTTGCAACACTTCGATGGTGCTACTTTTGACTACGTGTCCGAAACATTGAATTAATTATAGTTGTATCTAAAACGCACAAACTGCACACAAAACTGATATTTCAGTTACATTCTAAATATTAGCCCCCCCTGGGCTTGAAAATCGCCTACTTTGGGAATCACTGCTTTAGAAAGTTATCACAGCCAATACATGAAAACCATCATTGAATGATATTATTTTGAAAATATTCCCCAAAAAGGTATGAAAACCATCTACGGTCCCTCGAAGTCGTGGTCTTGATGAAAACCAGTTCATAAAAAAGTCGCAAATCTTTTCCGGTCGTGGTATCCATGAGAAGTAAAAAATATATATTCGATTATTTTATCGAAGCATAACACATCCCATACTTTTTTGTCCCAAGGTATCCCGGACTAAAATTTATTTCCAAGGGTATTATAAGATGTCAACTAAAGAACCATGAAGTATTTGGCTGCATATATTTGCTTTTTCAAGGCTTTTTGATTATTTTCAATATTTTTAACATGTTTTACTGAATGGCAGCTATAGATTACTTTAGGGGGTAATTGAATATCGCAAAATGGTTCGTATCAGCATTTCTATGTAAGTTCCAATATTTTCAATTGTTTTCGCAACGTTAATCGCATAAATGGTCTATATGCACCATTAGTAACGAAGTTCATTATTTTTCTGTAGGATCTATTCAAGAGTTTGTCTCGATTTTTTTTGAAAATAAAGCATCAAATGGCAAAAATATGTTTGTCTGCCAGTCTATATGGGGCTCATTATGTATAATGTATAACATTGCCATTTTAGTATTGATTTTGATACTGTTTTACAATATTTAATCAGCATTGATCAAAACCCTTGAGTGTATAGTCAAAATGAAGCCAAAATAAAACCATACGGTTGTGCAATTGTTATTAGGGATCTACGTTCATTTGGCAGAGCATGTTATACTGAAATCATATATAAGGATGTAAAAGCTTCTATATCAAAAGCTAAAGTGTCTTCGACTATTGGTTATCCTATTCTTCTAGGTATATCTGCCTCATGTTGTTATTGAATGTGATATACAATGAAACCTCTTTGAGCCGATGTTCCACGACTCGATATCAACTCATGGGAGCTTATTATTTTCGCTAAAACACATTAGACAGATGTGTCTAGAATCACACAAAATGTAGTGAAACATCTATAAATCTTTATACATAAATAATATACAATGTCATGCTCTCCTTATTTTTTTGAACCAATAAAATCACTTGTACCCTGAGTTGCTGTTACATTGTATCGTATTTGCGTAATGCTCACTGTTTGCAAGTTATAATTGAATCACTGTTCACAGCTTTCAAAGAAGTTTGTGAAAAGATTGAACTTTTTAATAAGGCCATATTTTCCGCAAGTAATTTCCGACGAAACACGATAGTTGCTGCTGCTCCTGGCTACGAATCAATTGCACAACCAGAAAATTTTGTCTTCGTCTTTGTCAAAATATCGTCCGATAAGCAGCATCTGTCGTCGGATTCGTCTATCATCGCGCGATGACTTGTTATTGCAATGGTATTGAATTATCACAAGCTGCTGCAAAGTTTTTCCGCAAAGCTGTTCTGTTAAATTGCCACGGCGACAATTTCACAACCGAGTGGTTGCCTTACTCTTTGGATTCCGGCGGATGTAGCAACCGCGGATGATGAGCGACCCGGCGTAGATAATAGTCAACAAAGAAATTCCGAAAAATAGTCCAATCAGTCCTCCCAAGGCAACTGCGGAGGAGAAAATTGTTTCATTGAAGTAGAAATTCAGTTTGATTTTAATAGGAAACTCACTGAAGAGATCCATTTCGGTTTTGACGGTGTTTCTCAGAAACCTCATATCCGGCAGTGAAAGCATTCTTATCGTCACCAGATCATCACCGCTCTCCAATTCACTTCAGTCAAGAAAATTCATAATTTTATGATAATAAGGTTATGCAAAATCGTTCATAAATTACCTGTCTGAGCTGTAAACGATGGAATATTCCGGTTCAACACAGGAAGATAGGCAGGGACATAATTTCCGTTGCTTAGCCAATTCCGCTGTAAGTTGAAAATAGAGATATTGATTTGGACAATCGTGACCTTAAATCTGCATAGAGTACCAGATTTTTCCGTTAAACAGCTTAGTCCTTTGTAGTCGCAAATTTTTAGTTGTTTGCTCGCTCTGGGCATCAAATGATGCGTGCAGTTGCAGAGTATTATTTGTGTCTGTATGGAACATTCCACCGCGCAAGATGAGAAGCTATAACTATTGTAAAGTTGCAACGCTGGAAGAATTAACGAGAAGTTAATGGGTTACTTGCTAAAATGGCGCTATCATATAACTTACACTGTTCGGGAAACTCCCATGGAAATCGGCAATCTCTACGTTTGATTGCTATATCGTGTACATTATCGTTATTTTCCAACTCGGTTACTTTGAAAATAATCTCCTTCTGCATCCCCCAGAGAACGGTCTCTTTCAAAGCACGGTCAACGAATGCATAGGGAACCGAATGCTCGTCGTGCAAATAAACCTGTAGATCTTCTTTTACCTTGAATCGAAGGGCGCCTGGACCGGTATATCTGTTATTAATCAATTTTGCCGCTGCTTTAGGCTTACTGTTCTGTGAATTAATACTGAAGCAAGTCCCAAACTCGGTCTGCAGTGGGTGAAAGAATTGACAGCAATCGAATGACCGCCCTTGCCAAGAACAGTCCGACAAGAGCGATGTACACCCTAAGCGATATACCTCAGTGATGAGAGACAAATTGGTCGGACAGTCCAGTTGCTCGGTTGTGCAATATTCACATGAGTAGCAGGTGCCACCATAGAAGGCTATGTCGCTCATGACGTTGTCCAACTTGTAGTCGCGGATGGGTCCAATTTCTCTGCAACGTTTTCGAGCGAAAACATAGTAGCCAATGTCTTTCATCAGAAGTGAAAAAATGACTCATTTGATACTTTTCACTTGGAAAAAGGTTCAATTTTCTCGCCTTGATTCGATATGCGCATAGCGCCATACTCATGAAGGGGTAATGGGAGTACCATGACACGGAGTATCTTTGATAAAGCGGATTACTCAGTTTAGCAAAAGTTATGCAATAATAAATAGTATGACGCTTCATGCCGAAGCCTATTTTCGTTGGAATCGCAAACATTTGAGGCCTTAAATTGGAATATTGAAACTTGATGAGATTTTAGCATTTTGAAACGTTTTCAAACAATTCAAACAATCACCATTTGATGAATTTTTCAATAAGTCGATATTTATCCTTAACAGCCTAGTTGTACAGTCAACTCCTCCTAACTCGATAAATATGAAAATTTTTAGATGCATTCAAAATGAATCCTTATGCAATCCTGCAACTGCAATCAATAGCTAAGATACCAGTACTTGTTTCAAAAATATAAAATAAGAATCTTTAAAGCAGAGTTTCTTTCGAAAATCTATCAATATCACCCCGTTTTACGGTACATTCATAGCACGGACAAATGAACACATGTAAACTGATTTATTGATGCCATGCTTACCTCTCCAGCAAATCTGCCATGGTTTCGTCATTCAAAATTTGACACACACTCACTGTCGGAAAGGTAGTATTCCAATGCAGGCTTATGAGAGATACAAAATGAACATGATTTCCAATATAAAGCTTGTTAACGCAATGATACGTACTATGCTGTGTCGATTGTGAACGAGAGGTTATTGAACAAAAACGACTGCAGAAGAATCCGACAAGATCTGACGAACAAATACAGCATACTGGCGAATATGGACAACCAGTATACTCTGCAAAACGTTAGCATGAGAATTAAGATTGTGTTATGTAGCAAAATTCATCTCAGCCCACCTTCTAAGATAAAGAGTAACATTTTCAGCGGCAACCATCACCTCTGACTGATGCACCAGAACGTCGGAACAAAAGTGATGGACAGACAGCGACAGTAAGGATGAAGATACAACTAAGATACAAATCAAATAATTGTTTCTGTCCTAGCGTGATCCTTCAGAAGGTGTGTCGTTCAAGCATACTAAACGTGGGATGGGATCTTTTATTCACCGATAAAATTTGATGGAGCACATCCGTATTAGTTAAAGAACGGAAACTATTGTTGTCTCTATTAACGTATAATGTAAAGCTAATGCATTACCTTTGTTCAAATAATTATCGTGAAGTAACCTTTATAAAAATGATACCCAGCAGAATGAGCGTAATTTTAACCTTAATTTCCATCGTTATCAACGTTTTTATTTAGGGTAAATAATGGCTACCCCTGAGGGTATTTTCGTCCTTGTTTCAATTTATCTACGGAACAAGAGTTAACTTCACTGTACTCAACACATTCCTTGAACTATAATCTTCCATGTATATCACATCTTTCACAAAAATATTATATAACATGGGTTTTATCGTTAAATGAAATAAATGCTTACGAAATTAACGTCATTCGTGAGCTGCCGAATAAAACAACACAAGAACAGCTTACAATAACTCACCACTTTAAAAGGTCCGATTCTCCGCTCCAATGCCGATTTTTTTCACAACAGCTACGCACCGATCACTTATGCACTATTGAACTTTTGATTTGTATATAAAGCACTCGAAAATACTTAATTTTTATGCTTTAAATCACAAATTAAAATTACTGCACTTTGATTTCCTCGGCAATCACTTTTTATTACTGGAACAGGTTGCTAAAAAACCATATTCAATTGCGGTGTATTTTTTATTCACGATTTAAATTCACAGAAAAAAATTAACATGACTAATTTATCCCTCTCATTTACCATTATCACGTCTATCTTTTGATACTATGGGTAGTGATAGGGATACTTTCACTTCTTGAAAAAAGATAGATAGAAGATAGACTATATTACCTCTATCACACTATCTGCAAAATGTTATAGCTATCCCTATCTATCCTATCATTGATACAAAAATAGAAACCAAAATCTTGCACATAATGGGAAAAATCTAATAGAAATAACTCAAGGTATGTTCTCATGGATATTTTCGGAACGGGCACGACGTGGGGATGACGGAAATCGATGTCCAACGCCATTTTGAAATCCAAGATGACGGCCTCCGGTTAAGGAAAATCGTTGAAAACCCATGCAATATGGGTATTTTCGGAACGGGCACGACAAGGAGATGACGGAAATCGATGTGCGACGCCATTTTGAAATCCAAGAAAGCGGGCTTCTGATTAGTAAAATCATTGAAAACCCATGCAATATGGGTATTTTCGGAACGAGCACGACGAGGGGATGACGAACATCGATATCCGACGCCATTTTAAAATCCAAGATGGCGGCCTCTGGTCAAGAAAAATCGTTCAAAACCCATGCAATATGGGTATTTTCGGATCGGGCACGATGAGGGGATGACGGAAATCGATGTCCGACGCCATTTTGATATCCAAGATGGCGGCCTCCGGTTTGGTAAAATAATTGAAAACCAATGCAATATGGGTATTTTCGGATCGGGCACGATGAGGGGATGACGTAAATCGATGTCCGACGCCATTTTGGAATCCAAGATGGCGGCCTCCGGTTAAGGAAAATCGTTGAAAACTCATGCAATAGGAGTATTTTCAGAACGGGCGCGACGAGGGGATGACGGAAATCGATGTGCGACATAGGTTTTCAACAATTTTCCTTGACCGGATGCCGCCATCTTGGATTTCAAAATGCGGTCGGACATCGCTTTCCGTCATTCCCTCGTCGCGCCCGTTCCAAAAATACCCATATTGCATGGGCTTTCAATGATTTTACTGATCCGGAGACCGTAATTTTGGATTTCAAAATGGCGTCGCACATCGATTTCCGTCATCTCCTTGTCGTGCCCCTTCCGAAAATACCCATATTGCATGGGTTTTGAACGATTTTCCTTGATCAGAGGCCGCCATCTTGGATTTTAAAATGGCGTCGGATATCGATGTTCGTCATGCCCTCGTCGTGCTCGTTCCGAAAATACCCATATTGCATGGGTTTTCAATGATTTTACTAATCCGGAGGCCGCCATCTTGGATTTCAAAATGGCGTCGGACATCGATTTTTGTCATCCCCTCGTCGCGCCCGTTCTGAAAATACCCATACTGTATGGGTTTCCAACAATTTTTACACTCCTGAAGCCGGCACCTTGGATTGCTAAATATGGAATTTAGTTAATTTTCTATACCCATCGTCCAACAATTTTTATTCTATAATATTATCAATTGATAAAGATAGAACCTCTATCTTTTTATTTGAGAGGTGTTGTACTGATAGTATCATCATCATCATGAGAATTTTTTGGGATAGGGATACTGTCACTCTATCGTCTATCTTTAATAAAAACCATTCTCTCAGTGATACTATCAGGATAGACAAGAAGTGATAGTATCATCTGGCTGAACTGATAGTATCAGTTGTCCATCAGATAGATGATAGTATCATCGTTTATCTGATAATTTTGATGCCTGAACCTGGAATCGAACCTAGAACCTTGCGATCGATAGGCTCGTGCACACTCTCCTCGTCTATCGACGCCTTGATGTGGGGTGATGCTGAAACGATACATAAAGCTTTTGTATTGCAATAATCGTTCCATCTTTCTAAAGGCAAAATGTACAAATTTCTATAGCCCAGATTGCCGCGTGTAGAATTGATACGCAATAAGGCAGCGTCCATTAATTACGTAACGCTAAAATTTAAAGGCCCCCTCCGTAACGCTTTTTGTATGAATAATTTTAAATTTTTGTATGAGCCGTAACGCTTTAGCCTACTCCCCCCCTCCCCCTAGAGCGTTACGTAATTTGTGGACGGCGCCTTAGTCTGCGCAAATTTAGTGGCGTTGTGTATTCAATATGACTCCCAGCTATTCTATTTATAACTGCAGTTGCATGCAATGCTGTTCTCAATGTAGTCTGTATTTTACTGCATTGGCCCTTTCAACGGGTAGAATATAATGAGTGACGTTTAAATTCAGGCATTGTCAACAAATACGAAAAGTCACCATTACATAACCTAGTTTTTGTACAGTTTTGGATTGCCGAAGCGAACAATTTAGCTGTCGACAATAGTAATTGCATTGCCGATAAAAGAACAAGTGCCTCGTGACTTTGGTGAGGAAAAATAGATGATCTAGAGAACAAAATAGTGTTTTGTGCATAATAATTACTAAATAAAGAGTGCTCAAGTGTAGTTCAGGTGTCTCCTGGCAGAGATATTGACAAAAATGATGTGCGTGCGGCTCAGGTGAAACCAAACTTTTGCACGATTTGCATCATACTGAGGGGTGAACCCAAACTTTTGCGCTATGACTTGACTGACTGTTTAATTGATTTTGAATACTTTCTAGATTTTTCCGCCAAAATTTCGTGGGGTCTCTACAAAGAACATAAGATTACGATTCTAATGATACTTTGATTTAAAATTTTGGTTGATCCAATGCTGAGGAAATTAGATATGATTTTTCAGTGTGTTTTTTTGAAAAATGTCACAACTTCAAGTAAAAATTTAATATAAAAAAATCAAAAAATGTTTTTGGAAAAATACATACGAAGTAAAAATAACTCGTTGCCTTTCGAATGCGGTTTAGAGAGTTTCAATTGGACGTGTAATTACAGAGATATGGATTGAACACTTTTGTATGTTTTTGAGGGAGTGAACCCAAACTTTTGCACGGGAGTGTATGTATGAACTTGCTTGTCGGAAAATTTCCAGACGTGATGTTCACTAGAATGCATAATACACTTACTCGTAGCCTGCATAATCGCATAGTCAATGTTAGAAAATGATGCACGTAGCGCTTTGATTTGATATTTTTAATTTTTATACCCCCACCGTACCGCTTTTCGTATAAAAATGTACAAACATTTCAATCAAATTGTAGATTAAAATCTAGATTAAATTATAGATTGTTGTAAGTTTACAGGCATTCAACAGATAATCGTCTGTTTTCACTTTTCCCCAATGATTTTGTTTTATTTATTCCAGTAATCTGTCCTGTTAAGAAAGACAAAATTCTAAAAAAAAATCAGCATGATTGGATGATTACTTCATGAATGAGATTAAAATTTTCATATGAAAAATTGGATAAAATCATTAAACTTATCCCATTTGACTACAAATACGAATGATATTAATCAACGTCAAAAATGGAAACTGTTTTAACCGAGTTTTATCTGGAGCAAGCTGTGATAATACTATCAAGTGTGTGTCTTTGAAATTAAAGTATGTTGGCTGTTGTTGGAAGCATTGCTTTATGAATTGTAATGCAACTGTTGTCTCAGCCAGTAGGCCATTGCGATGTGATAGATGCTGAACGGCATGAAGTAATACAGGAACTGTGACTCAAAGTAGTTTTTTCCTTCTCTCCTATATCTAATACTAACGGTCTAAGCAATCGGCAGCTGGCGATTTTGCAAACTTTGCCTTTCATAGTCACTAGTTTTACAGAGTTTTTCTAAACCAGTTTTTTTCGCTCAACAGTTCACCGTTACTCTGCATTTACTATCTGAAATGCCATAAAATGTTTATTTTTAAATTGTTTTTGATTATAGGGACAGAGCCTGCCAACCATTGGCTGCAAGATTACAATACAATTCTGAATGCAAATTTTGCTTCAGTAATATCGTTGCTCATACAGAAAATGCAAGGTTGTTTTAGGAGCTATCTATAAACCACGTGGTCATTTAGGAGGCTAGCGGTTTCTGATCAAAGACTACGAGGGGGAGGGTTAGATAGCCCCATACACTCGAAACTTCAAACCAGAAATGATTCTTGACCAACGGCATTGGAAACCTCTAAACCTAGCATGTCCTTGCTTAACGTTCAACGCTCCGTCATTGTATTCATCGTCATCATCGAAACTACAAAAGTAATTTTTCTGTTCAAAACTGAAATGAAAATGTGTTCACTGTGTTTCGGTTGGAGAATAGAATACAGTGAACACATTTTCCTGTTAATTTTTTTTTTGATTTTGAACGAATAAACTGCTTGTTAAAATTCTGAAATCAACGACGGATCCTGCACCCTTAATAACTGCACGTGTTCCACTACGTCTATTTAGGCTCCATAATCGAGTGTGGTTGTGCATAAACCACTTGGACATTCTTAATTTTCTGAATTTCCCATCTCCCTCGTGGTCTTCCGACTAAAAACAAGTTTTAAAATTTGTATGAACCATGGTATTTAGCTCGAACTCTCTCTCGCTTCTAAATGGCCAAGTGGTTCATTGCCATATTAAAATATATGTTGAGGAAACTATTGAAGTCTTGTTATTAGTGTGGTTCCATGAATCAATGTAGAATCATGAGGCTGCAAATAATTAACGTTTTACCATTTTGTTCTTCCAAATTGCTAGTACACAGCATTGTAGACTGCATTGCATTTCAAGTCGAAACAAACAACAACAGCTTGGCGTGACATTGTCGTTTTTCTTGAAAATTTATCTAGTATACTGCTTAAGTATTTGATTCATGCCATTCCGAAGCGGTTTTGGGTATTGCTTACACTATTCTCTTGGATGAAAAAAAAATCAAGAACGAAGTTGTTTCTCAACTACGTTGAATTTGATCCAAGTTTGGCATATGCTAACTTAAGGATTCCGCTAAAGAATACAACTTGCTTTCAATAGGAATGTGAATAATGCTTCAGTGCACTATATACATATGAATTATAAATATTTTGCTTTGAGAAAAGCCTTAAAGATAAAAATTGTCCACACAGGGTAAGACTGCCACCTTTAATTTATCTCAAGTAAAACATTCTCACCACTTCCACATATTTTTGTATAGTAATGATGCAAGCTGAAGTTAGGCATTCTGAGCCTATTATGCCTAAGCATCTGATCGGATAAATTTGTGGAAAAGCTGGATACTTGAATGAAATGTTAGCCAGTAAATCACAAACATTAACATTGTTGTTGTAAATAGGACCATACAAGATAAAGTAGTATTGTTTTTGAAGTCATGATTTAGAAAGGTGACACAAAGTGAAACAAAATGATGTTTTGTTCTTGTAAGAATGTACATTTGACACATACATCGGCGTGTACACTAGGGTGCTAATGAAAATCGATTTTTAGAATTTCAAAAAATGGTAGTGCTCAAAAGTTTTGTCTCCTCGAAAAAAGTCCCCATGCAAAATTTGAGCTCAATCGGACTTCATTAAGTAGACCCAAAGCACTCAAAGTTTGGCTTTTTTGACCCATGAAAAATCTCCCAAGGGTACATGAAATTTCCGAAATCAAATTTTTTTTTGATGCCAGATGTCTAAGAAATGCATGAAACGTCCAAATTTGGATTTTTTTTTTATTTTTAAATCGACCTTTTGGGACTTAGTAAATTTTTGAGTTGGGGGAGTGAATTGAATTTGAAACGATCGATTTGGATTCAATTGCTGAGAAATTCAAGGCAATAGTATTGAAACATATCCTATATCATTGTTGGCAACTGAAAGCATATTATATGTGATATTTCATTAGGGTGGTCCTTTTTGTTAAAAAAAAAAATAATTGAATATTGAAGACAACAGTATTGGAACATCTCTCACATTATCGTGAGCCATTTTCTACATTTAATATGTGGTATTTTATTAGGGTGGTTCACTTATTTTCCATTAGGGTGGGCCTTTCTGTCGAAAAATCATAATTTGAATGGGATATCAAAAACATTTCCCCAAGAATATTCCAAGAGTTCCTGCAGCAATTCCTACGGAGTTCCTGCAGGATTTTTTCCAGACTTCCTCTGAAAAATCATCAAGAGTTCTGTCGGGAATTCCTCCAGAGTTACTCTGAGCATATCCCCAAGAATTTTTTCAAGATTAACTTCGGAGTTTCTCCAGGAATAATTTTTGAGTTTTTCCAGGAATTCCTTCGGTGTTCCTTTAAGGCTCCTCCAAGAATTCTTCCAGACTTCCTCTGGAAAATTCTCAAGAGTTCTGCCGAAAATTCCTCCAGAGCTATTCCGAGCATACCCCCAAGAATTTCTTCGGAATTCCTTGACGATTTACTTCTGAGTTTCTCCAGAACTTCCTTCGGACTCCAGCTATTTTCGCAGGGGTTTATTACAGCAATTCTTTCAAGATTTTCCAGGAATTCCTCCAAGCTCCTTCTGGAATTTCTTTGGAGATCCTCCTGGATTTTTTTTCTCAATTCCTACGGAGTTCCTGCAGGAATTCTTCCAGACTTCGTCTGGAAAATCCTCAAGAGTTCTGCCGGGAATTCCTCCTGAGTTACTCCAAGCATACCTCCAAGAATTTCTTCGGAAATCCTTCAAGATTTACTTCGGAGTTTCTCCAGGACTTCCCTCGGACTCCAGCTATTTTCGCAGGGGTTTATTACAGCAATTCTTTCAAGATTTTCATCTCAAGCTACCCGAAGTGACAACTGATTAAGCGCAAAGCCTTGCAGCAGAGTTGCCGGACGAGGGAGAGCTCACCGAATTCCCTCTTGAGGACTGCTGGAGTCGTGTCAAAGCAGCCAATTATAACGCAGCAGAAGGTGGCGTTGGGTTCGTGGAAGGAAATCGTCGAAACGGTTCATTCGACGAGGAGTGTCAGCCAGTTTTTGGACGAGAAGAATACAGCGCGGGCGAAACGCGTGAGTTCTACAAGAAGCTCAATGCATCTCGAAAACGCTACGTGCCGCGAGCCGTAATGTGCAAGGATAAGGATGAAGGTATCTTGAAGGACGAACGTGAGGTGATTGAAAGGTGAAAGCAGCACTACGATGAACATCTGAATTGCGCAGAAGAGGAAGACCAAGGCAGCAGAAGGAATGGCTTCATCAGTACAGCGGATGAGGGAGACGTGCCAACTCACACAATAGGTGAAGTTAAGGATGCTATCAAACAGCTCAAGAACAATAAAGCGGCTTGAAAGGATGGTATTGGAGCGAAACTTATTAAAATGCAGTTAACTTTCCCTAACTCGATATTCCGTATCTCGATATCGAGTTAGAGAACCATAGTAAAAGTTAGTTGCACTGAATTTGGTTAGTGTAACTCGATACATCTCCAACTCGACGGTCTCTTCAATTGTAGCGGCCCCCCCGGCTTGGTCACTGGTTTTTTTTCGAAATATTGATCAATCTTTTTTTTCTCACAATTTTATTTATTATTAAAAAGTCGTCACAATTCACTAGCTTTCCGCCCTTAGAATCGTTCTTAAGGAATCGATGGAGACACTTTCACTTTTCCCTCGATTCTGATCGCGTATGTGGGTGGTTCCACCAATTTCCCGAAATATACTTTATCCACCTATACTTTATACACCTTATATCACTATCAAACACTCTCGACCCGAATTGGCCCGAGTTATGGTGATTTTACTGTATACCCAAAATACAAAAAGGGTGATAAGTAAGAATGTGAGAACTATCGAGCGTTCACCGTGCTTAACGCAGCCTTTCCCAGATCATCTTCCGTCGTATAGCACCACTGGCAAGCAGATTTGTGGGAAGTTATCAAGCCGGTTTTGTTAAAGGGCGATTTTCAGGCTCTGCTCCAGATCTGGCGTCACACCTGAAAAAAAGAGAATATTTATTGTAATTATTATTTCAACTTTCTAAAAAGACACTTCAAAATTTTCCACGAATGTGCTTTGCCTTATGGTCTTCGGATTGTCGTTTCCTAAAAAGGAAACTGAACAATTTTACCCCATGAGCAGGCTTGGGAACTGTGACCACTATTTACCACAGTTCATCGATTCTGCCAGTCACAGTACAATCATTCCGTTGCGATACATATAAACAAGTTCAACTTCATGCTGTCTTTATCAAGCAAAGAAGCAAAACCCCGAAAACCGGAAAAATCGTGCTCCAGTCATTTCGCATTCGGGGTTGAAAAAGCGTTGTGAAGAAGAAGATTACAGTTTTGTAGAGCCGTGACATTTTTTTGTTTTGAACGGTCATGGTTTGCTTTGGATTTTGATGGACGTGTAGAACAATGTTAATGTAGAGGTGGTAAATGTTTGCTACAGTACATTTCCCATCCCTGCCCATGAGTGCTACTACTAGGTATGAGCTGGGAGGGAGAAACCGATACGAAATTTATGTACGTCATAGTGAGCCGAGATTCTGCTGACACGAACTGTCACTGTGAGACCGGCTCTTAAACAATGGACAAACATGTTAAAAGCGCGTAACTGATGAAAACATATTTTTGGATTTCATCAAATGTGACAAAAAATTGATTGAAAAGCTATTCATGCTTATTCAAAAGTAATGTCACAGTAGCACCTTTTATTCTGATTGAATATAATATAATAGGCTCAATTTTACTTTTTCCAATTTGAAATACCTAGAAAACATTGGCCCTTTTTCCATGTGTGTCCGCAAAGATCAAAAGTACACAACAAAAGAAAACTAGCGATTCTCATCAAGTCTGACTTGATTGTCGTTGGCAAGCTGAAATTTTCTTGTAGTTTGAAAAAACTTTCTGTCATATTTCGTGTGTAGTATCGGTGCCTCCCTCCCAGGGTAAGAGTAGTGAATTCTATAGGCATTGTTGATTCACTTTGGCCGGTTTTTTGAAGCTATGGCTCTCGTTTTTGTCCACAGTATGCGTTGTATTGAAGTACTTCTTATTGCAATACATTAATATTTAATTCAAATCGGTTGAGAAAAATCCTTATGCTAAAGTGAATCATGAAAGCCCTCTCCTTTCCTATTTGTCTTCCTCTATAGTTTTACTTCCCGTTAGAATAAGGACATTAATTCGGTTAATTCCTTTTTTTGCTGGTTATGTGCCCTACCCATCTGGATCGAGCAGCAAGTCGGTTTAAAGTGCAGCACAAAAATGTAATACGGATACGAATCAGATTGCGACGTTAATTTACAGCCTTGTTGAGTGGCATACGCCAAGGTGAATCGCTTTTTTTGTGGTTGGCACCAGAAAATGTCAGGAAGGTTACCATTGGAAAAGGTTAAAAGTGTAATGAATCATAGATTAGCATCAGGTTTGATTTACAGTGGAACAAATATGTGCAACAATTGAAAGTTCCACAATAGGCGGAGCAAATCATTTGTTGTGGTGAACAATAGTTCTAAAATCAAGTACTAACAACTTTAGATACATTTATTCGCTATGTAAATGTCGATTTGTAATAGCTTTATTCTCAATTCAACTGCAAAACAATGTATTCTATTTTGATTTGTTTTGAAATAACCAGTCATAATATTATTGAACCATCCGCTGGGAATCACAATGTGTACTTGCAGACCATGTACCTAGCAGGACATTGTTGCACGAATAGCAGAGAAGCCCTGCTTAGTCCTCATACAAATTGATCGTTTAGCTCGGCTAACAGTGAGAAGAGCAGGGAACAAGAAAAACTCCCAATCCAGAAAGTTTAATCGAGTTCTGGATTGAGTCATTTCAGTTACTTAACGTGATAGCTTAATGACGTCTGCTGGAAAAGGTGTAGTCAGGGAAGTTATATAGTGGAAGCATCAATCAAGGTTATCAACTTGGAAATCATTGTACAAATTAAATCAAAATTAATTGTTTTACAGGATTTTAATGTTTGTATCCCCTTTAGATTGATCAAAACAAACAAGTTTCGTGATGCAGACGGGTGTCTTGAGGGAAAAGCAATAATTTTAGACGTACATGTATTCTGTGTCATTCGGATTTTCATACAAAGTCAACCATATGAACAATATGAATGAGTTAAAGATTAGTGATGGATCGAAAATTGACGTTCTTTCCCTACAACACGGTTTTGGGGGGAGTTGTTGAAATTCATGTTATAGAAATCCTACCGCATATAACTACGTCTTTGATAGGAGTACGATATAAAAAAAAGTTTTTGGGGATCTATATACTATATGAACATATAATATCTCGTAAATGTTGCAGTATACTAACTTTGTAGCTGTTTGATTTTCAACATATCTACTTTAAAGTTGAATAGGTTTTTAATCCCGGAGATAAAATAGATTGCCGTTTGAACGACCGTCAATTGAGTGGTTGAAAGCCTTTGACCCCACATTATCGAGTTATCTCTAACAGCACGTGCTTGGTAGCAGGCTTGGTTTCGGCCAGGAATCTGTATCACTAAGCAGCAACCTTTTTGCCTACCGCATTAGGTAGTAATTATAATTTGATCCAATTACTGTGCTGAGATTCTGCTTTAGATGATTAGATGATCAAATAAAAAGTTGAAAGATGTTTGACAACACGAGTTACAGAATTGCTAATCGACTCAATAATCTACCCTTAAATATCTAAGAACGAGCCAACGTTTTTCGACGAACAACACTCAGTCCAATTATGCATTCTGTTCTCTTTCAATCAATTGTATCAGGCAATCGAAGTGCTCCCAAGCGATATTTGGTCTGCTTCTAGGAACAAGATGTAAACAGACAAACCCGAAGTGATGCTGGCCACGGACATGCGCCCAAGAAATTTAGATCCGTTTCGGACTTCGAGGCATACTTCAGCGGAAACTGTTATCAGTTGATGATTCTTGGCGGTCTTCAGTCACACTGCAACTGCCGCGGATGGCAGTCACCAAAAGGGTTTTCACCTTAGCAAACTCAGATTCGCGCCCTTCAAAGAGCATAAGTGTACATGAAGCAGTTAGTATACGCTTAGCATCTGACCGGTAGGAAAGTGATGTAAAATTAAAGCAATTATGCTAAGTGTAACTGTCCAGCTGTAATTTTGTGGGATAAATGACGGATGTTGTGAGAGCCATTTCAGTCAGTAAGGGTCATAAGGGTCTGTGCTTCGGATAATGGAGAAGAAACCGTTGCCCTTCGTCTAGCCGTGTAGTGATGGATTCACTTGTGTTAAATACTCTGTCACGTTGCTGAAGGATTAATAACAAAGGAGTGGAACTCTGTGAAGTGTTTTCATATAGAAAGTGCATTCGGATACGTACTAGATATATTAATGTATACCATCATTGAAAAGGTCATACGATTAGAACGTGATTACCAATTAAAAACCCTTTGTATGTTTTGTTCTAATACGCAGAAGCATATTTTAATTTAACGACGAGTTAGTAGGAAAGCACCAATTTTCGACCCATTCATATAATTTTGGCCTCACTTTGTTTGAACATAACATAAACATACATAACCAATTTTTCAAAAAACTTACTTCGATCGTAGTAGTAAGGGTTCCTAGAATCAACATTGTAGAATCGAAACATCCTAGCACGCTAGGTTTTATCTCGATAACAACGTGAACATAAACTGATCAGTGGATTACAACAGAGTTTATAGTTTGTTATTTATTTTAACATAAAAATTAATAATTTTTTCTGATTACTGGTATATATAAATAAAATCATAAATATTTTTCCTTTGCATTGCACAAAATTGAAAAAAAAGCTTAAATTCAAACATAATTATGATTTAAGATGTCACAAATTAATCTAACATGCAACTCATTGTGTAATTTTGCATAACTGAATAGTTTGAAAATTTCTATTTTTTGACATAATAATACTGAATGTATAAACATCTGCGATCAGATTTTTATAAAAAAAAATGTGTTATAATTATGTTTTCAATCAAAACAACAATTTCAAATGGCCTTCATTAAAAGGCGCCACAAACTTCGTAACGCCCTAGGGGGAGGAGGGAGTAGGCTAGAGTGATGCAAATTTTGAAATTGTTGCTCCCCTATGCTTAAACGATTTTAATCATGGTTAAAGTTTGAAATGATTTTGAAGAAATTCGACTGTACACACGCCATTTGAAGTTTATATGGAGATTACTACACACTTAGAATAAATCACAGAATTCTGTGAAATTTCACCGAAATCTCAACAGCAGATTTTTCTGTAAACCGTTCTGCACAGTTAAAAAATTTGGGGTGGGTAATGTCTATTACATTACCGCGGGGTTGACGTAGAACTACGATGATTAATAATTTGATTTGTCAAGTGTATGAATTTGTAAGTGTACTAGTTTTGTGTTGTTATTGATCGGATGAAGTTTTCAGAAGTTAACTCTTTTTGGACTCATTTTGGTAGTCCTGAAAAGAACCATTTGTCGTTCTGTGGTTCCGAGAATCAGTGTTTGGTGTTCCAGGAATAATGCCAGATGATTGAATTTGTTTGTTTGGTCGTTGCTTCCTTGTGTTGCTTGGTTGGGTGATCGGTTTCTGGCTCCAGCTGTAGTTCGCCAAACTCCTCCAGTAGATTAGATGTTTGATAGCTCGGGTGCTTCGATCGTGATAATCGATAGAATCGGTCCAGTGCTTTGGTCTGTAGCAATATCCATTGCATGAGCATTTAGGCTCTGTACATTGATATTCATCAATATGCAGGCTTGGCCGCTATGATCCAATATTTCACGCAGTTCGTCTCAAAGCGTCACTAATCGATGATTGCCTAAACGCTGCAGCTCATTCCTCAAGTCAACCCTCTTGAGAGAATTGCTGCCTTTGGCGTGATGGAACTTAAAAAGTAAGAGGTTGTTTCCGAGAAACGACCGCCAAAGTGACGTTGGATAACATTAGCATCTTCTATTTCCTGGCTTGAGACCGTCACGAACTTATGAAAGATTTCTGAGAGAACAGCACCAATTTTCGACCCAACACTAACTTTCGACCGATTTTCGATACGGTTTTGGCCTACTTTGTATGAAAATCCGAAAATTGGCACAGAATTCTTGTAGGTCGAAAGTAAGTGCTCTTCTAATCAATTTTCACATTATTTGTTGCATGCCATTGTTGACCTATTATGAACATTTTGTGTTATTATTTGGTTGGTTCGATTAACTCTTCAACCGGTCGATGGAAGAAGAAGCATGAGCGATAACTTTTGCTCAACAAACAAATATTCCGCTTGAAGGTCCACGCATGATCCAGTTAGATTGATTGCTTAAGTGGGTTCCGAAGCCTTTCGATACTCGTCGTATCCGTGGCGAACGTGCTGAAATTGCATTGAAGCACAATTTCAAACAACTGCCCTTTTCAGGGCCACAATTGATTAAATAATTTAGTTAGTTATCAATTATAGTTTCGGATCAGTCTTCAAAATTGCCTTTGCTTTGTGCGTCAATGGTTTACAAATGAAATTTCTCGAAATGGTCTTGTGTGAACAGAGTGATTTTTCTAAAACATCTAAATATTCGGATTTCATCTAGGGTTGTTGCTCTACGCTGTGTTGTGTATCAATTGAAGTCATGTGTATTAAATGGACATTAATGTTCTCTTCTTGTTACAGCCACAATCAGTTTCAGTTGTCGTTTCTAAAGAAAAAGGCATGATGTTTCATCAAATATGCTGCTCATGACATTGGCGTTATGCTCGAACATGAACACCACCTCTGTAGCACTGTTGGAGTCATGGATCATTTCACGAAGCCCCCCCAAACGTTCAGAACAAAATTCTATGGAACGGACCCTGATCTTCGACACACTGCAATATGTTATTCTATGTTTTGAGCCAATAAAAAATCTCTTAAAATATCTCTAAAAATCTACCACATGAAAAATCGTTGAAAAAGTTGTTTTGCAATATGCGCTTCTATTCTCACCCCATATTGAACAAACACAATTTCGATAATGCCCGGATGGTCTAGTAGGACCAATAACGTTTTAACATATAAATTATACATTATACAACTATTTTTTCATAGATATAGCTGATCTTACGATTTCTGTTACTCAAAGAAATTATTAGTTTTTACTCATGATAGGTATACCAACTTCTTCTTCTCCTTCTGTTCTCCTTGATATTACGTCCTCACTGAAAGAGAGTCTGCTTATCAGCTTAGTGTTCCAAGAGGACTTCTACAGTTATTGACTAATAATTTTCTTTGTCAGGGTTCCTTTTTTTTAGCCGTATATTGCAGGTACGATCATATTCCCCTATTCTTGTTGACGTTCGAATTCAATTTAGATCAAAAATCGTTCTATATTTCCGTTTACGTTAGCAAAATTATATGCGACATGTATTCGAATAAATAAAAGTTGATTCAAAGCTGGATACGTCGTGAATATCTATAGGAGATTCTTCGCCCAGGTACGTCAAGGAAATCGACAGCAGGCTCGATCCCAGACACCTCCAGCTGAGAACCGTTATTGTACTTTGTGATTCATTTTCTATGCTTACCGAGGTCTATAGAGTATGCAGTTAGCATTGAAATGATTTGAATCAATGATGCATTATTTTTGATCAAGTGAGCACAGGAGCAATTAAATGCAAAAAGCGCGAAACCAACGCGAAGCATTGATTATTTCAAAGCATGCTTTTCAATGTATTTGTGCAGCAATGATGATCTTGGAAGACTGTTTCGGATGATTAGTTTTCAACGGAGATAAATGGCAAACAAAGTTTAACATAGGTTCCCGTCGTTCGGGTCGGGCGGCGGTAGCATTTTCGCAGTCTTTTCTGTGTGCGTATTTCCATTCGATCGACAATGTCTTACCAAATCGAAACGTCAACAAAGCTGTTGCTTATTAGTTTTAGCTCTGTGTTCGACGAGTTGATACTGATCGCTCTAGTATCATTTAGGTAGCGATGGCGACAACGACATTATGCGATCATCTCTAAATGCGAAACAAACCGGGAGGGATTCTTCATTCATGTGCCGTTCGCAATTTATCCGACTCATGCACACACTGTCGAGGATCGCCCCGCGCGCGCACAATGAGAAATTTATTTCCCATTTATGGTTGCGTGCAAATGACTGACCAAAATCTGAATCAATCACATCCAATCATCAGTAATGTCGCTCTTCACGGTGGAAAATTCTCACAACTCTTTTAAAATGAAATTGTCGTCCTGAAAAAGACGGTTGGTGGTAGTCACCGTCGATCAAACTGGGTTTTCATTCCATTGTTAGACAGAAACACACCAAAAGATCACCGAAAACAATTAAATTAAAATGCGGTCCGTAATTTTGTGCTTTCTTGTCCATCCTTGTATTCGATTGTTTTCTCACTCCTCCGACGGTAATTATCAAGGTTTCTGGACGCATTCTCCACGAGTTCGATGGGCTAGCTGGATGCCAAGGGCCATGATGAGCGATTACACGGAACCCGCAGCTTTTAGCTTGGGAATAAACAGCAGCAGCAGCGACGAACGTGTAAATTTTATTCCGATATGAGTCCTTCTCCGGTTGCTGGTCAACGATTGACTGATGCGCGCGTGAAGTTGAGTTTGGTTGGCTTCGACTGAACCTGAGATAATAAAGAGAAGTAAGAAGAAGACCGAAAGGGGCGTTTCCCTTTGAATGACGAAAGTGAAAAAATGTGCTTTTCTATGAAAAATAAGACATGCTTCGATATTTCCCAATTTTTCAATAGTTTAGTCATGATAATCAATAGTTTCATTGTCAGAGTAGATTCGAAAGATTTCCAATCGATTGGTGCAAGAATATTGAAAATCTATCCGGGCGTTAGTAAGTTATTAACAGTCAAAATCTAACCAATTTTCGTGAAGCGAGCGATTTTTCGTTTTTCGAAATTGTACCCCAGTATGTTGCCGTAAGACGTTATCCAACGTCAAAAAATTGGAAGAGTTTGTCAAAAATAGCCCTTGCAATGAAGTAACCCGCGAAAAACCAACATATACCAATTGCTGATCCTGGCTTTTGTCATAGTCGTACACGACCTCGAGGAAAGTTCCACCTTGCGACTTATGAACAGTAAAAGCACAGGCACTAACCATCGGGAACTGAATGCGTTTGCATTTGATTATGCCGCACAGTTTGAAAGTAAAATAAAAATTCTCTATACAGGAGTGAAATTGGAGTTTCAAAACCAAGAGCCTTACGTTGGCATGAAATATTTTGAACTCTTATAACTGTTTTCTGGTTTAACGAAATTCCTTGAATGGCACCTCAGTTGAAAGACAAGACATCAAAGGGTCATGTCGTTTACTTACTGAATCCCACATAACTGCCCAAATAGTTAAATAATTTTTGACGTAGGACTACGTCTTTGTTTTCTATATTGGGGTGCACTTTAAAAGTACGGAAAATGAGACATGTAACGAAATTAGGGGAGATTTTGAAAGTTAATAACTCACTTGTTTATGAACCAATTATTACGATTAATATCATTCGATCAGAAATGTATCTACGCATCGTTAGTAATATATCCGATAAGTGAATTTTGTTGTTAAACTATTGAAAATTTGATAAATGTTGACCCCTTTCTTATCCAACCAATCACGTTCGAGCACTTTTCGACGGTGTCGCTTCCCACTATAAAAGCAAACGGGTCCCTGCTTCTTCCTTCAGTCTTCTTTTTGCGGTCGGACTGTGAACACGGTCGGGCGAGTCATTCTCGCTTTGCTTTTGCACCCGCGTCACAGTCCAATTTGTGTCGTCGGAAGAGGAAGACGCAAGATTGATTTGCGGCGGCGATGACGATGGCTTGGGCGCTTCTCCGAGCGGCAAACTACTGCTGCTCGGAGAAGCGTCCAAGTCATCGTCGTCGCCGCCGCAAATTTATCCGCGCTCCCAGATTTCGACCCGTGATAAATTCAGCATCGGCGGTCAAGAAGCAAGCCCGTTAGGAGCCAATTACCAGAAGCCCCCAGAGTTGCTGATCCGAGGATTTGCTGCTAATCGAGCGTCGGAATCGCTCGAGATTCCACGAGTGAGCATCGTTTCCAGATTTCGACTTGTGCCCGGGGATCCACTACCCGTTGCTGTTGCTGTTTGCGTTGAGGATTTCCCGTTTGACCATGGCAATCAAGTGATAACTTCCCGCAGTGCTATTTATCTGCCATCGGACCTTGTCAGGACCATCAAATTTGAGGAAAAGAGTTGAAGGAATAATATTTCCGACGTTATTAGATCTTATATTTCTCAATCAATCTCGCAGCTTCATAAAAAATTTAATTTGTTATGAATAATTGACTATTCGTGGACGCTGCTGCAGTGCCGTCGGGGTGAGTGCTCAACATTTCACAACGATTGTAAACTAGAGTGGAATTTCCGACAGTGTCTTTGATTTGCCATATTTTATGAGAACACTTCGATTACGAAAATGATCACATGTAACAAAATTGCGACATGTTTAGAATGCTTTTGAAAAGAAATTAAAGAGTTGTTTGTGTAATATTCCCTAATGTGTTTACCACATACTTGCTATAATCTCTTAATTCATCTCATAGCATCATACAATAATTGATTTATTACGAATAATTGACAATACGGCAATTTGAGGATATTTCCGAGGACGCTGCTGCAGTGCCGTCGGGATGCAATAACAGCATAATGCTAATCTTGTACATCCCTTACCCAGACATCAGTTTCATATAGCCTATTTCCCAGATAAGAAAACGAAGAATTTGAAAGGAGGAGCATCACCTGCTATTCTAAGGGTATAAAGCATCCCTCCTTCGTCGAATTCGGTATCATTCTGTTTTCGCTTTCGAGGTGATAAGAGCTTCTCCAAACCTGCTCAGCTCCTCGCTATCAGAGCCAAGCTGTTTGTACGAGATGGCTGAAGAAAATCGACCAAAGCCACTTGTTGAAGCGTACATCGTCATCCGCACCGCAAATCTCATCGGGCGAGGAGGATTGCAACCAGTGCGCCGTCAAAATGTGTCCGTCATCAGCACCGCAAATCTCATCGGGCGAGGAGGACGCAACCAGTGCGCCGTCAAAATCCAACTCATCATCTGTGTCAAGAATCAAGCCTGTTAGGCACCATTACCACTATTATTAGGCAAATAAAGCGTCCGTCTAGTGAAATTGCTCAAGATTTCAAACTTGAGCTACATATTAAGATTTCGACTTCAGCCGTGTGGTCCAATACCTGTTGCTGATGTGTGCCATCCATACGACGAAACAATCAGCTGGTTCGTCGTATAAGCAGAGAACTTATTCATTGCATTGAGGATTTTTCGTTTAACCATGGCAATCAACTTAATTTATTACATTGCCAAGCAATGAATAATATTTCTCTCAAATCATAAGAACTACAAAGCGATGACTGTATCTACTACTGAATCACTACTGTTCTTTCCAACGCTACTGTATATTTCAGAGGAGGTTATTAATATAATTTCAAAATGAACATACATCCTGAAGTAAAATTTCACATTTTCATAGATAAATATGACGAATGATTGACCAAATTGCAAATCGTTATATGCATTAATATTTACCAAAGTTTCGAGCACTCAAAACAGTATGAAATCAAAACGAGCAACAACAATGACATCAAATTCAGTTACATAAATCATCATGGTCCTACGTCACCAGTTCGTACAACCCCATAGGGATGTACCCTTATAGTTTTTAAAAGAGAACGTTGATTTCAAGCAAGCTAGAGAAAATTTGACGTCATTTGCTTTCCATTCTCCGCTTGGATCGCATCTCAGCAGGCAACAGATCGTCTTGCTCTGACCGGGCGTGCTTCTCAGGCGCAGACATCGATAGCGAAGGACTTCCCCGTTTGTCTTGCTTCGCTCAAATCAAACTGTCGAGCGAGCGAGAGAAGATGCCGTCCGAAGCTAAGCCATCACCGCTACCGTCGCCTAGAAGAAGAAGAGGAAGCAGTCCACAGGTGAATTTGCGGTCGAATTGTGAACACGGTCGGGCGAGTCATTCTCGCTTTATGGTTCACCGCTTGTTTGCGTTCACCCAGCCATCGTCATCGCCGCCGTAAATTTCATCGGCCGAGGAGCTGTTGACCCGCGCTTCAAAATTTCGACTCGTGATGAAATCATCATTGGTGGTCAAGAAGCAATCCCGTTAGGGGCAAATACCAGAAGCCCCCTGAGTTTTGCTGGTCCGAGCAGTGTTTTTATCCGTACACACTTAAATTATTTTACGGATTCCGGTGAATTTCACCGTAATCTCAACAGCTGAACAGTTCGGTAAAATAAATTAACGGAGTACGGTAAATTTTTACAGTATTCCGTAAAAAATCACCGGAATCCGTTAAATTCCGACGAAGTTACGGTGTTTTATTTCACCGAATTGTTCAGCTGTTGAGATTACGGTGAAATTCACCGTAAGAACTTAGTGTGTAACAACATCGAAGCTTACAAAGCCATTGGTTCTTTTCAGAGCCATCAAATTTGTGGAAAAGAGTTAAAAGAGAAATATTTCCGACTTTATATATGACTTCTAATATTCCTTAATCAATTTCACACGGCTTCATACAAAATTTCATTTGTCATGAATAATTTATGACTCAACCATTTGAGATTGTATTCGCGGACGCTGCTGCAGTGCCGTCGGGGTGAGTGCTCAACGATTGTAAAATAGAGTGGCTTTTCCAACAGCGCCTTTTATGTTCCATATTTTATGGGAACACTTTGATTAGGAAAATTATCCCATGTAACAAAATTGCGACATGTTTAGAATGCTTTTGAAAAGACATTCTCATTGAACAATTGTAATAATTTTGGCACCCATGAATCAGAAATTTAACGTCATAATAAAGAAAACTATTGATTATCAATAGCTCGTATTGAATATTTAGGGAATGCCAATCATTCCAACAATTCATGTTCGACCAATTTCTCACGTATTAGTATTCTCCACAATTTTCAAGTAATTCCAAGCCCAACACATTATTGGCACATACCCATTTCCCAGACTGGGCGATCAGAAAGAGCACAAAAGGGAGGAGCATCATCTGCTATTCCAAGGTTATAAAACATGCTGCCTTCGTCGGATTCAGTTTCATTCCATTTCCGCTTTCGAGCTGGTAAGAGCTCCTCCGAACTTGCTTAGCAAGAAGTACCTCGCTGCTAGAAGCCTGCTGAGCTGTTAATCCAGAATCCGGTTTGTGAAATCGCTCACTATTGAGCTACGTTTCCAGATTTCAACTAAATCCCTGTGATCCGCTACCCTGTTGCTGTTGTGCACCCATGAAATATTTAGCTGGTTTGTCGAATAAACTGAGAACTTATTCACATCTTCTTATTCTTCTTATTCTTTTTCTTCTTGGCATTAACGTCCTCACTGGGACAGAGCCTGCTTCTCAGCTTAGTGTTCTTATGATACTTCCACAGTTATTAACTGAGAGCTTTCTTTGCCAAAGTTTCCATTTTTGCAATCGTATATCGTGTGGCAGGTACGATTATACACTATGCCCAGGGAATTCAAGAAAATTTCCATTACGAAAAGATCCTGGACCGACCGGGAATCGAACTCAGACATCTTCAGCATGGCTTTGCTTTGTAGCCGCGGACTCTAACCAAACCACTCGGCTAAGGAAGGCCCCAACTTATTCACATGCATTTGCAACTTTTTCGATTTTCCATACAAAATGACCAACTTTGGTAAGTTAGATCTCAGTTATTTATGGAAATATTGTCGAATGAAACATTCACAGAACATCAGATGTAACTTGAGTTTTAACATATATTTTTGAATAATTTTTCCAATTACAAGTTTTTAAGTAATAACGGTTTGACTAAACTATAATTTTCGACGAAAAATTCAAAACTTTTTATCTTAAATTCTGATAGCCTTACACAAAAACTGTCTTCAGCAAACTTATTCATCTCGTCAAAATCTACAACTTTGCTGTTTAGTTATGTCAATTATAAAAAATCGTCAAAAAATTCACTTTAGTCAAACCGTTACTGCTTTTCAACGTGTGATTGGAAAAATCACTCAAAAATATATGTTAAAATTTAAGTTATGTCTGATATTCTCTGAAAATTTCATTCAAATCGGTTCATAAATAACTGAGATATGGTTTATTGAAGTTGGTTATTTTGCATGAAAAATCAAAAGAGTTGCAGTTTATTTTTCTCAGCGAAGAATCATCAACGAAAATAACGCGAAAACAATAACCAATCGCGTGCGAGTAGCGAACGGAGTGACGAAACAACTAAGCGAGAACCCCACCACTCGCCATCGGTGAAAGAAGCTCGAGCAAATAAAACCACTGGTTGTTCTGCTCCCAGCTCATTCACAAATCGAACGGATCAAGCAGCGGAGCAGCAAAGAAGAGCGCGTGAAAGCCACAGCAGTGTGCGAGTAACGACGGAACCAGAGAGCAACGAAGCGAAAGCAACAACTGAAAATCATTCAGTGGACGGATTAGTAGTCAGCGCCAACCGGCGACCTGTTGGAAAGTAACGCCAGCGAAATATACACCATCTGCCTCTCCTTACCATTCATATTCTTGTACTTGATGAATTCAATGAAATGGTTTGGTTTGGCGATGGAGCAAAGAGTTATTTAGGATGATTTTACTTAACAAAGAGTTGTTGATAAATATTCCAATCAATAAGAGTTGTTTTGAAAACGTTCACTTTTAGCAGACTTTTCCTCGGAAAATTTCTGCTTTACCAAAGAGTTGTTAATGAAATTCTTGCAGCAAAGGGTCGAGTTTCTCCCCACGAATATTTCCAGCCAGAACCAGTCATGGCCCCCGCTTCCAAAAATCTCGAGTACGGAAATTGGAAAATGTATTAAAATTGCGACAAATTTTAAATACTATTCAATAAACTGTTTCTTGATCAATTGTAATGAGCAACTATTGATCTGAATTGATTTTTCTACATGTTGTCTATTGCGTTAATCTGAGAAATAGGCTATATGAAATTGATGTCTTGACAAGGGATGTACAAGATGAGCATTATGCTGTTATTGCATCCCGACGGCACTGCAGCAGCGTTCTCGGACCATCCTCAAATTGCCGTATTGTCGATTATTCGTGATAAATCAGATATTGTATGATGCTACGAGATGAATTAAGAGATTATAGCAAGTATGTGGTAAGCACATTAAGAAATATTACTAGCTATACTGTGTTTATCACGAGAAGTTCTTACTAGCTCGAAAGTGTAAATGAAATGAACCGAATCCAGTTGTTGTTACAGAGGGATTTTAATCCGAAGGTCATTCGTCCCTTAAATGAACCGAATCTGTCGAAGATAGTATGTTTTACATAATTTGAATTGCAGACGATGCTCCTCCCTTTTGTATTCTTCGCCTTCTTCTGATTGACCAATCTAGGATAAGGTACATGAAGTTGATGTCTTAGTTAGGGATTTACATACCTTGGAAAATTCACATGCGCGTTCGTATGGACAGTAAAAATATCAACATTATTTTAATAGCTTACAATTAATTAAAATCACGCATGTTTTGGTTTCGTGCAAATTTTAAATATTTCTGATCAATGTTCAATGTGTTCTGATTTATATACTATGACATTTGCAATAGACTAACATGTAGAAAAATTTCAGATCAATAGTTGCTCATTACAATGGGTCAGCAAACAATTTGTTGAACAGTATTTAAAATCTGTCGCAATTTTAATGCATTTTCCAATATCCATACTCGAGAATTTAGGAAGTGTTCCCCCATTATATAATAAATCAACGATGCTGTTAGAAATACCATACAATGCTGAGTAATATGATGTTATTACGGTCCGACGGCGCTGCAGCGGTAAATTCTCAAATTCATGTAATTATGTGGGGTAAATTATGTGAACCAAATTGTAGTATACCGCGATATTTAGATCATTATAGATAAATCAGTAAATATCATCCAATAAACCCTTTTATGAACGTATGTTGGCCCTGAAAAGGGCCGATTGAGCTTGGATGCTGTGACCACGAGTCGAATTCTAGAAGCGCGGATCGGTCAACCTAGAAATCTTGAGCGATTTCACAAACCAGATGCTGGATTGGCAGCTTGAAGATTAACAGCTCAGCAGATTTCTAGCATCGAGGTTCTTCTCGCTGAGCAAGTTCGGAGGAGCTCTTACCAGCTCGAAAGCGGAATTGGAATGAAACTGGATCCGACGAAGGAAGCATGTTTTATAACCTCAGAATAGCAGATGATGCTCCTCCCTTTTGTGCTCTTTGCTTTCTGATCGACCAATCTGGGAAATGGGTATGTGCCAATAATGTGTTGGGCTTGGAATTACTTGAAAATTGCGGAGAATGCAACTGCGTGAGAAATTGGTCGAACATGAATTGCTGGAAGGGTTGATATTAACTAAATATTCAATACGAGCTATTGTTAATCAATCGTTTTCTTTATTATGACGGTAAATTTCTGATCCATGGGTGCCAAAATTATTACAATTGTTCAATGAGAATGTCTTTTCAAAAGCATTCTTAATATGTCGCAATTTTGTTACATGTGATAATTTTGCTAATCAAAGTGTTCCCATAAAATATGGAACATCAAAGACGCTGTTGGAAATGGCACTTTATTTTACAATCGTTGTGGAATGTTGAGCACTCACCCCGACGGCACTGCAGCAGCGCCCGCAAGTACAATCTCAAATGGTTGAGTCATAAATTATTCATGACAAATGAAATTTTGTATGTAGCTGTGAAATTGATTTAGGAATATAAGAAGTCATATATAAAGTCGGAAATATTTCTCTTTTAACTCTTTTCCACTAATTTGATGGCCCTGAAAAGGGCCGATGGCTTTGTTAGCTTTGATGCTCTTACAGATAAATAACACTGCGGGATGTTATCAGTTGATTGCCATGGTCAAACGGGGAATCCTCAACTCAAATGTATAAATTTGAGCACATTGCTTATACGACGAACCGAAAGTTTCGTGGCGTGGATGGCGCACAACAGTAACAGGTAGTGGATCACCGGGCTTAAGTCGAAATCTGATGATGGCGGCGATGACGATGGCTGGGTGAACGCAAACAAGCGGCGAAGCACAAAGCGAGAATGACTTGCCCGACCGTGTTCACAGTTCGACCGCAAATTTTCCTGTGGACTGCTTCCTCTTCTTCTTCTTTTTCTTGGCGGCGGCAGCGGTGATGACTTTGGCTTTGGACGGCATCTTCTCTCGCTCGCTCGACAGTTTGATTTGAGCGAAGCAAGACAAACGGGGAGGTCCTTCGCTATCGATGTCTGTGCCTGAGAAGCACGCCCGGTCAGAGCAAGCCGATCTGTCGCCTGCTGAGATGCGATCCAAGCGGAGAATGGAAAGCAAATGACGTCAAATTTTCTCTAGCACCCCTATTTATAAATTTGCTTGAAATCAACGTTCTATTTTAAAACAGTAATTAAACTATTTGGACAGGTATGTGGGATTCAGTAAGTAGACGACATGACTTTTTGATGTCTTGTCTTTCAATTGCGGTGCCATTCAAGGAATTTCGTTAAACCAGCAAACAGTTAAAAGAGTTCAAAATATTTCATGCCAACGTAAGGCTCTTGGTTTTGAAATTCCAATTTCACTCCTGTATAGAGATTTTTTATTTTACTTTAAAACTGTGCGGCATAATCAACTGCAAACGCATTCAGTTCACGATGGTTAGTGCCTGTGCTTTTACTGTTCATAAGTCGCAAGGTGGAACTTTCCCCGAGGTCGTGTACGACTATGACAAAAGCCAGGATCAGCAATTGGTATATGTTGGTTTGTTGCGGTTTACTTCACTGCAAGGGCTATTTTTGACAAACTCTTCCAATTGTTTTAAGTTCCATCACGCCAAAGGCAGCAATTCTCTCAAGAGGGTTGACTTGAGGAATGAGCTGCAGCGCTTAGACAATCATCGATTAATGACGCTTTGAGACGAACTGCGTGAAATACTGGATCATAGCGGCCAAGCCTGCATATTGATGAGTATCAATGTACAGAGCCTAAATGCTCATGCAATGGATATTGCTACAAACCAAAGCACTGGACCGATTCTATCGATTCTAACGATCGAAGCACCCGAGCTATCAAACATCTAATCTACTGGAGGAGTTTGGCGAACTACAGCTGGAGCCAGAAACCGATCACCCAACCAAGCAACACAAGGAAGCAACGACCAAACAAACAAATTCAATCATCTGGCATTATTCCTGGAACACCAAACACTGGTTCTCGGAACCACAGAACGCCAAATGGTTTTGTTTAGGACTACCAAAATGAGTCCAAAAAGAGTTAACTTCTGAAAACTTCATCCGATCAATAACAACACAAAACTAGTACACTTACAAATTCATACACATGACAAATCAAATTATTAATCATCGTAGTTCTACGTCAACCCCGCGGTAATGTAAAAGACATTACCCACCCCAAATTTTTTTTTTCGGGGATAAACCTGCCTACAACAGAAATTTCCTAAATAAAAAGGAGTAAATAGTGTAACTTTTTCGCAAATTTCACATCAATTTGTCCGTTTAATCCAATTGCAAAGTATATGTAATGTTTAGGTTTACGAAAGTGGTTCAAACTTCACTCGGCTTGTTAGCCGTAAGGGACAAATCATAATTAAAAGTAAAATTAAGCTGAAAACACTAACCTTCAACCTTATCATTTTTCTAAACATAGAAGTTCTCTGAAAATGTCATAAGTAACATCTAAGGAACAAAATTTGGATCAGTTCCCCGACAGATATTGGGGCTCTGAACTATAAGGTTAAAACACCAGATTTCTCGCTATTTGGGATCTTAAGACGAATGAGATTGGAAAAATTTGTTATTAGAGCGGTTCCACGCCGTTTCGCTAACCCGATTATTTTTATAGTTTTTGAATCGCCTGAAAATTTGCATACAGATTCTTTATGACCAAAAATGCCATTATGCACTTTCAGACCGCCATTTTGAACCTCGCCTTATTTTTAAGAAGGGCGTATCGGAAAATGCATGGCAAATCTTTAAAAAACTGTAACTCGAAAACGGTTTGTCCGATCGATTTCAAGTCAAGTACACAACACTGAAGACGGCTTTACAGTTGAGGTTGAAATACGCGTATCTCTCGAACGATACAATAGTAGAATACAAAGGAACAGTCTGCTCATCGCTCAATCAAAATAAAATATTTCTGGAATGGAGAAACACGATATATGTTTGAAAAGGGCCTATTTTAATTTTTATTTGAAAATTTTATATAAATATGAGTATATCTCGAAATTGATGCAACCTAGAAAAAAATTACTTGAGTACTTTTCGATTGCAATTTTCCTGTACTTTCAAATAATCACATAAAAAAATATTGTTTTCCTCTATTTCGATTTTTTTTTCAAAATCTGTAATTTTTTAAAAAATCATAACTTTTTTGTCCATAATTCTTCCATTTTGAAACATTGTGCAATAAATCACATAAGTTGTCCCTTAAAACATATCCAAAAATAAAAAAAAATCGATACTGCGTTTCTGGAGAAAATCGATTTTAAAATTTTGTTTTTGAAATAAAAAATAATCTGTAACTCTTTTTTACCGTGCATATTTTTCTCCATAGAGCGGTTCCACGCCGTTTCGCAAACCCGATTAATTTTGTATTTTTTGAATCACCTGAAAATTTGCATACACATTCTTTATGACCAAAAATGCCATTATGCACTTTCAGGCCGCCATTTTGAACCTCGCCTTATTTTTGAGAAGGGCGTATCAGAAAATGCATGGCAAATCTTTAAAAAACTGTAACTCGAAAACGGTTTGTCCGATCGATTTGAGATCTTCTACAAAGTTGTAGGTATTGCTTAGGACTATATGGAGAAAAATATGCACGGTAAAAAAAGTTACAGATTATTTTTTATTTCAAAAACAAAATTTTAAAATCGATTTTCTCCAGAAACGCAGTTTCGATATTTTTTATTTTTGGATATGTTTTAGGGGACAACTTATGTGATTTATTGCACAATGTTTCAAAATGGAAGAATTATGGACAAAAATGTTATGATTTTAAAAATATTACAGATTTTGAAAAAAAATCGAAATAGAGGAAAACAATAATTTTTTATGTGATTATTTGAAAGTACAGAAAAATTGCAATCGAAAAGTGCTTAAGGTAATTGTTTCTAGGTTGCATCAGTATCGAGATATACTCATATTTATATCAAATTTTCAAATAAAAAAAATTAAAATAGGCCCTTTTCAAACATATTTCGTGTTTCTCGTTGCTAAATTGTTTATTTTTTGATCGAAACCTATATACTCAAGTATTTAAAAAAGTATGCACGGTAAAAAAAATAAACGAAATTTTCAAATGAAAATTTGAAGTTCATTGTTCTTAAAAACCGCAAAATTGATGTTTTTAATTTTGGATATGTTTTGCAGCATATTGTTTGCAATTTCTTGCACAATGCCTCAAAACGGAAAATTTTGGGTAAATTATTTGAAAAAATAAATAAAACGAATTTATGTAAAACGATATTTTTTGGTGCGTTTTTTTGAGTACAGAAAAATAACTTTATATTTTTATATATGAAAAATCAAAACTGCGTTTCTTGAGAAAATCGATTTTAAAATTTTGTTTTTGAAATAAAAAATAATCTGTAACTTTTTTTTACCGTGCATATTTTTTTCCATATAGTCCTAAGCAATACCTACAACTTTGTAGAAGATCTCAAATCGGTCGGACAAACCGTTTTCGAGTTACAGTTTTTTAAAGATTTGCTATGCATTTTCCGATACGCCCTTCTCAAAAATAAGGCGAGGTTCAAAATGGCGATCTGAATGTGCAAAATGGCATTTTTGGTCATAAAGAATCTGTATGCAAATTTTCAGGCTATTGAAAAAATACAAAAATTAAATTTGAAAAAAAAAAAATCGTTCAGTTTTCGACCTCACATCTATCGTTGTTGCACATGTATTGATCTATTGCACAACTTTTCCAAAGACACCAACCTTCCATCTAGCGTTATATTTTCACCGCCCGTGTTCCAACTGTCTAAGTGAATATTTTTCACACTCTCTCCCTCTCTCCATAAAAGCTTCTCCCACCGTTTTCCATGAACATATTTTTGGCGCCGAGTCCTAACGGTCTCATTTGCGGAGATATTGGATCATACCTATATTAATATTTACATTTTACGAGCACCATTTCACAACGTAAATAATCGAAATTTATTATCCCATACTTTTTTGCAGTTTCAATGTAAAATGATTTGCATTCATATCATTTTGTACTAAGATTCTTCAAACAGACTCGATTCTATCAGAACAAACAGAACAGGAGTATTCAAACACAATGAAGAAAAAAAAGCAATCTCAATAATGCTTCGAAAACAGAAAAAAAAACTGGAGCCTGAAGATGAAAATTTGCCACGGGAAATAATTTAGCCGGTCGATCAATTCCACTTGTGAAGGCTTGATGGACCGGAACGGAAAACTTATTTTCCTTCTTCCATTGTTGTTCTTCACCGCCTTAAATCGTCTCTTTTTCTTTTTTTAATTTTGCGGGAATTCTTAATCCGTCGGGGAGGTTTACTTACTCATCAAAGTTATGGTTTCTCTCTGCATCACCGTGCATTTTACGCGTTTAAAATGTAATTAAATTGAATGATTTTTGAACTCATGCTTGCCGTAAAAGTTTGGGGGCCTGGGGTACACGACTCATGTGTTAACAATTTACACAAATTTCCATTTTTATTGATATTGATGATGTTGATACTGATGATATTTTCATATCAGTCATAATCAGGTTTGATTCGTCTCACAACTAACGGCTCACTGTTATATAGTGAGTGTTCTAAATAAACCACTTCGACATTATAAAAAAAATATATACAGGGTGTTTGGTTCCGGACTTTAAGAATTTTGAGGGTAGATAGATCTCCACGAGTTATGAAAAAGTGCCCAAGGAACATAGGGTCGCAAGTCACTGCTAAGTGAATTAATCACAATTTAAAGTTTTTAAATTTTCTCATCTTTGACGCTCCATATCTAAATAACTATTAGTCGTACATTCAATCTCTGCGCACGAATCGAAAGCTTATGACCTCATCTTTCTTAGCTTCTTCGACATGAATTTTGTACAAAATGGTTAACATGCATAAATAATGAAAAGTTTACAAAAAGTGACGAAAAAATCAGCATTTTTTCAGGTATTTTCATGAAATTTAATATGATAATGAAAGTTCCTTTAAAAAAGTTCTTCTACAAAATACGCATTACCTTGTTAGCTGCCAAAGTTGCTTTGAGAGCAACATTGTATGTTTTGTAGATTCGTCATAATATCACTTTGAATGTTGTGCACCAAACAGTAATAAATCAATCAAATAATTGCTGGTAACCCTATTCGTTCGTGTGTTCGTTGATTGCTGCCTTCGCGTGGGAATGAAGTGGACGGTGACGACGGATGTTGGTCGTGCCGAAGCGGAGGGAAAATGACTTCGCTTTGCAATTTGCACCATGTCATCTTCGCTGCGGCGTTTGGTTTGTTAACAGTTTCACAAACAGATTCAATGCGTGCGCCGCATGACTGTCGTAGTAGCGAAGGTGTATTTATAACGACTGATCCCTTTAAATTCTTCGCACTAGTAGCTGAGCTACGGTGCAGAGCGGATGGGGGTGCGCGTGCGCGTGCTGCGAGAACTCAATTTGTGCATTTCTCGTGTACGACGTTGCACTTTTAATGCATTATTATGCTATTATGGGTCATTTATACTTGAATTACATGTGGGATATAGAGATTCATAATCTTGACCCATATTGTAAGCGATGTACATAAAGATGGGCGAGGGAGTCTCACAGGGCGAGAGGTCGGTTTTTGAATAACCATATAGGGGGAAGAGAGGTGTGGCCAATGAACACGGTACAAACAAATTTTATTTTATGTTTTTGTACAAATCACGTGATTCATGGACAACCTCTTTTCACGCAATACGCCGTTGTAATGTTGTACTTGTAATGTAACCTCGTAAACCTCGCTCGTGATACACAGCACAAGCGATGTGAAGTCTTAGGTCAATTTCTCAATGCGGTGGAAATTTGAGAAAATGTCTAACCCTAAACGACCTTCAATTGGCGGGATTCGAACCCACAATCAACAGCATGGTTCGCGGAATTACCGGTACGGCTGGCATATGATATGATATGTTTTGCATAATGTACCTTGCTAGAAGAACCTGCTCCTCAGCTAAGTGTAAGTACTTCCACTGTTATTAACTGAGCGGTTTTCTTTCCAATTGATCATTTTGTGCATTCTTGAGTCGTAAAGGTTCCTTTCAAAATCACAAGCAGCATTTCCAGAACTTTCAATAGAAATTGCTAAAGCAATTTCTCTCCTCTTTTTCACGAATTAAATTACAAGGAATTATACTGGAGATAACTCAAAACAACGACATAGTAATTCGTTTGAGGATTGCTTCAGGAATGATTTCAAGAATTATTCAAGGAACTTCAACGAAGGTTTTTTCAAAAATTAATCTGGGAGTTTCTTGATCTCGCAATTTTTATGCATGGAATGCTAGAGATAGTTGGGTCTCGGGTTTCCAACCCGACGGGATCGCGTTTAAAAAAAAATTGAGTTCAGGTTGCTTTCAACCTTCAGTTCAAAAGATTTAGGTCGGGGTTTGGCTTGATAAATGTCATGTTTCGGTCGAGTTTGAGTCGTCTTTGGTGATCATTATGAACAGAGCAACAATCGCCAACGAACATTTCTGCTAAACAAGAATTGAAAAAAACACTCTCAAGCGTACTCCAACGTATGTATGTCAGGAAAGTTTAATTTACTAGTAATTTCAAAATGGGGTTTTAGAAGGATTTTCTCAAAAATTGCTTTCGGGTTTATAATCAGAAAATTTTGGGTTTGAGTTTGGAAACGAATTATTATTTCGGGTTTAGGTCGGGCCTGGGCTTAAAAAAATAAAATATGTCGGGTACGGGTCGGGTTTAGTTTTATAAAATGTGAATTCTGACCAAACCTACCTTCTGGAGTTTTTCCAAAAGTTACATTTGAAATACTTGACAGAAAATTTGTCTGGAAATCATCAACAAAAAAAATATTTTTATTTCTCTAGAACACACTTTTGTATTTTCCAAGGAATTGTTTAGGTATTTCCACATTAAGTGGTTCTGAAATTATTGCAAAAGTTCTATTGGAAACTTTTCAATTTGTTTCTTTTGGAATTCTTAAAGAAGTCCATGATTTCTTCAGGCATAATTTTTTGAAATGCTAGATGAGTTCTTTCTGGATTTTTTTCCTCCAGAAGTGCACCTTCAGGAAGTTTTGAAGAACCTCCTGATGAAAAAAATCCTGGAACTCTGCATGAAAACCTTTGGATATTCCAAAGGACACCTCTGGGGTTTTATGCAATATTCTTTTTGGAATTCCTTATGGAAATTTGACTACAAATTGATACAGAAATGCGTATAAAGATGCTCTCAGAAAACAATCCAGTGATTACTTCCAGGATTGCTTAAAATATTCCTTTAGAGACACCTCCCGGTGCTCCAGCCAGCAAGCATTCCTTAAAAAAATTTCTCCAAGATTTTCTAAGAAACACCCTTTTTTTTATTTTCATCTGTTCTCTCAAGAACATTAACCTTATTTTTATTATTTTTTCTCTGTTTCATACACAATAATAGAGGGTGCTTTAAACATTTGCAAGATTAATTGAATAATTTTTTTTTATTTTCAGTGGTTTTCAGGTTTTTCCTCCAAAATTTTGCAAGTACCCTTCTGGATTAAATTTCTGATGCCTCATTGATTCCAAATATTGGTTGATTCAATGCTGAAAAAATTTGACTTGTTTTTTCCAGTTTAGTTTTTGACATGTGTCACAAACTCAAGTAAAAGTTTGGTAAACAATATTCAAATGTTTGGTCCAAATTCCTATAAAGTAAGATTTATTCATTCGACACGTCAATTACTCAAAAACTTATGTATGTTTTTTCAGGTGGTAACCCTAAACTATTGAACGCGAGTTTATATTAACTTAAACAAACTTAAACTAAAACTTAATCCACAAATGTAATCATAACGAATCAAACTATGTGTCTTTAAACTATAAACTAAACAAAATTCCTATAGTGGTTTTCCCAAGAATGTATCACAGGCTCTTTTTAGGTATTCTACTAGGAATTTTTTAAATTTTTTGTCCATGAAATTTTTCAAAATAATCATCCAAGAATTCTTCAATCAATTTCCTGAGGTACCGGAACTTTTTTTGCTTTGAATTAGAACATTTAAACTTTTGAACGCGAGTTTACATTAAGGATGCCTCTAGGAGATTGGATTGGAACTCCTACAAAAGTTACATTAGAAATTTATCATGATGAATTTGAATCAATGATTCTTTCAATACTTTCAGAGGTTTCTTTAAAGAATACTTAAAAATCTCTTGGAAATCATTCAAAAGTTTTCAATAATACCATAATAACTCCTGGAGCCTTTCGAAACAAAAATTGTTGATGAATTCTCCATTAATTTCATTGGGAAATTCTATAGCAGTTACCCATGAAATACTCTCAATTAATTTAACACATGACGAATTCCATCCAGAATGATTTGAAAAAAAAAAAATGGAAACCGTGCTCGATAATCTTTGATTATGATTTCATTTTACACATGTTTTAGTAACCCCCATCTGTTTTTTTTCTGAATTGCTGCGCGTTTACCGCTACAGCTACCTGTGCCCCATATTTCGTGTATAAATCCCTTAGCTTTCGGCAAGAATATGTGACGAATTCCATGTCAAATTGACCAATCACAGAACTCGAACATCGTCGATTTGCAGTGAAATTTGCACATGTTTTTGGTATGGTAGAATAAGTGTTTTCCTGCTGGAATAAAATAGACCCCTTTGTGCGGTCCTTAGCCTCTTGCCCAGCAACTCCTATCCCTACCTCCTCGTGGTACTGGCCGGGGTACGAGTAACCTTAGGGAAGATCGGGTGTACCAACCCCCGGTGGGAACTTTGGTCGTATGCTGACAGGGAAGGGGGGGTTTGCTTTTGCAAACCTGGAGCGTCTGTACTCCACGTTAGGAGCGGCTCACAACAGCGTCTGTTCCCCTTGTCAGGGGCGGCTGATCATCGTCCGAGTGCCAGAGAAGGACTCTAAGCTAAACTGCGCACTATGGCCCTCCGAACATTTAGGGGGAATGGTCCTCCGGAAATCTAGGGGGTTGGTGTCAGGCCCTGCAAGCCAGCCGTAAAAACACATCAGCACAGGAACGTCAACGAGAGAATACGGACCGGAACAATCGGCAAAGACCACAGCGACGAAAATGGACTAGCGATTGGAAACTCGGTACGTGGAACTGCAAATCTCTCAACTTCATTGGAAGTACTCGCATACTCTCCGATGTACTGAAGACCCGCGGTTTCGACATCGTAGCGCTGCAGGAGGTGTGCTGGACAGGAGCATTGGTGCGAACGTTTAGAGGTAATCATACCATCTACCAGAGCTGCGGCAACACACGCGAGCTGGGAACAGCTTTTATAGTGATGGGTGATATGCAAAGGCGCGTGATCGGGTGGTGGCCGATCAATGAACGAATGTGCAAGTTAAGAATCAAAGGCCGATTCTTTAACTTCAGCATAATCAACGTGCATAGCTCACACTCCGGAAGCACTGATGATGACAAGGACGCATTTTACGCGCAGCTCGAACACGAGTACGACCGCTGCCCAAGCCACGACGTCAAGATCATCATAGGAGATTTGAACGCTCAGGTTGGCCAGGAGGAGGAGTTCAGACCGACGATTGGAAAGTTCAGCGCCCACCGGCTGAGAAACGAGAACGGCCTACGACTGATAGATTTTGCCGCCTCCAAGAACATGGCCATTCGTAGCACCTATTTCCAGCACAGCCTCCCGTATCGGTACACCTGGAGATCACATCAGCAGACAGAATCGCAAATCGACCACGTTTTGATCGATGGACGGCACTTCTCCGACATAACCGACGTCAGAACCTATCGTGGCGCCAACATTGACTCCGACCACTACCTGGTGATGGTGAAACTGCGCCCAAAACTATCCGTCATCAACAATGTACGGTACCGACGCCCGCCCCGGTACAATCTCGAGCGGCTGAAACAACCGGATGTTGCCAATGCGTACGCGCAGCATCTTGAGGCAGCGTTGCCGGATGAGGGCGAGCTCGATAGGGCCCCTCTTGAGGACTGCTGGAGGACAGTCAAAGCAGCCATTAACGACGCTGCCGAAAGCGTTGTCGGATATGTGGAACGGAGCTCAAGAAACGATTGGTTCGACGAGGAGTGCCAGGAGGTTTTAGAGGAGAAGAATGCAGCGCGGGCTGCAATGCTGCAGCATGGTACGCGGCAAAACGTGGAACGATACAGACTGAAACGGAAACAGCAAACCCGCCTATTCCGGGACAAAAAGCGCCGCCTGGAAGAGGTGGAATGCCAAGAGATGGAGTTGCTGTACCGTTCTCAAGAAACGCGGAAGTTCTATCAGAAGCTCAACACATCCCGCAAAGGCTTCGTGCCGCGAGCTGAGATGTGCCGGGATAAGGATGGGAGCATCTTGACGGACGGACGCGAGGTGATCGAAAGGTGGAAGCAGCACTACGATGAACACCTGAATGGCGCAGAGAACACAGGCACAGAAGGTCAGGACAGCGAAGGCGATGACTAGCAGCGGACAGCGGAAATCAACCAGCTCCCACGATGGGGGAAGTTAAGGATGCCATCCAACAGCTCAAGAACAACAAAGCCGCTGGCAAGGATGGTATCGGAGCCGAACTCATCAAGATGGGCCCGGACAGGTTGGCCGCTTGTCTGCATCGGCTGATAGTCAGAATCTGGGAGACGGAACAGCTACCGGAGGAGTGGAAGCAAGGCGTTATATGCCCTATCTACAAAAAGGGCGACAAACTGGAGAGTGAAAATTATCGTGCAATCACCATCCTAAACGCCGCCTATAAAGTGCTATCCCAGATTCTCTTCCGTCGTCTATCACCTAAAGCAAACGAGTTCGTGGGAAGTTATCAAGCAGGTTTCATCGACGGCCGCTCGACAACGGACCAGATCTTTTCCGTGCGGCAAATCCTCCAGAAATGCCGTGAGTACCAGGTCCCTACGCACCATTTGTTCATCGATTTCAAGGCGGCATACGATAGTATCGACCGCATAGAGCTATGGAAAATCATGGACGAGAACAGCTTTCCCGGGAAGCTCACAAGATTGATCAGAGCAACGATGGACGGTGTGCAAAACTGCGTGAAGATCTCGGGCAAACACCCCAGTTCGTTCGACGGACTTTCGTGCCTGTTGTTCAATATTGCGCTTGAAGATGTCATGCGGAGAGCCGGACTTAACAGTCGAGGCACGATTTTCACGAGATCCGGACAATTTGTTTGCTTCGCGGACGACATGGATATTATTGGGAGAAAATTTGAAACGGTGGCAGATTTGTTCACCCGCCTGAAACGCGAAGCAACAAGAGTCGGGCTAATGGTGAATGCGTCGAAAACAAAGTACATGCTGGTTGGCGGAACTGAGCGCGACAGGACCCGCCTAGGAAGCAGTGTTACGATAGACGGGGATATCTTCGAGGTGGTGGACGAGTTCGTCTACCTCGGATCCTTGTTGACGGCTGACAACAATGTTAGTCGGGAAATACGAAGGCGCATCATCAGCGGGAGTCGTGCCTACTATGGGCTCCAGAAGAAACTGCGGTCAAGAAAGATTCACCCCCGCACCAAATGCACGATGTACAAAACGCTCATAAGACCGGTAGTCCTCTATGGGCATGAGGCGTGGACTATGCTCGAGGAGGACTTGCAAGCTCTTGGGGTTTTCGAACGCCGAGTGCTAAGGACGATCTTCGGCGGCGTGCAGGAGAACGGCGTGTGGAGGCGAAGGATGAACCACGAGCTCGCTCAACTCTACGGCGAACCCAGTATCGTGAAGGTAGCTAAAGCTGGAAGGATACGCTGGGCAGGGCATGTTGCAAGAATGCCGGACAACAACCCTGTAAAGATGGTGTTCGCCACGAATCCGGTCGGAACAAGAAGGCGTGGGGCGCAGCGAGCTAGGTGGATTGACCAGGTACACCAGGACCTGGAGAGCGTGGGTCGCAGTCGAGGATGGAAAGAAGCGGCCATGAACCGAGTGAATGGGCGAAATATTGTTGGCGAGGCTTTATCAAGATAATTGATGTAAAGCCAAATAAGTAAGTAAGTAAGTAAGAGGCATCAGAAATTTAATCCAGAAGGGTACTTGCAAAATTTTGGAGGAAAAACCTGAAAACCACTGAAAATAAAAAAAAATTATTCAATTAATCTTGCAAATGTTTAAAGCACCCTCTATTATTGTGTATGAAACAGAGAAAAAATAATAAAAATAAGGTTAATGTTCTTGAGAGAACAGATGAAAATAAAAAAAAGGGTGTTTCTTAGAAAATCTTGGAGAAATTTTTTTAAGGAATGCTTGCTGGCTGGAGCACCGGGAGGTGTCTCTAAAGGAATATTTTAAGCAATCCTGGAAGTAATCACTGGATTGTTTTCTGAGAGCATCTTTATACGCATTTCTGTATCAATTTGTAGTCAAATTTCCATAAGGAATTCCAAAAAGAATATTGCATAAAACCCCAGAGGTGTCCTTTGGAATATCCAAAGGTTTTCATGCAGAGTTCCAGGATTTTTTTCATCAGGAGGTTCTTCAAAACTTCCTGAAGGTGCACTTCTGGAGGAAAAAAATCCAGAAAGAACTCATCTAGCATTTCAAAAAATTATGCCTGAAGAAATCATGGACTTCTTTAAGAATTCCAAAAGAAACAAATTGAAAAGTTTCCAATAGAACTTTTGCAATAATTTCAGAACCACTTAATGTGGAAATACCTAAACAATTCCTTGGAAAATACAAAAGTGTGTTCTAGAGAAATAAAAATATTTTTTTTGTTGATGATTTCCAGACAAATTTTCTGTCAAGTATTTCAAATGTAACTTTTGGAAAAACTCCAGAAGGTAGGTTTGGTCAGAATTCACATTTTATAAAACTAAACCCGACCCGTACCCGACATATTTTATTTTTTTAAGCCCAGGCCCGACCTAAACCCGAAATAATAATTCGTTTCCAAACTCAAACCCAAAATTTTCTGATTATAAACCCGAAAGCAATTTTTGAGAAAATCCTTCTAAAACCCCATTTTGAAATTACTAGTAAATTAAACTTTCCTGACATACATACGTTGGAGTACGCTTGAGAGTGTTTTTTTCAATTCTTGTTTAGCAGAAATGTTCGTTGGCGATTGTTGCTCTGTTCATAATGATCACCAAAGACGACTCAAACTCGACCGAAACATGACATTTATCAAGCCAAACCCCGACCTAAATCTTTTGAACTGAAGGTTGAAAGCAACCTGAACTCAATTTTTTTTTAAACGCGATCCCGTCGGGTTGGAAACCCGAGACCCAACTATCTCTAGCATTCCATGCATAAAAATTGCGAGATCAAGAAACTCCCAGATTAATTTTTGAAAAAACCTTCGTTGAAGTTCCTTGAATAATTCTTGAAATCATTCCTGAAGCAATCCTCAAACGAATTACTATGTCGTTGTTTTGAGTTATCTCCAGTATAATTCCTTGTAATTTAATTCGTGAAAAAGAGGAGAGAAATTGCTTTAGCAATCTCTATTGAAAGTTCTGGAAATGCTGCTTGTGATTTTGAAAGGAACCTTTACGACTCAAGAATGCACAAAATGATCAATTGGAAAGAAAACCGCTCAGTTAATAACAGTGGAAGTACTTACACTTAGCTGAGGAGCAGGTTCTTCTAGCAAGGTACATTATGCAAAACATATCATATCATATGCCAGCCGTACCGGTAATTCCGCGAACCATGCTGTTGATTGTGGGTTCGAATCCCGCCAATTGAAGGTCGTTTAGGGTTAGACATTTTCTCAAATTTCCACCGCATTGAGAAATTGACCTAAGACTTCACATCGCTTGTGCTGTGTATCACGAGCGAGGTTTACGAGGTTACATTACAAGTACAACATTACAACGGCGTATTGCGTGAAAAGAGGTTGTCCATGAATCACGTGATTTGTACAAAAACATAAAATAAAATTTGTTTGTACCGTGTTCATTGGCCACACCTCTCTTCCCCCTATATGGTTATTCAAAAACCGACCTCTCGCCCTGTGAGACTCCCTCGCCCATCTTTATGTACATCGCTTACAATATGGGTCAAGATTATGAATCTCTATATCCCACATGTAATTCAAGTATAAATGACCCATAATAGCATAATAATGCATTAAAAGTGCAACGTCGTACACGAGAAATGCACAAATTGAGTTCTCGCAGCACGCGCACGCGCACCCCCATCCGCTCTGCACCGTAGCTCAGCTACTAGTGCGAAGAATTTAAAGGGATCAGTCGTTATAAATACACCTTCGCTACTACGACAGTCATGCGGCGCACGCATTGAATCTGTTTGTGAAACTGTTAACAAACCAAACGCCGCAGCGAAGATGACATGGTGCAAATTGCAAAGCGAAGTCATTTTCCCTCCGCTTCGGCACGACCAACATCCGTCGTCACCGTCCACTTCATTCCCACGCGAAGGCAGCAATCAACGAACACACGAACGAATAGGGTTACCAGCAATTATTTGATTGATTTATTACTGTTTGGTGCACAACATTCAAAGTGATATTATGACGAATCTACAAAACATACAATGTTGCTCTCAAAGCAACTTTGGCAGCTAACAAGGTAATGCGTATTTTGTAGAAGAACTTTTTTAAAGGAACTTTCATTATCATATTAAATTTCATGAAAATACCTGAAAAAATGCTGATTTTTTCGTCACTTTTTGTAAACTTTTCATTATTTATGCATGTTAACCATTTTCTACAAAATTCATGTCGAAGAAGCTAAGAAAGATGAGGTCATAAGCTTTCGATTCGTGCGCAGAGATTGAATGTACGACTAATAGTTATTTAGATATGGAGCGTCAAAGATGAGAAAATTTAAAAACTTTAAATTGTGATTAATTTACTTAGCAGTCACTTGCGACCCTATGTTCCTTGGGCACTTTTTCATAACTCGTGAAGATCTATCTACCCTCAAAATTCTTAAAGTCCGGAACCAAACACCCTGTATAACAATGACGGTCGATACCTTCTCCTATGTATGTTTCGAAAACTTTTTAAAGAACTAATGGTAAAACAACGTAACGGGGCAGTCCTTGAAATATTGATAGTCAAATCACAGATACTGCTAAATAACTCGGTATAATATTTTGTAAAAATTTCATAACGAATAACAATGCTTTAGTTATGAAAATCAAATTGTACACAGCAAAAATTTAACCACGTTTAGTTCCTAGGAATTTCCATCGAAAGAAGAATAAAATTCTTATATTATCAAAGCGCATCATTCTAGACTGAAAAAGGATCATTGTTTGCGTTCGGTTCAGCAGATTGTACTTTGTAACTCACCACATTACAGTTGGTTACCCACGTGACCGACTGTTTGATATTGCTACAATTTTGTTACAAATTAAACAGTCATACCGAAAAGACACTTGATTTAATTAGTGTTTTTGACCAGAGAACATGTGAACTGAGCAATAATTTATAACAAGTGAAGTAGAAGCTGTACCAGTTTGATTGCTCGATTCAAATCATAAAACACGTAGGGCTTGCTGGCGATGTTGTGCATACTGATTCGGAGAATCGAAGAAATTTACTTTGATTCAGATGACTGAAAGTGTTGCTTTGTGACCGCAGTGTTTGAAACCAGCCCGAGTGGAGTTTCCAGGAAAGTGTTGAACCAGAAAAGTGCCAAACATTAAAATGGTTCAAGAAAGTAGTAGGCTTTACTACGAACGATTCACCTTCACCGCCGTCGAGCTCAATTTGCTGTTCACTAACATCACATCGCTTTCGTCGAGCAATTCAAGCGACAACATCACGGATCACACCTCGGATGTCTCGGTTTTGCCCAACAACGGTTTTGCGACGAATGGCATTTTCTATGTGAACGGAAGTGTCGCCAACCACAACATTCCAACCGAGCCGGATGATGTTCGTGACGCGTTGTGGATTGTGATTCCGATCAGCATTATATATTCAACCATCTTCGTGATTGGGGTCTTGGGAAATGTGATAACATGCTTCGTTATTTCCAAGAACAAATCTATGCACACGGCCACCAACTACTACCTATTCAGCTTGGCCATTTCGGATTTGCTGTTGCTTTTGACAGGTAATTAGTAATTGTATTGTACTGATTGTTGTTTCATTGATTCATAATGATTGTAATTGATGTCTAATGAGTAATACAGGTATGTTCCGTTTTTATCAACACGATCGGCAATTTTCAGTTGATAAAAACGGAACCGTGACAAAAACGGAATAATTTTCTTAGACAAAATATTTTACAAATTTTAAAACAAAATTGCAGTTTTGCCAGGATAATACACAATTTCATCATATAAATGCACAGTATTGATGTTTTGGAGCTGTGGTTGGTATTAAGATTGTTGATTCGTATAATATTATAATAATCATCGTATAATCAGTTTACGATATTGGGTCTGTAATCAATCAATATGATTATTTAATGCGATAGATCTTTAATAGTTTAAGTTTTGTTGGTTAGATATTCATTGTATTTAACATGGAATATGAAACCGATAATCACATAAATGTGCTTTACATAATGAGATGCGTCATATTTGTAAAAATAACTACAAGGAAGTGGGTCAAGCTGATAATTGTCTTTTTTCAAGAAAGATTTAACACGAATTAATTTCTTTTTCTTCTATCCATGCTTATCCTTTTGCTTTTTATAAGAACAGTAATCTGAAAAAAAAAGCCTTTCCTCAGTTGAGATGTAATGCCATACAGCAGTGGCGCGGGCAGTGGGTAGGACAGGTAGGACATGTACTACGCACGAAAACACCTGGGTAGGACAGTCAAAAGATTGTCCTACCCATGATTCAACAAAACAAAACACTATAGATCAGCAGAAACACTATCAACGTCGTAAGGTTTTGAATTGTATTCTCATGCCAAGTAAAGTAAATATGACATAGTCTGTGCATGACTTCCAAAAGTTCTGGCTCGTGAGAACAATAATTGAGAATATCTGTAATGAAAATCATGGGAAACTAACTGTAATAATTGCTACGAGAAACTTCTTTAACCATTAGAAAACTACCGGGTACCCCTGTTGGTTGAGTGAAAGTGGGATGGACCGCTGTGGAACGGCACGCAGAATCTTTCATTGTTTGAAAGAGATGACCAGAAACACGTTTCTAGGGTGACCAGATGTTCAAATTCAAAATGAACCCTGATGGTTTGCATGAGGTATCGTTCAAATTAAAAGGGGTGTACGGTAGAGCAATCCTCTATAGCATTTCTGAATTAATAAATTAATCAATAAATGATTTCTTAAATATATTTACGGCCAACCGTTTATATGTTCTGGGACAAATGGCCGTGAGCATTCCTGGAAATAATTATTTAGAAGTTTCTGGAACATACCTAGATTATTATCAGAAGATTGTTGAAAAATCCTTGGTAATGGGTTAATCTAATACCGGTCGCATTAAGTTATAAACAGCACGAGTGTGATGGTGTTAGCGATTTCTGAAAGTGCGATCTCTCTTGATATAATCTATTAAAGCATTGCTAAATCTCTTGACGATTTTCAGAAACAATTTTATTGAACTCCCACAGCACATTGTCTAGAAATTCCCGGTTGATCCAGAAATTTCTGGAAGTAATTCTTAGTTAATTCCTTAAAACATATTTGATCAAATCCCTGCTGATATTTTGTGACATCATTCATAGAAAGTATCTGCTCGAGGAAGCATTTTACAAGCATCTTCAGTTTCTTCTTAAAAAATTTGCGAATTGCCGGGTCTCTTCGGCGCAAAGAAAAAAACTACTCAAATTCACAGAATTTCTGCTGTTCATCCATTTGTTACTTAAAAATAAACGAGAAAATCAGACCAACCACGCTGGTAGTAATGCTAATAAATCTCTACATTTATCGGAAGGTCTTTAGAGTATCTATTTCAACCAAAATGGTCTCTAAAGTCTCTCATTTTCCTTATTCTGCTTGCATTGAATCCCGATGCAGAATTGTACAGGATCCGAAGAAATTTTCAGAGACTATAACGAGTTCAACAGGCTCTTCGAGAATTTCTTCTCAGATTTTCCGAGAAAGAGTTTTCGTCTTCCACAAGGTTCCCTTCAGAAGTTTTTCTACCATTTCTCCCAGAAATTATTTCAGCGATTTTTCAAAGGATACTTAGAAGAATTTCTTGAGAATTTGCTCCAGGAAATCCTTGAGAACTCCAAAGCTACTACCTCCAGTAATTTCCTCAGGTATTAGTTTGACTTTTTTTTCCAAAACTGTCCTAGAATATCCTTCACATATTTTTCACTAATCCTTCAACCGATTTATCCACTTGTTAGTCTTCAAGAAATCATGCAAGAATTTCTCCACTTGTTCATGAGTTTCAAAATTTCTTTAAGAGTCTAGGAGTTATTTCAGTTCAGTTATTTATGTGCATTAAGGGTGACTTCAAAATTTACCCATGTTTTTTAGAGGTTACTATATAAGTTTTTTTTTAATACCTCACAAATTTATCTCTCAGAAAAATTTCCTTGGCGTTTCCCTGGAGACATTTCTGAAAGAATTCATTTGAATGAACTTTCGTTTTGACCAAGAACCTTGGAGGATGTCCCAGGGCAATCGATGGATGAATCACTGATATAAAATGTTGGAAAAGTTATGACTTTCCTGAAAAACCCTCGATTTTTTTTTTTTAGGAATTCAGATGATTTCTGAAATATTTGAAGAGTCAAACTCTTATCTCCTGGCTCCTATGAGATTTCATTTCGTTTGTCCTACCCATGGTTCCGAACGTGGACGCGCCTCTGCCTTACAGACATTACATCCCAACTGTGGAAGAGCCTTTTTCTTGGCTTACTGTTCTTATAAACACTTCCGCAGTTATCAACTGAGAGATTTTTTTTTATTTTGCTAAGGTACATTTTGCACACATCCGATTGGTGATATGTTGCGATAGTTTTGCAACCTTAAATGAATATTTACGGTGTCCTGTAACTTTAATTGTCAAAATCTATTCTGTAGAATGATTGGGCAATTTTTCTTCACTACTTCGACTGGGATGCACTAATCGACATTCTAGAACAGCGCCACCTTTACTGTTTGCCGTTGAATCACGAATTGGCTAGCACTAACCTAAATAAAAATCCTACTATATTGTTTGGTAAAACGATGTTGAATACATTTATCAAGAACACAAAGTATACAAACCCCAGAACAAGCATAACCAAAATAGAACTTTTTGGTTAGAATCTGATTTGCTATGCTAAGGTTTATGAATAAGCGTAAGGTAGGGTATAAGCTCTTTATTAAACTTTTGGTCTCCACGAAGAGGTGCGTGTCCGCCCAAAAATCAAGATCCCAACAAATTTGAGATGGAAACGTGCGTGACGTGAGACGATTCAGTATCAACAGTTTCTCAAACTGTTAGCCATTAACCCTTTTCTATCTTCCCTGATGCAAACTTATTGTATGAAGATTCCAAATATTTCAATAGAATGTTTAGTTTTGCTGGACCTCTTCCCCCACCCTTGAAACAGGACCTAATCAATGGCTAATGCTATAATCTGTGTAATGTTATCGAGTTTGAGAGATGGAAGATAATGTAAAAAATATGACGGGATCGACAGTCTTATCAAAAATAAAATGAGCTCGATTCAGGGCTGTGCATTTTCGAAAGCATTTTGTGAAACACGAAGGCTTGGCTGCGTCGTCTCGATGGTGACGAACAACTGCGTCGCTTCGTTCTTCTTTCGCCACTCATTCGTTTCGTTACCTTATTGAAAGCAGCGAAATGAAAGAGTAAGAATTTCGTTTCATTTGATTTCATTGAAATCTATCAAAATGTTTCAAATTGGATTTTACATTTTTTGTAATAAATTAAGTTAGATAAAGTATGCCACCACGTCGTTCATTTGAATTTATCAGCTCCTAAAACTAAAGACTACCGATTGAAAGACTAGCTTGCTGCGGTGAGGCTCTGATAAATGACGCGCGACGCACAGGCAGCACGAAAGAAATGAAAGACTACGCTTGCTGCGATGAAAGGAAATGTTTGTCGGATTGAAACGAAACAGTAGAGTTTCAATCGAAAGGGAAGCTTGAGTCAGTCAGTTGGGGACTGAAAATACTTTCAATGAATTGAAAATGGACAGCCCTGGTTCCATGCCATTGCTTAAATATTGTTGAGTTCATTCTCATTAATATACGCCTATCACATTGACATAGAAAATTATATGATGCCATGTATATAACAATAAGGAGAGGTCTCTGCAACACGAATTCCAGACGATGCTAGCAGGCTTGATTATACTCCTGTACATCATCAGAGTTCAGTAACATACTCTAGAGCAGCGTGCTCCCGTTACCTTTTTCCGTGAAAAATACTAAGCAGAGAGGCATCGAAAAATCAGCGAGGAAAATGCAGAACAGAGCAAAATTCAATAACAAAAGTGCCATAACAACTCCGCGAGTGCTGTTTTGTTCGGGCGGGACACTCAAGAGTTCTTTCAAAGTGTGGGTAAATGTGACCTTAGCAGCAAGAGAGAAAGAGAATCAGAAAAAAATCTTCATACTTTTTTGCACTCTCATTCGAATCGTTTGAGGATCTGTGTTGAAAATGTTGAGTCCAATTTTAAATCCTCAATAAAACATCAAAATCGCCTCATTTTTGCATCGTAGAGGAGTTCTGTCAAGCCTGGTTGCTAGGACGTGGCCAGAGAAACTCTCGAATGTTGAAAGATGCATCAATCTTGTCCATCAGCCCATGCTAAATTTGAAAACTTCAATTAATTAGCGGATAGGAAGGAATCAAACCTTATTGAATCTTATATGACTTGACACCTACCATGTATCATAGGCAGGCTTCCGAATTCTCACTCACTCTCACGATAATGGATTTATCCCTCACAGCAATTTTCAGCGATCAGCTGCCTTGGGATTTTATCCGTCCACAAAACAAAGCGAAAATAGATAATTGCACATTTCCGCAGCTGCGAGAAGTTTGTTTTCTCTTTCTCCGATCCAAGGAGAATTTTTCCTGTATCCATCGCCACGAGCAGCAGTTGCTTTTATGCACCAAATTAACCACTCCTTTCGTCAAGTTGGTATGGTAGCATGGTTAGCGTGCACGCATCGCGGTTGTTTTTAGCAATGTTCTAGGTTCGAATCCCATCGCCGGCGCTAGTTTTTGTTTATTCACATAGTGATAATTCTCCGGAGCAGTTGGTGAGCGAAAATATGATGGAGTGAAAATCAAATTATCCACAGAGTGGAGTGATTTTCGGTTATCCACCATCGTAGCTCCAGGGAAAATTAGTGTGAGCGATAAAAGATGTTCACGCGAGGAAGCGAAAAAAGCATTCTCCTTACGTGCGAAAAATCGTAGATTTCGCATCATTGATACGAAAATTAAGAACCCTGATCATAGGTGATCAACGCCAACATAATGTCGAAAATTCAACCCTGAGGCTAATGAAAAACATTTAAATAGCTTCAAATAAGTTTTGAGTTTATATTCCAAGCATTTTAAAAAAATAAGAAAAAAAACATTTTTTGTGTTGATAAAAACGGAATAATTTGTTGACGAAATCGGAACGTGACAAAATCGGAACGTTGCAAAATCGGAGCGTGACAAAATCGGAACGTGATAAAAACGGAACATACCTGTATATGTAAATACAGATGGTTCTATATATTGAGGTTTGGCATGACCCATTTCTAATAAAGACGTGCCTCATTAGGAACATTCACGTAATGGATGTTTCTCGAAGAGTAGTTCCATAGAAGACTAGATGGCTTTAAAAAAACATAAGATAGCCAAACGTTCATAATGTTACACGTATAAAACAGGCGTAACAAATATAACAGTGGTTCACAACCTTTCCAGAGTTAAATCCTCTTTTAGGATTTCACAAATGTTTCGCGGCCCCTAGCACAAAATGTCAATTCTTCGAACATGAGTCCGTCAAGAATCTCCATCAATCCAGCAAAAATTTTGCCACAATCCATGAAGGTTTTTTTTATGTTTAATAACACTTAAATTTTACACATAATTGACATGACAACTCAGCTTTCAGCCGATTGACAATTTACAGTGAATTGGAGCTCCAAGTGAGCTTTTAGCTTCTTGAAGGAGGATGATTATAATCTGTTGAACAAAAAGGTCCTAGGTAACCAAAACTTCGTTTTCCGTAGTTTGTCCTCACTCTTGGACTCTGTAGGTGCTTGGATTGCCGGGTAAAATGGCTATGTGTTCTTCTTGACGAATGTCAGTGAGTAAGTCTTGTCGATTTGATAAACTGTATGTATGGATCAACTGTTGGTGTTTTTTTTTTTTTTTTAAAGGCACTCCGTGCTCGTGGCCACTACTGTGCCGGAATCAGTTTATCTGTAACTTCCTTACCGATACAGTTCTATTTTTAGCTAATCTATATTTACATCTGCTTTCACTCTCTTCTGCTCTTTTGCTCTCACATCGAGCAGGTAGGAGAGTGCACTGCTGTTGGTCCAATCGATTTCCATAAGCCATAGTCAATTGCTCTTGCGGTGGTTCGTTTTTGCCGTGTTCCTGAGTCGTTTGAGGCTAGCTGCCTGCGAAGTGGGTCAGTTTGTCTCAGTCACCATCTGATACTGACGGAGGATGGATGTGTTCCACTAAGCACGGTCCTCCGTGCGGCGTCTTCTGGTGGCTGGACGGGTTTTTTTTTTTTTTGGAGGGGCTGGGAATTGAATCCATGGCCTTCCGCTTATGAAGCGAAAGCGTTACCTCAAGGCTACGGACCCCCCTAACTGTTGGTGTTAAAGAGCATGAATAGGTAAAGTTGTTATTTTACGGAAACTATGACAAAAGGCCGAGGGACAAAAGGTCGAAAGGACAGAAGGTCGAAAGACAAAAGGTCGAAAGGACAAAAGGTCGAAAAACAAAAAAGGAGGGACAAAAGGTCGATTTTTTTTTCCAAGGAGGAAAAAATTCCCACCAAGCAAATCGTTTTCGACCATTTGTCCATAAACCTATTTTACTAGCTACAAAAAGAAGAGCAGATCACAGACAAACAGACGTAACACTTAGAACAAATCTCGATCAAAATCATAGTAACGAGGACATGTGCGCCCAATGCTAAAATTATTGTATTTGGCCGACGGGCCAACAGATGGCGGTAGTGTACAAACGTCAAACGCGAACAAAAACGATGCGAGCGCTGCGGGTGGCGGATTGGCCACCTACCATATTTTTGAATCGACCGTTAAAAAGGTGGTCGATGGACAATGATGAGAGTGTGACGTCTGTTTGTCTGTGAGCAGATCTTGCGTTATTGCTTATTGGGCTGTTTGGGCACGTCAGGAGTTAATCATCAATGTTTACTTCCTTTTCCCGATCAGCCTAGATAGCCGTGTAGTGTCGGTAGCGGTTGTTTCAATTGGCTAAGAATTAGGGCAAGTGTACCATTAGTGGTGCACCTAAGGGAAAACTGCTAAAACACTGTGTTAAGATCATGAAATATATGATTTTAACGTATCATTCGATAGATCTCAAATCCTTCTATCACTCAAATGTATAAAAATCACGATTCATTTGAAATTTCCCTGCAAAAAGCCTTGCACCAATAATAGGAACACTGTTCCTTTAGTGGAGGTATATTTTAAGGATGGTTCCTTTAGTGGCGCAAACCATTGATTTCTTATGGGACCCTCCACTATGGGTACTGATGCACCACTATAGGTGCAAAGGAGCAAAAAACTTAGGCAAAATAATTGTTTTAAATAGTTTAACGGTTAAATTTCATGAATATTATTCGATTACTTGTATCATTTTCGCATCGTACATAATACAAAAATATCACATAATCATTTATTAGCGCGAAACATGCCAAAACACACTACCTCCACTATTGGAGCTACCTCCACTAAGGGAGCGTTTGCCCTAACACTACGGACTGCCTGTTCCGGTGGTAAAAGTCCACCTAACAGGTGACCCCTTATTCATGTGGCTTTAAGCTTACCGTGCCTAAGAATGAATGGTTAGGGGGGTCTAAATAAAACCTAATTGCAAACGGAGCCTGTGGAGTACCAGGGCGCCCTCTACAGTATTATGCCCTTCCTGTGCTATCCGGAGCAATGGTGCAGGTGACCTTGTGTTACTCCGAGATAATCGGCTGCCCTTCTTCAGTCTCAAGCCTGAGGCTAAATAAGGGTGGGATTATTAATACGTTGTAATTTAGTTTAAATTTTCACCTCTATGGTTTCGCATTATGTGTATTACAGTCAGGTCTCCTATTAGACACATGGTTGGGGGGCGTAATAGGAATCTACGTTATAGGAGACCCAGGGCTTATGGGATTTCATCACTTTGGGGGTGTTGTTGAATATCTCGTATGCCAAAAGAGATAACACAGTACTGTCTTCGGCGAAGTTTCAATACTAAGTATGATCTACCTTTAGGAGTTGAGGATCATCCTTTTAGTTGAGAACTTGGCCGGTAGGGGCGCTTTTTCTGATTTGCACTATGTGAACCATGAGGGATAAGAATGCAAAATTTTGTAACATATGATATCTCTAGATCCTGATGTTTTCGAAGGTTGGTGTCTTCGGAAGAGTTGTTCAGTAGTTCAAGGGCTGACATGCGACGGTCATTCTGATACGGAATTACGCCACCAGGCGGCGCTAGTGAGCATTTTTGTTTGTGCATAGCTCAGCAGCCTGACCACTTAGAAAGATGGCGTCTTCGGCAGAGTTGCTCTGTATTACAAGAGCTAACATTATTTGTGCCGAAAGTTTCAAAATTTTGCCACAATGTTAGCCCTTGTGATACTGAGCAACTTTACCGAAGACGCCATCTTTGTAAGTGGTCAGGCTACTGAGCTATGCGCAAAACAAAAATTATTTGCTCACTAGCGCCGCCAAGTGGCAAAATGTCGAAATGTTCGTCATAAATAATGTTAGCCCTTGTGATACAGAGCAACTTTGCCGAAGACGCCATCGTTTTAAGTGGTCAGGCTACTAAGCTATGCGCAAAACAAAAATTCTTGGCTCACTAGCGCCGCCTAGTGGCAAAATTTCGAAAAATTCGGCTCAAATAATGTTAGCCCTTGTGATACTAAGCAACTTTGCTGAAGACGCCATCGTTCTAAGTGGTCTGGCAACAGAGCTACGCGCAAAACAAAAATTCTTGGCTCACTAGCACCGCCTAGTGGCAAAATTTCGAAACTTTCGGCTCAAATAATGTTAGCCCTTGTGATACTGAGCAACTTTGTCGAAGACGCCATCTTTCTAAGTGGTCAGGCTACTGAGCTATCCACGAAACAAAAATTATTTGCTCATTAGCGCCGCCTAGTGGCAAAATTTCGATTTTTTTGGCTCAAATAATGTTAGCCCTTGTGATACTGAGCAACTTTGCCGAAGACGCCATCTTTCTAAGTGGTCAGGCTACTGAGCTATGCGCAAAACAAAAATTTCATGCCCACTAGCGCCGCCTGGTGGCGTAATTCCGTATCAGAATGACCACCGCATGTCAGCCCTTGAGCTACTGAACAACTCTTCCGAAGATACCAACCTTCCAAAACATCAGGATCCAGAGATATCATATGTTACACAATTTTGCATTCTTATCCCTCATGGTTCATATAGTGCAAATCAGAAAAAGCGCCCCTACCGGCCAAGTTCTCAACTACTTAGCACTGAAACTTCGCCGAAGACAGTACTGTACTATCTCTTTTGGCATACGAGATATTCAACGACACCCCCAAAGTGATGAAATCCCATAAGCCCTGGGTCTCCTATAACGTCCTGGTGTGTCTTATAGGAGTGAGCGTAATAGGAGTGCACGTTATAGGAATGCGTTTAATAGGAGACCCGACTGTACACAGTGTAGTCTGTGCTTTTCGCCTTTGGCGACTTTTAAGAGATACCGATCTGGTTTTTTCGCTGCTGGTCTTTTTCGTTCTGAGATTGCGAAAAGCTTAATCCTGCCTAGTTTGGGTAGTGGCTACGGTTAGGATAGCTTAGTTAAACCAATCTTCAGCATAGAATATCAGCAACGATCAATCTTTGTAGACTCATGCAAATGGTACAGTTCAAATGGCGCAAAAACCTTAAGCCCTCAGTACACTGTTTGTCAAGTGTGCAAATTTTTCCGCACGCATAAACCAACATGCAAACATCGGTCTCAACAATGACAAAACATCTGAAGTGTCAAGTGGATATTGAAGTGTTAGTTTATGCGTGTGGAAAAATTTGCACACTTGGCAAAGAGTGTACTGAGGGCTTTAGTTTTGTGAACTTTTATTCTAGGTAACCTTGTGGACCCAGTTTTTGTTACTTTCAGAAACATGAAATGGCAAACTCGCGTAATACCTCGTGCATGCGTGCTCGTAAATAGCGCTGACGTTGCTACACTCATTTCTGAGTTAACAACCAGAGATGTATGTGCTGTCACAATTGATATTTCTGTTGGTGACCTCAATAGGAAATACGTCTTTCGTTTTGTGATGTATTTACCACATGATGAACCATCCCCAATGGATGATTTCAAACGAGTTGTTGTTCACTGCCTATGAAAAGGTCGTCTGCTGATTGTGGGCAGTGATGCTAATACTCATCACATCATCTGGAGCAGCTCAAATATCAATTTGAGAAGCTCCAGTCTGATGGAATGCTTAAGTAGTTCAAATCTTGGATTACTTATTTCAGGGAATCGTCCAATCTTCATGGTATCTGCTAGAGAAGAAGTGTTAGAGAAGAAGTGTCAGTCACGAGTTGACGAATTGGCATGTATCAGATTTTGAATCATTATCTGATCATCGCTACATCTCTATATGAACATACACGGGTAAAAATGCGGCACTCTAAAACAGGAGAAAGAGTCATGATTTCGGGAGGAAAGTGTGTTTTCATGTTATGAAAATACACCATGACCAAAAGTCATGAAATCATGAAGCATTTTACCGTAACGCCGGCTGTACGTTACGTTTTCAATTTTTAGCGAAGAAAAATGGCAATTAAAATTCTCAAATAATGAAGCATGTATGCTGGAACCATGAATAAAATTCATGGATTTTGTCATCTGTCATTTATGATTCCTATTTTTGATACGAAAAGTGGCAATTTCGGTCATGAAATCATGAAGCAGGATCTAATATCATGAACACAGGTCATGAAAACATAAGCACTTTTCATGTATTCAGATGCCTGTCATTTATGATCCCAATTTTGGTGCTGAAAAGTGGCAACTTGAGTCATGAAATCATGAAGCAGGATCCCTGAATCATGAACTCAGTTCATGAAAACGATACATTATACGTCAATTTAGATCCCAGTTTATATTTGCCATTGGTAAACAAATAAAACAAAGTTTTACTGCTTTTGTGCCGATAGTTTCGTAATAAACCGTGAAAACATTCCACAAAAGTCAACCTAACGAGTGTGACATCTTTAGCAGGAACGCGAACATTCGGTGGTTTGGTTTGTACGCAAAATGTTGTTTCGAGCATCAATTGAATTGGTAAATGGTCCCTGGGCTGGTGGATTGCATGAGTCATGGAACACTTCTTAACAACTCTTCGGATGTGGAAAGTGGAACTGGATCATCCAGCTGCCGAAGGCCTTTTGTGACCTGCTCTGTTATAGGACGTGGGGTATGCATCACTTCCGAACAGTAAAATCGCCGATGAGCTTGTCAAGCAAAATCTTCGCTCAAAGTGGAACATTGCCCGGTTCTGCAAAGTCAAGATTAAGTAAGTACATTGATTGTGTCGTGAAACAATGTTGGAACTCACGAGAATTTCACCAAGAATTTCATCGATATGATGACAAGGTTCCGAAGAATTTAAACTTTTTCAAAACAATTTTCTTTTATAATTTCACTAGCTAAGATCACCGATCGCCACGAGACACGTTGACTAAGGTAAAGAAAGTGACAGTTAGATTTGTGTAACGCCCTGAGCATACGAATTCTCGCATAATAATCACGATTTCATGACTTTTAGTCATGATATCATGAAACATAAAATTTTATGAAATCATGACTTTTTGTTCATGAATCCGGCAACGGATTTTTTTCCGTGTATGAATGTAAATTCGCAGACTTTGCATTTGTTATACTCCACAAACTGGGAATTGGTTGTGACCTTGCTTCAAGTGAATCCCACAATTGCTTGTCACTTTGTTCCTCACAACTCCCTTCGCGGGACGAGTTGACGTCTGGCTATTTGTAAAGGAATATGTAAGATAGTCAGGCTGCTTTTAAAGCTCTTGCTTCGGCCAACTCAAGGTCTAAGCTTGTTATCGCACGTCGAACTCAATTTGAGGAACTGAATTCAGTGAACTCTGTAAAACTTATATGGGTCCTTGCTATTCTTCCATTGCTGGGAATAAATTGGCTTATGAATTGGCCCGCATTATCACCTGATATGTAACTATCCAATCTTCGCGTAATTGCGATTCCAATTACCATCAGTGCACCAGTATCCGCTCATGTACATGAATTATTTTCTGACAATTCACCTAGTATGTGATATGAGTTGTACAAAATATCAGCCTGAAATAAGCACTTTTGAATTCCTGGTAATTTTTAGAAATTTTATTTTCCTCCCATACTGCCGTAAAATGCACACTTGGTATTCCATTTACTCAATGCCTACTTTTGTCGAATGTTACAAATATGCAGTTATGGGCAGTATAGCCACTAGACGATTTAAATCGACAAATTGAATTATACTGTGGACAATCTTTTGCGTATTTACTCAAATTACCTTACTTTTAAAACTCGTGAGCGGGCTACTGGAACATGAGCGGATACTGGTGCACTGATGGTACTTGGTTAACACTTATTAAGTGAAACTGATTTCAGAAACCTGAATCTTCAGGACATTCTGTTATTCTTAACCCGCTGTGGTAATGAGCTATAGGCTCTCTTTACGCTCATGCGTTTTGCAGTGTCCTTTTAAGGGCGCTGTTCGAACCCATTGTGGTATGGAGCTACATGCTCTCAATTCGCTTATGCGATTTTCCCTCTTCCAGGGACCCCACTCCTATTTCCTACCATCTTTCCCTTCCCTTTCCTCTCCCATCGGGTAGATGATGAAATAGGCTCAAATATGTGCCTCTGGAGCCGGCCTTCTGATACCTGATACCTGATACCCTTTTTTCCATAAACCTATTTTACTAGCTACAAAAAGAAGAACAGATCTTGCGTCGGATTTGTTTACGTACCGCAAAGTATTGGCTAAGGATCTTATCAAGAGTATTACTAGAGTATCTATCGTGGCACAAAATATTTAGGTATCTAACAAAATTTCGGATTTTCCGTTTTCTGGGATTTAATATTTTAGAAACCTGGGATTACCGGAATGAATAATCATTTCATTGAAAAGCAATAAATGTAATGCTAAACAATATCAATAATGCCAAAAACAAATTTTATTTGATAATGGAAACAACATAATGTAATAACGTCCACCGGTTCCCTACATCCGTACGTAGAGTGGTAAGGTGTCTGGTATAAACAGTACTTGGAAAATCTTCTTGGTTTCGTTGATACTCTTAAGGCGTGGTTCTCAGCTTTTTTGAAGCTACAGTTCTTTTAAAAGTTGTACAAACAACCCGCAGACCCCCAAAAATGGATGCTTTTGAAATCAATTTTCGTGTAAACCTACCAAAGAACTCAGAATGATTTATCAGAAATATCTAGGTACTCGAAACTTGGCAGGCGTACCAAAAATAACGTTTTTATATCACTACACATAATCTAAAGATTTGTTGTGATCATTTGGAGTAGTCCAGTAAGATTTTAATCAATAGTCTACCAAAAATCCTTTATGATAAAAAATTATGCGGGGTATAGAAGATAAAGAATTACTTAGGTACTTTCATAATTTGTTCTGACATTAGGAGTTTTCTCGGCCAAATTGTCTGAAACTCAGCAGTTCATTGTCTCGAGTTTCACAAGATTGTTCAATAAAAAATGATTTTTAAGTCATACAGTAAAATAAAACAACGTATTTAGTATTTTTTCATTAAAAACAATGTTTATGCTCCAAAAAAAAAGGCAATTGATATTGGAGAAGGGGCCCTGATCAGTACGACGTAACTTAGTCGCGATGCACTCACAAGAGCGCTGGACGGCACTGACGTTCATCTTCCGGATACAATTCCGGATTTTCGTGGTCAACTGCTTCGTATCCTTGGCCCATCAATATTGTTTGTACACTAGGGCACTGAGGGAGCCTAGAAAATCCTCAATGTGATGGCACTGGGGTAAGTTGGTCGGGTTCCTTTCATTCGGCACGTACGGCATTTCGTAAAACCGTACAACACGTTCGCTTGCTGTTTCGACGCCATTTTCTATTGAACTAACAGCACCCGAGAGAAAAGGAACATGTTACCCGTTTTTCGGAAGTCCAGAGAGCAATTCTATTGGAGCGAAAAAAATTACGCTCTTTACATTAATTACAGAGAGGTGTTGGAATCATTTTCATTTTTTCAATGCATACCCGTTAGTTTCACAAGATTTGAAAGATTTGCTCAAAATCAGAAATCCAGAAGACCTCGCTGATCGGCTTCTCAGAAGCAACTTATTGGCCGTAGGATGAATCCTTTGAAAATTTCTCCAAGAATTATTATTATTAGCTTTATCAAGGAGATTTTCAGCCCATTACCGTTGTTACAAGGATTTCAACTTTTTTAAATTGCACCATGTGATAGAATATTCAAATATTCAAATAGCATATGCAGTCAAAATCATTAGGCAGTTCGACGTAGCTACATGTTACGGTCGTAAAAACATGGCGTGAAGAAGTTGCAACAAAATTGGGATTATTGTGTACGATTATATGCATAGATGAGCGTCTTTTTAATCCACGAAGCCCGGACCATGTGACTGTGCTCGAGTCTCCCGCTGCTGAGTTGTGGTCGAGTAGCTAATGTTTCAAATTCTATATAAAATTGTCAAGTAGATAGTTGAAATTTACCAATGATTACTTTTACAAAAATCAGCCGAAAATTTGACAAAAAACCTTGAGATAGATTCGAGCCAATTACGCGGTTTGAATAGAAACAGCGAAGGAGTTCAATTGTTCATCAATCAAACCCTGGTATAGTGTCTGGGTGTTTTTTTTATTTGATAGTATTTTGATCTAGTTGTTTTATCAAATCGATAAGTTCCGATATCAAAATAAACTAATAAATATAATTCGTCATTTCAAAAGCTTGCAGAACTTTTTTCTGATACCATTACAAAACGCTTGGTCTAGTCTGAATACTCGAGCAGAAAAAAATAACTACTGAATACCAAATTGAGGTATTCCATACCAGGTAATTTTCAATACTTACATCCTGAATGAGGTATGAATGAGCCCTGCATAAGAGGTAAAATACCTCAAATAATATCTTCTGCATATTCTACAAATACCAAGCTGATAATTAGATCAGGTATGGTAATACCTGGCGCGGTAAATGGCTGGGCATGGCGTACCATTGGTACCTCGCGTACCTGCAGGAATAAAATAGACCCCTTTGTGCGGTCCTTAGCCTCTTGCCCAGCAACTCCTATCCCTACCTCCTCGTGGTACTGGCCGGGATACGAGTAACCTTGGGGAAGATCGGGTAACCAACCCCCGGTGGGAACTTTGGTCGTATGCTGACAGGGAAGGGGGGGTTTGCTTTTGCAAGCCTGGAGCGTCTGTACTCCACGTTAGGAGCGGCTCACAACAGCGTCTGTTCCCCATGTCAGGGGCGGCTGATCATCGTCCGAGTGCCAGAGAAGGACTCTAAGCTAAACTGCGCACTATGGCCCTCCGAACATTTAGGGGGAATGGTCCTCCGGAAATCTAGGGGGTTGGTGTCAGGCCCTGCGAGCCAGCCGTAAAAACACATCAGCACAGGAACGTCAACGAGAGAATACGGACCGGAACAATCGGCAAAGACCACAGCGACGAAAATGGACTAGCGATTGGAAACTCGGTACGTGGAACTGCAAATCTCTCAACTTCATTGGAAGTACTCGCATACTCTCCGATGTACTGAAGACCCGCGGTTTCGACATCGTAGCGCTGCAGGAGGTGTGCTGGACAGGAGCATTGGTGCGAACGTTTAGAGGTAATCATACCATCTACCAGAGCTGCGGCAACACACGCGAGCTGGGAACAGCTTTTATAGTGATGGGTGATATGCAAAGGCGCGTGATCGGGTGGTGGCCGATCAATGAACGAATGTGCAAGTTAAGAATCAAAGGCCGATTCTTTAACTTCAGCATAATCAACGTGCATAGCCCACACTCCGGAAGCACTGATGATGACAAGGACGCATTTTACGCGCAGCTCGAACGCGAGTACGACCGCTGCCCAAGCCACGACGTCAAGATCATCATAGGAGATTTGAATGCTCAGGTTGGCCAGGAGGAGGAGTTCAGACCGACGATTGGAAAGTTCAGCGCCCACCGGCTGACGAACGAGAACGGCCTACGACTGATAGATTTTGCCGCCTCCAAGAACATGGCCATTCGTAGCACCTATTTCCAGCACAGCCTCCCGTATCGGTACACCTGGAGATCACATCAGCAGACAGAATCGCAAATCGACCACGTTTTGATCGATGGACGGCACTTCTCCGACATAACCGACGTCAGAACCTATCGTGGCGCCAACATTGACTCCGACCACTACCTGGTGATGGTGAAACTGCGCCCAAAACTATCCGTCATCAACAATGTACGGTACCGACGCCCGCCCCGGTACAATCTCGAGCGGCTGAAACAACCGGATGTTGCCAATGCGTACGCGCAGCATCTTGAGGCAGCGTTGCCGGATGAGGGCGAGCTCGATAGGGCCCCTCTTGAGGACTGCTGGAGGACAGTCAAAGCAGCCATTAACGACGCTGCCGAAAGCGTTGTCGGATATGTGGAACGGAGCTCAAGAAACGATTGGTTCGACGAGGAGTGCCAAGAGGTTTTAGAGGAGAAGAATGCAGCGCGGGCTGCAATGCTGCAGCATGGTACGCGGCAAAACGTGGAACGATACAGACTGAAGCGGAAACAGCAAACCTGCCTATTCCGGGACAAAAAGCGCCGCCTGGAAGAAGTGGAATGCCAAGAGATGGAGTTGCTGTACCGTTCTCAAGAAACGCGGAAGTTCTATCAGAAGCTCAACACATCCCGCAAAGGCTTCGTGCCGCGAGCTGAGATGTGCCGGGATAAGGATGGGAGCATCTTGACGGACGGACGCGAGGTGATCGAAAGGTGGAAGCAGCACTACGATGAACACCTGAATGGCGCAGAGAACACAGGCACAGAAGGTCAGGACAGCGAAGGCGATGGCTACGTCAGCACAGCGGATAGCGGAAATCAACCAGCTCCCACGATGGGGGAAGTTAAGGATGCCATTCAACAGCTCAAGAACAACAAAGCCGCTGGCAAGGATGGTATCGGAGCCGAACTCATCAAGATGGGCCCGGACAGGTTGGCCGCTTGTCTGCATCGGCTGATAGTCAGAATCTGGGAAACGGAACAGCTACCGGAGGAGTGGAAGCAAGGCGTTATATGCCCTATCTACAAAAAGGGCGACAAACTGGAGTGTGAAAATTATCGCGCAATCACCATCCTAAACGCCGCCTATAAAGTGCTATCCCAGATTCTCTTCCGTCGTCTATCACCTATAGCAAACGAGTTCGTGGGAAGTTATCAAGCAGGTTTCATCGACGGCCGCTCGACAACGGACCAGATCTTTTCCGTGCGGCAAATCCTCCAGAAATGCCGTGAGTACCAGGTCCCTACGCACCATTTGTTCATCGATTTCAAGGCGGCATACGATAGTATCGACCGCATAGAGCTATGGAAAATCATGGACGAGAACAGCTTTCCCGGGAAGCTCACAAGATTGATCAGAGCAACGATGGACGGTGTGCAAAACTGCGTGAAGATCTCGGGCGAACACTCCAGTTCGTTCGAGTCTCGGCGGGGACTACGACAGGGCGATGGACTTTCGTGCCTGTTGTTCAATATTGCGCTTGAAGGTGTCATGCGGAGAGCCGGACTTAACAGTCGAGGCACGATTTTCACGAGATCCGGACAATTTGTTTGCTTCGCGGACGACATGGATATTATTGGGAGAAAATTTGAAACGGTGGCAGATTTGTTCACCCGCCTGAAACGCGAAGCAACAAGAGTCGGGCTAATGGTGAATGCGTCGAAAACAAAGTACATGCTGGTTGGCGGAACTGAGCGCGACAGGACCCGCCTAGGAAGCAGTGTTACGATAGACGAGGATACCTTCGAGGTGGTGGACGAGTTCGTCTACCTCGGATCCTTGTTGACGGCTGACAACAATGTTAGTCGGGAAATACGAAGGCGCATCATCAGCGGAAGTCGTGCCTACTATGGGCTCCAGAAGAAACTGCGGTCAAGAAAGATTCACCCCCGCACCAAATGCACGATGTACAAAACGCTCATAAGACCGGTAGTCCTCTATGGGCATGAGGCGTGGACTATGCTCGAGGAGGACTTGCAAGCTCTTGGGGTTTTCGAACGCCGAGTGCTAAGGACGATCTTCGGCGGCGTGCAGGAGAACGGCGTGTGGCGGCGAAGGATGAACCACGAGCTCGCTCAACTCTACGGCGAACCCAGTATCGTGAAGGTAGCTAAAGCTGGAAGGATACGCTGGGCAGGGCATGTTGCAAGAATGCCGGACAACAACCCTGTAAAGATGGTGTTCGCCACGAATCCGGTCGGAACAAGAAGGCGTGGGGCGCAGCGAGCTAGGTGGATTGATCAGGTACACCAGGACCTGGAGAGCGTGGGTCACAGTCGAGGATGGAGAGAAGCGGCCATGAACCGAGGGAATTGGCGAAATATTGTTGGCGAGGCTTTATCAAGATAATTGATGTAAAGCCAAATAAGTAAGTAAGTATGGTAATACCTAAATAATACGTGATGGATTTACATATAAAAGTGATTTTTTTCCATAATAGTTCAATACCTCAATTTGGCAAAGAAAGCTCTCAGCTAATAACTGTGGAAGTGCTCTTAAAACACTAAGCTGAGAAAGCCGGCTCTGTCCCAGTTGGGACGTTAATGCCAAGAAGAAGAAGAATTTCAATACCTGCAGCAATCTTCAATACCTATCGAATACCAAAATGAAGTAATTTTGATTGTTTTAAACATTTTTTTTCAAATACCATTGCAATACCAAATTGAAGTATTGACAATTGAACAAAACCCAATTGAGGGATTCCACGGAGGCATGCAAGTCGATTCTGATCGACCATTTCAAAAATATCTGAAACTTTGCACAGTTTTTCAGTTCCATCTAAATCGTCATTTTCCGATATCAAATCTTCAAGTTGAGTCACGACTAACTTTTCAAAAGGATGTATGTGAAAATGGTTCAAAAATATTCAAAAAGCTGCACAGCAAAAACGGTTCGTTCGATTGATAGACAACTAAAGAAACAAAGTTAGACAACTAAATAAAGATTCCAAAAAAAATACACACAGTAAAAAAAAAATTTTTTTGCATTAAAAAACATCATTTTTGTCACAAAAACTCAAATATCTCAAAACCCTATCGGAATACCAGGGAGGGAAAACGGTCCATTATATTAACTATCTACCATAAAAATATGGTGATGGTAAGCCAATAAACAAAAAAGTTATGACATTTCAAATATTTCACAAATTTGACACTTAGTGAAATTTTTTTTTTTTCATTGTTAATTTTTTTTAGGATCGCAGTTTGTTGCTGATTTTTTTGTTAAGGGTACCACATGAGGTTAACAAGTTGTTTTCATGATATTTTATTTAATTATTCATAACTATTATAGCATCTATTAGAAAGTTAGACACGATCCAGTGTTGTGATCTAAAGTCTTGATAGTGTCATATTTTTTATTGTACGTAACTGAAGAAAAATTCTCTCAATAGTGTTGAAACCTTTTGATAAAAGAAACCTATAAGAAATCTAATATTGAAGACAAAAGCTACAAAAAAAGTTTTCTATACAGGTATACGACTAGTTTACCTGCAAAAAGTTTACCTCGTAGAGAACAAGGCGGGTCTATACCCAGGCGATCTAGTATACGTAAAGCAGGTCGGTTTTCTCGGCGCTGGTTTTCTCCACAAAGTTAAAATCTGATTACACCTGGGTATAGACCCGCCTTGGTAGAGAATAGACTTTGTTAATCATATTTGGGAGAAAGCGAGTAACTTCAACAACATCAAAAACATGATAGGTACATACCATGAACATACTCACGAAAAAGCTAAAAATATACTACCACTATGGTTATAAAAGATTTAATTGTAAAATTTTTCTTCAGTCAAGCAAACGACACCAAACTAGTCAGTGAAAACTTAAAAGTGATTTTGTTTATTAAAATCTAACGAGCAACATGAGTAGTCGCTTTCTCAACTGTTGCAGGCCGTTTGCAGAAAAAAAGTGTTCGAAAGAGCTACGAAATCTCACCGAAAGCACCATAGATAAACTGAAAGCGGCTGGTTATGCTCCAATGTCTACATTGAATACAAATTTACGCATTTGTACGTCCTGCCGTTTAAACGTTGACAAACGGGCAATCTTCAGGCTGTTTGGGCACGTCAGGAGTTAATCATCAATGTTAACTTCCTTTTCCCGAACAGCCTAGATAGCCGTGTAGTGTCGGTAGCGGTTGTTTCAATTGGCTAAGAATTAACACTACGGACTGCCTGTTCCGGTGGTAAAAGTCCATCTCACAGGTGACCCCTAATTCATGTCGCTTTAAGCTTACCGTGCCTAAGAATGAATGGTTAGGGGGGTCTAAAAAAAAAACCTAACCGCAAACGGAGCCTGTGGAGTACCAGGGCGCCCTCTACAGTATTGTGCCCTTCCTGTGCTACCCGGAGCAATGGTGCAGGTGACCTTGTGCTTCTCCGAGACAATCGGCTTCTCTTCTTCAGTCTCAAACCTGAGGCTAAATAAGGGTGGGATTATAAGGATGTTGTAAATTAGTTTAAATTTTTCACCCTTATGGCTTCGCATTATGCGTTTTTTTTTTGTTGGGGCAGCAGGGACCACAGTCCAGGGGCTTAACGGACCCCCCCCAGGACCTCTGCGAGTTGGGGAGTTGCCCAGGATGTGGTGAAGTTCGCAGTGGGCTCTGATGAACCTTCATAAAAACCACAAAAATCCGAATGCAACTCTGTCACAGCGACCGGTGCCGCTTAAAGTACCCTAGCCCAAACTAACAGGAGTGCCAACCGGCACATCAGGATTGATGCCAGTGAGATCCTGATTATGGCATACTGGTCGCGATACAAACGGACAAGGCATGGAATTACGAGTAGGAGTGCTTCGAGCACATTGGGACCAACGCCAGTACGGCCCCAATTATGTATACTGGCAGCGCACGATAAAGGACAAGTAACGGTATATGTACTGGATAATATGCTTTGAGGCTGACAGCGGCGACATTCTACTCCCTTAGTAGGGTCGGGTGACACTGGCCCGAAACGGCGAGTGGGTTAATGGCGCAGGCTGCCCCCGTCCCGTAAAACCGTGGCAGGCCTTAGAGTACGTTCCAAATCCGTCGCCTGGTTGTTCCAACTGGGCGGGAGTAGGCTCAGATGCCATTACCTGACCTGCGCCGATCTGGCTCTGAACATAGTACCTCATAAAGGACTATGTCAACCCTAGCATGGCCTCCCTGCTTGCATAGATAACCATGGGATCATAAAGGCGACTATTCCAGCGGAGATGGATAGCGGCTCTTAGGGGGACCCATAAGAGATGATCAAGCAAAACAAACAACCAGCGGAATGTGAAGGAGAGGCTTCTGGACCTATCAGTAACCGGCTAAGGTTCCCGCCAAGGAAGGAGGCGACCAACTTTATTGAAAACAGTGTGGGCAAAAGCCTAGATACTGTGACGACGGCAGGCACTGGCCGCTCCAGTGCAACATGTGTGGTGACCGATGGCCCGGGACTAATCGAGGCCATGGATCGCAATAGGGAGTACCTCCCTAAAATGCAGGTAGCTGCTGAGCAACTTGATGTCATCATCGAGTATGTTAAGAGCAAAACAAATATCAGCAAAGACTTGAAAACAAGTCTACTGAAATTGCGACAATCAGTCCTAGCTGCAAAGCAGGACTACGAGAAAGCCAAGGAACAACTTGGCAAGGTAGAAGGCCAAAAAGACACTAGATCGTGTCAGACCGAAGTGTTTTCCTTCACAGGCAACGCGAATATATCTGATGATATTATTCGATATGCGATGCGGAAGAGGGAAGCTTCCGGGGATGAATACGTGGCGAAAAGACGTATGGTTGCTAAGGGAAAAGTGACCTACGCGGCCGTCCTCCAGAGCGGAAAAGCTGGCACGAGCCAAGCACCGCGATCAAGAGGACATGGCAACAAAGGAGAGGCCAACACCAAGCCTAAGGCCAAGAAAGCCAAGAAAAAGGAGCCACGGGTTAACCGGAACCAGGCAGTGCATCCACAGGAACCACGGGCGCAAGGCAACAGCAACCCGTGGATACGAGTTGGAAATAAGAAAAAACAGAGGAAACCGAAAACGGAGCCCAAGGAGAGCGCTAAACCGAAAACAGCGAAACGTAGGAATTTAGGCGAAGCCCTCGTTATCAAAACGGAGGAAGCAAAATACGCCGAGGTTCTGAAGGCGATGCGAAGCACAGAGAAGCTATCGCCATTGGGCGCAGACGTGCGAAGCATAAGGCGAACTAGGATTGGTGAAATGATCCTAGTCTTAAAGAAGGACGCCAAGGAAAAGGGTGCAGTCTATAAGCAACTGGCACAAGAAGTACTTGGTGACGAGGTTGATGTAAGATCCCTTACTGCTGAAGTGACTCTCCAGTGTAAAAATCTGGATGAGGTCACCGATGCAGCGGAGGTCTCGGCTGCCCTCAAAGAGCAGTGTGACATCGACATAGCCAGTAAGGCCATCCACCTTAGAAAGGGCCCGCAGGGCACCCAGGTGGCGGCGATCAGGCTGCCGGTCGCAGAGGCCAACAAAGCGAAGAACTTGGGCATACTCAAGGTAGGCTGGTCGGTTTGCCGGCTGAGCATACAACAGCCTCCTGAAGTTTGCTTCAAGTGTTTCGGGAAGGGCCATAAGTCGTGGAATTGCAATGGTCCCGACAGAAGTAAGATGTGCAGAAAATGCGGCGCTGAAGGCCATAGGGCAAGCGATTGTAAGCAAATCGCTAAGTGCCTAATATGTGTCGACAGAGCAGACAACGGACACTTAACGGGCGGACCCAAATGTCCGGGCACAAGCGGAGTATCAAAGCAGCCAAAACGGAAGTAACACAGTTAAATTTAAACCACTGTGATGCAGCCCAGCAGCTGCTTTGGCAGTCAGTCTCGGAAACCAAGACTGACGTGGTGTTACTATCGGACCCATACCGCATACCAGCCAACAACGGGAACTGGGTGGCGGATAGGTCTCAACAGTTAGCAGCTATAGGGACGACAGGACGATACCCAATCCAAGAAGTAGTCTCTAGCTCAAATGACGGTTTTGCGATAGCAAAAATCAACGGCGTGTTCTATTGCAGTTGTTACGCGCCCCCAAGGTGGTCGATTGAGGAATTTTCCCACATGGTCGACAGGATGATAGCCGAACTAGCTAATCGGCAGCCAGTAGTGATAGCTGGCGACTTTAATGCATGGGCAGTGGAGTGGGGTAGCCGCTGCACCAATCAAAGAGGCCAACTATTGCTGGAATCCCTGGCCGCTTTAAATGTAGAGCTGGCAAATGTGGGTACAGTGAGTACCTTCCGCAGAAATGGTGCAGAATCGATTATCGACGTGACGTTTTGTAGTCCTAACCTTTTAGGTACCATGAACTGGCGCGTTGATGACGGTTATACTCATAGCGATCATCAATCGATTCGCTATAGTATAATACCAGGCGGGCGGAAGGCAGCGCGATGTAACTCGACCCAAGCCCGAGGATGGAAAACAGCGCGCTTCGACGGCGAAGTATTCACTGAAGCCCTGAGGCGCGAACGGAACACTCTGGACCTAAACGGTGAAGAGCTAGTTGCTGTGATATCACGAGCGTGTGATGCTTCCATGCCGAGAAAAGCCCCTCCTAGAGAGAACAGGCCGCCGGTGTATTGGTGGTGCGAATCAATTGCAAATCTTCGAGCAATCTGCCTTCGGGCTAGACGAAGAATGCAACGCGCACGCACAGAAGCACAAAGAGAGGAACGCGGTGCAGCATTCAGAGAGGCAAAGTTGGCTCTCAAAAAGGAAATCAAGAGTCGGAAACGGGCATGCTTTGAAAGCCTATGCGAGAGTGCCAATTCTAGTCCATGGGGTGACGCCTACAGAGTGGTAATGGCTAAGACCAAAGGAGCCATAGCGCCCCAAGAGAAATCGCCCGAGTTGCTGCGATCGATAATCGATGTACTTTTCCCGCACCATCCCATAAGCCCATGGCCCCCAGCGCCGTATGCGGCAGATGAAGAAGAAGAAGTGGCGAGAGTGACGAACGAAGAGCTGGCAGAAGTCGTGAAATCATTCGCGTCAAACAAGGCACCGGGACCCGATGGTATCCCGAATGTTGCCTTAAAAGCGGCAGTGAACACGGATCCGGACATGTTCAGAACCACGATGCAACGCTGCATTGATCAAGGAATCTTCCCGGATGTATGGAAGCGACAGAAATTGGTGCTACTACCAAAGGCGGGGAAACCACCAGGTGACCCGTCGGCGTATAGACCTATCTGTCTACTAGATACGACGGGCAAGTTATTGGAGAGGTTGATTCTCAACAGACTAGTACCGTATACGGAGAGTGCGGACGGCCTGTCCAACAACCAGTTTGGATTCAGAAAAGGTAAATCTACTCTGGACGCCATCCAGTCGGTCGTTCAAACAGCTGAGGTGGCAATCGAGCATAAAAGGAGCGGCATCCGTTACTGCGCGGTTGTCACTCTGGATGTGAAGAATGCGTTCAACAGCGCAAGCTGGGAAGCAATAGCACACGCGCTTCACCGCCTCAAGGTACCGGTGCAGTTGTGTAAGCTTCTAGAAAGCTATTTTGATGGTAGGATTCTACTGTATGACACAGAGGAGGGGCAGAAAAGCGTTCGAATTACCGCGGGAGTACCTCAAGGTTCAATCCTGGGCCCGCTGTTATGGAATGCGATGTACGATGACGTACTGAGGCTGCCCCTTCCGACGGGTGTTAAGATTGTTGGCTTCGCCGACGATATCACCCTAGTGGTCTATGGTGAATCGATGGAGGAAGTAGAGTTGACAGCAGCGCACTCTATTTCCCTGGTTGAGGAATGGATGAAGTCTAGGAAACTAGGACTGGCCCGTCACAAGACTGAGGTGGTGGTGGTCAACAACCGCAAGTCCGAGCAACGGGCGCTTATCTCGGTAGGTGATTGCACCATAGAGTCCAAGCGATCCCTTAGGCATCTTGGGGTAATGATCGATGACAAGCTGAGCTTCGCTAGCCACGTTGAATATGCCTGTAAAAGGGCATCTACGGCTATAGCGGCGCTTTCGAGGATGATGTCTAACAGCTCTGCTGTAATTGCCAGCAAACGCAAGCTGCTGGCAAGCGTGGCGCTATCCATACTAAGGTATGGAGGACCAATCTGGTCAAAAGCGCTTATAACGAGAAGAAACCTAAAGCGGTTGGAAAGCACGTACAGGATAATGTGCTTAAGAGTAGCAAGTGCATACCGGACGGTATCTAAAGAGGCCGTGTGCATCATAGCCGGGATGACGCCCATCGGGCTCATCATCAAGGAAGATGCTCAATGCTTCAACCAAAGGGGTACCAGAGGAGTCCGCGACACGTGTAAAGAGGAAACGCTCAGAAGCTGGCAGCAGGAATGGGATAACTCCACTAAGGGTAGATGGACCCATCGGCTAATACCAAATGTGTCAGATTGGTATGGTAGAAGCCATGGGGAAGTGAACTTCCACCTGACGCAGTTTCTGTCAGGACATGGTTGCTATAGACAGTACCTGCATAGGTTCGGGCACTCAGAATCTCCTGCGTGCCCCAATTGTGCTGGTGTAGAGGAAACAGCGGAGCATGTCGTGTTCGATTGCCCCCGTTTCATTGTTGTGAGAGGTCGCATGCTCACTACATGCGGAGGGGACACGTCCCCCGACAATATTATAGAGAGAATGTGTGCGGATGCCGAGTGCTGGAATGCAGTAACTACGGCTGTCACTCACATTATGTTAGAATTGCAGCGTCTATGGCGCGCCGACCAAGAGTTGGCTGCAGAGGATTAGCCCTGCCGAGGCTGGTCCCTTGTAACATTGTTTAAGACGGCTAGGAGAAGCAGTTTGCCTAGGCTACTTCTGCTACACGTGTTGTGCTATATGCACTGGTCCCTTCCCGAAGAAATACCGTAAGGTGGTTCCGGGGAGATGAGGGTCTGAGTCCAAGGGTCATGTCGATGCACTGTTCACCACTTGAGCAATTCTAAATGAATTGCTCAAGCACAGTGCATAGGCTGGTTTTAGCGGGTCGTCGTTGGTGCGTCATCCCCGCATTCCCTGAGTTATCTTCTCAGGGGATCTGTTTGCAGATTTCCCCCTTGTAAAAAACAAAAAAAAAAACGGGCAATCTGTACATCATCGGTGGATCAGGTTGCAGGAAGTTCGAAAACAACAACAACTGAGGAATTACTAGATGCACCGACAACAACTGAGGAGTTACCAGAAGTACCAAGTGCAGATAGTCTTGCCACGGTACCATCAGCGACATCTGTTTCCACAAATCAATCAGAAGATGAGTGCATCCAGAAGGTCAACATCGAACGCTTCAACGAAGGGATAGCTGGAATAAAAGTGACTCCGATTAAATGGACGAAGATGGGTTACGTCAATTATCCCGAGAAAAAATACCGTGAAATCATCGAAGCTGTACGAAGAAACCTCTTCAAATTAGGACCTGAGGATGTGGAAAATACAGACTACGATGAGGCAATTATGAATATGAAGAAAAGGTTCTCGAATCTAGCCACGACAAAGAAAGAAAAATTATTGATTTTGTCGATACTGCCAAGCTCGTGGTCTATTCAAGACGCCATTGATGAGTTCAAAACCAATAGAAAGACAGCAAAAGAGGCAAAACAATTCAAAAATAACTGTCTTGCAACCAAAAATGCTAGGTCGAGTACTTCATTAACAGATGAGACAAAAGAAAAAATAATTCAATATTTTGAAGACGATGAAGTAAGTAGAGCTATGCCTGGCCAAAAAGATTATGTATCTGTAAAAAAAGATGGAAAGCGTCAAGCAATCCAAAAACGATTAATGATGACTACTTTGAAAGAAGCGTATACACGCTTCAAGGAAATTAACGAAAATATTAAGGTAGGTTTTTCCTCATTTGCAAGCCTTCGTCCAAGGCAATGCAAGCTTCTATCCAATTCAGGAACACATAATGTTTGTGTGTGCACAACACACGAAAATATTAACCTAATCTTACATAGTTTGAAAAGAATCAATTTATCAAAGGATATTAAAATGTTAACTGGTAGTCTTTTGTGTGAAAATACAACATCAAATTGCTATCTACGATCTTGTTCGGATTGTCCAGATTCTTCATCATTGGAAAATATTTTATTCGCTGAGTTTGAAGAAAATTATATTGATCAGTTATCATTTGAGCAATGGGTGACCACGGATAGGTGTGACCTAGAAACTATTGTAAAACCTGTAGATGAGTTTGTGTCATTTTTTTGCTTGAAATTAGAAAGTTTAATTCCTCACGACTTTATTAAAACAGAGCAATCCCGCTTTTTAAAAAATACGAAAAATACATTACAAGATGGTGAATTTTTAGTCATTTGTGATTTTTCTGAAAACTATAGCTTTGTATTGCAAGATGAAGTGCAGTCCCATCACTGGAACGTACAACAAGCTACAATTCATCCATTCGTTATTTATTTCAATGGAAGTAAGCAAATTGAACATTTTAGTTTTATTGTAATTTCCGAAGATTTAAGACACGACTCAGTATCTGTAAATTTGTTCATTGTCAAAATGATTAACTTTTTACGCGTTGATAAGGATAAAGAAATCAGAAAGATATATTTCATGTCTGATGGAGCAGCATCGCAGTACAAAAACCGTAAGAATTTTTCGAGCCTATGTCAATTTAAATCAAAGTACGGAATTGATGCAGAATGGCATTTCTTTGCTACGTCGCATGGCAAAGGTCCTTGTGATGCTATTGGAGGAACCATAAAGCGCATGGCCACAAGAGCAAGTTTAGCCAAAGAACGTGAGCATCCAATTAAAACTGCAAAAGAACTATTTGATTGGGTGAATCGCAGAAAAGAAGAAGATTTAACAAAATTATCATTTTGTTTTACTACTACTGAAGAGTACGAATTAACGGCATCAAAGCTCAGCGAGCAATATAATAACGCGAAAACGATCCAAGGAACCCAAAAATTTCACTGTTTCATTCCATTGTCAGAAAATAAAATTAAAGCAAAACTATACTCGAACTGTACTGATAATGATGCAAAAGTGTTCGATATTGTAAAAAAATTGAATAACAATAAATAAATAAATAAGTATTAATAAAATGTTTTCATGATCTCATAACGCATACCCAAATCCAAAACTTTTAAAGTTTATATATAACATTTAGAAACTCATCGATCATACTCTGTAATCTGTAATCTGTTAATTCATTTTGATTTATACATATACATATACATATAATATTTATACATATACATAATATTTATACATATAATATACATAATACTAATGAATACATGAAAACGACTTGTTTAATTCACGCAAGGCCCTTAACAATAAAATCAGCAACAAACTGCGGTTCCCGTAATAATTTACACCGAAAAAAAAAAATTTTTTTTTCTACTAAATGTGAAAATTGTGACATGTTTGAAATGTCATAACTTTTATCATCATCAAATTTTTATGGTAGATAGTTAATATAATGGACCGTTTTCCCTCAAAAAATTACGTTGGTATTCCGATAGGGTTTTGAGATAGTGTCAAAAATTATGTTTTTTAATGCAAAAAAAAAAAAATTACTGTGTATATTTTTTTTGGAATCTTTATTTAGTTGTCTAACTTTGTTTCTTTAGTTGTCTAACGATCGAACGAACCGTTTTTGCTGTGCAGCTTTTTGAATATTTTTGAACCATTTTCACATACACCCTTTTGAAAAGTTAGTCGTGACTCAACTTGAAGATTTGATATCGGAAAATGACGATTTAGATGGAACTGGAAAACTGTGCAAAGTTTCAGCTCAACAGAAAAAAAATGAATTAAAAAACTTACCAAATTTTGGTGCTGTTGCTTGGAATTACTCAATTGTGGTGTTAAATACTGAATAAAAAATGAATTTGTAACACTGTACCCTAGCTTAAACAAATCTTTAAATTCAACCTAACGGTAAAAAGTCTCGATTGTTCAGAAAAGAGAAAGCCAGATCGACCTTGAAATCTATAAATCTATTGTACCTTTTTATGTATTACTAATCTACGCCTAATTATCGTAATACTAATACTAACTCATATGCTACCCTATAAAAGTGAACCCCAATCCATGAAATACAGTCAGTCTTGTTAAACCTACCACCCAGTGTACAACGAATCTAGTGCGAATCCGAAAACCCGCGTGTGCTGAAGTCCCCCAGTGTCTGTGTCTGCCGCCAGTCCCAGTCCACCTTGAGCGTCGAAGGTCGGTCCGCGAATTTCATCGAGTGAATTCGAGGCCGGGAAAAGATTACTGTGGTGTACATGTGGTATGTTAGCAAAATATGGTATGCATGAGTTATTGCGAGTTATTCTTTTCTCCTCGTCTTGTCCTGGGAATCCCGAATCCCGGGATATTTTCGAAAATCACGGGATTTCCCGAAATTGTATATTGAACTAGAAAATACTGTTGTATAATTCTCTTATACTGGCACAAAACAAGCTGCATGTTTTTCTGGTGACTGTTGATCCAAGAATGTATGTTAGACATTGTATTTAGCTTACTCAATAAGCGTTTTTATTGAGGTTTAAGGCCACTTATGCTTATACTTTTTGTGTTATGTTAGTAATGTAATTTTCAATAAACTGTAGTAGGTTTTTCTAAAGTTTGTTCCGTTTGTCAAAAAATGCTTTGGTGGTTAAATTTTTCATTATTTTAAAATTTTATCGATGCCATTTTATTTTACCATAACCGTTTTAGTTTTTCCAGGACTAACATGTTTGTGGATGTTATGCTAATAATTTAAAAGCAGGAATATTCCGCATGACACAAAAATGTAAATAATTTTGGTTAAATTTGAGAGTGATTGATATCACCCATACCTATATATTATGCATCACGTTTGAATTAGGTTTCAAATTAACTTTAATGAATGCCCACTGATTTCAACTGCAGATAGTTGAAATATTGATGAACTAATTCTAAGAGAACATTGTTTTTGCATATTTTAATTCGACTTAACATAGTCGTTTTGGAAGCATTTAATTTTTATCCCGGGATTTGAAAAAAATAAAATCCCGAATCCCGGGATTTTTCCGAGTCCGGGAAACAAGCTCTAAGTCTGACTAACCGCCGATCAGATAAGAAGCTCTATTCTATTGAAAATGTTTTGCTAAGTCAAAGAGTAAAAGATAATTGGAAGAATTAGTAACTCTCTGAAAAAGGAATATCTATCAAAGTATGGATATATGCTGGAATGGAGGCACCTATACTACACACAAAATATGACACAAATTTATTTCGAACTGCAAAAAAAATCAAGCTTGCCAGGCAGACTTGATGAAAATCGCTAGTTTTCTTTCGATCGTTTGGGACAAACTTGGAAAAAGGGCTAAAGTTTTCTATGCATTAAATTTTCGTTTTTATTGGAAAAAGTAAAATGATGCGTATTTGAATACTTTATATTCGATCAAAATGAAAGGTGCTATCGTGACATTACTTGTGAATACACATGAATAGTTTTTCAAGTGATTTTTTGTCATATTTTATGAAATGCAAAAATATGTTTTGATCACGCGCTTTTATAAAGTTTGTCCATTGTTTAATATCTGGGCTCACAGTGACAGTTCGTGACAGCAGAATCTCGGTTCACCTTGACGTACATAAATTCCGTATCGGTTTCTCCCTCCCAGGATATATGTATATGGTAGGTGTACCAGTTATGGGCATAATGGTTCCCTATTACGCCATACGGGATTACTTGAATGTTTTCACATTATGAAAGATTTTGTGTCTTCTTCTTTCTGGCATTACGTCCCCACTGGGACAGAGCCTGCTTCACAGCTTAGTGTTCTTGTGACCACTTCCACAGTTATTCACTGAGAGCTTACTATGCCAATAACCATTTTTGCATGCGTATATCGTGTGGCAGGTACGATGATACTCTATGCCCTGGGAAGTCGAGAAAATTTCCAACCCGAAAAGATCCTCGACCGGTGGGATTCGAACCCACGACCCTCAGCTTGGTCTTGCTGAATAGCTGCGCGTTTACCGCTACGGCTATCTGGGCCCCTAAAGATTTTGTGTGTTGTAGTAGTAAGATTTAAGATATATCTTGATGTTTAAACATTCAAACAGATTTAAAATGTGAAGGTTATCGAAATTTCACGTATGGCCAAATAGGGAACCACTATGGCCATAACTGATACACTTTCCCTACATGACTATCGGAATAAACGAGAAGAACATGTAACATAGTAACTAAGTATAAATGAGAAAGACTAAATTCTCCTTATTTTGCTTGCTCTCCGTGTTTTTTGCTACATGTTTACCAAGAGTTCGTGCATCTTAAGAAATGAGCCAGCCTCGGAGAGCAAATGTCACAAATAAAGATAGCGTTCTATCTATTCTGCACCTTTTTAAACTTCATTGCTTTTCGAGAAAACGGGTCATTTACCGAAATGGTATTCGAGAAAAGAGGTATTCTGGGGACTGTTTTCAGAAATGTCATTGGGATTTGGAGAAATAACATTCGGACAAACACAATCGTTTGTTTTGAATCTTGCAGTATCCGTTCTGTTTTTTTATAGATTATTAGAACAGCCACACCTGGATTTAACCATAGTGTACCAGAGCACATCTCTAAATTTGGGGGCATCTAAATTTGATTACGTACTGGACACGAAAATCCTATCATTGCCATTTATCACATTGGTAGTTTCTACTGATTTTCTCATGAATTTTGAATTTTTATGATTGCGTAAAACTTCTACCATGGCGGGAAATATATTGAAGCCGGTTCCCGTATGCGAAACATCCAAGTGTAACTGCCTTACTCGGCATTGTCAATTTACAACGACCGGGGAATATCAATCGAGCAACGAAACTTCAATAAAATTCGTTTTTCTATTTTTTTCGCCCAGCATAAAACAAGATTATTAATGCGCACCGGAGTAATACACACAGTACCAAAAAATGTTGTGATTTACGTCTTTTTGGATGCACATAAAAGAAGCGAGCCAAATGACGTAAATTTGTGTCGGATTGAAATTACATTAGTGTCTGATTCGGGAAATATCGATAACAGTCCCATTGTTTTCGTGTCCTCTAACATGTAAAATTACATTTTTTGTTCAACATATCTTCAAGGACACGTTTTTGTGTCGTTCCATCACTTACATCATGTATCATTCAGTCATAACCAGAATTACGTCCACAGTAATTTTCATTATTTTTAAGAGTGCAAATAAATGAATAATAGCACCAAAGGAACCGATCCAGATCGATAACAAATTCCAGGTGAATTACACACGCATAAAAATATTTAAATTTCATTGTAGCGTAAACAGAAGAGTATGTGAAAAGTAAACTTAATTGATTTATTGTTACAGCATCACGTTTGATTTTCAACTATAGATGCTTGAATGATACATGATCGTGTAAATTTCAAGTGCATTCGATTGAAAAATAAGCGATTTTTCGTTGACATTTCATTTTATTTTGATGCTACAAATTTGTGCATGAAAATAAACTGATATTTACAACATATTTTTAGCTGTGCACGATCTGCCTTCACACACCTGCTTTCACGCATTTTTGTATGGTATTCGCGACTACGAAGCAAAAAGAGATTCCACAAAGCACTCGCACCAACGGAAAATCTCGTAAGGAACTGTCATCGTGAGCGTGAAAAAAAAGTAAAAAATATCTCTCTCCTTGTTTTTCTCACATAAAACCGAAGAAAACATCAGTGAGTTCTGTTTGATCTTTCGACCTTGACACTTGCTTTTCCCGGGGCAAGCGACGAGGGCAGGATCAAACATGTCGCGCGTCGGTCTCGTAAGTGAAAAAGTGGCGTGATCGGTGAGTTCGGTTGAAGAAAGTGAAAAAGTGCCGCGATCGGTTAGTTCTGTTTGATCCTTCGACCTTGACGCTTGCTCCTGGGCAGTGCGTCAAGAAAGCCCGAACATTTTTTTTTTTATTCATTTTGGGTCGCGCGCTTATTTTTTTTTCCTGAGTGCTTTTTTATAGCCGAGCAAACGAGTGAAGCCGAAAGTGGATTGTGGCTGCTCAGTCAAGGATAACGGATCAATTGGTGAGCTCGTTTCATGCTACTATTTCTAATCTATAAAATATATGATTTATCAACAAACTATGGATGGTTCGTCACTGTGAGTGTCGACACAAACTCTGATTCATGATTTATTTATGTTTAACATTTTTTTTTTCTGAACACCTCTTATATACCTTTATTTTTGTAATTAAAAAAAACTTTGAATGGTTCTACACTACAAGTGTAGACTTGCGAAAGGTTCACTTTATTCAACAAACTTTGGATGGTTCGCCACTGTAAGTGTCGGCATAATAATAAGAGTGTTCTATGATGTCCCAACCAATCGAGTTTTTTGTTTCTTTTCAAATGAGTAAAATATAATAACACATGCTTTCGTCCTGACAGCTGTAGGAATGTTACATTTAGGTATTTGTTCAACAAACTTTGAATGGTTCGTCACCTCAAGTGTCGGCATAATTTTCCTCTACATAGAAATTGTTCATATCAAATGAAAATATTATATTTACGTATAAGCATGTATATATCTCACAAATCATTGTTTATCATGGTCTAATCGCTTATCAAAGTGAATCCTATGACCCAACGATCCTCCCCATTAGCAAACATCCCTCCCAGTAGCCTTTGTGGAGATGCAGAGGCAAACACGGTCTCCAAAAAGCAAAGGTTACACACTAACATTCCTTCCCCCAATCCCACCTGACTGCAAGGACGTGGCCGGCGCCGTTATTGACCCTGTATAAATAGAGGCACTGAATTATGCACACTGAAGAAGATTATGGCCAATCCCAGCCGAACTTCTAGTTGATTCTTTGTGCATTTTCACTGACTTCGGTCAATCACGGAATAGCAACCATTGATATGTGTAGTCAGTCTAAGCTAAGCTAAGCTAAGCATAAAACCGAAGAAAACATCAGCAGCTTCGTAGTCGCGAATACGCATAAGTATCAGAGAAAGGAAACTATCTTGAGGAATTAAATTCGAAAGGACTACGAGAAAGCCAAGGAACAACTTGGCAAGGTAGAAGGCCAAAAAGACACTAGGTCGTGTCAGACCGAAGTGTTTTCCTTCACAGGCAACGCGAATATATCTGATGATATTATTCGATATGCGATGCGGAAGAGGGAAGCTTCCGGGGATGAATACGTGGCGAAAAGACGTATGGTTGCTAAGGGAAAAGTGACCTACGCGGCCGTCCTCCAAAGCGGAAAAGCTGGCACGAGCCAAGCCCCGCGATCAAGAGGACATGGCAACAAAGGTGAGGCCAACACCAATCCTAAGGCCAAGAAAGCCAAGAAAAAGGAGCCACGGGTTAACCGGAACCAGGCAGTGCATCCACAGGAACCACGGGCGCAAGGCAACAGCAACCCGTGGATACGAGTTGGAAATAAGAAAAAACAGAGGAAACCGAAAACGGAGCCCAAGGAGAGCGCTAAACCGAAAACAGCGAAACGTAGGAATTTAGGCGAAGCCCTCGTTATCAAAACGGAGGAAGCAAAATACGCCGAGGTTCTGAAGGCGATGCGAAGCACAGAGAAGCTATCGCCATTGGGCACAGACGTGCGAAGCATAAGGCGAACTAGGATTGGTGAAATGATCCTAGTCTTAAAGAAGGACGCCAAGGAAAAGGGTGCAGTCTATAAGCAACTGGCACAAGAAGTACTTGGTGACGAGGTTGATGTAAGATCCCTTACTGCTGAAGCGACTCTCCAGTGTAAAAATCTGGATGAGGTCACCGATGCAGCGGAGGTCTCGGCTGCCCTCAAAGAGCAGTGTGACATCGACGTAGCCAGTAAGGCCATCCACCTTAGAAAGGGCCCGCAGGGCACCCAGGTGGCGGCGATCAGGCTGCCGGTCGCAGAGGCCAACAAAGCGAAGAACTTGGGCATACTCAAGGTAGGCTGGTCGGTTTGCCGGCTGAGCATACAACAGCCTCCTGAAGTTTGCTTCAAGTGTTTCGGGAAGGGCCATAAGTCGTGGAATTGCAATGGTCCCGACAGAAGTAAGATGTGCAGAAAATGCGGCGCTGAAGGCCATAGGGCAAGCGATTGTAAGCAAATCGCTAAGTGCCTAATATGTGTCGACAGAGCAGACAACGGACACTTAACGGGCGGACCCAAATGTCCGGGCACAAGCGGAGTATCAAAGCAGCCAAAACGGAAGTAACACAGTTAAATTTAAACCACTGTGATGCAGCCCAGCAGCTGCTTTGGCAGTCAGTCTCGGAAACCAAGACTGACGTGGTGTTATTATCGGACCCATACCGCATACCAGTCAACAACGGGAACTGGGTGGCGGATAGGTCTCAACAGCTAGCAGCTATAGGGACGACAGGACGATACCCAATCCAAGAAGTAGTCTCTAGCTCAAATGACGGTTTTGCGATAGCAAAAATCAACGGCGTGTTCTATTGCAGTTGTTACGCGCCCCCAAGATGGTCGATTGAGGAATTTTCCCACATGGTTGACAGGATGATGGCCGAACTAGCTAATCGGCAGCCAGTAGTGATAGCTGGCGACTTTAATGCATGGGCAGTGGAGTGGGGTAGCCGCTGCACCAATCAAAGAGGCCAGCTATTGTTGGAATCCCTGGCCGCATTAAATGTAGAGCTGGCAAATGTGGGTACAGTGAGTACCTTCCGCAGAAATGGTGCATAATCGATCATCGACGTGACGTTTTGTAGTCCTAACCTTTTAGGTACCATGAACTGGCGCGTTGATGACGGTTATACTCATAGCGATCATCAATCGATTCGCTATAGTATAATACCAGGCGGGCAGAAGGCAGCGCGATGTAACTCGACCCAAGCCCGAGGATGGAAAACAGCGCGCTTCGACGGCGAAGTATTCACTGAAGCCCTGAGGCGCGAACGAAACACTCTGGACCTAAACGGTGAAGAGCTAGTTGCTATGATATCACGAGCGTGTGATGCTTCCATGCCGAGAAAAGCCCCTCCTAGAGAGAACAGGCCGCCAGTGTATTGGTGGTGCGAATCAATTGCAAATCTTCGAGCAATCTGCCTTCGGGCTAGACGAAGAATGCAACGTGCACGCACAGAAGCACAAAGAGAGGAACGCGGTGCAGCATTCAGAGAGGCAAAGTTGGCTCTCAAAAAGGAAATCAAGAGTCGAAAACGGGCATGCTTTGAAAGTCTATGCGAGAGTGCCAATTCTAGTCCATGGGGTGACGCCTACAGAGTGGTAATGGCTAAGACCAAAGGAGCCATAGCGCCCCAAGAGAAATCGCTCGAGTTGCTGCGATCGATAATCGATGTACTCTTCCCGCACCATCCCATAAGCCCATGGCCCCCAGCGCCGTATGCGGCAGATGAAGGAGAAGAAGTGGCGAGAGTGACGAACGAAGAGCTGGCAGAAGTCGTGAAATCATTCGCGTCAAACAAGGCACCGGGACCCGATGGTATCCCGAATGTTGCCTTAAAAGCGGCAGTGAACACGGATCCGGACATGTTCAGAACCACGATGCAACGCTGCATTGATCAAGGAATCTTCCCGGATGTATGGAAGCGACAGAAATTGGTGCTACTACCAAAGGCGGGGAAACCACCAGGTGACCCGTCGGCGTATAGACCTATCTGTCTACTAGATACGACGGGCAAGTTATTGGAGAGGTTGATTCTCAACAGACTAGTACCGTATACGGAGAGTGCGGACGGCCTGTCCAACAACCAGTTTGGATTCAGAAAAGGTAAATCTACTCTGGACGCCATCCAGTCGGTCGTTCAAACAGCTGAGGTGGCAATCGAGCATAAAAGGAGCGGCATCCGTTACTGCGCGGTTGTCACTCTGGATGTGAAGAATGCGTTCAACAGCGCAAGCTGGGAAGCAATAGCACACGCGCTTCACCGCCTCAAGGTACCGGTGCAGTTGTGTAAGCTTCTAGAAAGCTATTTTGATGGTAGGATTCTACTGTATGACACAGAGGAGGGGCAGAAAAGCGTTCGAATTACCGTGGGAGTACCTCAAGGTTCAATCCTGGGCCCGCTGTTATGGAATGCGATGTACGATGACGTACTGAGGCTGCCCCTTCCGACGGGTGTTAAGATTGTTGGCTTCGCCGACGATATCACCCTAGTGGTCTATGGTGAATCGATGGAGGAAGTAGAGTTGACAGCAGCGCACTCTATTTCCCTGGTTGAGGAATGGATGAAGTCTAGGAAACTAGGACCGGCCCGTCACAAGACTGAGGTGGTGGTGGTCAACAACCGCAAGTCCGAGCAACGGGCGCTTATCTCGGTAGGTGATTGCACCATAGAGTCCAAGCGATCCCTTAGGCATCTTGGGGTAATGATCGATGACAAGCTGAGCTTCGCTAGCCACGTTGAATATGCCTGTAAAAGGGCATCTACGGCTATAGCGGCGCTTTCGAGGATGATGTCTAACAGCTCTGCTGTAATTGCCAGCAAACGCAAGCTGCTGGCAAGCGTGGCGCTATCCATACTAAGGTATGGAGGACCAGTCTGGTCAAAAGCGCTTAGAACGAACAGAAACCTAAAGCGATTGGAAAGCACGTACAGGATAATGTGCTTAAGAGTAGCAAGTGCATACCGGACGGTATCTAAAGAGGCCGTGTGCATCATAGCCGGGATGACACCCATCGGGCTCATCATCAAGGAAGATGTTCAATGCTTCAACCAAAGGGGTACCAGAGGAGTCCGCGACACGTGTAAAGAGGAAACGCTCAGAAGCTGGCAGCAGGAATGGGATAACTCCACTAAGGGTAGATGGACCCATCGACTAATACCAAATGTGTCAGATTGGTATGGTAGAAGCCATGGGGAAGTGAACTTCCACCTGACGCAGTTTCTGTCAGGACATGGTTGCTATAGACAGTACCTGCATAGGTTCGGGCACTCAGAATCTCCTGCGTGCCCCAATTGTGCTGGTGTAGAGGAAACAGCGGAGCATGTCGTGTTCGATTGCCCCCGTTTCATTGTTGTGAGAGGTCGCATGCTCACTACATGCGGAGGGGACACGTCCCCCGACAATATTATAGAGAGAATGTGTGCGGATGCCGAGTGCTGGAATGCAGTAACTACGGCTGTCACTCACATTATGTTAGAATTGCAGCGTCTATGGCGCGCCGACCAAGAGTTGGCTGCAGAGAATTAGCCCTGCCGAGGCTGGTCCCTTGTAACATTGTTTAAGTCGGCTAGGAGAAGCAGTTTGCCTAGGCTACTTCTGCTACACGTGTTGTGCTATATGCACTGGTCCCTTCCCGAAGAAATACCGTAAGGTGGTTCCGGGGAGATGAGGGTCTGAGTCCAAGGGTCATGTCGATGCACTGTTCACCACTTGAGCAATTCTAAATGAATTGCTCATGCACAGTGCATAGGCTGGTTTTAGCGGGTCGTCGTTGGTGCGTCATCCCCGCATTCCCTGAGTTATCTTCTCAGGGGATCTGTTTGCAGATTTCCCCCTTGTAAAAAACAAAAAAAAAAACAAAAAAGGCCTTTTAGTGCGTCATCACAAAATGGCTTATTTTAAAATCATGAATGTTATGTTATGATGGTATTGGTATTTGCAGCATCGATGAAAATGACAGCCTGATCTCATGGATATTTTATTCGAAGAAAATGCTTCAGGTGTTATTCCAATATTTAAGGACATTATAAAAGGAAGCCATATAAAATACTGCATCAGTATTTGTTAAACTACCACTTTTTTCAAACAGTGATAGTGTTTGTGAGGGAGAAAACATATCATAAATACAATCGTAAAACCAAACTGTCGCTACTAAAGATGCCACCAATACTACAAAACAACACGATAGCTAATGGTTGCCGTCGTGATTGTTTACATTTCGTAGGAGTAAAATTGGAAGCGAAAATATTTAAGCACTTCCTCGTGGTTTTAAACATTAAAGCTAAGTATGCTGTTTCGCTCAAGAAAAGTAAAGAAATTCCTTGACTGAATTGGTCAAGAAATTTCCTACAGAGAGCCCCCTTTGAAGTGACATTTCTTCTCAACTGCGTTCTGCGATCAGAAAAATGTGATTTTCTTGACCATTTCTTGGAAGAAATTTTCCACGCATCGAGATAGGCGATTCCTTTTCTTGTCAGTAGCAAACCAGCCTTAAAGCAAAGTATGCACTTCAACAGAAAAGTAATCGCCTATTTCGATGCGTGGGAAATTCCTTGCAAGAAATGCTCAAGAAAAGCATTTTTCTTTGATCGCAGTACGCAGTTGAAAAGAAATGTCAATTCAAATGGAGCTCACTGTAGAAAATTTCTTAACCATTTCTTGAGGGGAACAGCATACTTAGCTTAAACAGTGAGTTTAACTGTAGTTACGGAAAATTGATAAATCCACGATTCAAGTGAATATATTTTTGTTAGTGAATGTTTTGTGAAGAGTGTGAATGTGCCGTGTAAAAATATGTTGCGCTAGTTGTGCGAAGAAGAATAAAAACAGAAGTTGGAAGGAACATATTTTAGCAGCAGCATTTTTATTATGCACGAGTTTCATAGATGAGATTTATATTCCCAAAAAAAAATCTCTGATCTTACGCCGCATTTCATTGCCTCACACAACTACGCTTGTACATTGAAGGTGCTTACCTTTTTCATTGTAATTCTGGAGCAAACATTTGGGTTTTGGATTAAAATATTGCATATTAAAATTGGCACACTGAGACATGCCTGTGTTTATAGTCCAAAATTTCCAAGATTTTTTCTGCTTTGGTAATTTTCAGCTCAAAGAGGTTGGACGAGCATGGAAACTTGGAACTCATACGTTTATTTGTTTTGCAATTATGTGATATTACAGAATCGAAGCATAAAATCATACCAAGAATTTAGTAATTTGGACCACACAAAATAATGACAAGCTCCACAGTGCATGCGTCGCGACGCCTCTACCGTGTGTGCACAATCATCGCGATCGTTGAGCGCAGTGATGTCAGGGTTGCTATCCGTAAAATCATAGCATTTAATGTGAATTGATCATAAAAAATCATTTAAATTTCATTAAATCAGTGATCTTGTGATGATAAACTTTTTGCAGAATGTTAAATTTTATAATATGCAGCAAATGTTCCGAAAACAAACATAGGGTGCAGAACCACTTGGGCACTTCCATGATTCACTTTGGCATGGGGGTTTTTCTTGGCCGAATTTTCTGAAACGTTGCAATAAAAAGCGTTTCAGTATGATGCATATTGTGGCCAAATATGAGCTCTGGAGCTTTCAAAAAACTCTACTGCCCAAGTGAATCAAAAGTGCCAAGAATTAGATCCCGCTCCCTATTACAATGGATCAATGCACGAGTTCACTAATTTGACGTTTGAGCGGTGCCGAATTCACTGGTTTCCATGGTTACATAAAAAACACGGCACCGCTAAAACGTCAAATAATGAACCCATGCATAGGTCCATTGGTAGAAAAATCCGTCACTTACCACCTGGCAACACCGTCATCTCTTGCAAGCATACAAACGAAGCAAACAGTGCTGGTGCATAACAAAAATATGCGATACATCCAACATAAAATAGAGAAGTTCCTTTGATTTTCATTAAATCACAATGTTTTCTTTTGGTAGGTACGATTAAAGAGTACATTTTGATTTCCAATACTCGTGAATCTACTGAATTTCCTTTGTGTTTACATAAAAGTATGCTTAACACAAATGTTATATTTTTTGTTTGTTTGTTTTGAAAATGTACATGGAAAGGCTACACTACTACTATTACATCAATGATGATTCTAATGATCCTTTGAGTTACGCGCCGCTTCACCTTCAGTTATATGCGCAATTTTCCATCATTTTTAGCGACCACGAACTTTGCGTGGCGGCATTGTGCCAAGAATCTCGAGCATGCGGAAAAAGCTGAACAAGATCATAAATTGATGTTCTAAAGTGAATAACAGACGATCATTATGATTATTGGTTTGTTGGAGATAAGAGATAAAGGATCAGGTATAATTTAAAAAAAAAATAGCATAGTTAAATATTGAACAATATCTCGCTAAGATATTACCAAGTTGACTTAATATCTGGTAAGTTAAGTGATTAGTCAACAATTCAATTTGTCAAATTCAAAAACAGTGATGCCAATTATTAGGCTATGCATTTCAGCTGAATAATGAAGAAAATAACAGCATCGAGTTCTTTGCATTATTGGTCTACTTTTTGTCTTAGAGATTGTCCTTGGGTCACACGCTTCAATTGCGCTATTTTGAGGATAAATGTGTTTTGTCTCATTTAAATGAACTAATTTGGATCTTGTGTATATATTTTAAGATTCACTGTGAGATTTATTAAAATTTTGAGGATTTTCCTTACATCATATTGAGATATGAGATTAAATTTTGACGAATTCAAGATATGATGTTCTGCCACGGAGTAATACATTGCGCATAATATAAACGTGGTAGAAGAACGGCATTACATCTCAACGATCTAAAGGCTTCCCTGCACTTATTCGACATAGTATGAAAAATAAGTGCGGCGAGAGCATCAGAACGATTCGCGCCATAATCTCGCACATTAATTTACGGTTTGATGGTAGGTAATGAAGATTCGGATCGCAATTCAATTCATAATAAATTGAAAGTTCTGCTCTCATCAATACAACTTTACTGCGTTTGCCGTGCAACAACTTTGAAGTGGATTACATCCGCGTTTAGTTTGGCGAATAGTGCCCACCGTGTTTACGGTGCTACAGAAGAGTAAGAACACCGTGCTGCATCGTACACGATATAGCCGATTTCGCTCGTGATAACATGAAGAGTAAAAATTTTCACCATAATTTGCATTTGGGTGTCCATCAGACAACGAAATTTTAATTAACTACTTTCGAAATTTACAAGCGTTGGGAACCCGCCGAACCGTCAGGATAGCCACTCGTAGTTTGACGCTAACGAGTTTGTTTCGACAATTTTTTTTTCTGATTTTAAGATACGTTGCGAACAAAGATTGGATGATCCTAATTTACAAGTTAAATTAAGGTGATAATGAATCGCAGCCAAATCTCAAATTTGCAAGAGCACAAATCTGGAGATCGGAACATCCGTTTGAGCTGAAAGCATAGAGGCTAAGGTTCAATTGTAACATGTTTGCTGCTGGGGTATGAACTCTCAAAAGGCCCATACAAAATCCTTGGAAATTGATTAATAAGCCCATGAGAACCTGGCAACTGCTCAAAAACTCTTAAAAACTTTGTTAACATATGAAAGGTTATATAAACATGAGTGGTCTTTGCCTTCAATATCTGTTTATGAGCCCATTGTAAGCCTTTGGGGACGTCTTTGATCTCTGTGAAGCGCTTGGGAACCTCTAATATCTTGTGAAACCTCATTAGAATCTTCGAAATTCACTGTTAACAGTTTGGGCACAGCTGGAAATCGGATGCACCAGAAACATCCTATAACTCATTGAGATCTCATGGAGAACCTTTGCACCCCGATAATTCTTTCAGTACCCTAGACACCCTTACCAAATCTCTTAAAAATTAAAGAGATGAAAAATGACATAGTACTATTCCATTTATTTAGTTCAATTTGACCACTAATAAACAATCATGCTTAAACACGGTAAAAAATATTAATCGCTAATTCATCTGAATATGTTCCTTAATTTTTCAGGTGTACCTCAGGAATTGTACCTGCTCTGGTTCAGGTACCCGTACCCTTTTGATAACAACATTTGCGTACTGCAAGGCTTTGCAGCTGAAACATCTGCCAATGCTACTGTGCTAACGATAACAGCCTTCACAGTGGAGAGGTAAGTTTTTTGTAAATTGGAACATAATGTAAAAATACATATACATTTGACATCTGCATTGTGATGGAAACGAATGCTATGGAACCAGCTTTGGAATAATACAGTTTATAAGCTGCTGTAAATAGGCTTAAGCAGGGCTTTAGCCATAAAAGTATAGCTTAAAGCTAAACAAAACCATGCTGAAAATATCTGGTTCTAATCTCGGTTCGGTCGAGTGTTTTTGGATTAGAAATAATCTCGTGTTCATAGAGGATAGAGTATCTATGCTATTCAGCAATACCAAGCTGAGAGTTGTGGTCGTGTTGAAAACCAGCGGCCGAGGATCATAGAAAAAGTAAAAGAAATTTTCTCGACTTCCCTGGGCATAGAGTATCTTCGTTCTTGCCACACGATATGCAAATGCAAAAATGGTCAACTGATAAAGAAAGCGCTAGTTTATCACTGTGGAATTTCTCATAAGAACACTACACTGAGAAGCAGGCTCTGACCCAGTTGAGACGAAAAAAAGTATATATGTGTTTGATACGAGGTAAATAAATGATCGTCTTGCAAAAGAGAATGTATTGAGAAATCTTGGTTAACTTAAGCATGATTTTGCTAGAATTTTGAAGTAATTTACGACTGATTTCTGTTACATAAATAATGTCATTGATACCCATATAATTTTGGTGCAAAAAAAAACGAATATGTCACTATGAAACTTAATGAGTATTTTGAAAAAATCAATAAGCGTTTGGCACAAAGGATAAAGGATAAACTAATCATGAATCAATGGAAAATCTCCTGTCAAACACTGTAACAATTTGTCAAAAGTTTATCAGCTTATTTTTTCGAAAAGATTGTTCTACTTTCCCCTGAATGTCGTTTCTCAGAATGCCATTTTCCCGAACGCCAGTATCCCTTCTCCCCGAATGCCATTTTCCTAAATGACCCGTTTCCTCGAATAGTGATGTAGTTGTAAAATAAGCAAGAACATTCTTCAGTGACACGACAGTAACTACAAAAAGCGATAATCAATCAAAATAAGGAAATACTTTGCCACTCTCAACTAAACACATTGCCAAAAATGCTGAGGGTGGAGAAAATCGCGCGATCCATCAATCTAATCAAGACGGGTGGATATCAGATGACCGGTCGAATAATCACCTTGAAATGTATGAAGCTATAACAAATATGAGTGCCAAAAACTTTTCGGGGAAGTAGTATTCGCGGAAAAGTAGCACAACCTACGAAAGTTGTTGGAACACAAATATTCGTGATTTATTCTGAATCCGAATCACATAAATAGATAAACCATATATAATGAGCCAAAAATATTAATGTTTAGAGGCAACACAAGCAACTAGAAGATGAATTGTCAAGTTATAAAATATGACGCTCGGTGAAATTCATATAGCTTTGTTATTTTTCAATCAATTTTGAATCTTGGCAGTAGCCATACTCTTCAAAATTATATTAAAAAACACTTCAAAATTGAATTTATGTAGATCATTGAAATGAGCATGAACATAGATGACCGACAATTCGTAGTTGCTAATCCGTGATCAGGTATTGCAGAATTCGCTCTCTGAAGCACGATCAAAGCAAGCGAAGAAAAATATCGCATCTATATAAACCTATGCACGAGTTTACTATTTGACGTTTGAGCGGTACCGTGTTATTTACTTGACCATGGCAACGAGTGAATTCGGCACCGCTCAAACGTCATATTAGTGAACTCGTGCATTGGTCCATTATTGGTCCATGATCGGCGTTATTCATTCGTTGTGGTTTGAAACTGGGAGGAAGAAACCAATACAAAATTTCTCTACGTCACAGTGAGCCGAGATTTTACTGTCACGAACTGTCGCTGTGAGCCCGGATCTTAAACAATAGACAAACATGATAAAAGCGCCTAATTAGCCAAAGCATATTTTTGCATTTCATCAAAAGTAGCAAAAATCGAATTAGAATCAATTCATGCACATTCAAAAGTAACGTCACGAGAGCACCGTTCATTCTAATTGAATAAAACGTATTGGAATGAGGCTCTTTTTACTGTTTTCAATAAAATTGAAAATTAAACGCATAGTAAACTGTGGCCCTTTTTCAATGTTTGTCCAGAAAGATCGAAGGTACACAACAAATGAAAACTAGCGATTTTTACCAAGCCTGCCTTGATTGTCGTTGGCAAACTGGAGTTATCTTGCAGTTTTGAAAAAAATTGTATCAAATTATGTGTGTAGTATCTGTGCCTCCCTCCCAGGTTTGAAATATTCTAATTTATCTTCCAGAAACGAATTATTTATGTTGATTTCAAAATCTAAACATGTGTGTCATACGCAGAGAAGCGTCCACGTTCTAAACCATGGGTAGGAGAAACGTTAACAAATATTGTGTGCATATTGAAGCAATACAAAATGTTAATCCTATGTGTGTGGTACTGAATGAACATTATCATAGATCTTGTCTTCCAACCCTGTTATGATGGCTGACAATCAAAAGCCTGTTGAAAGATATCCGAGAATGTAGCAGCGGAGCGAACATCAAACGATCTAGTAGGCATGGCACAACTTTGACGCATCACTCCTATAGTAACGCCAGAATGGAATGAAAGGTTTTTCGTGGGGCTCCCGCGATCGATTCAGAGCTTCACATTTGGCGAACCTGCCAGAATTTTAAATAATATTTCGTGTTCCTGGAGAGCCTGGATTCGTTAACAAGCGGGAGTGTCCACTAGAAAATGTGTTTGTGTCGAGTGCTTCTTAAACCGCGTGTGAAAATATGTGTTCAGAGTGATTGTGGAGTGAAGTTTGAATCGGATAAAAAAGGCGTATATCTATGAACAAGAGAAAACTGATTGAAGAGGAAATATGACATGAATATGTATTAGCCGCTTCACTACTCGTTGAAGCAGCAATGTTTCTCTCTGTGCTTGTTGTTGTACTTATTGAACACCAGCATCACCTCAACTCAGGGTTCTGATTTTTCGTATCAATGATGCGAAATCTACGATTTTTCGCACGTAAGGAGAATGCTTTTTTCGCTTCCTCACGTGAACATCTTTTATCGCTCACACTAATTTTCCCTGGAGCTACGATGGAGGATAACCGAAAATCACTCCACTCCGGGGATAATATATTTTTCACTCCATCATATTTTTGCTCACCCGAGCATACTGAATACCAAATTAAGGTATTCCATACCAGATAATGTCCAATACTTACAACCTGAATGAGGTATGAATGAGCCCTGCATAAGAGGTAAAATACCTCAAATAATACCTTCTGCATATTCTACAAATATCAAGCTGATAATTAGATCAGGTATTTCGAAACCTAAATAGTTCAATACCTCCAGCAGTCCTCAATAGCTGTCGAATACCAAAATGAAGTATTTTTAATTGTTTTTAACAGTTTTTTCAAATACCATTATAATACCAAAATGAGGTATTGATAACTGAGCAATACCTAATTGTGGTATGATACCAAAATATGGTATGCATAAGTTATTGGCGAGTTATTCTTTCCTCCTCGGGCACCAACTGCTCCCGAGAATTATTACTATGTGGATAAACAAAAACTAGTGCCGGCGACGGGATTCGAACCTAGAACATTGCTAAAAACAACCGCGATGCGTGCACGCTAACCATGCTACCACACCAACTTGACGAATGGAGTGGTTAATTTGGTGCATAAAAGCAACTGCTGCTTGTGGCGATGCATACAGGAAAAGTTCTCCATGGATCGGAGAAAGAGAAAACAAACTTCTCACAGCTGCGGAATTTTGAAATTATCTATTTTCGCTTTGTTTTGTGGACGGATAAAAATCGCAAGGCAGCTAATCGCTGAAAATTGCTGTGAGGGATAAATCCATTATCGTGAGAGTGAGTGAGAATTCGGAAGCCTGTTTCAATTATTTGAGTTGCGCGATGCAGGCTTTGAAGTGAATATTTTATTTTGCTTTTGAATTCAAAAAGATTACTTCGATGAAAATATTTGAATGTAAAAAAAAATGGAGAAAGTGTTTCATCTGTTTTGTCCGATTCAAAGATTATTTTATTTCGAGCTGATTCATCTAAGTTATGAAGCGTGCATTCTGCTTTTATCAAGGACTTATTTTCTGCATAAGTTGAACGGAAGAAGAATAACGTTAGGAACTGAACTATTTTTTTTTCAGAAGTCAGTTGAACATATCCGTGCAAAATGTATAATAATATGTATAATAAGTATAATTTGTATTGCTGTGTGCGTTTGAAATGCAAATATCAAATGCGGGAACACCAAATGCGGTAAGATTTTCCACAAGTAATGCGATGTCAAAGATGGATTTTCCTTGCTAGGGCGGCGGTGATTTATGTAATCGTTGCTAGGTGTCCTTTGATTGTTTTGTGTTGCCGCATTTGGAGGACGTTTAGACAAGATTTGCATCTCAAATGAAAACAGCAATATAATAATGCAAAAGAGAAGTGAAGTGGTATTAGTGGTTTTCTTGAATGTTAATCAATTTGTATAACTTATCATTTAGTTATATCAATCGTACAAAAAAAAAAAAAACGCCCGTAACATTCATCAACTCTGCAAATTTCTATATAAACAATAATAAAATTTCGCTTTGTTTGTATGTGATCATTTTATCGTTTCTTCTGTGATAATACGCACATTTCTATATTTTATCTCTCCTGCTTTCAAATGAAAATAAAATAGTTTTAATCAAGTAAGATAGAGTGAAAAATGAATGTTAGTGTGTGCAAATTTTCCTAGCCATGGGCGATTTTGAATTGATGTACCAAAAGTAGATTTTTCGTTCCAATTAATCGATCGATGTTGGCACTACATGAAATCCTAATTCAAGGGATTTGGTCTTTATTTGAGCCGTTGTTCTTGTAAATTTGCTTACGATTGGAAACATCGAATCGATTTAAAAAAAATGGATACAAAGGATTCGATTGAATAAACGAAACGATTCGACGTATCGAATTTGAATCGATTCAGTATTATTGATGTTTTGGTCAAATTTGCCCAATAGTGCACATGATTGTTTTCTTTCCTATTTGCTTCAGTACATTGTGTATCCAGTAATGTTTACAAGTTAAGTGTGAAGCATACTGAATCGGTAATTTTTTGTGAATTTTGTGTCGATAATCGGTGAGATCCAAACTATTCAAATCTGCTCATTTCTTAATTATTTCTAAATAAATGCCATGATAAAAAAAACATGTATGAATGCAAAAAAATGTCCTTAACGCGACTGGTAGTTGCAATGGAAAAAATGTCCTTAACACAACTGGTGTTGTCAATGCAAAAAAAAAAATGTCCTTAACGTGACAGGTGGTTGCAATAAAAATAAATATTCTTGCCGCGATTGGAATTTGCAATAAAAAAATGTCCCTAAAAGCGACTGGTGGTTGCAATATAAAAGTAATGTCTAACGCCACAAATGGTTGCAAAATATGTCCTTAACGCGACTGTTGGTCGCAAACTTGTTCCTATCAATCAATATTATTGATGTTGTTAACTCGACTGGTGGTCGCATACTTGTTCCATTGTGGTGTACACTTGCTACCGCGACTGGTGGTCGCGTATTTGTTCTTTATAACTGCTATTGATGTTGTTAACTTGACTGGTGGTCGTATATTTGTTCTAAGCAATGGTGCTGTACACTTGCTACCGCGACTGGTGGTCGCATAATTGTTCTTAGTAACTGCTATTAATGTTGTTAACTCGACTGGTGGTCATGTGCTTGTTCTTAGCAAGTATTATTGATGTTGTAAGCTCGACTAGTGGTCGTATATTTGCTCTAAGCAATGGTGGTGTACACTTGCTATCGCGACCTGTGGTCGCATAATTGTTCTTAGTAACTGCTATTAATGTTGTTAACTCGACTGGTGGTCGTATACTTGTTGTGAGTATTTCCGTGAAAGTACGGTGGTTTAAATGTACAACAAGATGAGAGTCAAACGCTGATGCTACTCTGTTCAACATACATATGTCAGTTTATTAATAGCAATGTTTTGTCCAAATTTAGTTCGTCTTAGAGATGTCATTGCATAGAATTAGCTTGCCGTTTCTAATGAATGGAACGACATTCAACCGATCAATAAGTTCAACACCGTATCCTTCAGCGGAAAAATGTTTCCAAGTCGCATGTACAAGTGAACAGTTGAGATATGAGACAGTATACATCGGGGAAGTTCTTAGCGATGTGAAAGATATATCCTGAATTCCTAAAAGCTTTCGTGATGACGAAAACGATGTGAAAACTCATCATTTAAAACTTTTTTTTTTCCTGAGAAGAGGGAGGATGTGTGGTACTGAATAAATATTATCATCTTGTCTTCCTACCCTGTTATGATGGCTGACAATCAAAAGCCTGTTGAAAGATATCCGAGAATGTAGCAGCGGATCGAACATCAAACGATCTAGTAGGCATGGCACAACTTTGACGCATCACTCCTATAGTAACGTCAGAATGGAATGAAAGGTTTTTCGTGGGGCTCCCGCTTGCCAACATCGATTCAGAGCTTCACACTATGGAATCTTAGGCTGGAAATTGAAAACTACTATATTTAGGGACTCGAACGCAAATAGTGCCAGTCATTACTTTAAGACGAAGAAAGTTTTTCATCTTTACTGGTCTGGTAGCTATTGAGGACCTTAAAAATAGGAAATTATAGACATTTTGTCTGAAAAAAAGAGACCTAATAAGAATCAAATAGAGGCCGGAAAAAGACCGAACAGGAATCAAGAAAACAAAACGAAACCTATTAGGAGCCAGGAGATAAGAGTTTGATTCTTCATACCATCAGAACACATATTTATCTGAGATCTAAGACTATTTTTTTAAGAATTCCTCGTTACATTACTACATGTATTACTGCTCGTGTTTTGTATGTGTTATTTTATGATCTTCTCTAAGAATTTTATCAGAAATTATTTCAAGTATGTTCAGACATTACTCCGTAATTATTTCACAAGGAATTTCTCCAAGAATTTCGTTTTGGGATACCTCAAGAATTCAACTTGGATTTTCCCAAGGAGTATCACAGAAAAAGAATTTCCCCTGAAATTAAATTCTTTAAGATTTTTTTTTTAAGATTCCTTACTCTGCAAGATTTTATCCAGTGATTTATCGTTTCCCCTGAGACATTCGAAGATTCCTGGGCAAACATCTTCTAAAATTCAATCAATATTTAACCTGGCGGAAGTTCGACTGTAACTCTTAATCGTTCTGATTTAGCGGCTACGCAGTCTTCGAGGGAGTAAAACGAGGTTTGATACTTGCCCAACGTTTCCCCCTGAAGAAGACACCAACCCGGTGTCGAAACTTTGGGCAAGTAATAAACCTCGCCTTAGTCCCTTACAGACTGCGTCAGTGTTGCATTTGCACGCGTTCAGTTTGCGTTCCAGTTCTAACTTTAGAACGAGGGATCAAGTAGGCTTGAACATTGAGCAGTTCAAAAATTTGAACCCATGCGAGCTGAAAATTGAACGCGGAATGAAAACTGTCGTCATGGCAGACACACGACTTATTTCAATGTTGCAAAGTTTTGCAAAGATGTTAGGAAACATTTAAGGTGCCATATATTTGTAACGATTGGAATTCAATATGTTATGATGTACAGTGAGGGACCGAAATCCGTACAGGCTCAAAATCCGTACACTTCATACAAATAGTAGGCGTTTTATATGGAGTGGACGGATTTAGATTCATTTCTTAGGTGTACGGATTTCGATCCCGCACGGTAGTGTTTTTCGAGTTTTCAGCTTCATTGTGCATTTTGAAGTGAGCAGGTGCAGAATCTTGCACGAGAGTTCAATGCTTACTAGGTTCTCGTGCAAAATTAGAACGCGTTCAGTTCACTTTTGGCTCGCGTTCAGTTCAAAATGCATCACTGGACTGCGTAGCCGTTAAATCAGAACGATCAATATTTAACTTCTCTGGAAACGCCTTCAGGAATTTCAAGGGAATTCCTATGATTTGAACTCAACAAGATGCCGTCTGAAATTGCTCTAGAGATTTCGTCTACAGTAAGATTTTCTAAAAGTAAGTAAGTTTTAAAAGTTTATTTCAAAGGAATTCTTCAAGGAATGTCTCCAGGGAAATGCTAAAAAAATCGTTCAGAAATATAAATCCGTAGAGAATTTCTAAAGAAAATCCTAAAGTAACCTCTGATAAAACCTGTGTATGTTTTAAAGTCATCCTTATTGAACAAGAATCTTTGAAAGAACTACTGAAGTTATAACAAAGTTTTAGTAGATTTCATAAGTAAAATCCTTAAATCTTCCATGGATAAAATCCATCAAATCTCGGGTTATTCCACAGGATTTTCAAAAGGATTTTTTCTTAAACGATTGGGCAGACGAAGTTTGGTCAGGAATGACTGGAGGGACTATTGGACAAAAAATCTGTAATATTATCTGGTGTAAAAACTTAAAAAAAACTTCTGAAGATTGCATGAGATTTTATTTAAAATGTTTAAGAAATTTTTGGAAAAGCTGCAAAAGTACTTGGATGAAATGCTGGAGAAATTCCTAGAAAAAATCGATTTGTTCGAAGAACTCCTCAAGGAGTTTTGGATTTCTAGGAGGAAATGTGGATGAATACTTGAAGGAATCCACATGAACAGGCGGAGGAATTCTTGCAAAATTTGTTGAAAAATCCCTTGAGCTATTTTTTTCTTCAAAATTTTTGAAATAAACCTCTGTGGATTTCCTCGGAGGAAATTCTGTAGAAATCTATGGAAGATCTCCTAGAGTAACAACTGTAGAATTAGGTTGAAAGAATAGTGAAAAAATATCTGGAGGAAATTCTAGGATAGTTTTGGGAAAAAAATCAAAATAATACCTGAGGAAATTACTGGAAATAGTAGTTTTGGAATTCTCATGGATTTCCTGGAACAATTTCTAGAGAAATTCTTCTAAGCATCCTTTGAAAAACCGCTGGTAGTATTTCTGGAATGATTGGTAGAGAAATCTCTAAAAGAATTTTGGAAGGGATTCCTCTAAAAGACCCTGAAAATATTTTAAATAAAATCACTATGATAATTCCTGAAGCTTTTCTTCGGGAAATCCGAGACGGAATTTTTGAAGAGATTATATCAAGAGTGATAGCCCGTTTAGAAATCGCTAACACCATCACTGCGACTGATCTTAGTTTAATTCATTACTTCTTCCAAATATTCTAGAATCTTTTGATAATTCTCTATGGATGTTCCAGAAACTTCTCAAGATTTTTTTCCAGGAATTCTGACGGCAATTTGTCCCAGAGCATATACAGGGATGGGCGTCAATTTTTTTTTTGGGAAACCATTCATTGATTGTTTCAGAAATGCCGGAGAGGATTGCTCCATCATATTTTCTAATGGTTAAAGAAATTTCTTGTAACAATTCCTACAGTTAGCTCCCAAGATTCTTACTATAGATATTCACAAACTTTCTTCACACGAGTCAGCACTTTTCGGGGATCATGCACAAGCCATGTCACGCTTCACTAAGCATGAGAAAACAATGAAAAACCATATAGTGTCTTCCAATCTCCATGAGAATAAGTACGATGTTGATATATTGAACAAAAGATAAATAGTTTAATTTACTTTTTAAACATTCTGCTGATCTTGTTTTTGTTTTTGTTGAATCGTGGGTAGGACAATCCATAGGCTGTCCTACCCAGGTATTTTTGTGCAAAGTACATGTCCTACCGACTTCCCGCGCCACTGGTCATACTATATCTATTCGGATATATAATGTTAAACTAATTCTAATAGATTTCAATTGAATTGAACTGTTTGAAGCATTTAATATGTACGAGTTGAATAGTGTTCATATTTTCCATTACAAAAATCAGTTTTGTTCTGAATAATAATGTTAACCCTACCACATTTTAGAAAATATAACATTTTTCGAAAAATATACGTGTTTTTGGGTAATTTGGTTGAATAACTAAGTCAAATCTATTTCTTAGCAACATGTTCCATTGATAATGTTTGAAAACAATCAAACCTAGCGTTTAGCATTACAACGGCATATCTGCAGTGTATGATTTCTCTTTATCGAGAAGAAAAAAAGAAATCGATCATTGCAGATATGCGGCTTTGGATCCGTTGAGTATTCAAGAAGTTATGGCCGAACAAAGTTAGTTTTTTTTTTTATCAAAATGAGGAAACATTTAGAGGAAACTACTTTGAACTTATGTAATTTGATGTTAAACGAAATAAATAAATAATTAATAGATACTTTAAACTAGTACTGGTTATACTTTTAGACAAATTTTATATTCTACAATCCTTTCATAAATTTAGTTTTGAAGATAATGGTTGTGAAAGATTAAAAATAGGTTAATAAAAGACAAAGTTATGTTATGAAGGTCTGCACTACACTAAGATCTCCCAATATGTTCTATCTCCGAAATATCTCTCCAGCAACTTTCTGCTCTACCGATATCTGACAAAGTGACGTAAGCGCCATTTCAATTTTCATCACATATCGAATTATCAAACATGAAATATTAGGCAGTCTCCGGTATGCGTTCTCCAGAATGATTAATGAACACTAGTTCCTACATCCCCATGCTACAAAATTAGACTAGAATTAGATAATCATGTCTTGGACCCCATGATAACAGATGTTCAGAGAAATCTGCTTAGTATCTGCTACAGATTTTGAAATAAATCTTCTAAAAGTGTCGAAATAACTACAGGTTGTTTATTAGAGTGGTTCAAAAAATCGTTTTTGCTTCACACCGCTCATTCGATTCTAAATCAAATTCTGAGTGTCCTCCCAAAATTTGAGCTCATTTGGATGAAAATTGAGACTGCACAAGCCCTTCAAAATTTATATGGGAATTGCTATGGGAAAAGCAAGCAATTCATTCAATCGGTCATAGTGTTTTCCCAACTTTGCCGAAGACCGTTTTTAAATCGGACTCCTCAGTAATTAGTTATTGATTTATATCCAGTCACAAATTCTTCGGCAGTGCTCATTTAACTTCTGAACAGGCAACATTGCTGCACTTGGCGCGAAAGATAGCACGCACAAATAATGGCTACTATGTTTTACTGCATACATCCAGTGATGCCTGCAGAATTGCCCAACTATTATAGCCAAAGTTTTACAACTTATACAAAAATCAATAACTAATTACCGGGGCGTCCGATTTAAAAACGGTCTTCGGCAAAGTTGTAGCTGATGAATGTATCTCACAGTATCAACGTAGCTCTAATCCCCAAGAGCACATGGGAAAACACTATGACCGATTGAATGAATTGCTTGCTCTTCCCATAGTAATTCCCATATAAACTTTAAAGGACTTGTGCAGTCTCAGTTTTCATCCAAATGAGCTCAAATTTTGGGAGGACACTCAGAATTTGATCTAGAATCGAATGAGCGGTGTGGAGCAAAAACAATTTTTTGAACCACTCTAATTGTTTATAGCATCTATCAAAACCCTTATTAGCAACAGCCAGATATTCGGTAAAGATCTTGCGAAAAAAGTTTGTCTTCAAATGTCTCACAGAGAATATATAAAAAATTGTATTATGAATCTCACTAAGCATTATTCGAAAAGCTTCTATTCAGATCTCATTGAAAATTTTTTGAGAAGTAATCTGTAATTTGATATCCCGAAAAAATGCGAAATGTGTATCCCAAAATTTCTGGCTTCACTCGTGTTGAGCAGCTGGCTCTGTATCAGTACAGACGAAATGCTAGAAAGCCAAAAGTTGCCAACATATTTACAATGTTTCTACCATCTCACTCGTATCCGTCATTTAACTTTGTAGTACATGAAACATCTTATATCCACGCAGTAATGAACCTTCTACAAATTGCACTGTATGAATGGCAGATGGAACATTGTTTGTCGTCAGGCATCAACAATTTCTAATGCTGCATTGTCTCGTCTCTGGAAGACAATCATCATCTCGCCAAAAACGGGATGCGTATACAAAGTTCATGAAAATGTAGAATGTAATCCTTCCCAGAAAAAAAAACTTCTCCATGCTTCCCAAAAGTATCCTCGCAGAGTAATTCCTTCGCAAGCTGTCATAGTGCTATCTTGCGGGAATAAAATGTGTTCCATGCGATTGCCCGGTCCACGATTAATGTCATCATTCACCTGCGTATATCATGTTTCATTATTAGTCTCAAAAAGCGATAAATACTTATTTTCTGACCTGTTCTGCTTCCATAGGTACGTCGCCATCTGTAAACCATTCCGATCGCATACCACATCGAAGCTGTCACGGGCCGTCCGGTATATATTGGCCATCTGGATGATAGCGATGTGCTTGGCAGTACCGCAGGTTAGTGCTTTGTCAGATTCATAAATTTAATGGTAAGTAAAGTAGCTATTAAGTCATGCAGTTTCAGCTACAATTATGTCAGTCGGAAGTCGGGCCAACGTGAATGATGTTTGAATATTCTCATGCTTGTGCGTTCGTAACGGAAAAATCCTTCGTTTGATTCTGACGATGGCAGTCATGAATTTCTCCATTACATTACATTTTCCATTAAACGAATCACTGCATCCATGCACAATGGAACGGACGTTTTCCGGGAGGAAGATCAAACAAGCTACCTACCTTCTTTCAAAGCGAAAATTTCGTTCGTCTTTCGCTGGCAACCAAAATCTTTGGCATATTGACGAGGGAGACGGAAAAAAGGAAAAAACGGAACAATGTACAGTTGAACTTAGGTTGTGTTTGGATAAATAAAACATTCAAAAAAGTTTCAAAGATGCCTAGTGGAGTTTTCAAGTCTAGTCGAATACTCCTGAACCTCTTTATACGTAATAGTTCGGGGGTACTTAAATAGAAGTTTACGCAACAAGTTACAGAATGAATGGTTTTTACAGAAATAGTCAACGAGGCTTGTGCTGTAAAAATCTAATTCTGTAACAAGTTACATACAACATTTTTTGCAATTTGTTGAAAACCACTATGAGAAATCACTAGGATGCATTAACCATTATATTGCAATTTCTGAAATTTGTTGTGTAATGATTCATAATGCAACTCGGAATTGCAAAATAATGGTGAATGCATCTTAATATATTCTTTGAAACATATCGTTCTGCAATGTAGATGGAATTCAAGTCTGCGAAATTCATTTAGTATGAAACTTTGGATATAAAAATCAAATAGACTACAAACAAGCCTGTGTTAAACTATGTCAGCTATATGCAAGGCATATTGGTGATCAAGGTCAGCTATGAATCCACGGGGACCAAGCTTTCGGAATTTCAAGCAAAGATAGTGATCTCTCGAAGGTTTATGCACAACATTTATTCATATATGTAGCTCCTAGGCTGCTCAATAGGGGATTTGTGGGTTGGGAAATGCTGAGCACAGGGTCGCTTATTCTTAATAGCACCGTTACGCTGACTAAACAGGTCACTCACCTTTAGCAGGAGCTGGATTCTAACCGCCAGCTGTCAGTTCCGTACGAGGGGAAGGAAACCAACTATTTTCTGGACCAAAGTCAGTAGAATTCAATAAGGATATGCGATATGAATTTTTTCCATGTCGATACGAAACGAAACGATACGCGAAATATCTTGCGCTGATAGTGACGAAACGAAACGAAATTTAAAAATGTTTCGTGTAACTCGATACGAAATCAAATATCACACGGAATTTTTCGAAACGAAACGAAATTTTTGAGTTTGTTCCGCGGAATACAAGTTTAATTTTTTTGTCTTATCAAAAGCCGGAAAGTTGACGAAAGGCATGAAAAACGTCCTCTTAAATTCACTACCATATGGCTTGTTTTATAAAATTAAACCTTAGTGTTGCTCAGTGGAATCCTTACATGTTTTGGTAAGACTCTTTTTTGTTTGTTTGAAATCTTCTTAATAACTTTATAAGATTTCATTTCAACATATTTGACATTCACACGAGGGAATGAGTGGATTAAATTAAAATGTTACAACTAAAAAGTGAATCGAAAAGCTGTCACAAACATTTAAAACAATCTCAAACATATTGAGTGGAGTCCAAAATTAATTAAATTTTTAGAAATGCCTTACATTTTTTTAAATCATGTAGTTGTGATGTTATGTCAATACCTACCATAAACATGGAATAATGATTTTCATTTTTTTTTTGCTGTACTGTATGATTGGGGACACAAGTTGATAAGAAACCATTATAACACTAAACTGAGAAGCAGACTTTGTCCCAATTGGAAAATAATGCCAGAAAGAAGAAGAAAAATAAGTAGAACGGAGGAATCATAGGAATATTTGCTTCAGTATTTGCTGGAGTATTGAATTAAATAAAATTTTAAACAATTCATAAACACATACCTAAGTAATCAATCAAGATAAATTTAAAAGAACTGCAAGAATAATAAATTCCAAGAGATATTGCGGCAGCAACTTAACCAGGATCGCCTGTTGGAGTTTATTTAGAAGTTCCTAATGGAAAAGCTTTGCATAAACTGTGAATTAATTCTTGGAGGGATCACTATGGAGAATCAAACCTCGATGAATGCAAACTTTTAGAGTAAACCTTGTAAAAAATACTGAAGGTATTTCTATTATTTTGTAGAGCAAATACTGGAGAAATGATTCTATTCCAAAATCTATGAAGGAATTTCTAAACGATTTCTGGAAGAATTGAGTTTTTGAGGATTGTTGATATTATTTCATTTTCAGATTCTTTGTTTAAAACTGACTACAAAATCACATTTTCACTAAATTTGAGCCTCGAGAATATCTCATAAAATATTTGAAAATTCCGAAAAAAAAAGTTTTCAACTTGGACAATATAGCATAGAGGAACCGCACATAAGATTGACAAGTTCACCTATATTCATTCAGACAATCCGGCTTTCAAATAGCTAAATTTAATGTTTCGCTTATTTATGGTTTATGGTTTCTCGAGATTTAGATGCGCGAAAATCTAAAAAAAATGTTGCGCTTTTCCATTGTGAAATACCCTAGGTACCCCACCAAACTTGGATCTAAATCCGGAACCTATTTCGATGGTGCATACAATGCAGGAATCAAATTTATAGCTGATTTGAGATTTTTCCTAAAAATTAATCATCAAAATCGATTGAAAGATGGCGTAACTAGAGAATTTTGAAACTTTGATGTCGCTATTGAAAAGGTTAAGACCTTTGCCTTATCAATATTAAACAATCCGAATTTTTTTTTTTTTTTCAAATTGGGGGTCGTAAGGAAATTATGTCACGTTATAAGAGGAAAGAGGAGTTGATGGTGTAGCACAGTGTGAATAAACCTAGATAACCCAGATCTAGACTAGATTCATTTTTCGAAAATAATGTACGCATCTTCCTTGTTTAAGGTGAATATAAATCGAAGGCATACCTCAGAACAGGGCTGTGCATTTTCGAAAGCATTTTGTGAAACACGAAGGTTTGGTTGCGTCGTCTCGATGGTGACGAGCAACTGCGTCGTTTCGTTCTTCTTTCACCACTCATTCGTTTCGTTACCTGATTGAAAGCAGCGAACAAAAAAGGTGAAATGAAAGAGTAAGAACTTCGTTTCATTTGATTTCATTGAAATCTGTTAAAATGTTTCAAATTGGATTTTACCTAATTTTTGCAATAGTAATGTATATAACTTGTTAGGTAATAAATTACGATAGAGAAAGTATGCGGACCACCACGTCGTTCATTTGAATCAATCTGCTCCTAAAGTTAGAGACTACCGATTGAAAGACCTGCTCGCTGCGGTGAGGCTCTAATATATGACGCGCGACGCACAGGCAGCACGAAAGAAATGAAAGACTACGCTTGCTGCGATGAAAGGAAATTTTTGTCGGATTGAAACGAAACAGTAGCGGGAGAATAGAAGAGAAAACTACTAGCAGGCATCAATTATTCGCGTCGCATGAGTAAAGGCTCCCCCAAATCAACGCGATTTATTCAGCGACGGCGACGAAAAATCGCCACCATTTCGTTGTTGTGTCGCTGCAAGCACTCTTATATGGACCCATCAAGATTGACGCGACGAAAACCGCTGCGCAATCGTGTCGCTGTGGTTTAGACACGCTCATAAAACTGTACATGCAGCAGCGAAATCACAGCGATTGTTTGCGCTGTCGCGTTGATTTGGGGAGCCTTAAATCCAGAACATTGATCAAAGGCAAATAGTGTAAGTGAAGCGCTGCGCCGGTGCGCTCGGAGATCGCGGTTAAGATTCTGGGTGATTTGTGTTATGTTTTTTAGAAATAACTGTTTTAACGAAAACCCGAAAGTGATCTAAAGCCACAACTCAAATCTTCAAGAGCACAAATCTAAATAAACGTACGTACATTCAAGCTGAAAACTCTATCGATTGGTTACTCGTTGGCCAATCGATCAAGTGTTCAGCTTGAACCGCTGTCGGGCTCGTTAGATTTGTGCTCTTGAAATTCTGAGGCAGGGCCGTCCATTTTCAATTTATTGAAAGCATTTTCAGTCCCCAACTGACTGACTCAAGCTTCCCTTTCGATTGAAAATGCAGAATTAAAAGTGACGTCAAAGCGGGAAAGTAAGAGAGAACTAATGCGCGTATCAATAATCTGCACCACCTGAACAAATCCAGAAGATCAGGGACTCCGGCTACGCGGCTTTTTTTTACATTTGTGTACAGACAATTTTGGCGATATATTAACGAATTTGCTCAAAAGAACACGCGATGTTCCCCGGAGGAAACGAACAACCGTGGTTTTGCTCTCTTTTTGCTTCATTCTTATGAAAGATAACATTGCGTTAGTTCATCAAACGCAGTTGTTCCTTTCATGGGCGTTTCTGGAAACTTTACAACAGCCATGCGGTGTTGTGCCGTTCCGCTATCATTGCGTTTGGGCCTTTATGGAAAGCACACAGATATGGATCAAAGTTGGAACGATGAATATCTCATTTAATAGAGTTGCAATAGGGCGATATTCAAAACTGAAAAGGCAATAGATGGCTTTTTTCAATGGTAGTAAAAACGAAATCCTGAAGCAAAGAAAGCACCACGAAAGCTGAACTAAACACAAAAAGTTATGTATTCACTTTACACTTGATTTCTTATCATTACTTTTTTGATCCAGGTTCCTAATTGCTAGTAATTTACGTTTTTCATTATTTTCCATACGTTTTGACAGTTCTCCGACTACCATTCTTCCAAGCGCTCGTGTTGAAAGTTTGAGCCAGGCTATCGACATGATGGAGACACCATCTTCTATGGTGACAGAGGGCTCGATTGGCTTGTCAGATAGATCGAGCCCGGGACATCCTGTCTACCGCAAATCGCTGCAGTTGATGTAGGGCATGTCCATTGCCTGGTTTGAGCGATCAAACAACAGTGTCGTCGCTCGGCGGTCAGTGAAAGAAACTGAATGTTCGAAAGGTTGTTGCCTGTACTATTTGCCGCTGGCGCCAACTGTTAGCGTTTAAGAACGAAATAAACAGTCGTTACCCTATTACGCAACCCATTTTACCTACGTGAACCATAAATATACACAGCATCGCAATCAACAATAACATGCTTAAACACATTTGTTCCGATCGTAGGAAATAAAATGTCATACATATGCCTAAAAGCGTTGATTCATATCTATGGGGCATTGAAACCCATACCACAGTTATGAATCAAAGATAAGACGATTCCTAAAGAAACGTCAATACTTATGCTTTCATTACCACATCATTCGTTTGTTTCGCAGATAATTTGCTGTTATAGTGTTCTGTTCCATGATATGAGTGGATTTGATCCATAATACAGACCCTCCTCTCTCAATGATCCACATCTGCGTGATGGACAACGTTTGAAATTTCTATAAAAGTCGACACTTCTTGGTAAATAATAGCAAATTTCAAGGTGTATTCCCAAAAACAACTATAGTGTACAGTGCCCGAGAGAGAATTTTATTTTTTTCAGCGTCACCATGATTTTTTATTATTTTTTGTTCTAAGAAATGAACCTTAGAGCATCTTTAACGGGGGCGACTATTCCGGTGAGTAAAATGATCACCCACAGAGCTGTCATTTTAGTTTAGTCACTCATTCTCACACCGGTTGCTACTATATTTAGTAACTCATTTCTGTACCGGTCGTTGCCTTTTGGGTCAACATATTGGGTTGTGAAAATAATGGTGATCATTACAGGTTGGGAATTTTTGGAACTCTACTGGAATATCTATTATATTGTGGTGCGGAATCATAATAATTCAATCGGAAATACTTGTGAATCTGACTACAATCCTTGGGATTCCGACTGGAATCCTTGGGATTCCGACTGGAATCCTTGGGATTCCGACTGGAATCCTTGGGATTCCGACTGGAATCCTTGGGATTCCGACTGGAATCCTTGGGATTCCGACTGGAATCCTTGGGATTCCGACTGGAATCCTTGGGATTCCGACTGGAATCCTTGGGATTCCGACTGGAATCCTTGGGATTCCGACTGGAATCCATGGGATTCCGACTGGAAACCATCCCGAGGATTCCAGTCGGAATCCCGAGGATTCCACCACCCGCAGCGCTCGCATCGTTTTTGTTCGCGTTTGACGTTTACACACTACCGCCATCTGTTGGTCCATCGGCCAAACACACAGATTTTAGCATTGGGCGTACATGTCCTCGTGACTATGATTTTTATAGCGATTTGTTCTAAGTGTTACGTCTGTTTGTCTGTGCTCAAGGATTCCGGTTGAAATCCCAAAGATTCGAGGTGAAATTCAAATGAAAGACAAATTCTTTCGAGAAATCAAATATTTCAAAAATTTCTCCCGGATTTCCAATAATTAAATCAGATTCCTAGTATTCTTATCAAATTCTTGAAATTTTACTAGAATTCCCAAAATTTCATAATTTCCACTTTATGCGCATCATATTTTCAAACTTCCCACCAGAATCTCAGAACTCCCACTGTATGCTTAAATTTAAATCGAATAGCAGCGCTACTATCGCGCAACTAAATTTGCTCACCCGATGCTTCCCGAAAGCAGCGCTGTCTTTTTGCTACCCCGGTTAGCAGCGCCCGGTACGGATCAGCGTAATGATGCTGCGCAATGTAATTTAGTTTAGTCGCGCACCGTTAAAGTTGCTCTTAGTTGATCTATAACTGAACTGTGGGGTGACTGTACATAAGAGTAGAAGCGTGCGCTTTGGCGGTTTTGTTCGAAATTGAACTCGAAATTTCGCGAAATTCCGTTTTATTCCGTTTGTTTTCAAATTTCCGTGGAAATTTTTTTAACAATTTGGCGAAACGAAACGAAATAGCAAAATACAAATTTCGCCTGTATAAATTCCGTGGAATTCCGCGGAATTTAGTTTCGAAGCGTATTTGACGGAATCATTCGGTATTTCGCATACCCTTAGAATTCAAGGTGAAAATCGTATTTCTCCAGCGGACTACCCAGATCGAGGCGCACGGGAAAGAGAGCAAAATATCAAAAGGGTGTATATAAACCAATTGTGGGGTTTTCAAATAGAAAAATAACCACCAAAGTTTCTAACTTACATGCCTACATTTGTTTTGCCTCTTTGGGCCCTAAAGAGAGAGACATCATTGATAAGGTGTACTTGCGCTTTTGGATGATGGTGGTTGGTGCTGTGGGCGGTGGCATGCATGCATCGGAGGGGTAGCTTTCACGGCGGTAACTGGTGGCTTGACTGAATTGGGTTTTTGGCGAAGGCTGAACGCTGCCGCAGAGAATGCGTTGGGAACCTCTGCGAAGAATGGTGGGGTTGGTGGCATACACGGATGCAGCAATAAAATCTTCGGCGAAACTGGTTGATAGAGAACACGGACGCAGACAAAGCGTTGGAAACCTCTGCGATGACCGACTCTATCCACAATCCGGCTTACAGGACTGCCGATTCCCAAAATGGAGATGGTGGGGAATGGTCTTCCAAGAAGATCTTCCGTCCGCAATTCCGTAATCCTTCAGATGACGGTGGCTTGGGTCCGGGTATTGTAGTAATGGCTGGTTTAGACCGGTCAAAAGGCCTTGGGAATTTCTGTGGATGCACAAAAAGAAGTCCTCCGGTTTGGGAACCCGAAGGTCAAAAAGAAAAGGCCCAGAAGTGGACCTATTCCGGGAAATTAGCACACCTTAAAATGTCTCTCTCTTCCTTCACCAAACTATTTGATTACAATAGTAACAAAAGAATTACCTTTTCTTTTGAAGTCCTATTCAACTATAGGAATTAATTTAACCTTTTGTTTGATGGTTCTATTGTTTTAGCTATAACAACGACACATTTGTAATTACAATCACATAATACATTTTTGTAACTAACCGTACTTTTAACTATTTATCGTACTTCTTAACACTTGCCGTACTATTAGCTTTAAGTTTTACCTAGCTTTTAAGATCTAAAAGAAAAACCACAAATTAATTTTATACACCACAATTTTACACATTACATTTTTTTACGTTTTTAAGAATACACGGCGCGCACTACTATTATCTGTGATAGTCACGAACAGAATGAAATACATTTCCCCGGGAATTCTTTGCTTGGACATTAATCAGCAGAAAACATCCGAAGTTTGGCAACTCACCCGAAGTGAGGCCACTCAGATTTAGGTTGGCAACATTTCCGCGCAGGGATCATGTTAGGCCGACTATATTTAGGTAACTCAAACCGCTGCCAATAAATGACGCAAGTTTCGAGACAACGTAACGTGTGTTACTATAATAACGCCTTTAGCTCTGCAATGACAGCAAAAGGTCCCGCCAGTGAGGCTGTCATTTCAATATTTGAAACTATGATTTGGAATGGGAATTGGGAACCCACTGGCAGGCGGGTTTAATGTAGTGGGATGTTTGAGGAGGAGCCTACAAACTAAAAAATTTGGAACCGACGGTTACATATAGTCTCATGAAAGTTTTAAGTTCAACAACCGTTCAAGGTTATACAAGAGCTTCTTCAAATCTACGCAATAGCGTCACCAGTGACCTTTCGGAGAATGAGAACAAGATTGATACATCTACGAGCTTATATGTTTTTTTATGAAGTTTAGAGTTCAACGACTGTTTAAAGTTATCCAAGAACTACTTGTGTACAGGTCATCGGATCTATAAGTTCAACAAATGACCATTCAGAACCTTGCAATTTGGCATAATATCCACACAGGTTCATAAAGTTAGGCTTATCAAGTTCTGAGTTCAGCGACTATTGAAGGATATTGAATGATTTGGTATCACTCTTCACGCAACTTTTCATTTATAGACTTTGAACCATGCTAGAGGTGGTTCAGTTCAAACACAAGTCCGGTTCAAAATTTATTTTTTTTTTTTTTTTATATCTTTATTTGAGTGTATTTTAACGCACGAGGTTCAAAATTTATTCTAGTAATCCAATTTGTTGTTATCTAGTTTTTCAACTTATCATGTATTATCATATTGCAAAAGCATTAATTCCATATAATACCACAAACCTGGTTTATTTGTCGTCTATCCTTAAAAAAAAAATACGAAAGCCACTGACGATCGGCATTCAAATTGATTGTAAATTCAAATTTAATTTCAGGCTTTGGCACTCGAAATTGACGAACAATACAGTATGTGCACTATCCGGCGGGACCAACAGCGGCACGTGTTTACCATTTCGACGGTGATTGTTTTCGTGTTCCCGATGTGTGTTCTGACCATACTGTACATCCTAATAGGACTGCAACTCCGCCGGTCGAAGGTAATGAAAAGAGGAATCCAACTGGGCAGCAGCATACGGCTGAAGGTGGGTAATATATGTGTTTGTCGAAATATTAAGTTAGCAAACGGTGCCCAATATCGTACTTTGTAGTTGATCGGTCGATATTAGCAACATATATTCCGAAGGGGTAGCAGTTTTCAAACAAGGAACCCTTTTGGAATAACTGTGGCTTTATTGAACCCACAGAATTAGGTGCTGTGCTTTTGATCAAAATTCAATTCAATTTTATATCACGTATATCACATCACAAACGCATTTACTGTAGGATCCAGACAATTACCGTAATTTCAGGTGCATTTGAACAATTTCCACGGTTTGTCAGGTCAATCTTATATAATGCTGTCCGTGTCAAACAACTGTATGCAAGAGAACAAGTTTGACGAAAAATTGGCTCATGCAATGAGCAGTTTGATACGAATTTTGGTGACAAAATCTGTTTTGGATATACACTTTAAGCATACTGACAAACTTTCAGACTGACACCAAACTAGGAACAAACTGACAAACTAGAAGTTTATATAATAAATCTTCGACGTTTATGAAGGTATATCATTACCAAATCGAACATTATGAAATTTAACCTAATATTCAACGTAATTTTCAAAGAAATAAATTCTTCAAAACACGCAATTCAACAAACATCAAGGCAAACAATGTTCATTTATGACAGGTTATATCGATATTGGTGCTCTATTAGGCTGATACAAATATCAATTTTGTTTTATGTCACCCTTCCTCCTTTCGAAAAGTTGAAAATTTTGAATTTGAAAAATAGATCCAAAAGATGACCTCTGATAGGTATTTTAAGTTTTTGAAGTAAAATACAGGTAAAAGGGCTGGTCAGAAGACGATTGAAAATAGTGCTAACATGAACGTTAAATATAAAAACTCCACAAATTAACTCTTTTCTTTCCATTTCATTTGTTCCTTACTTATTTTCAATAGCCCCTCCCCCTCGTACCTTCCAAGTAGTCTCGGACATTAAAGAGAATTAATATTTGTATCAGCCTTAGTAAGAAATAAATTCTCGTGACTCAGCGATCAATTTCACCCAAATTTACGGTACTTTTTAATTGAACGTCCGTTTATTGCAAATAAATAAAAAACGAACGTTCTAATCTAATCTAATCTTAGATTAGATTAGATTAGATTAGAACGTCCGTTTATTGCAAATTATGCAATTAAATCGAAATAACTGTCAATTTCCACCGTCAAATGCACTTGAATGCACTTGGATGTCTTTTTAGCGTTGCATGTGCATTGCACTTAACGAATGACATTCGCTTATTGAAATATGAACATGTTGCAATAAACGAATGGTTACTGTACTCTGATTGAATATACTACAGATCAAATTGAAAATCCGACGAAACTAGAACTCGAACATTAACATACAATTCTAAACACGAACAATTTTGGAAAAGAGTACTGCTCAATTTGACATATGACACGGCATCATCAGCCGTTTTCAATAAAAAAAACTCGAGATGTGTGAGAGAATTCAAGAAAGAACAGAGCTTGGAAAGAAATGTCTATTCAAATGGGAGCTGCTGAAAAAAGAAATCTGCATGCAATTGACAAATTTCGAATCAGCTAATTTGTTTTCAACATGCAATCAACTTTTAAGGTAAAACAGCTTAGAATCCATTTTTTTATTTAACCAAAAATTAAAAAAAACGTTATGTATATTTTAATTGAATGCAGGTCTTTAATATGGCAATCATGTTTGTTTTCTTACAATTTATTGAAATAAGCGACTTGAAATCGTGAGTAACTGTTGAAATCAGCCGTTGCGAATATCGGGTCATCTTTGATTTCAAAGGTTTTTTTGAGCCGTTTGGAACATGGTGTTGAAAGTACCTGAAAACGAAAACAGATATGGCGATTTAATGAATGTATTAGGCTTCGACATTATGTTGACTTCTGAGCGTGAAAAGTTACAATAGGAAAATACAGCACAGACGATTGTACAAATTAACATTTGTACTTCCAAATAATATGCAGAGCAATGGATTCGACTCTAAATGTATAGCTCAATGGTTCCCAATCTTTTCGGAGTCACGAATCCTTTTGAGTTTCAGCAAATGTCCCGCGGCTCCTAGAAAGATGTGACAAATAATATTTGAAAGCTTTATAGAAAATTCAAGAAAATGTTGGACACGCGCAAAATAATATCATTAAATCGAGTAAACTCAATGTCAGAATTAAATTGATTGGACATAACCAAAATTTCCCAACATTTATTGACAAAATATTGAAATGATTTTTTTTTCGTAGAGAACTAGAGAAGTTTTGATTACTTTTTGATATAACTACAGGTATGTTCCGTTTTTGTCACGTTCCGATTTCTTCAACAAATTATTCCGTTATTATAAACACAAAAAAAAGTTTAAGTTTTTGAATGCTTAGAATATACAAAGTGGGTTGCCTCCTTCTTGTTCGCTATCCAGAGTTTTCAAACTTAACTTGGGTTGTTAAACCGTTGCACTGGCCACGTCCTAGCAACATCTGGTGATTGTGATTAGTTGAATACGTGCCTAAAAGTGTTATAGAGACTCCTGTTTTTTTCTGTCTTCTTCAGTACTGGACAAAATGAATACGCATTGGGCTTTTTTTATTTTATTGATGTTCATGGGGGTGACGGGCTATGTTTTCAGCATAAGCTTGAAAACTCGCTCCTACCATAAAACGACGGGGTATAGGAGTTTGGAAAGTAGGTAGGGGAAATCAGGGTAAAACCGACACTGTGGGTAAGATCGACACCCTTCGATTTTTCATGTTTTGAGCAGATTTTTATGCAGTTTCCACCACTTTACTTGTGAAATGTTGTGTTTCGGATGACATTACAACTGACTCTACCAATAAACTGCCAAAATAATCAACAAAATCATATTGGATAACATAGAAGCAACAGCAGTTGCAATATTTCGCTGTTATTCTTTAACTATTTCGCATGTTAAATTTTTAAAATATCATTATTTGTTCTGCGTCTACATCATCATTTACAATTATTACGCTCATCCAACATGAAGGAGAATTTATTTTTTGGTTTTTCGACAGCTGAAAATGCTATTAAAAAATAAATGTCCACTCGGGGTAAGATCGACACTTTCATTTGGGGTAAAATCGACACCTCTCTTTGCTTCATAATCCAGCTTCTGGAAATCTTTCTCGTCGGAAGACTTCCTCTGTAGTTTATGTGAGTCTTTATTTCCGATTTCCAGTGAAGTTCATGGATGGTGAACTTGTTGACATGTAAAATATGACACAATATGACTTGTCACAAGCTATCATTAAGTGTTAAAAAATATATTTCCATATTTCACGTTTGAACTTATTTAATAAAGCTTGAAGAAAATTTTTATCATTTGAAATTGAAGAATAAATAGAATTTGAAATGTTTTCACATAAATTAATCTTATTGTTTATTTACAAACCATGAGGTTCGACAGTTTTCAATAACAGAAAATAATTACACTTTTCTGTCTTGTTAAAATAAACAGCATTTATTTTTAAAACTAATCATTCGCCACAACTTCATCTTCGTAAACATTCCATGAACACAAATTAATCATATCCATGTGTATTCACCCCAACTTTATAATCTGAGCACGTAACATTTCTCGATTACTTTTTCAAATCGACGTAAGTAACTTTTAGACTGTTTTGAGAAAGTTAATTGAGAAGAATCACAACCTTGCTTCTAAAATTGTTTTAAAATGAATCCCCTTTTTAACATTTTTTTTACCGTGTACATCGCTTAAATTATGCATGCATTCAGCTCACGTTCAAACACTAGGTAGTTCCTATCATTTCTCACAAAAATTGGATGACAAATTGATAAGCCGTTTCAGTGTAAAATCGACTCAAGTAGTGTTTTGTTTTGGTTCGTTTTGGTTAAGTCACTTTTCTCCCATACAACGGAGCGGCGAAAGTAGCGGTTTGTTTGCGAAAGTGCAGAATCTTACTTTCGTCGTTTTGTAAATCCGGAAATTAAACGTTCTAAAAGTAAAAAAAAAGTCGAGTTGGTTTAGTGCGGAACGTGTAGAATTTCGTCTGCGAAATATGTAGGATTGATAAAGTAAGTTTGTTAACTTTTCTGACTTGAGTCTGTTTGAATAAGTCTTAGAGATTTGATATTTTCACATATATTTAGTGAATCTTCGGCCTCTCCTCAATAATTTACGTAATATGTGTATAATCCTTTAGAGGAAGGGGTCATTGAAGTCTAAAGTTATTTTTAAAGCATTTGTTTTAATATGCCATGATGTTCACAACGTATAAATTGTACTCAAAGTGCATGTATCGGTTTTACCCCAACAGGGTGTCGATCTTACCCGCACTCTCAATTGTCTCACCTAAAAATGATGAAATATCAATTTGATTTAAATCACTATATAACTTTACGGCGATCGCAAGGATTGATAGAATTATAACCAATATGTGATTCTACAACAATTTTAGGTTCGTTTAACAAGCGAAAGTGCACAAATTTTATCAAGAAGCTTAGGGTGTCGGTTTTACCCCGAATTCCCCTACCTCAACATCTTTGACCAAAATGTTCTTCCAGTTATGTTTCTACTCTTGAATTTCACTGCACGTCTGAATGATGCAAGGTCAATAGAAATGAATCAGTCATACTTCTAGCGGTAGTGATGTGTTTTGCCTAAAGCAGTGCTTCAAACATTCGACACTTTACGCGTTTCGTTGCCATGGTCAGCAGTTATTTTATTTTGCTGCATTCATCCGCTACCATCATCTCTCGCGCACAGTACGAGCGGTACAATGAACGTCGAGAAACACGAAAAACTGACAATTGAATGTCATCTGACACGATGACATTTGCATAAATCATAAGTTTTGAATAGAATTCAGACGTATCGGATCCAAACAACATGACTAGTTTAATCTTCCTTTTTTATGTCGAATGTGACACACATACAGTGAAAGCAGCGCCTATTACAAAGAATGATAGAAACAAACAAACATGTAACGTGTTTTTGGCGAAACTATCGTGGTCAGAAGCATTCATTTGACATTTTTATTTTCGTCGACCGACATTCGTTTGAACGTTTAAGGGAAGCGTCATCGAATATTAGCGAAAACGTGTAGATTACCGTGATTGCTAACAACACTGGCCTAAAGATGTTGGAAAGGGGGCTTTTGTGTGTGCTGCTAATTGCGCGTCTGTGGAACATTGTAGATTGGGCAAATCTGGGCCCGGTGACTCATAGGGTAACCAATATATTTTGGACCCCTTTATATTTTGGACCCCCTGGGCCATTTCCCTACAAATTTCCTGGTTTAAATCGAAAGACTAACTCAATTCGCATGCCATTTGGAAAGATACGATTATTTCGCTCTTGCATCAATCGCTTGTACAAAGAAAATGTGTTTATTTTGTCTGAAATTAATTTAATTTAATCGTTTCATCCATGCAACCGTTACAGCACGTTACACACAGAAATTGAAGCCGTCAGAAATTTTTCAAATGTAAACAAAAACTTTTTTCAAATTTCTGGACTAAGCGCGTACAATTTCATCGGTTTTCCATTGTCAATCGATTGATTAGACTATGGGCAAGCATATTATACAACCAGTGCACATTGGGGATATCCGAACCCAAAGGTGGAAAAAATTGATAACTTTCACAATAGAAAGGCTAAAAATAAGTTTTATAGCTTGTTCGAAAGGAAATTTTCTCAGGAATCAATTGGTGATGGTTTCATAAACGTGTGATCGCTCTGGGATAAGCAATGGTGCCCGTTTTGCCCTGATTCCTTGAAAATTTTTGATTTTCATGTTGTTTTGTGTAAAATTGTTTTATTATGGAGATTATTTCCGATGAACTCCGTCATTTCTAGTCCATTCAACAATGTTCAACAGAGAACGTTATAAAAATATGGAAATTTAGGAAATTATGGGGCCAAATGTACAGTAACATATTTTTGAAGAGGATTTTTTGTTTTTAATTTTTCCAACGTGTTTTTTAATTGAAATAAATACAAAAATAGTAAAATAATCATAAATATAGCTTGCTGAAAAAAGTTGTAGTGAAATTTATAGAAAATATATGATAATTAATTATGCTCTTTGCACAGTATTGTGAATAATTTTCCTTCTTATATCACAAATTGCAAACATTTCCAAACGATATGCGATAGTTTGGGTACACGATATTGATCTAAATGATCGATTGCCATTAGCCTCATTGCACAGTGGTCCAGGAATCAGTTTTACGCGGAAAGATGCATTTTGAGCTTTAGAATGAAACATTAGACAAAAATGGTCTTCTACAAAGTTGTTTGTTTTAGCTACGCCCTTTGTTTGGTGTTATTGAAAATTAGGGTGGACCACATTTTCATAGAAATTGTGTAACTAACTTTCTTATTTGTAGAAATTATATTATACATGCTTCAGCAAAGTTATAGACCATTCAATTTCAAGCAACTTTGCCAAAAAAGTTTTTTTGTATCTCTTAAATTGACCGATTTAGAGCTTTTTTCCTGCAGTGACATAGGGTGGTCCTAACAAAACTGGTTTTCTGGCTCTAGAGTTTTCAATTCAAATTTCTCATCAAAGTAGTCTATGAAACACTTTTAGAGCTTTAAAAAATGCGTAATTTGGTGAGTGAAGAAACTCGCTATCTCCTTTCGTTTACGAGTAATTGTTGTTTTTCTCTCAAAAACATGCCTACTTTGACTGTGAATATCTCTGATTGGGGCAAACATAAAAAATATCTTTTGACGGCATTCAAAAGACAAAATAAAATTGTATATTATATCAAAAAAATAAAAATGTGTTATTTTTGTAACTCTAAGAAAATGCCTTTAAAAACATAGGTTTTTAAGCAGAAAAACTTTAATAACTTTTGAATTAAAATAGATATCATGAATATTTTTGCATGAAAATTTGCGTTTTGTTAAGTTCTTAAAGTCATTCATAGACCGCTTTGACGAGAAATCTGAAATAAGAAAGATAGGGCTTTAAAACTATTTTGAAGATTTTCATGGTATGTATTTCTTTATTATTTTACATTTTGAGCATGAAAATGAAATTTTAGACAAAAATGATCTTCTACAAAATTGTTTCTAAAAATGTAAGCTTTCATACTGTGTCCTTTGAAACTAGGGTGGTCCACAATATCACACATATCATATAATCAACTTTTCTATTTGCAAAAATACTGGTATATGCTCTTAGGCAAAGCGGTAGAACTTGAAATTTTGATCAACTTTGCCAAAAAAAGTTTTTCTGTAGCTCAAAATTTGACCAATCTAGAGCATTTTTTCCTAATCATCGCAGGGTGGTCCAACAAAAATAAGTTTTTTAACTCTAGTTTTTTTAATATTATTTTCTCGTCAAAGTCGTCTATGAACGACTTTTAGAACTTAACAAAACGCAAATTTTCATGCAAAAAGATTGTTAATATCTATTTTAGTTCAAAAGTTATTAAAGTTTTTGTGATAAAAAATGTTTGACTTTCAAGACGTTTTATTAGAGTTACAAAAATAACACATCTGTAATTTTTTGATATAATATACAATTTTATTTTGTCTTTTGAACGCCGTCAAAAGATAATTTTTATGTTTGCCCCAATCAGAGATATTCACAATCAAAGTAGGCATGTTTTTGGAAGAAAAACAATAATAACTTCTAAACGGAAGGATATAGCGAGTTTCTTCACTCACCAAATTACGCATTTTTCAAAGCTCTAAAAGTGTTTCATAGACTACTTTGATGAGAAACTTGAATTGAAAACTCTAGAGCCAGAAAACCAGATTTGTTTGGACCACCCTATGTCACTGCAGGAAAAAAGCTCTAAATCGGTCAATTTAAGAGATACAAAAAAACTTTTTTGGCAAAGTTGCTTGAAATTGAATGGTCTACAACTTTGCTGAAGCATGTATAATATAATTTCTACAAATAAGAAAGTTAGTTTAATCATTTCTATGAAAATGTGGTCCACCCTAATTTTCAATAAAACCAAACAAAGGGCTCAACTAATACAAACAACTTCGTAGAAGACCGTTTTTGTCTAATGTTTCATTCTGAAGCTCAGAATGCATCTTTCCGCGTAAAACTGATTCCTGGACCATAGTGCATTGATAGCAGATAGTGGGAGCATATACTTTTTTGGCTATTTTTGCCCCGATTCCCCTAAAAACGATTTGTTTCATAATTAATTGAACAGATATCTCAGAATTAAATTTATTATTTACTAAATTGTTTATTCAGTGGATGATACAGTATTTCAATAATAAAACATAGGAGATTAATAATAATATTCGGCAGTGGGGTTTTTAAGAACTACAAAGCTCATATTTGGTCAGAGTATGCATCGTATTAAAGTGTTTCTTATAGCAAAGTTTCAGACAATTTAACTGAAAAAATCCTCCTTGCCAAAGTGAATCATGGAAGTGCCTATGTACCTCCACACCCTACTACAGAAATAGTGGTCATAAAAGTTAACAAACAAAGTCTTCCATATATTTAAATATGGCACATTTGTATTGTATAAGATGTAGTAGTTGCAATGCTCAATTCTTAATATTTTTCAAACTCATTTATCCATTTCATTAGTATAATTTATGTTTTGTTTGTTATGTGACCTGCTTATTCAACGAAATAAAAACAAACTAAGATACATAAATGCATGCTATCTGGTGACTGTAACCATAATGACTGTTTACAATATTAACACAGTATGATTCACCAAGAGGGACATAAATGTCAACTAACAAGCAATCTGTTTGTAGAAGGCGGAAACATAACAAACATAGTAGTATATATTATACTAATTGAATGAATGATCGATTTTGGAAAAAAATCTAGAATGGAGCATGGTTAGCAACTGCATTTTCACTTTTATTGTCACTTTTTCTCTAGTGTATGATGGCAATTTTAATATTGTAATACCAAATATCCGTAAAAAGACAAAATTATTCCCGAATAATTTCTTGTAAAATGCAATTTAACTTTCATGAAATTACTACAGTAGTGATTGTGTAACTAACCTGATATGTAATTTGTTTCAATCAGAAGAAAACGACAGATGGTTTCTTGGTGGATTCATTTTTGTATTTTTATTTGGTTATTTTTTTATTTGTTTGTAAAAGATCCCCATAATCTCCTACGTTTTATGCTTTAAATATTGTATTAGATACAGAATAAACAAATCAGTACATAATAAATTTAATTTTGAGATATCTGTTCAATTAATTCTGAACTAAATCGTTTTTTGGGGAATTGGGGCAAAAATAGCCAAAAAGCTATATGCTCCCACTACCTGCTATCAATGAGGCTAACGGCAATCGATCATTTAGATCAATATCGTGTACACAAACTATTGCATATCGTTTGGAAATGTTTTGAATTTGTGATATAAGAAGGTTAATTATTCACAATATTGTGCATAGAGCATAATTAATTATCATACTTTTCTTATAAATTTCACTACAACTTATTTCTGCAGGCTACATTTATGGTTATTTTACTATTTTTGTATTTATTTCAATAAAAAAACACGTTGAAAAAATGAAAAACAATAAATCCTCTTAAAAAATATTTCATTGTTCATGTGGCCCCATAATCCCCTAAATTTTTATTTTTTATAAGGTTATCTATAAAAAAATGTTGAATGAATAAGGGATGATGGAATTCAACGGAAATATTCACCATAATAAAACAATTTTACACAAAACAACATGAAAATCAAAAATTTTCAAGGAATCGGGGTAAAACGGGCACCATAGCTTATCCCAGAGCGGTCCCACATTCATCACCAATCGATTCCTGAGAAAATTTCCTTTCGAACAAGCTATAAAACTTATATTTTATCTCTCTATTGTGAAAGTTATCAATTTTTTTCACCTTTTGGGTTCGGATTTCCCCAATGTGCAGTGTCATGGACATTGTCGCCAAACGATAAATAATGCCGGGGGTCCAAAATATATACCTTGAGGGTCCAAAATGTATTGGTGTGTCCAAAATAGTGAAAAACTGTGCTTCACAATTCAATTATTTTCGACGGTTCTTGGATCCTACATGACCGTTTGGGCATTTTTATCTCGTAGAGGAAGGGCCCAGATAGCCGTAGCGGTAAACGCGCAGCTATTCAGCATGACCATGCTGAGGGTCGTGGGTTCGAATCCCACTGGTCGAGGATGTTTTCGTAAAGGAAATTTTCTCGATTCCCAGGGCATAGAAGTATCTTCGTACCTGCCACACGATATACATATGCAAAAATGGTCCATCGGCAAAGAAAGCTCTCAGTTAATAACTGTGGAAGTGCTCATAAGAACACTAATCTGAGAAGCAGGCTTTGTCCCAATTGGGACGTAACGCCAGAAAGAAGAAGAAGAAGAGAAAGTTTTTCTCTGCATTCTGGCATGCTCTTTGACTTGGTTAGGGGCGGTCCATTAATTACGTAAGACAATTTTGGCGGTTTTTAGACCCCCCCCCCCCCCATGGTAAGCTTTTTTGTATGAAAATTACAAATAATTTGTATGGCGCGTAAGAAATCTCAAACCCACCCTCCCCCCATAACCCCTTACGTAATTAATGGACCGCCCCTTATGGTGTGCAATTAATTAATTGGGACAAAAAACTGAAATCACTTCCTTAGGGGGTCCAAAATACGACCGTTACCCTATGTCATTTGAAATATCTAAGTGAGATAAGAAAAATTTGGCATGGAGTCGTGGAAGAAAAAATTTATTCCGCATAGTTTAAGATAGATTTTCTATGTATGTTATTGTATTTTTTGCTTTATTTTTTATCGATTAAAAATGAAAACATATATTTTTTTTGCACCTATAGGATGATTAAAAGCTCTATGTTTTAAAGAAGTGAATTAGGACTTTGATTCAGAGATGAAAACATTACATAGTGATGTTAGACCGTAATAACATGAATAATCGTTATAAAATACATATGCATATTCAGTACAGTATTCTACCAGACCCTGCTACCCACATTATACCAATCAGAATTCCTAACCGCCAAACACTTAAGTTTAGGCCAAAAACACATGTTTACTCAATTTTCTAATGTTTTCCGTTGGTTTAAGCCCAAAAAACATTTTTTTAGATTTTGTCACATCCTTTGGCTTAAACTCAAATTTTGGGTGTATTTTGTTTTCCGTGTCCCTTATGAAATGTCAGATAGGAACAACCCCAGTGGTCGATCTAAAACCCCTGTGGTGTTTTTGTCGACTAAGCGAACGTCAAACATGATCAAAAGTGTCAAGGTACATTTGTGGACCAAATTTTTAAATTAAAGTTTAAACATGATATAGCCATTATTTGAGCGGGAAAAATTGCTAAAGTAGTTACAGTAACATGCTTTTTCGTGTTATTAAATAAAAACAAGATTTCAAAAAATTTAGGACCCAATTGTGTTTTTAGTGTTTAGTTTCGTTCTATAATCACCTTAAGAGTAGCCAGCGCATACCGAACGATATTTTAAGAGGCTGTGTGCATCATAGCCTGGATGAAGCCCATCGGGCTCATCATTGATGAAGATGTACAATGCATCAGCCAAAGAGGTACCAGAGAAGTTCGCAACGCGTGTAAAGAGGCAACGCCCAGAGGTTAGTAGCAGGAATGGGATAACTCCACTAAAGGTAGATGGACCTATCGGCTGATACCAAATGTTTCAGATTGCTATAAAAGAAACCATGCGGAAGTGAACGTCCACCTGATGTAGTTTCTGTCAGGACATGTTTGCTATAGGCAGTACCTGCATAGGTTCGGGCACTTGGAATCTCCTGCGTGTCCCAATTGTTCTGGTGTGGAGGAAACAGCGGAGCATGTCGTGTTCGATTGCCCCCGTTTCATTGTTATGAATGGTCGCATGCGGAGGGGACACGTCCCCCAGAATGCAGTAACAACCCAGTAAGCACGATAATGCGGCACGGTAACAGCATTATATGCGCATATAGGGTAATCATTTGATGCATGTCAGTTTTATATACGCATATAATGCTGTTATAATGGCAGAACAGGCGAAGTAGCGTGCCAATATAATGCAAAGATCTAACCGTGCTACTCTGCACCACTTATGCTAATATAAGACCACGTGAGAAACGTCAGTTGTTTTTGCCAGGTTTTTAGGGCGGATATCTTGTGCTTTCGCGTACGCAGCCAGAGAGCTTTCGCGTATGCGGCCAAGCAGCTGGTACACGAGGTAAATAAATGAATGCATGAAAATGGATACCTCGAATAGTACGCAAAAATATAATAAAATGATACAGATAGTACTTCTCTGTATCCGAATTATTCATTTTTGTGGTTTTTATGCTTTTGAGGGTTTGTCATTGCCACATTTTGATCTTTGTTTTATGATGATGAAAATTCCTCATTTTGCGTCTCGAACCTGCGTCACCCGTATTGTTGAGTTGTTGAAGCCCTCCTCCTTTGCTCCTTCGGCCACATAAGATGAATATTATTGGGAAGAAAAGTGACCAATTTAAACCATCACTTCACCTCGTCATAAAACCTGCGATAGTAGTAGTGAGAAGATTCATTTTTGACTCCCTCTTACCACTATGTGCAAACACAAAACACGTGATATATCTGTCAAAACACTGGAGGACATTTAAACATGCCCTATATGCGAATATTTGCCGTGTAGTTTGGGAAGGGTGGGCCCGAAAAGGCTGGCCCCTCACGGAGTGATGGGAACATGGGGTTGCGACCTTTGAGAGATCCTCAATTACCACAGGTTAGGGCGGATCAGGGGGGGGGGGACGCCCCCTGGACAACCGCAGTGAGAAAAAAGAAGAAAAAGAAGCAGGAAGTGCAGGAGCGCAGGGACACCAGGCCTAAGAAAGGTAGGAGGGTAGGTGCCAAGCGCGAAAAGGGTGATGCGATCATCATCAAGACAGAAGAGTTCATGTACTCGGAAGTCCTGAAGGCGATGCGCAGTGACGCGAAGCTCGCAGATCTAGGAGCCGACGTACGCAGTGTCAGACGCACTCGTACAGGTGAAATGATCCTAGAGCTTAAGCTAGGCGGCGATATGGACGACGGGTGAATACCCCGTCCAGGAGTTGGTGTCTACTACCTACGAGGGCTTCATGATCGCCAAGGTAAACGGGGTCCTCTTCTGTAGCTGCTATGCGCCTCCGAGTTGGTCGACCGAGCGGTTCACGCAGATGATGGACTGTATGACGACCGTGCTGACAGGGCGAAGGCCTGTAGTAATAGCGGGTGACTTCAATGCCTGGGCCGTGGAATTGGGAAGCCGTATCACGAACCAGCGAGGTCAAATCCTGCTAGAGGCACTGGCCGTGCTAGATGTCGATCTGGCTAATGTTGGTACCAAAAGTACCTTCAGCCGAAATGGAGCGGAGTCGATTATCGACATTACTTTTTGCAGTCCTGGCCTAACGAGTAATTCGAACTGGAGGGTAGACAATGCCTACACTCACAGCGACCACCTGGCGGTTCGCTACAGTATCGACTACAACAACAGCAAGCAGCGCGTAGAGGAAGCGGCTAGGTCAAGGCCAAGCCCTCGTAGGTGGAAGACATCGTACTTCAATGACGAAGTACTTAGGGAGGCGCTCCGTCGTGAGCGTAACCTACTCGGCCTAAGCGGGGACGAACTGGTAGCGGTGCTTTCGCGTGCATGCGGTGCGACCATGTCTAGGAAAGTCCACCCTATAAATTGAAACTAATCGGTAAATCATACAGTGCCAGGCCAACTCAGGACACAAGAGACTCTCCGGCAATCCCAGGGTCGGCTAGCTACTGGGTAATCAAGGGCTTTTCGCGAATACAAAAACTAACAAAACGGAACTTTCACTTTTCTTATGAATTTATTATAAAATTCCTATTTGTGTCGTGTGCGTGTTGTTCTGTGTTTTCATTTTCAGTGTTAATTTGTTAAGTGTGACCTAGTTCTAATACTTGTTCCGGTACATACCGCTACCGTTGGTTGGTGGATGATGAATGGCCGACACAGCGACTCAATCCTGCTGTGCGGCCGGAACTCTCGCCGGAATGGCGAAGCGGGCGGATGTACGGACGGTTCTTCAGTCCGTTGACGGTCCAGCAGGCGTTGCTGGACGGTGGGGTTCACAGGCGTCTTCCCTCATGGACGTAATCGGCCGGCCGCCACAGTGGTTTAAAACCCAAAAAACACGATCATCAGCTTTTTCAGTGTCAAAGAGTGAAAATATTGCCATACTATATTCGGCAAAGTTACTGCATATGTTAAGCAACAACTTTTGACATTCATAAATTTTTGATGAATTTACTAATAAGTGATATCAAATTTTTATTTTCTCTGTTTGTCGTTAGAAGCAATTGGTGTCTTCGACAAAGTTGTTGGAATTGTTAAATGAAGAAAAGTTGTCGAAGACACTTTAACTCTATCTATTAAAATAAAGGATTTATAGCATTTTTTTATATAAAAACCACTTCAAAAGTACAAATACTCACTTAACTTTTTTCGCAGTGATTTTAATGGCTTACGATGTTCTAGGACTAAGTATATATTCTCAAAATACAAAACTTTGCTGAACATGCCAAGACAATATCTTCATTTTTTCTATGAGTTATACGCATTTTATTGTGGAAAATTGACCTTTTTACACTAAAATATCTCGAAAAGTTGCAAAAAGTTGCAAACAAAATTACATGCAATAGAAAGACCAACATTTCTACTATGTTTTCCAGGTGAACTCATCCGTGTCTTCGTGTGTCTTTGCCACTTTTCTGCCAGTTGAAAAATTGAATATTTTTCAATTTGATTATGCGTATCTGAGCACTATTTATAACTATTTATAACTACGCATAATTGAGATGATCTTAATTCTGAAATACCAGAAATTAAAAAAAAAAGTTATCTACTGTCTATTAGTATTTTGTTACGATATGGAACTATCTTCACCGTTTAGTTTCTTTGGAGTTGTTCCACTAACAGCTTTTTCAATTAACAAGTCCGCTTATTTGCCCTCCTACTTTTTAAAAATGATACAATTTATACCGCAGCAAGATTTAAGCGACGCAATTAATATCCTTTGATCAGGTTTTTGATATTACAAAATGACGTATTTCAGAGCCACTGAACTGTTCTTTAATGCTCATATAAGACATCAATCAGACGGTCAAAATTTAAAAGGCTGCAATAGAAAAATCAAACACGTAAACTTCTCTGAAGTGTGCTACTACAATGCTCACTAATTTTGCAAAACACATACTCCGTTCAATCCATACTTCCTTCAATTTAGAATTTTGAAAGAATTGGCATAGCGTACATGGTCGTTTACAATTCTAAAACCCTGTTATGTGAAAAACAGACAAATAGTTGGAAATGCGAGAGTTTATCTTCTTAATCGCATACTAGAGTCGTCGGATCTAGTGGTGACAAGCTTAAGAAAAGTGACATTGAAGCTTTCTCAGCTATTAGTATCGAATAAAGCGTACATGCAGAAACTTGTTATTCAGGTGCGGAGGGAACTAAGTCAATCAAATTTGGATGTTTTTATTTAGTACACTTGAGATAAGAATAATTAACTGAATGAAATGAATTTGTTTCGCCCATTGTATAAGGCAATCTGACGTTTAATCGCCTTTCTCTTTGCAGCACACGCACGCTTATGGATTGTTTTCATACGGAAACCGTTTCCGTATGAAAACAACAAATAAAAAATCCCATTTGATCTTGTTGCTCGAAAGAGAAGGGTGCGATAGCCTTATAGTACACATATACACGTAAAAAAATTGTGGGGTAAAAACTACCATTTTAGGGAGATCACTTGAGCGCTCGCACCGGCAATTTTCATCAGACCAGAAATACGCTTGATTTTACCATGTATGTAGTCGAAATGAGATTGATGAAATTTATTTCTGTCAAATGTACCAGTTCACTAAAAACGTAGTAAATTGTTCTGAAATATCATGGTAGTTTAAGGAATGGGCATAGTCAGCTACACGGGAAAAAATATCTATGGTAAAAATTACTATTTTAGCTGACTACGCCCATTCTTGAAACTACCATGAAATTTCAGACCAATTTACTATGTTTACATCCCACACCATTACTGATCCATTTGACAGAAATAATTTACAACAATCTGATTTCGACAACAGACATGGTAAAATCAAGAGCATTTCTGGTAAGCTGAAAATTTCCGGTGCGAGCGCTTAAGTTAACCCCCTAAAATGATAGTTTTTACCACACATTTTATTTGCGTGTATGATAGTAATATTTACCAAAGATTTTTTTTCCAGTGTACATATATAACAAAAAAAGTATTAAGATGAACAAAATAATGACTTTTCGTTCGAAAACTTCAAACATAAAGCTTTCAATGATAGTTACCTCAATTATGCGTAATTTTAAATAGTTCTCAGATACGCATAATCATACTTATAAGTAAAAATATTCAATTTTTCAACTGGCAGAAAAAAGGCAAAGACACACGAAGACACGGATGAGTCCACCTGGAAAACATAGTAGAGATGTTGGTCTTTCTATTGCATGTAATTTTGTTTGCAACTTTTTGCAACTTTTCGAGATATTTTAGTGTAAAAAGGTCAATTTTCCACAATAAAATGCGTATAACTCATAGAAAAAATGAAGATATTGTCTTGGTATGTTCAGCAAAGCTTTGTATTTTGAAAATATATACATAGTCCTAGAACATCGTAAGCCATTAAAATCACTGCGAAAAAAGTTAAGTGAGTATTTGTACTTTTGAAGTGGTTTTTATATAAAAATTGCTATAAATCCTTTATTTTAATAGATAGAGTTAAAGTGTCTTCGACAACTTTTCTTCATTTAACAATTCAAATAACTTTGTCGAAGACAACAATTGCTTTTAACGACAAACAGAGAAAATAAAAATTTTATATCACTTATGAGTGAATTCATCAAAAATTTATGAATGTCAAAAGTTGCTGCTTAACATATGCAGTAACTTTGCCGAATATAGTATGGCAATATTTTCACTCTTTGATACTAAAAAAGCTGATGATCGTGTTTTTTGGGTTTTAAACCACTGTGGGCCGTGGCATAACCACATTGGAAAGCCGAGAGGGGAAATCCTCCTTAGCGATTAAGGCCTATGGCCTGAGGATTCGTCCAATAATGGACGGCGAATATCCTAAACAATTAGGCACGGAAGCTTGAAGGCTTCGCGGGCCGAACCGTGTGCTGGACGGAACCAATAAACAGGTACAAGAGGTCCTAAAGGACACAGACAAGTTACAAACTATTTCCTTTGAATAGTGCAGGAATATTTTATTACCTGAGCTTAATTATCACCCAAGCATCCACTTAGCTCCTGCTAAGGGACAAGGGGGAGGGGGGGGGGGTTTGGGGGTTCGTACACGTTTTAACTACACTGCACTGAACACTTATCCACAGCACACGGACGCCTGATATTAAAAGAGGCTGAAATTGGACAATGGCCGTCCTTTTAAAGATTTCCCACATCCATCATATTTTATCTGATTACATGCCATCTCGCTTCATATATGTATCATCGTCCCGCCATGATTAATAATTGGTAGCGGACGATGACATTTACAGCGGCACTGGACCCTATCACTACTGTGGTAATTCTACTGTTCTTACACAAGAAACGTGAAGGGTCCGACATTCAACATAAATACAAAACAAAAATCAACAATTTTGTAACCAACCGGTTACAAAATGGAAGACCACCGACGTACTGGTGGACTCAAGCAATTGCGAACCTGCGCCGTGCTTGCCTACGGGCCAGGAGGCATATGCAGCGAGCACGTACCGAGCAGGAGCGTGAAGAACGGCGGGCGATGTTCACCGCTGCCAAAGTCGCGCTTTAGTCCGAGATAAGGGCAAGCAAAAAGGCCTGCTTTGAGGGACTCTGCCAGAGTGCCAACGCGAACCCGTGGGGTGATGCCTACAGGATCGTTATGGCGAAGACAAGAGGTGCAATTGCTCCTACGGAGCAATCTCCACAGATGCTGGAGAGGATCATCGAGGGGCTCTTTCCGCGCCACAACCCTAGCCCATGGCCTCCTTTTGTAGGACAGCCGGGGATTGGGGACCGAGAGCAACCAATGAGGAACTTGTAGGGATTGCAAAATCCCTAAGCAAGGGGAAGGCACCAGGTCCGGACGGAGTTCCAAACCTGGCCCTCAAAGTCGCAATCTTGGAGGCTCCCGGTATGTTCAGATCTGCTATGCAGATATGCCTGGACGAGGGAGTATTTCCAGATGTGTGGAAGAGGCAGAGCCTGGTACTACAGTAGTTTCTCGATTTTATCACTGCTCGTTTTAATATCGCTTCAATATATCACTTTCGATTTTAGCACGGTTTTCTGTTCGATTTTATCACACTTCAATAATAGCATGAAATTCACACATTTTACATTGAAAAATGACTTTTAGCAATCAATATATATTAGACTGGCCCACCTTAGTATGGGAGAAAAATAAAGTTGTATAATTCCACGGGGCACCCGCCAGGATTATTCTTTAGGGTTAGAGGAAGACTTCCTGAAAGTTTCAGCTCATTTGGTCATTCCATGAGCTGGCGCAATTGAATTGAAGTTAATATGGGATTTTCAGCTCCAACATATAGAAAACAGCACATCATCTCCTGTTTGAGTCAGGAAAATTGTTGTACGCGTTCAATTGAACCCAGAATGTCAAAAACACTACTTGATGTAATAGCGAAGAATATTGTAGAAGATTGTACCATGATCAAAATTAATAAAGTTGGTGTTTTAACAATCAGAAGTATATCATGCAATACTGCTTGTATTTCTTCAACATAGCTTGGAGGTAGCCACTAAGCGCATCATAGCCACCTATGACGCTGGGCGAGCTGAGGCACATGTCACATGCATATAAGTGACTGTACGGGAGTGCTGATCTAAGCCTAACTTTCAACAACTGATAGCTTAATAATAATGAGCTTAAATCCAGATACAACCTTCAGCAACTATGTTCATTAGCGTATCAACTAGTGAATTTGTCATTCTGGGCTCAATTGAACGTAATTAACTAGTGTACGATACGAAACAGTGACATAGGGTCAATTTTCAATATATTTGAGACGAATATTCCATACAAACTTTGAATTGAATGCGCCAGCTGGGGGAACAACCAAATGAGTTGAAATTTTGAGAGAGCTTCTTTCTTACCCTATGGCACATATCTAGGGGGTGCCCCGTTGAATTTTACAACTTTTTTGTTTAAGGGCCAGTCTAATATATATCTATCTAACCCATCCCCAAAATGTTTTTCATTTCATTCACTTTATTTCTGCAACATAAATCTCAAATTTCGATGCAAATCATATAGCAGAAAAATCCATTTTTATTTTATCACGCTTCGCTATATCACGCCAAAAAAATTTGAGTCCGTGATATAATCGAGAAATTACTGTATTGCCAAAGGCGGGGAAACCACCCGGTGACCCGTCGGCGTATAGACCAATATGCTTGATTGACACGGTGGGGAAGGTGCTCGAGAAGATCATCCTCAACAGACTGTTGAGGTACACCGAGGGTGTAAATGGTCTCTCAAGCAACCAGTTCGGCTTCCGGGAAGGGTGGTCCACCGTAGACGCTATTCTGACGGTTAAGAAAACCGCTGAGATAGCACTCCAGCGTAACAGGAGGGGTATTCGCTACTGCGCAGTAGTGACTCTGGATGTAAGGAACGCATTTAATAGTGCCAGTTGGGCGGCTATTGCTGATGCGCTCCTGCGTCTGGGGATACCCGAGTACCTGTACAAGATTCTTGGAAGTTACTTCCAGAATCGGGTATTAGTCTATGACACAGAGGTGGGTCGGAAGTGCTTTCACATAACCTCAGGAGTCCCGCAAGGTTCCATCCTGGGTCCGGTGTTATGGAATGTCATGCACGACGAGGTGTTGAGATTAAAATTCCCGGCGGGTGTGGTCATCGTTGGCTTTGCCGACGATATTACGCTGGAGGTCTACGGTGAATCGATCGAAGAAGTGGAATTGACTGCAGCCCACTCGATCGCAATTGTGGAGGAGTGGATGAGCTCCAGAAAACTGGAATTGGCTCACCACAAAACTGAGGCTGTTGTTGTCAACAACCGAAAGTCGGTGCAGCAAGCGGTGATCACTGTAGGCGACTGCACGATCACTTCAAAGCGCTCCGTCAAACACTTGGGGGTGATGATCGACGACAAGCTTACCTTCGGTAGCCATGTCGATTATGCCTGCAAGAGAGCCTCCACAGCTATTGTGGCACTGTTCCGGATGATGTCTAATAGCTCTGCGGTGTACGCCAGTAAGCGTAAGCTTCTGGCCAGTGTCGCCTCGTCCATACTGAGGTATGGTGGCTTGGGGCACGGCTTTGAGTACCGATAGCTACCGTAGCAAGCTAGAGAGTACTGAGGGTTGCGAGCGCGTACCGTACCGTGTGACACGATGCACTCTGTGTCATCACCGATATGATGCCTATTGGTATCCTTATCATGGAAGACATAGAGTGTTTCGAAAGGCGCGGCACAAGAGGCATACGCAGGACTGCCAGACTGGCCTCCATGGTCAAATGGCAGCGTGCGTGGGACAGTTCCACCAAGGGAGTGTGGACTCACAGGTTGATTCCGAGGTTAGATATCTGGGTCAATAGGCGCCATGGGGAACTAACATTCCACCTGACACAGGTCCTTTCGGGCCATGGTTGCTTTAGACAGTATCTATACCGTTTCGGTCATGCGGGTTCTCCGGAATGTCCAGTTTGTGTAGGTTTAGAGGAAACGGCGGAACACGTTTTGTTCGTGTGCCCGCGTTTCCGCACAATGCGTGACCGCATGTTTGCCACATGCGGTCGGGACACGACTCCGGACAATTTGGTCCAGAGGATGTGTGAAGACGAGTTTGGCTGGAATGCCGTTTCATCGTCTTGGAACTCCAAAGGAGGTGGCGAGTGGACTCGAGGAGTGACTAGTGCAGACGCTAAACAACAGGTGGTCCAAGTTTTCACAGTCGGCTACGTAGGTCATACCGGTGCCCAACGGTCGAAATCGACCCTTACAGCGATTAAGTGGCCGCGGGAAGAACATCCTGGTAGCGCTGCTGTCGTGGCGCCGGCCTACTGGGTTAGATACGAGCCTCTGGTTGTTCGGGGTAGGTGGAGGCCCCTTCGTCAGCAATCCCAGCTGGTGCTAGCTGATAGGGCCTGAGTCTTCAGTAGGTCAAATTGCAAAGCCCGCAGTATCAGTTCTTGATACCTGCGGTGCAGCTGGGCGCGGGCGTAGTGGTCGACCCTGCCCGCCTTCAGCGGACAATGGGACGTGAGAACCACCTGGGAAGCTGGAAAAGCGCCAGCATGCTACCTTGGTGGACCCCCCAAAGCGTGTCATCGATGTTCGTTGCTGCATGGCTACGCAGCTAACCTGGAGGATGCGATGTGCAATAGCCCCTCTCCGAAGCAATGCCTTCTTGGTGGTCCCGGAGAGACGAAGGGTTTGGCGGCAATGGAAATGGTTTAGTGGGTCGGGGGTGTAGTCCTGTTTACTGCTTGCATGTAGTAAATGGTCCCCAACCCCACACTCCCGGACCAGATACCAGATTATCCCCCCATTGCTTAGAAGGAAAAAAACAAAAAAATATGCGAATATAGAGCCAATATAGTGCTTATTTAATGCCTGTATGCATCAGGCTTAGAAGCGTTAATGATGCAGTAATAGGGTTTCTATGCAGTAGAAGTGCTGTTATTATGCTTGTAAGCTTTTGTAGTGCTATTATAATGCTTGCATGCATCTACGATGCTGATTAAGGGCTTATTATTAGTGCTTATGGTTACTTGGGTACTTGGGTACTTGGGTATGTGATTTCAATAGTGATAGTGTACATGTTAGGTAAAGTGAGTGAAAGAGGTTGGAGGGTGTCTCTATAAAATTAACTTAATTTTCGAGTCTAGTCCATGACTCTGATAACGGCCATGGGCAAATATACTATGACCAATTGAATGAATTGGTTGCTTTTCTCATAGTAATTCCCATATAAACTTTAAAGAGCTTGTGCAGTCTCAGTTTTCATCCAAATGAGCTCAAATTTTGGAAGGACACTCATAATTTGATCTAGAATCGAATGAGCGGTGTGGAGCAAAAACGATTTTTTGAACCACTCTAGTATGCAGTCTGCAATCGTTTGAGTGATAGTTCTCGAACTTACAGGCAGGGCACCTATTTACATTGAACGACAAGTTCAACATATGGCCACATAATTAAGGACGGTATGCATCGTCTTGTCCGATTTAACGATATTAATATGACATACATATATACTTATTTGTAACATATAAACTGTGTTTACATTTGTCACACAAATTCAACTCATGTAACGAAGACAATCGTTACAGTTCCTTACAGCCCCTGAGCATGAATATTGTGTATGATAAAAAAAAATTGTATTTTCCTGTAAAAACTACAATTTCCTTTTCAACTGAAAATTGCCGATCGTGTTGATAAAAACGGAACATACATGTATTTTGATCTTGGAGGCTGTTCATTAACTATGTAAGGTAAATTTCGAGGTTTTTGACCACCTTTCACCCCATGGTAAAATTTTAATATGAAAAGAAAAATAAATTGTGTGACACGTAAGTAATCTTAATGGTGAATCTGCGAGTTATACCTACTCCCGGAATTTATCTAGGATCATTCGCAAGTTAAACATCTGGTACGTTGTCGAGCGCCTCGAAAACCAGCTTGCTATTCACCAACAAAGGACTCCTCGAGCAGTCTCAGTTTGTTAAACAGGATGCGCGACAGTATGCCGAATTCATCAGGATCATCTCTCTGTAATTGGCAGACTCCAGTATGTGCCCTTTTTTGTAGATTGGGCGTATGCACGGCACTGGATGGCCGTGAGCCGGTTGACATTTATTCGTCCTCCCATACCTTCAGAAGTTTTTGTTGGATCGACAGGTAAAGCTGCATCGCATATGATATACAGATTTCAAAAATCGGCCAAAATTCTTACTAAGATTTCACTGTGAATTCAGTTAGAAAGCCATCAATGATTTTATCAGTGTCTATAATATTTCCGCAAGCTACAGAGAAGATGTAGCAACTCTCTAAAACGAGGGACCAACTCATTTGTGCATGCTGAAAAATAAATGTTTGTTTCATATTCTAAAATTTCACTGCACATGCTTACTTTGCGAAACATTTTTTGGTCCGAAGACCTTGATTTTGTGCGAACTGTACTTCGGGGGGGACACTTCGGGGTCCGGGACCTCCAGTTGGGAATCATATTATATAGCGCATTGCTTGCATTATAAAGTGGGGGATTGTGAGTAAAAGTGCGAGATTACGTAGGATCGGTTTATGATGTCTTGACCACACTGATTCGGCATGATGTGACGAATATTTGCTGTGAAGTCACTAACCTGATCCGATGTAATGCCGCACTTCTATTAAAGATTCTGCACTTATAAGTTGCCGGCAGTAATGAAGTTCATAACATTATAGAAGGGTAATACATTCTCCTCTTTGAAAGCAGACTACGGCATTGAAAGATATTGACCTATTCACTTTAAATATTGATCCTATCAGCGTGGCAGCCACAAGATAGTTTACCACCCTAAACTCTAAAAAAAGAAGCAAAACGGCGCAAAATGAAAGCGAAAGCGAAAAATATCATCAACCGATAAGAGCTGAACAGCCGGTCACGTGTATTAGCGCCAATCTGAGTTCACGGAGAAGCATTGTTCAAACCCATTACCGGCGGGAAAAACTTCCTCGGCATATTCAAACTCAACAGCCCCTCAATAAACACGGGGAAGCTATGATGAGAATCCTATAATACGATGCGGTTTTCTTTTGGGAGGGAAACTTTGGACCGAAAAAATACTGATTTGGAACCTTCAATGCGGAACGATGAGATGTTTGATGATTGAAACGATTGATATTCCAAGTGTTACGCTTGATGTTGTTCTTTCTGTCATGGTAATATATTTTTTGCAGATCTCGCAGTCCTATATCAATAATTCATCTTGCTTCATTACACTAAACACGTGCTTGCTTTCGAGGACATGTTAGAATTTTTCCATTAGCTTTTAAAATGAACACACAGAACGTGACTTTTCATCGGCACCGATCTTCCGGCTCTTCTCGATTGCAGAAGGAGCCATGTGTATTTGATTCCATAACTGATTGTCTGATTTTATTTTTCCCTTGATTCATCCTTCTCTACAGCACACAATTTTCAAGAAAAACTCCCATCGAACGATTGTTTCCATCAACTATCAAAACGATTCTCCCCAGCACTATAGTGAAAGTATGCTCATGCAGCAACAGCAGCAGGCTCGAATCTCCTTGCCAGGAAGCATCAATGGAAGCGGAAATAACGTCAGCAATCTTGGAGGCAACGATTCCGGGACGCTTCCAGTCGAACGCAGCCTTTTGGCACACAACGCACATCTGTTGGTGGAACAAACCAACTCACTTACTTCCGAGGACGGGCGAATCAATTACTCGAACCGGGTGCAGTACCACAGTACCCGGCATGTGGTCAAAATGCTAGGTAAGTTTGAACAAAGTTTCCACCGTGCGGCAGCCTCTGAAATGCGACCGGAGGAAAAAACTTTATGCTTCACAGTAAATTGAAAAGCGCTCCTCGGAAAACAAGAAACTATTTAACAAGGTAATGAAAATAGTCCGTAATATCTTTTTTTTTCGACCGGTCCCGAAGAGTTCTTAACCCATCAACCTTCAGCTTTTTAGGTAGTCTTTTATCGTCCGAGATAAGAAGGATCTCTAATGTGATGAATTAAGAGCATTGTGTGTTCTTTAGCTAGGGCGAAATTTAGTAGAGGTTGCACAAGTACCGTAAAACGGGGTAACTTTGATAATGCGGGTAACTTTGATAGTGCGAGACCCACAACATATTAAACGAAATAACGAAGTTTCTGTTAATCAGTTATCCAAAACGAATGCAAAAGTAAAGAATATTAGTATGACACTTCATGTCAAAACTATTTTCGTTGGAATCAAGTGTATTTTAGGATTTATTCGCAAATATTGAAAATTTACAAGATTTTAGTATTTTTGCAACGCTTACAAACAATCTGTTCTACGATCACTATTTGATAAATTCATAATGAGTTCGTCACTTACCCTTGAAAGGTTGATTATAGTAGAACATGAATTCGGTCTCAAAACTCTTAGCGAAAACCATTTTTACAAACTGGGACCATTTTTGTAATCTAAGTCAGAAATTTCCATATAGCGTTAAACGCCTAGAGGTATGCAACGCCTTACAAATGTTCCGTAATTCATTCAATTTTGTTCGGTTTGTACTCCATTATCAAAGTTACCCCAAAACAGAAAACCAACTTGCGATTATATGAAAAATAATACATCCATTTAGAATCGATCTTTTGGCAATCTATCAAGTGCAATCGATAGCTAGGATGACAGTACTTGTTTTAAAAATATAAATTGTAATTCTTTGAAACAGCATGCATAGATATTGAAGTTTTCTTCGAAAAAACTATCAAAGTTACCCCGTTTTACGGTATATATAAAAGTTGACGGTCCGTAAACTAAAGACTTCCTGCATACTCTGCAGAAGGTCAAGCGGAGAACGTGCCTCTGGAGTCGACTTTTTGATACCTGATTATCCCGATTTCTACTTTACCTTTCCCGAATGCACAATTAACCCGCATGTCATCACTCTGATCCAATGGAATTTGAAACAATGGTACATTCGGGGAAATAGGATTCGGATTCATGGCATTCGGAGTAATGGGATAGAATCATCCATTCAATACCAAGATGCAGAGTGTTAACTGCTATTGGTCAGAAATCTCTGAGGCACGAATTAATATCGACGGATCAGCTTTTGGCCGCCTTTGAATTGTGGCAAATGCGTAATAACGTAATCAATATTTAGGAAATTTCACTGACATTTGCATTAATTAGTATAAAATTTGCATAGCGATTAATGAATCACGTGGTTCTTGCTTACCAAAGCAAATCAGTGTCGACTCTCACCCACTATGCTGGAAGCTGTCTTGCTTATGATGGTCAAGGGCATTGGAAATGACATCAATCAATTTTCACGTCATTCATCGAAAAAGTCACATCACTTGAAGGAAATGTTGACACTTCTAGTTTTCCAAATTATGTTCTCATTTCCATTTCATGCATATACACATCAGATATTAGTTCACAAAAACTTCCATTTACGTAATTTCGTAGTGAAATCCATATGCATTTGGGACTAAAAAGAATACTTATGAATTTTTTTTTTTGAGCCCGAAACTTGTGTGTCTTCTTGAACTCACGAATTCTTGGATAGGTCTTTAGATTTATAAAATTACCGCAATCCGGGGTAACATTGATAAGTTTTTTGGATGTACAGTCGCCTCTCCACATCTCGATATCGTAAGGAACAATCGAGATAAGGAGAGATCGAGACAAAGAACATTTATTTAATGAACACTTGATTGAAAATCACTCTGTTACTAGGAAAATAATAAACAAACAAACTTTTTTTTTTGTCTTTATTAACGAGATTTTTAGCCCTGGGCTAGTTCATCTCAGGACCAACGGCTTTACTTCCCTTCCGAAGGAAGTCGTCACTATAACTTCTATGTCATAAGTGAGAAGCGTGAGAGAAGCGGTGTGAGAAGCGTGTGTTCTAACCACTACACCAGGTCCGTCCCCTGAAAAACAAACTTCATTTCGAGTTTCCAAATCGTTCTTAATCACTTAAATCTGGTCTAGTAACCTTTGATAATGTTCATATCGACATATGGAGAGAAAATTGGGAACAAAAAATCAACAGGAACACATCGAGAAATGGAGTGGAGATATCGATAAAAGGAGGATATCGAGATATGGAGAGAGAAATCGTATGCAGAATGAAGGGACCGAAGCAATCATCGACATAGGAAGAGATATCGAGATATAGAACACCGAGATGTGGAGAGTCGATTGTATGTTAAAATTGTCAGTTGAAAATGCATTTTGTTTTCCGTAAGTTTTAAGAATGTTTAAAACAATGTTTTATACAGTTAACTCTCCCTTACTCGATATTCCGTATCTCGATATCGAGTTAGAGAACCATAGTAAAAGTTGGTTTTCATGGCTAACTCGATGGTCCCTTGGAACGCAGTTGCACTGCTTTTGTGCTCTGTAACTCGATACCTTCCTAACTAGATGGTCCCTTCAATATCGAGTAAGGGAGAGATGACTGTATGTTTTTTTTTCTTCTAGCGGATATGGGATGACATTGATCACCCATGCAAACAATGATCGGTAATATTTAAAATACTATTCATGGCCCGAATCATGGCCTCAGAAGACGAATATGAAGGCCAAACTCTTCCAAGTGATTAACTTTTAGAGTTAAATTGAAAATATTTTAGCAAATGTTGACTCGGCGATGACATTTTCAGTTTATAGCATATTTCCCTTATATCATTTGCAGAACTTATGTGAGACATTAATCCTTAGTAGTGTCATTCATACTCATGGAAATCATTGTTTCAAAAAGTTAATAAATTAACTCATGAACAAAACTATATTTTCACAAAAACCTTATTTATTGTTAGCTTATAGGTATAAGAAAGAGAAGCACAATTCATGCAATCAACCTATTCTATAGATAATATTAATTCGAACATCTTACTAAGCGAGACATTGCGATCAATGTTACCCCATTTAACGGTACCGTCAAACGGGGTAACTCACAACACGTTTCAACTTCGAAGCTCTTTAGACGACAGTACACAAATTTTGATTAGATTAAAATCAGATGCAGCACACTGTCCTTATTGCCACGATTGTATGACATTCGCCAGAATGATTTTTGCCAGAAAACCATTCCCCAGAATGTGCCATTCGCCAGAAAGCTATTCCCCAGAATGGACCATTTGCCAGAAAACCATTTCCCAGAATTATTTTTTTTTTTGAAATTCATACTCAACCTTAATATAAATTAATCGACAAATTTATGGAAAATTTAAGGCTACAGAATTTTCTGAGTTTATGGCGGAATTGACGTAAAACTACTATTTTTTTGCTATATAGCTGACCAAAAAAAAAAGGTGAGATATTTGGCACGAATTAGTATAGTCAAATGGATATGTTACTGAATAGTGTATCATTGCGAAACGTCACAAAACAACTAGGGTAAAAGCACCGGTTTTGGCCAGCCTAAGAGAAAATGTCAATACAAATTAAATGGGAAGCCGTATTTATACTACAAATATGTCAAATGCAAGCTTTCAATCCATATTATGTAAAATATCAAAACTGTGCTAAAACCATTTTTTCGCTTTGAAAATCCCGTTGGTCAATATAGGCCAACGAAACCAGTTTCGGCCAGAGATTTAACTTCGGTTCCTAAATTGGCCAATTGCATTGATTTCTCATGAGAGTGGCCAAATTAGGAGTGCCCTGGCCAAATTAGGTGTATGGGAGTTAAAATTATAAGGAAAATGAATTGTTTTTCTTATGTTTTGAATCAATTTGGACGAGTAAATGAATGTAGCTCTATCTTAAGAATGTGATCTACTGAACACCAAAGATTTCTTATTATTATTATTATTATTTATTTTTAACTAAAATTTTGAAAGAGGGAAAAACCCCTTTGAGCGATTTTAATTGAAAATCTTTCTCCAAGAGGCACAAAACCTCTTTATCTTTTCGAAAAACGTTACAAATCAAACTTAAAACTAAAGGCTCACACGGTACTAAACCATAACAGAGCCGTAATCTTGGAACATTACAATCGGCGTTGAGTAAGGAGTGTCATCGAAAGCCAGTGAGGGAGAGAATCGAAATCGAATCCAACGTGACATCTGAAAATAAAAGTAAAAAAAACACAAAGAGTATCGAACCTAATATGAGATTTCATTTAAAAACTGAAATAAAAGTTTCATTACAGAATACAATTTTGTACCAAGTATATCACGTACAGATACAGGAATAGGTTGACCCAAATTTACTATATTGTTCATTAATTTATTTCTAGGAGTAATGAATTTGTCACACTGAAATACTATATGATCGATGTCTTCATAAAATTCCCCACAATCACATAAATTGGAATCTTTTATGTTGATGCGATACAAATGGCTGTTACAAATATAATGGTTTGACATCAATCTCGAAAAAGAGCAAATAAAATTTCTACTTGCTGGTATATTTTTGAACCATGGAAAATAATTGACTTTAGGACAAATAGAATGACACCAACGTCCTTTGTCGCTCGAATTCCAACACGTTTGCCAATCCAAAAGAGATTTTACTTTCAATTTTGGATAATATTCAGAAGGAAATATGTTACGGCTGAAAATTATTCCATGATGAACACCAAATTTAGCTAACGTATCTGCCTGTTCATTCCCATAAATTTTACAATGAGCAGGAATCCAAACAAACTTAATGATAAATCCTCGAGAACTAAGTTCAAGTAATAATCTTTTCATAATTAATATAATATGATGAATTTTAAAGTTGAAATTAATTGTATTTAAAGCCTGGAGACAACTCAAACTATCCGAACAAACAATATAAATATTTGGCGCACAATCTTTAATCAAATTGCACGCAAAGTAAAGAGCAATTAATTCTGCTGAAAAAACAGAACAAGGAGATTGCAATTTAAAAAAATGACCAGAAAATAAATTATAGACACCAAAACCTGCAATACCATCAATCAATGAACCATCAGTATAAAAAAATTGTGCGGGAGTAATTCCATTGAATTTGCGCTCGAATAAAATGTTAGCAAAATGAGAATGATGAAATTTTGGAATTTGTTTCATTTCATGGAATAGAGACAAGTCAATTAATGGTTTGTATGAATGAATGGATATTTTTGAATTATAAAAGGTATACGAAGGAATCGGTTCAATATTTTCTGTAGAGCAATGAATGAATGAATCCAACATTTTGCTCGTAGGATTAATATCAAACAAAGATTTCAAAAAATCAATAAGAGGATGATTGTTTGAAAAACAATTCATCACAAATTTGCAATTCAATTCTTGAAAACGAACTTTCAATGGTACTATACCAGCAAGAACTTCTACTGATTGAGTATGTGTTGAATTCATAAGTTTCAAGCAAATTCTCAAGCAGCGAAATTGAATTTTTTCAAGTTTGACAAAATATGTACGTTCAGCGCTCCCGAATGTAAAACAACCATATTCCATTACTGAACGAATAGTAGTTTTGTAAAGTGTAATTAAATCAGAAGGATTTGCGCCCCACCAAGTCCCTGTAATTGTACGAAGAAAGTTAATTCTTTTTGAACAAACTTTTTGAATATATTTTATATGAGCATTCCAGTTCAGTTTAAAATCAAACCATATTCCAAGATATTTATATTCATCAACTTGTTCAATTTCAATACCATTCAAATATAATTCTATTGAAGAAGTTGCATATTTTCTCGAAAATATTATATATTTTGTTTTTTGAACAGAAAAAGAAAAACCATTTTCATGAGCCCACGTATCAATATTGTTCAGAGCACATTGCATAAAATGTCTTATAATTTCTCTATTTTTGCCACTGATAGAAATGACATTATCATCAGCAAATTGTAATAAATAACATCCATTAGGAATAATTGAAGCAATATCACTTGTGAATAAATTATACAAAAAAGGACTTAAACAAGATCCCTGTGGTAGACCGAAATAACTATAACGAATTATTTTCGATTTACCATTATGATAAAAATTCATGATTTTGAAAGAAAATAAATTGCAAATAAAATTTGATATTAGATTTGGAATTTTCAAATTATGCATTTTCTTGTATAATAAATCAATTAAAACAGAATCATAAGCTCCAGAAACATCCTGCTTTTTATTGAATGAAAGCTGGATTTGTGAAGCTAAAAGTGCAATACAATCACGAGTACCTCGACCTCTTCTAAATCCGAATTGAGAAGATGAAAAAATATTATTGTCCTCAGCCCATAATTCAAGGCGATTTAGAATCATACGTTCTAATAATTTTCGCAAACATGACAATAAACTAATAGGTCTTCTACTATCAGCAAATGTTGGATCTCTACCAGGTTTGATAATATTTATAACTTTAATGAAACGCCATTCAAAAGGAATAATATTTTGACAAAAGAAAGCATTATATATCGAAAGTAGATGAAGTTTTCCTTCGTATGGTAAATTATTTAGTACAATAAATTTAATGTTGTCAATACCTGGAGCAGTATTTTTGGTTATTGATAAAGCCATGTCAAATTCAGCTATTGAAAATGGATTACAAAGTTCAGGAAAGTAATTAATTGAATTAGTTTTGTAATCAATGGACGGAGGAACAAAATCAGGACAAATTTTCGAAGAAAAATCATCCATCCATTGTTCTGAATATTCTAAAATAGTGGATGGAGAAGAATTATAATTTCTTAAATTACGTGCTACGGACCACAAAGTTGACAATGAAGTCTCTCTGTCCAAATTTTCAACAAAATTTTTCCAATAATTTCTCTTTTTAAATTTAGTAAGTCTAGTAAACTGTGCTTCAGCTTTGCAATATAGAAAATAATCATTTCTGGAGCCTGATCTGCGAAATAATTTGAAGGCTTTAGATTTATTTCTTAAAGAAATGGAACACTCATTATCCCACCAAAACGAAGGACGATTTTTTTTGTACTTTTTAAAGATGGTTTATTACGTTGAGATTTTTGCAAGCAATCTACTAACAATTTTGAAAAAGTATTGTAACTATCAATTGGAGTATCTGAATTGACAATATTGATTAATGAAATGGAAACAAGATCAGAAAATTTACTCCAATTAACATTTTTACAAATATCGGGAGTAAAAACTTCATAAACCACTTCATTGTCTTCAGAAGTTTGCATATTAATCAAAATTGGTAAATGATCACGGATCATGAATAGTTTTCCAAGATGATTGCATTGATAAATTATTTGAACATAAAGATAAATCAACACAGGAATGATTATTAGGAGGCACAGCAATCCTAGTAATCGATCCATCATTAAGAATATTCAAATTCAAATCATCAATCAAATCCATAATTAATGAACCTCTACCATCAGTTTTTTCACTACCCCAGGCGAAATTATGTGCATTGAAATCTCCTAGTATATAAAATGGTGATGGGATTTCATTTAAGACGCTTTTAATTTCTGACAAACTAAAACTTGCATTTGGAGGTATGTAAAAACATATAATTGAAAACTCATTTTTCCCATTTCTAATCGTAACAGCCACATATTCTATTTGTGTTTGGAAGGATACATTTAAGTATTTAAATTCAATATTATTACGAATTCCAATTAAAACTCCGCCAAATGATGTATCTCTATCTTTTCGAATAATATTAAAATTAGGGATACGGAAAAATCTAGCTGTACCTAACCACGTTTCATTTAAACAAAACACATCTACATCGAAATTACTCAATAAAACTTTTAATTTATCAATTTTAGGAATAATACTACGACAATTCCATTGTAAAATGTGTAATTTCTTGGAATTGATTGAAGCCATTAGGACGAAAATAGAGAAGAAATAAGGGGAACAAATGAATTCAATTTATCTAAAAGAGAGGCCAATAATGGTAAAATCAATTTGATTATTTTTTTCCAAAAATCACTCAATCCCAAGAAATCTACAATTTCTTCCAAAATATTCAAAATTGATTGATTAGAGTTTTCATTGCTTTTGTCACTGGAAATATTGTTCGAATTTTGATCATTTTTGTTAATTGAATGGGTAGAATCAATTCTTTGAAATCCAGGAATATTATTGAAGGGAACGGATGCACTAAGGGGAGGAAAATTCGTATCGAAAGAAGTTGATGGTTGAGGTTCAAAAAACAAATTATTGTTTAAAGATTTATTAGAAATTCGTTTCCTCTTACTAGGAGGTTTATAAACATAACTATTCAAATTTTGTGATGGTTCATTCTCAACATCATCATGCAAAATATCAAATGAATTGGGAGATGAAAAACTATCAGTGGATTTTGTTATTTCAGCGTAGGACAATAAATTTTTATTTCTAATTTTTTGATTGAATTTAGATTGATTGTCAATGTAAACAGCACATTCGTTCAAAGAATTGTGCTTTTGTTTACAATAAAAACATACATCCGAGATTTTATTACATTCGGATGACTGATGAGATTCTCCACATTTAGAACACTTCTGTTTGTTTGAACAAAACTTTGAAGTGTGTCCAAAAAGAAGATATTTATCGCAATGCATGAGCTTTGGATAATAAAGTCTCACGCTAAATTTTACATTATCAATCATAACGTAATCCGGAAGAACTGATCCGGAGAACGTTATTTTTATACAATTTGAATGCATATATTTTGAATCATTACCAGCAAAGAATAATTTCGATAAACGAACACAATCCAAAACCTTAACAGGAGAAATGGATTTGTTCTTAAAAATGCCTGAACCATGAATTTTAATATCTTCACAATCCAAAGATTCATCATATATAATTCCATTAATTTCGCATGCATTAGAAGGAGCATAAACGCGATAGGAATCAAAAAATAATTTGGATTCAAGAAGAGCGTTAGCATCATCTCTTGATCCAAAAACTACACGCAATTTGTCCAGAGAAATTTTTTTAATTTCTTTAACGGACGTGTATAATTTATATATCTCAGAAGAGATCAATAAAACATTGATTGGTTTCTCTTTCTTACGAAAGTAAACTACAAAAGGTCCAGGAAAACTAGACGGATAAACTTTTACTCGAAAGGATTTATTCGATGAAGAGGAATCACTAGAAACAACGTTTTCTTTTGACCCCTCTCCATCATCAGTTTCCATGACGGAAACTCAAAACACCAAAGATTTCATGCTGATTGGCTATGTAAAACGGTGTATTATCCACTATGGCTACAACTGGCGTATGGCCAAAACCGGTGCTTCTACCCTATAAGTAACAGCGTTTCATTGAAAGAAGGGAAAATTATATTTGAAATATGATCAGTTTAGAGCCAATAATTATTTTAATAGTATAATTCTAATGGCTCAGCCCAACGTTCTTGCGATCATTTTTTTATACATTATTCAATCCTTGAAAAGAACGTTAACGTTCAACAGTCCGTCATCGTAATCATCGTCACCATAGAAACTTCAAAAGCAGCTTTTCTGTTCAAAACTTAAAATTATTCGATGAAAATGTGTTCACTGTGTTTTGGTAGGAAAATAGAATACCTTGAACACATTTTCTTGATTTTGAACGGAAAAACTGTTTTTGAAAATTCCGAAATCAATGATGGATTCTGCCCCCTTAAATTTGTGTTGAAATAGTTTCACATCATTTGCGACAGGCTGCCGAAAACTCGTCAATCTTCAGTATTTACCCTGATTGTTAGTTTTAGCTATCTGATACCGAAGACATTTAAAAACTACTTGGAAGAGTGCCACGTGGCCAAAATTTACAGTGTAAAGCTAAGTATGCTGTTTCGCTCAAGAAAAGTAAAGAAATTCCTTGACTGAAAGGGTCAAGAAATTTCCTACAGAGAGCCCCCTTTGAAGTGACATTTCTTCTCAACTGCGTACTAGGATCAGAAAAAAGTGATTTTCTTGACCATTTCTTGGGAGAAATTTTCCACGCATCGAGATAGGCGATTCCTTTTCTTGTCAGTAGCAAACCGGCCTCACAGATTTTTTTTTCTCTTATTCAGTCATTTGCTATACGGAACAAGTCGGTTATGAGGATTTATGTTTTTGGAATCACCCGAGTCATTGAATATTACAAATTAAATGAACTTTATGGTTAAGCATTGACATTTTTATTTTACTACTGGTTTACCTCTCAAATTTGGCATTATTTCCCCACCATGTTTTTTTTTTATGGGGCGGTAGTTTCCTTACTCCATTACTATTCTATTGTACTTACATTATCGCAGAGGAAACTAACGAGAAAGTCAGGTCAAGTATATGTTAGACTTAATTTGGAAGGTTTAGGGAACTACAACACGGAGCGTCAACGGTTATGGACGGTATAGTGGTGGAAGGGAGAAGGATACGAAGAGTCAGGAGAACATTACGATAAAACCAAGGCTGGTTCATTGTACTCTGTAGCCAGAGCCTGTAGCCTGTAGAACCCGCCTTGGATGGAACGATTGCAATGCAGTAAGACGTGTGTCATCTGTGGTTCTTTTTATTCATTTGAATACACTGACGATAATATCTCCAAAGACATGCTACATTTTGTACTCATTTCCCCGTCTTTGGAAGTTGATGAAACTGTCCCTTTTTCCTATCTTTCAATCTAGTTTTTAATTTAATTTATTATTCATTGTAAGTTTCGTACATCCATGAAATCCATAACGCCAATAAGGCCATTTTTGTCATCTACCCATCCCCATCTGCCTTATGAAATATTCGAATAAACTTTATGACTTGAGCCAAAGCCGAATCCATCACTTTCAGATCAGTTCGATGGGATCTGATAATTTGGTGCTTCTCTAAAGGTTCGTTCTGAAATAAAAGAAAATAAAAATGTAAAACCACTATACCAAATAGTGTTAGTAGGTTCGTTCTTAACCCGAAGCCAACGCGAAAATTTTGTGAAATTTGTGTTTGACAGTTAGCAAACAACTCAGAAAACTCAACGATTGCTGAGACGGAAATTTCAGTTCACAGTGATTATTATAGCAACCCACTTTGGTAAGGTGTGCCAGTCAGTGCGCCGAAATGTGCCATAGCTGTGCAAGGCACACTGCGTAGAGTGACCATCCCTTGGTATTGTCCTATAAATTTACCTCAAAAGATTCACAACTATGGGACGACTGCAGGGCAATCGTATTTTAAAGGACACACTTTTGATCTTTGAAGCCCTCCACAATTATCAAAAAAGTCAGCTCACTTTTCACAAAAACAATTGCATTTTTTTAATTTTGGAAATTATGCCAATCGTCCTTTATGCCTAATGTCCATTATGCCAAACATCCATTATGCCTATCGTATTGATGCCTATCGTACTTATGCCTAACGTCCTTATGCCTAACGTATTTATGCCTAACGTCATGCACCCAAATTAGACAATGGCATCTGGCGGCGTTGCATGAATCACGAGTTATTGCAATTTTAGGGAAAACTTTCCGTTTTACGATTCAACGAAATGCTACCGCAGCTGTCACTTTGCTGATTTGTACTGATAAATCATCAGTAGGCTTCAATGATACCTTGGATACCGTCGTGATGATTGTTGTTTGTTGCTTTTTTCATAGCGTTTTCTCTTTCAAGCATACTATGATTGAATTGTTTATTTCAATGATAGAATGATTTTAAAACCTGCAGTAGAACTTTGACAGCTGCGGTAGAACTCTGCGGCTACCGTAAACCGGAAAATTTTCTTTACAACCGTAATATACCAAGTGTACAAAGAAATGGATATTGTTAAGCGAATAAAACATGGCAGGCTGGGGTGGGCTGGGCATGTAGCTCGCATGTCGAAGGAACGTCAAGCTAAACTAATATTCAGCTGAGAACCAGGGAGAGGCCGTTGCCTCCATGGAAAGCCAGATAACTTTTTGCAGTTGAGGAGGATTTAAGGTTGCTTAACGTTCAGGGCGACTGGAAGCGATTGGCCTAGGCCCGGGTCTAATGAAAGGGGCTACTTCATTCGGCGTAGATTCAACGCAATAGCAAGGAATTGTTGCCCGTCAAGTAAGTAAGTAAGCCTTAAGTGTTCGAAATGTGAGCCAAAATGGTAGACGGTAAACGTATTCCATGAGATCTCAAGCTGAGTATCAATCAGTAAACCGTGCTTCATTAATAAGCAAATTGTCAATTTGTGAAAAAAATCAAGTGCATAGCCTAAATTTTGACTATATGACCAATTCAATAAGACTTTATTTGCATTATATGGCTATTGAATAAAACTTGCTAGCTTGGAGGTTTTGGGTCTGATTAAACTATTTATGCAATGTATTTCATTTAATCTATACTTTGTGCTTGCACTGAATTCTTTATGTTTCTTTAAAACATAACCTTGAGATTATCATTGGCGTAGGAACAGGGAGGGGGGGCAGGGGGGCCTGGACCCCTCCAGAATCATCCAGCCACCCCCCCCCCAGAATTTTTGATGACAATAAACAAAAAAACCAAACCGAATAAAGATGACGCAAATTCTTCTGGAATTATGTACATGACTCTGGTTATTAACAAAATAATCGCTTCAGTAAGGACTGTTCATTTTATAAAGTGGACACTTTGGACATGCAATATCTTTTTAATTTATCAATGAAATCGAAATCGGTTTTCTGTACATCGTTCGACTAATATTGTACAATGCTGTGGTAATAAAAAAGTTACCAAAATAATATGATTTCACACTTATAAGGCACAACGTTTAGAACGGTCGATTTTTGGAGGTTATCAAAATCAAGGATTATTAAAAATCGGCAGGAAAATTCGACAATTTATATTTTTTATTTTCAAAAAATGGTTGTACTTAGAAAGCATAATCAATTGGAAGCTTGCTAAAAAATATCAAGTTATTTTTGAAGAAGCAATTTTGCAGATATCATAAAATCATTTTTTATCAATTTTTTTTAAAGAAAAATATCTTAAATTTAAATGGAACTGATATGAGTAGAATTTTAAGGTTTAAAGTACGTCCAGACGGAAGTAATAATATACACAGTACCAAAAAATAATGTGATTTACGTCTTTTGGGATGCACATAAAAGAAGCGAGCCAAATGACGTAAATTTGTGTCCAATTCCAAATACGTTAGTGTCTGATTCGGGAAATGTCGATCACAGTTCCATCGTTTTCGTGTCCTTCAACATGTAAAATTACATTTTTTGTTCAATACATCTTCAAGGACACGTTTTTGTGTCATTCCATCACTTACATCATGTGTCATTCAGTCATAACCAGAATTACGTCCAGAGTAATTTTCATTATTTTTAAGAGTGTAGTATTTATAATAAAAATAACTTACGCCTTCATAGAGTTGCTGATTTAGTCCCCACGTCATATTTTAAGCACAATAGAAAAACAAATAATTTATTTTCAGAAGACCACTCAAAGCACAATGACAATCATCAAGATTGGGAACACTGCTTGAATTAAATCAAATTTATTTTGCATGTATTATTTTCAGAATGTGTTATTCTGAGACTACCTATCAAAATATTTTGAGAAAAACGCTTACAGTTTGCTCTAAATCGATAAACATGCGTATATAATTTTAAAAGTATGGGATTTTTCAATAAAACGACCATAAAGAGTAAATTTGGTACCCAAGAATGCGGTTAAAACTGAAGATTTTGCTTTTTTTTTATACATATATAGTTTTTTTAGTAATCTAAACCAGTTTTGAACACGCTTATTACTTTACTTTTTTGCTGGTAGTAAAAAGATGGTGTATCAGCAAATTTGACCATAAGGAATAGATCACTAAAGTGACTCAGCGTCAGGAACTGATGGAATATTATTGAATATTTTAAAAAGCTCTACCTTAAGTTGAATAGTAGAGGATACCAACATACAATTTGTTCATTAAATTGAGGATTTTTTTCATGCGAAAAATAATGCTTAAACTTGACGAACAGTTTTTCTTAGGAGTTTTTGCAAAAACTATTTAGTTCTTCAACCAAAAGCATTTTGTTAGTTTCTTTTTTTTCATAACATTGTAGAATAATAGTTGAACGATACACAGAAAACCGTTTACGATTTCATCAATAAATAAAAAAGATATAGCATAAACAAGGTGTCCACTAGAGTGATGCAAATTTTGAAATTTTAGCTCCCCTATGCTTAAACGATTTTCTTTATGAAAAATAGCATCCTCCCAAAATTTGAAGTAATTCGGAAGAAATTTGACTGTGCATACGCCATTTGAAGTTTATATGGAGATTACTATGGAAAACGTCAATCTTTAGTGTTCAGCCCTCTATCTCTTCGTCATAAAATTTTATGGAAAAGTGAACAAATTCTTCTAATGTGAAATCCTCCCAGCTACAACTTTGCCGAAGACCACTTTTTGATTGAACGTCAGGATAAATTGTTATTCATCATTATAAAGTTGGTTTGCATGTAGCATGCTTCACCAACTGTTCGGCAGGCAACAGTGGTGCTCCTGGCGGGAAGAATAGATCAAAGTAATCCAGGCTACTATGTTCTACAGCAAAAAAGCAGTGTTGCTCTGAAAGTAATTGATTAATCATCTCAGCATGATTCAGACATTGTTATCAATAATAACAAATTATCCTTAAGTCCCATCGAAATGTAGTCTTCGGCAAAGTTGTAGCTGGGAAGTTTTCACATGAGATGAGTGTGTTCACTTTTCCATAGATTATTATGACAAGCAGTTAGATGACTGAACACAAAAGGTTTGCCTTTTCCATAGTAATTTCCATATAAACTTCAAATAGCTTGTGCACAACCAAATTTCATCCGAATCTCTTCAAATTTTGGGTGGATCATTTTAATCATAATTGACATCGTTTAAGCATAGGGGAGCAAAAACTTCAAAATTTGCATCAGTCTAGTGTCCACTTTATAAAATGAACAGTCCTTAGTTACGTTATGTAATGCTGTACAACTATATTGAGAAAACCTCGTTTACGTTACACAGCATCAGCGCGGCTGTTCTGCCTTCGGTGAATCGTGCGACAATCGAAAGCTTAACCATCCGATTGATTTCCCATATGAGAATTCACTAAAAATATATAATAATTGGAAAAACAGACATACTAAAAATACTACTACGAAAATCAAGGTTTAACTTTCAAGGAATTTCGGCATGGGAAACTTTTTATCAGATTAATGGCTAAAACAATGTAACAAAATCGGCCATAGTGTTATTCCAGCAATAAATTCTCTCTTTGATTTTGATTCAATGTTTTAAATATTCGCATAAATAAATTTATTGCTTTAACTATATTATTTCAAGAGAACTTATTATTTCATAAATTATTTGATTAATTCCAACAGATTTGTAGCAAATTATTTTCAAATAACTTTTCGATATTATTCATAGAATATTATTATTATCAAATTCCTCAAGGAATACTGAAGGGTAGCTTCAGAACTTTTGCAAATCTCATGGAACCTAATCAAATAATATTGTTCATACTTTTAAAGCGAATTCTTCCTGGTGGACATCCATTCCTTCTATGTCTACTTTTTATTAGCAAGTTGATTCCGGAATACGTTCCCGGATTTGTCAAAAAATGTTACTTCTGTCAAATCTAATTCTGGGATATTTCACTGAAAGTTCTACTAGAAATTATTCTGTGAATTTCTTTCAATATTTCACAAAAATTTAATTACAAATTCTTTTGCGTCGCTCATTAATGGTTCTTTAGAAATGTTTCCAAAATACGTCACAAGTTGCGTCAAATTCTTCTTTGCTTTTTTTCTAGAAATTTTGCTTCAAATCTCCGGTTGATTCATGAATTGGAAAGAAAATTGTTTTTGAAACATCTCTTGCCTTCGAATCTTCAAAAGAAATTTGTTGAAATACCCCTGGAAAATTTCAGCTTCCAAAGTTAGCACAGCGGAAAAGGAATTTGTAGAGAAACATGTAATAAAATAACTGGGAAGGGGGAAGGATATTTTAAGATACTCATAAAGAAATTTTTATTGATCTTTCCTAAAACACTTCCTTAGAAATAATTTTACCAATTATTGTCTGATTCCAAATTCCTATATTTTTGGCCGGAATTTCTAAAGGCTTTCTGGCAGAATCCTAGAAAACCAGAAGTCAAAGAAGGATAGATTTCAAGAATAATTTCTAAAGATGATTCAGATGGAATCTTAAAAAAGGTAAATTTTAGGAGTTTTGAAAAAATTCAGATTTTTTAAACGTATGGTTCTTGATTTCTGAAAGTTCATCAACAAATTTTCAAAGTAATGTACAATACATCTTTGGTAATGTTCTTAAGAAATACCAGCAATATTTCAGCGTTTAACTTCTACTGTACTACAAAATAATCGATAATAGACTATTCAAGTTAGTTTGTTTGATATTTCTAAAGGTAGGAAAAAATGGTTTTTACTACATCAATATGTTCACAATATATCATGACACTTCAGAGTTCATACAAAATATTGTTGTTTGCATTTGAGGTGCAAATCTCAACTAAATGAGCTCCAAATGCGGTAAGACAAAACAATCAAAGGACACCTAGCAACGATTACCATTTTGTCTCAAATTCCGAACAGGCTCATATTCCGAACACTCAGTTTTTGTATGGCGGTTTGGTTGAAATGTTTCATTGAAATATGTCATCAAATTACAAGAAAATAGCAGTCAATTGTAATTAAATTTTAACGTCTTCTAATCTATTTTACACCTCGAGAGTAGTAATGACTCTCTAGTCCGAGACCAGTATAACCAGCTCAGATAAATTTATTTGCGAAATTAATCATTTGAATACGATTTATTCGTGCTGTTCGGAATTTGAGACAGAATGAACACAGTGTTCGGCATTTGAAACAACATGTTGTTCAACACTTTTAAATAAAAACAACCAACAGCTAACAGTTAGAATTTGCGGATAAATTAAAATTTTCACAAATATCAGCTAATTTATGCCTATCAGATGCATTTGAAGTCACTGCTGGCCTTAAGTGTTCGGAATATGAGTCAAAACGGTACCCATATCAGCGTCAACCTAGCAAAGAAAATATATCTTTGACATCGGGTTGCTTATGGAAAATCTTACCGCATTTGGTGTTCCCGCATTTGATATTTGCATTTCAAACGCACACAGCAATATTATCCAATATTTTGATTTTATTTTACTTTCAGTAAAACTGCGTTTTAACACCTATATTTTTTTATTATAAAGGACTATTATGAATTTTACGACAGGAATGTAGTGAATTTTTCCGAATTAAATGTCAGCTGCAATTATTAAGAAATTACCTACAAAATTCTTTCAATCCTTTTTTGTAAGTGTTTCTCTAGAAATCTGATATGGAGTGATTCGTAAAGGAATTTGTAAAGCAATTCCTAAAAGTATTGAGATATTCAAATAGTAGTTTTTGAACCAAAGTAGTGGACAGTGGATAAATTTTTAAATGTTATTAATGAAAGAATCATGAGATTACCAATAAAAAAATGGAATGATTTCTAGAACCTTGAAATAATAATTTCTGGAGATTTTTTTGAGAAGTTCAAGAATGAATTGCAGAATCTTAGTAAATCGATGAAAAATTTTTTCAATAAAATTCTTTCGGAATTTTTTGGAGGATTTTCTTTTGGGAATTTTGTTAGTGCGGTTTGAAGAAAAAAAATCTCTGGACTTACTTAGATGAATCTCTGGTATTTTGTTCACGAGAATCTTAGGGAAACAATAATTTAATTCTCTAAGACATCCCTGAGAAAATTACTCTGGAAATCTTTGAGTATTTTCGTGGGAGAGTTTTTGAAAGAACAGTTTAATGGTTTCCGCTAGGAACTTTAAAAATATGTTAAAATTTTTAAACATTTCTTAGTTAAGAAAAGCAAAGAAAATAAAACAAAAAATCCGAGGAAGTTTTGAAGGAATGGGGGATGTTGCTCCTTGATTTTAGAGAAATATAAACAATGCAGGAAGATCTGCGTTGATGAAAGATTGGCTTTTCAGTCTTGACAAAATTAAAAAACTGTTATTTTATTTTGTCCAACGTTTCAGTCCGTTTGGGACCTTCTTCAGAGACTCAATTTTAACTGTTCTTCTTTCTATCTATCTGGCGGAGAACTTCTTTGAGAAATCATGAGAATAACAATTTCCCAATTGAATTCTGTCTAATTGATCATACTATGTTTGTGGAATATTACGAGGAACATTTAGAGTAGCACCCAGAAGATTTTTTTGCGGGAAGTCGGGATAATTTTTGTTGTGATTATTCTCAAACAGCACTGTAGGGTTTCAAAAGCAAACTGTTAAATAACTGAGGAATTCGTGAAATGAATCCATGCTTGGCGAGCTTGAAGACATTTTTGGTGTTTTTTTCTGATTAAAATCCTAAACAAATTATTAATGAGCAACTGAAGGACACTTTAAATTAAAAGTTTATATATAATAAGTACGTAGAGGACCTTCCAAAAGAAACGATTAAAAGAATTTCTTATACATTTTCTGGTCGAATTCTTCAAGAGATTGTTTAAGTAATTCGATACAAATTCTTCGAGAATTTTTCTGGTGAGATCAGAAAGTCTGGGTATGATTTTCTGTGGAAAGCCTAGGATGAACTTCGTGAATAGTGGTAAAAGAGTTCTTGATGAAAGCACTGAAAATTATGAAAATAATTCATAACGAAATTTCCTTAGGAATTCTACGAGGAATTTTTTCAAAGAACATGATGAAATCCTTGAAAAAATTGTGGAAGAATCACAAAGGACATTCCTTGTCATTTTTTCGCTAGAAATCTTGAAGGATTACAAAAAGAATGAATTTGTACATTTAAACTACAAATGAAACTGATGTGCCGCGAAATGAGACAAAATCACAAATTATTAAAATCAATACAAATCTTTTAAAAATACGAAATTTGTGAAAATCGTGATTATTGCGACCGACATTACATTTGTAAATTGGAGATGAACCAGCCGTGGGCTGAGAATCTCCCTAATAGAGATAATAATAATAATACATTTGTAAAAACAGGTATGTGCTAGGCACCCCCTAGGCCCCCTCCAGACAAAAATCCTAGCTACGCCAATGGAGATTATGTATCAATGAAACTACAAAAGGTCTTGCTCTTTCAGAAATACATATCTCAATAGAAGTGTAAACTATTAAATGATGTACTAGACAAACTTGTCAGAAAAAATATTTTGACGATTATTGAATACCTGATCGCCCAAAATATTATCATTGCCAATAGCTTTATTTCGAAGAAATATACAAACAATGAGAAATAGGTTTATTGATATTGACTTGCTTTCAATCAGAACATCAAATAATAAATAGTGAAAGCTTCTAGACTCAATAAAATGCAAACATCCTCGATTGAAAGCGGTTTAAGAGCTACAACTCTGCATATTAATATATTTATGTTCACGACAATTCGAAAAGATATCCCTTCTTTGCTCAGCATCAGACAACCTTTTTCCATCGTTGCTCCATTATTGTCATTATAAATTCATACTTCTGTCGATGTTCTTTGAAAGAACGCTCTCCGTCTGATGAGCCCATACAATATTAATACCGGCCGGTTGATTTATCAAATAATTCACTATCTGCAATCGTAAAGTTGAGCCATTCATTCACGACTCTGTTCTTCTCTCTTCCAGTGGCCGTGGTGATAGCGTTCTTCCTCTGCTGGGCCCCATTTCACGCCCAGCGACTTTTTGCGGTCTATGGCGGAGATCAGAATCACAATGAAGCAATACGTACGGCATTCGTGATTGTCACCCACATCTCGGGAATTCTCTACTTTGTATCGACATGCATCAATCCCGTCCTGTACAACATCATGAGTCACAAGTTTCGCGAGGCGTTCAAGGTGAGTAAGTATCCAATTTTTGCTGTTTTGTTTGTTCTTCTGTCGTTTACCGTTTGCCGTCATTCCAAAATTTAATTTTGAACTATTTATGGTCAAAATTAAGTTTCCGAGTGTTGTTTGTACATTTGCCAATTGGTTGGGGTCAAAATCTATCTTATGTGTCTTTCTTTTCTTTTTCCCGGTACGGTAACGCTGTAGGAAACATTAGCGAATTATTTATACCGCCGTTCTGGTCAACCACTAAGACAGCGTATGTTTTTTAGGAATGTCTCACAGCGCTCAAGTTCCATTAACTCGCAATCGTTAAACACGTGCTCATCAGTATGTTGTACAGTCACTCATCCGCTGCATCAAACTAGTGCGTTCAATGAGACAACCACAATCGCTGCTGCATCACTTGAAGCTTGCTCAAACCAAAATCAGATCCGTTACCGAGAGACAGATCTAGCAAGATTGAAACGTCCTCTGGTCGTATCGTTCCGGAAAATACCACCAATGGTAGCAAACTCTTCGTCTGAGGCACGCCAAATCAGTACCCATGGGTGCAACACTCATCGACAATTTTTCCATCCGAATGAGCAACACACCACCAAACTAAGAACTACTTCTGATGCTGATTCGTTGTCATGTCGAAAACAGTGCTATATTCATAAGACATTACCAAACCACACTCAAACGTATCGAAGCAAATCGGCATCTGAAAACGACTCTATTCAGAGCCCTTCGAGTTGGGTTCGACATGGAAATAGCTTCCGTCCGATACGCTTCAACAAGCACAGATGGTGTCCAATAAAATATTTCACCGAGAGCAAATACTCCCCTCCGGAAAGTATCGCACCAACTATTGAAGATGAGCTCTGTGCCGAATGTCAGCTCAGGCAATCTCAGCTTCCTAGAAGACCTTTGATTTATCAGCACTCCCCCAATCGACTGTACTGCAAATATGACCTGTACCCTGATTTGCGGAATGTCTGTCTCTCGTCTGAGTCGGACCTTGCCGAACCCGTACCTCACGTTGACGACGAAACGGAAGCTGCTCCATCCTTAAAGCTCTCCCTACAAGACGATACAACCAGCGAAAAGCTTCCCATGCTGTCGAAAATGCTCGATGAAAAGCTTATCATCGTCCAACTACCAACCAAAAGCTTCGCCCGCGATGAGGATAGTAAACGACTTGGAAAAGCTCGGCTGCAAAAGCACTCCAAAGAAAATTATCCCACAGCAGTCACCCAGCAATGCAAAGCGCTAAAAGCTTCCGCCAGTAAATCCCACAGTTTATCGTCAGTTTATCAACTAGACAATAATTACAGTTGGACCGCACGGAATGCCAAAAGAGCTTCGTTATCGTTACAAAAACTACACAGGCGATCGTAGATAAGGATCATAGTTAATTTTTATTTTTATTGACCCCTATTTTGTAAGAGAAATAAGTGTTAGTACATATTGTACCATGTTGCGAAATGCAAAACAAACACACAAATGTTAAATACAAAAGTATAGCGCCTAGTCAAAAAAAAAAAGGAACGGTAGGGATAAGGGCTTGGCATGAAGGACGCTACTGTTGGGGTGTGGAAGCACAATAGTACGTATAGTATCTTAAGTGATTTAACGTGACAACGCTCTTCAGAAAAATTAAAATTTTGTGATAAAGCAATGGAGCATAACGATTTTTTTAATATAGGGAGTTATAAATGAAGTAGGAAACAAATTCACGCTACTTTCTGTATGGCTTTTGAAAAATCAAACAATCCAAGAGAGTATCCGTGGTTTTTATCAGTGTGTGGAAAACGATCTCAGACATTATTCACATTTTTTTCCAGAACTGAAAGCATGACTAAAAGTTTTGAAATCTTTCAAATTCTCTTTTTGTGATTACTCTGAACTTTTACAAACACTATGCAGGACATAAACCCTTCCTCATTCAAGTACAGTGAGTAAATTGGAGTCCAGTTTCTCGATAAAGTATCGGTTGCACTTGGAGGACTTTGACGGGTTAAAAAGTTTGACGATTTGATTGCAGTTCTGTTTGATCTTTCGACCTTGACACTTGCTTTTGCCGGGGCGAGCGACGAGGGCAGGATCAAACATGTCGCGCGTTGGTCTAGTAAGTGAAAAAGTGGCGTGATCGGTGAGTTCGGTTGGAGTAACTGAAAAAGTGCCGCGATCGCCGAGCAAACGAGTGAAGCCGAAAGTGGATTGTGGCTGCTCAGTCAAGGATAACGGATCAATTGGTGAGCTCGTTTCATGCTACTATTTCTAATCTATAAAATATGTATGACTGCACATTCAATCGTTACAATGGTGGGATGTAAATATGATTTTTCAACAAACTATGGATGGTTCGTCACTGTGAGTGTCGACACAAACTCTGATTCATGATTTATTTATGTTTAACATTTTTTTTTTTCAGAACACCCCTTATATACTTTTATTTTTGTAATTAAAAAAACTTTGAATGGTTCGACACTACAAGTGTAGACTTGCGAAAGGTTCACTTTATTCAACAAACTTTGGATGGTTCGCCACTGTAAGTGTCGGCATAAGAATAAGAGTGTTCTATGATGTCCCAACCAATCGAGTTTTTTGTTTCTTTTCAAATGAGTAAAATATAATAACACAGGCTTTCGTCCTGACAGCTGTAGGAATGTTACATTTAGGTATTTGTTCAACAAACTTTGAATGGTTCGTCACCTCAAGTGTCGGCATAATTTTCCTCTACATAGAAATTGATCATATCAAATGAAAATATTATATTTACGTATAAGCATGTATATATCTCACAAATCATTGTTTATCATGGTCTAATCGCTTATCAAAGTGAATCCTATGACCCAACGATCCTCCCCATTAACAAACATCCCTCCCAGTAACCTTTGTGGAGATGCAGAGGCAAACACGGTCTCCAAAAAGCAAAAGTTACACACTAACATTCCTTCCCCCAATCCCACCTGACTGCAAGGACGTGGTCGGCGCCGTTATTGACCCTGTATAAATAGAGGCACTGAATTATGCACACTGAAGAAGATTATGGCCAATCCCAGCCGAACTTCTAGTTGATTCTTTGTGCATTTTCACTGACTTCGGTCAATCACGGAGTAGCAACCATTGATATGTGTAGTCAGTCTAAGCTAAGCTAAGCTAAGCTAAGCTAAAAAGTGTCTAGAGAGGTAAGGATTCCTTGCTAACTTTGTGGAAGAATTCAAATGAATATTGCACATAAATTTCTAATATCTCGAATTTATTTGTTGGGTTCTGTGAAATTTCGAACTCTTTTACGTATCAAAAGAAAATCAAAAAAGATTTGAGTATTGCACATTTTGATTCCGCCCTAATTAATATTAATTTCCGACAGACCTGCTGCGCTTATTATTTAGATGATTTTCTGGATAAACCAACTGAGAATAGCCTGAAGGGACCTTTGACCTACCTGACATATCTCTGAAACTACAGATCGGACTCGATTATCCGGGATTCAATTATCCGGAATTTTAGACTCGATTATCTGGACTTTGTTTTTAGTTCTTGTTGTTCAAGAATGAAGCTAGTTCGGTTTTCGCGTCGCCGGTGAGACGTCTATTTTTCTGCCACGCGTTTCGTTTGCTGGGCAGTGCATTTGAAGGCCCAAGCAAGCTAGTTCGGTTTTTGCGTCGCCGTATGTATATCAAGTATGCTGATAAAGTTGCTTATGGCTGCTTAGTCAGGGATGAAGAATCAATTTGGTGAGCTCGTTTCATGCTTTCATTTTTAATGTATATTTTATTGTGAAACACTTTTTAATCATGACAACGATAGAAAAGTCACTTTTATGTATATTTTTTTATAACAAAACATGAATGTTTTTTTTTCACAATAAGTGTCGGCAAAGACTCTTGTTATTGTTTAAAAAGTATTCAAAACAACATACCTTACCTCTTATCCAACATTTTTCATTACAGAAATCGTTTGGAACGGTTCGACACTGAAAGTGTAGACTTACTTTAGGAACACGTTGTCTGTAGTGACTAATAGGTGACTGTTTGAACTAAGGCTGCATGGATCGCATCACTTACCAAGGTGAATCCTGATTATGTAGCTTTTGAACCCTCCCCACTAACAAATTCCTCCCTGTGACAACCATGGAGATGCAGAGGTGATCTCGGTCTCTAGTAACAATGGATGTCACACTCATAATCCCACCTTTCCCCGATGACCGTAAGGACGTGGCCGGCGCCGTTATTGACTTTATAATGTTTGGAGTTCTCGAAAGTGTACATTGAAGATGGAAAGCTATTCCCAAACTACATCTGTTGGTTCCTTGTGCAACTTCGATTATTCTGGTCAATCACGGAGTAGCAACTACGAATTGTACGGTCATCAATGCTTATGCTTATGCTTATGCTTAAAAAGTTTGACGATTTGATTGGTAGTGGCCACATTGTTTGTAACTTTTACTCTGGACAACTATTTAGAGGTACAGAAACAGCGTAAGAAAAATTCCAGGAAATATGCCTCCAGTGTTTTTTTTTTAGTATTAAGGCTCGGTAGTCCGTCATTTCCTTTGGCAGCCATGTTCACTTTGCTGCTCGCGGTTTCAAACTAATTAAACGCAGTACTCGTGCTGAACATTGAATCGAAAAAGAATTACTTTATGCGCTTACGTGCTAAAAGTATGCTGATACTTTTTCAGCTAAGTTAGTACGGTTTATGGACAAAAGGTCGAAAGGACAAAAGGTCGAAAACGATTTGCTTGGTGGGAAATTTATCCTTCTTTGAAAATAGATTTTCGACCTTTTGTCCTTCCTTTTTTGCTCTTCGACCTTTTGTCCTTTCGACCTTTTGTCTTTCGACCTTTTGTCATAGATTCGTTAGCACACAGCCATCTGATTTTCATTACTTCGAAATCGTAGGTTGAAATTGCAACAATCATCATCAAACGCGTACAAATGTCAATTACGGTCTACTTCGCCTTGTCTTCGAAATTTCGGTAGGCATCTTGCAGAAAGCTCTTCAATGGATTCCTCCAATATATCTGTCAAGAATTCCACAGGACTTTATCTCAAGAATCCTGTAGAGGTTTCCCAAGAAATTAAAAAATTTTAAAAACACAAAAAATTTGTTTATGTTTTTTTTTTAGGATTTACAGTTAGGAATGTTCTTTTCCTGAATTTTTCCTTTCCTGAATTCTTTTCCTTTCTTGAATAATTCATTATTCAGTAAATGCATCTAATGATTTACAAAAAAAATATCCAGAGATGCAATACCGGACATAATTAAACACGCATTAGCCGTTTTGAGGACTGCTTCTCAGATTCTAGTGCTCCGATTGACCTGAAATTTTCACTGCCGCACACAGGAGTAATTTGACTAAATCATGGCCAAAATTAGTTTTTCCTCTAAATGATCTGCTCATACTTTAATATTGACTAAAAAACTTTTATAACTTAATTAGGATTAATTTCGAACCGTTTCTGGACAATTATCCACACATCAGTTAGTATACGTATCGAAAAAGAAATGCCGTTGAAGACAAACAATTTTTGAGTTCATTTTTCGTGACCAATCGTTCGAATATTCTAGCAACAGATGGAAAATAGATTTGTACGGCATAAGTTGATGCGCCTCTAGCTCGTCAAGAGGGTAAGCAATCGATGAATAATTAGAATTTTAACAGTTATTGGATATTCCAGCTCAAACATTTTATGTAGGTATGCTCAGAAATTCATTTTCAGATATTTTTTTTTCCTCCAAAAGAATACAATGCAATATTGCATTTGGAATTCATTCAGAAAATCAAATTTCCTCCTAAAGGAATAATAAAATTGACTAGTATGTTTTATCTGAAACGCTTTCTCCATGCCTTTTGCAAAAAAATATGTATGCATCATTTGTACAAAAAATCTCATCCAAAAATTTCAAGATATCACGAACGGATTATTTTGACTCTCGATATTTTGTAAATATGAATCGTATCAACAAAATGAGGAGTCAGCCTAAGCACATCAGTCTTAAAATTTTAATGAAAAAGTAGACGACTTTTCATAAGAATTCCTTCATAATTATGTTAATATTTTACAGCATAATTAGATTAAAATTTTACAGCTGGACTCCTATTCTCATGAATATAAAATCATGTTATGTATTGGGTAATTCATCCAATTTTCACACACAACTTTCAAGTCCATTGAGAAACCCGTCATTTCTGAAATTTAGGACCATAAAACGCGATGAAATGGACTTTTATGCATATAAAACAGCCGGTTTTTTTTTAAACAATGGCGTGAACGAACGTTGTTGACTATTGTTGGATCGAGTGTTTAGAAGTTTTTTTTTTGCGTTGAAGAATATTTATTTCTATGAAAATAATATTAAATTCAAGAATCATGTACGGTACGATATTGACACATATTCTAAAACAGCCTGAAAGTTTGTTAGGATGCCTAAATTACATCTCCAAACCAGATTTCACCAACACAACTCGTACCAATGAGCTCATTTTGTTGAAATAATTTAGTATCTGTTAGACATCAGGAAACTCCTTTTTACAAACGCCTCAAGTTTTCCGCGAAATTTTTGATTATTTCTAGAAATATAGTTTTCTTTTTCAAATTTGAAAAGCATATTCGTATTCAGGGAACCGGAATTCAGTATGTAGAGTAATTTCAAAAACTGTGTGAGTTCGATTCCCGGTCGGTCTAGGATCTTTTCGTAATGGAAATTTCCTTAATTTCCCTGGACATAGAGTATCATCATACCTGCCACACGATATACGAATGCGAAAATGGCAACTTAGGCAAAGAAAGCTCTCAGTTAATAACTGTGGAAGTATTCATTGAACAGTAAGCTGAGAGGAAAGTTCTATCCTAGTGGAGACGTAATTTCAAAAAGAAGAAGAAGAAGGAAAAGAAAGAGTTCAAAGGACATGGAGATTTAAACCATGGCACCATTGTGTCTCTTACAAAGCATTTCTGTTTATTTTAAAAATTTGCAAAATCTGATTTGGCGATGTCATGTGTAAAAACTGTGATAAATTTATTTATTTACGTTATTTATAAAATTAACAATCCCGGAAATAATTACAGATAGTAGGTTATTGAAAAGCGGGCTAAAAATATTAAAAAAAAAATGATAAAAACTGATATTTTCAAAAGGCTTAAAATTTCAAGTGCAGAAATATGCGGAAGAGTTTTATGATGTAACTGATAGATAACATATGTAAGTTTCATACTGTGGTCGAAACATTGCCGGATATTGCCGTATAAGGTAACTTTTTCAATACTAAAGTATACGAAAAATGACTAAAACTTTGTTGTTCAAAATTGCCTTGAAAATAAACAAATACAAAATGTTTTTTTGAAAATTTTATGCAGAAGCTCTTCTTATATTCATGAACAAAACGTTCAGTAAAAAAATATGATTATTTTGGCAAAAATGTTCACATGGAAACAATAATTCTGATTATATTATATGAAAAAATTAAAACACGATTAAAAACCTGCTTTTTTGAACTCTTTTAACATTTTTTCAAAGTTATTTGATGTATATTCAATGTAGCCACAACATGCGGCATACTATTAGCTATGTTTAAAAAATAGAGCGGGGTGAAAAATCTCATTTTTTTAAAATCGAAATTATGGCCACGAATTTGTTCTAGGTGCTCCACTGTGTGCCGGTCAGATATAACTTGAATTTCACTCATAAGAAAATTAATGTATATAGTACATAACACTGAAGACGGCCTTACAGTTGAGGTCGAAATACGCGTATCTGTCGAAGGATACAAACTCTAGTGGAATTGAATGGTATAGTACTAAATTTGAATTTTCATCTGCTTGAATATTGTACTAAAATATGATTTTCTTTATACTTGTTTGTTTTATTAAACTTGATAAAATAGCAGGATAGAATTAAGGGGCCTTCCTTAGCCTGGCCACTCGGCTACAAAGCAAAGTCATGCTGAAGGCGCTGGGTTCATTTCCCGGTCGATCCAGGATCTTTTCGTAATGGAAATTTCCTTAACTTCCCAGGGCATAGAGTATAATCGTACCTGCTACACGATATACAAATGCGAAAATGGCAACTTTGGCATAGAAAGCTCTCAGTTAATAACTGTGGAAGTGCTCATAAGAACACTAAGCTGAGGAGCATGCTCTGTCCCAGATGGGACGTTAATGCCAAGAAGAGGAAGAAGAAGAAGCAAAATAGAATTGCATACATTGCTTTTAAAAAGAAGACGCACCCCTTATGAATCATTTTCGGGTTCATTTTATGAGAGGAACAGAAAATTAGTACTGATATTTGGAAATGTATCGGAAACTGTTGGAAACTTCCTCATTACTTTCCACTCACTATTTCAGCCTCTCTCCAGGTTGCCAGTTTCACTTATAATTCCACCACAACAGAAACCTAATCCCATCTACGCGTGCTGTTAAATAGGGCACCTGCAGCCTTTGTTTAGTGTGCCCAACGGACCCATTTGATTTTGCCGGGAAACGTTTTGTAACGTGTTTTCCGTTTCAGACCGTTATAAGCATAAGCATAAGCATAAGCATAGATGACCGTACAATTCGTAGTTGCTACTCCGTGATTGACCAGAACAATCGAAGTTGCACAGGGAATTAATGAATGGGGCTTGGGATTAGCTTACCATTCTTCAATGTGCACAAATCGAGAGCTCAAATTTAAAAGTCAATAACGGCGCCGGCCACGTCCTTACGGTCATCGGGGAAGGGAAGGAATGTTAGTGTGACTACCGTTGTTACTAGAGACCGAGATCACCTCTGCATCTCCACGGTTGTCATGGAGAGGATATTGGGTTAGTGGGATAAGGTAAAGATCTGGGAGTCACCAATGTTTGGTGATGCGAGCCATGATATAATCACGCCTAACCGGATTCGCGAAATAATTCGATGATCGCATTAAACGCCGAACAAGTGTTCGTCACTCGCCCACGCAAGAGCAAGCGACGCGATCAATAGATCAAACACTACTAGCGATCCGCGGCGCTTTTTCATTTCTCTGAGCGAACGACGCGCGACAAGTTTGATCCTGCCCTCATCACCCGCTCCCGCAGGAGCCAGCGTCAAGGTCGAAGGATCAAACACTACTCTATTCAAAAGATGTTTTTATTAATGACGAAAACTGAAAATTACATGTATATATTTTAAATTATATGAAACAGGAATAATGCCGACACTTGTAGTGACGAACTATACATAGTTTGTTTGAAAATTACATATGAGTATTACTGTGCATTTTGTCTCGATATGGTACAAGTTTTAAAAAATACGTCAACATTCACAATGTCGAACAATTCAAAAGATAATTTTTAATAACGTATAAAAGAGACAAATATATGTATATTGAAATTGTATAAGAAAAAAAACATAATGCCGACACTTATAGTGACGAACCATACAAAGTTTGTTTTAAAATTACTTAAAAGTTACGCTTTCAAGAAAATATGTGTTATCACAAGAATGAAACGAACTCACCAGTTGGTAATCCATCCTCGACTGAACACAAAACTGATACTGACAGCAAAACTTCTTGGCGTCCCGAAAACAAACCGTCTTGCTTGTGCCTTCCAAATACCTACCCAGCAAGACGCTCCAAAACAGAAAAAAAAAAATCTTAGGAACCGAAAACACGCGCGAAACCGTGAGCCAAATCTATCGGACGACGCAAAACCGAACTGTCCTGCTTGGGCTTCACGAAGCACTACCCAGCAAGACACTTGAAAACAGGAAAAAAAAAAAAAATCTCCGGCGACGAAAACATGCGCGAAACCGTGAGCCAAATTTATCGGACGACGCAAAACTCTGTTTTCCGTTTCAGACCGTTATCCGGCAAAATCAAAGGGGGCCGTTGGGCACGCTATTGTTTGCTGCCTGCGCCCTATTGTCCCATCAGACTTCGAAACCACCGGGGCTTTTCATTACCAACAAAAGCCTTCAAAACCAGAAGATTCGTTCAGTACCAAGGATTCACGCATGTTCATTGAATACTGGCAATGGCCAATCTTTGAAGATTTACAGTCGCCTCTCGACATCTCGATATCGAAGGGATCATCGAGATAGGGAGAGATCGAGACAAAGTACATTAATTTAATGAACACTAGATTTAAAATCCTCCGTTGCTAGGAAAATATTAAACAAGCAAACTTTATTTCGAGTTTCCGAATTATACTGATTCACTTAAATCTGGTCTAGTAACCTTTGATAATGTTTATATCGACATATGGAGAGAAAATTGGGAACAAAAAATCAACAGGAACACATTAAGACATGGAGATATCGAGATAAGGAGAACATCGAGATATGGAGAGAGAAATCGTATGCAGAATCAAGGGACCGAAGCAATCATCGACATAAGGAGAGATATCGAGATGTAGAGCTTCGAGATGTGGAGAGTCGACTGTAGTACATTCACAGATCCTTTACCCATTTTTATCACTTGTGTCAAGTTTAGCCTTGGGTGGCCTCCAAGTCTTTTAACTTAACAATCTACAAGACCAATTATTGCTGAATTAGGTAGGGTTTCGTTCTACTTCGTCGTAGGCACTATTATTCGTCATATCAAACTTAAAATGTTCCACTACGGCGGATATTCCAACTTATCTGCAACATAGATTCACTTTCCAAGTGTATTTTTCTGAAAGCTGTCATTGTTTGTACATGTATACACCAAAAATGCAATAAAACTACTGTAAGGTACCGCGGGGCAAGTGGGTAAATGGGGTAAGTGAAAACAATTGATATATTTCACTGAATATGTGAAATAACGTTTTGAACTCATGCGTAAACCTTTGAGGCCATTGAGAACATTACGATAGGTAAGATATTTCTGAGATTTTTCAGCCATTATTGCATAATAGAGCGAAAAATTGTTAACCTGTCAACTGTTACTCCGTAACAAGTTGGCAGCGTACAATCTTATTTTAATATTTTCAGTGGAAAAAAGTTGCGGAAAATAATTTCCTGTACCACTTCTTAGTAGTCCCCTGTGACAGTTTCAAACTGCAATAAAAAAGTTTTAGAATTAATTCGACGTAGACCTAAAAATAACTAAATTTAAACACCGTCAATTTTTTTATAAGGTGGGGCAAGTGAAAAGTTTATCATTAGAGATTGAATTTGTGTTTTCTCTTTAAGTAACCATAAGTAACCATGGTTCGCAATTATCATAGAAAAACATAACGTGCTGATAATTCAAAAAACACTATACTCAAGCGTTAAAAGCTATTAGAAATCGTGGAACTTCTCTAAAAGATGTTGCCAAACATTACAATATTAATATGTCTACTTCGGGCAGCCAATTAAAAGGAAGACGTTGACTGAAAAGTTGCAATATTAGAGAACACACGGAAATGTCGTGGACTGTCTATGTAAAGCTAGTTCAAAACATAAAAATGGGATATAGGTCTATCCACATAAAAAAGATTCTAAATACGTTATTGAAGGATTCCGTTTGATTTCTCCCGAAGAGTTATCCGACGTCATATCCGACTTTCTCAAAAACAAATTACGAGCGGTGGGAATTATACAGAGCAGAAATGCAATTGCTGTTCTATAATGTAAGAACTAACATTGGAAATGATGCAGTTATAATGTTGTCGAATCATTTCAACTAACATAACTGAACAGAAGAAAATTCAAATGAAAAGAATAACATTTTCTTTGTTTACATATTACTTATGTTATTGTTCATTGGGAAGCCTTAACAAATGTTAAAGCTTATATAAATCGTGGATAAAACTGTTTGTTTTTGAATTTATTGTTTAAAACGGTAAACTTTTCACTTGCCCCACTTTTGGGGCAAGTGAAAAGTAAGGAGACATTTTTCAAAAACTTTTTCTGTATTTTTTTCTTCAATTTTTCATAAAAATCAATTTTAGCATGCTGCTTATATTTGGTGGGAGTCAAGCTAAAAAATATACACGACCTCATTTGTTTCAATTTAAAGTCTCTAGAATTTGAAGAATCTCAACTATGCGAATTCCATTACCCACTTGCCCCACGGTACCTTATTTCGATAAATAACTTCAGTTCATCGAAATCGCATGGACGAACACGATTTGAGAGAAATGCTTAGCGATCGGCACCAGTCACAAAACTTTATAATACAAGTTTTTTCCCGCCCCCCCGTGTGACTTACTTCGCCAGGCACCTATTTTCACTATGGAACCCTCGTACTTCTTTACTGAAGGATTTCATTCCAATCACATGCCGTAGAAGTTCTATAATTCATGAAATTTTATAAAATTTCCTCAACGACCGCGTGAAAACGAGAATGTAAACAAAGTTCAATCCGTCGCACTGAGAAAAAAAAGCTTGTGCGCATCAATGTGTGCGCAATGCTCGACGTAAAAATACGGTTCCTTTGATAAGCCATTTTACGAGACGTTTCGGAACAGCTGATCGCCGCAACGGCGTCAATTGACAGGAGACCTGGGATAAAATCCAGCGTGATTTTTAACAAAGCCTCATCTTACCAAACGAGGACATGAAGAAAATGACAAAAAAGAGATCCAAAAATGTTTGTTACTGCAACTTTATACCTAGTTATTGTATCAGCTACCTCTTTTTCACCTATATTTCACATAAAAAGGCATTTTTGTGATCAGAAATATTTTAATATTTTTTCTCCATTTAAGTTTTCGCCTGTATGAAAAGCTACGCTAGAAATGCGCACAGTCATCAACCATCATCATCGCCATAACTGACGACGATGATTGAAAAATCCCAGGTCTCCTGTCATTTGACCTGCTTCGTAAAATGGCTCATAAGCGCATTTCTAGCGTACCCGACTAGAGGCTTGTAACAAAAATATAATAAAATTTCATCAGAATATGATATGCATATCATATTATGACATAATTTTGTTAGGCGCCGTTATCCATAAAACATAATAAAACAGAAATATAACATAATGTGTTTTATTTCCCTTTAAGATATTTTTTTGTTCATTTTTAACAACTTAAAAACAAAATAAAAAGAAAGTTATGCATTTCAATAACATACAATATTATCGTATATCGAAAAGTATTATAATTTTGATACTTTGTATCAAACATTATAACTAGGTTTGATATGTTTTTGATAGAATTAAAACACATTTTGTTATGTTTATGTTACTATTCATACACTTTTTGTTATAATTTTAGTTATTTTAACAACATCCTGCATCAAGTTTGTAACAATCTTTGTTCGAAAAAAAACATATAACATAATAACATATGCTGATATAATTTTGTTATGTACCATTAGTCGGGTAGCTTTTCATCCAGGCGAAAACTTAAATGGAGAAAAAATATTAAAATATTTCTGATCACAAAAGTGCTTTTTTATGTGCAATATGGGTAACAAAGAGGTAGCTGATACAATAACTAGGTGTAATGTTGCAGTAACGAACATTTTTGGATCTCTTTTTTGTCATTTTCTCCATGTCCTCGTTTGGTAAGATGAGGCGTTATTGAAAATCACGCTGGATTTAATCCCAGGTCTTTTGTCAATTGACGCCGTTGCGGCGATCAGCTGTTCCGAAACGTCTCGTAAAATGGCTCATTGTGTTGTTTTCGTTGCACTGTGAGCAAATGCCATAATTGTACGGTCAAAAGGAATTGTGTTCATATGTTTGGGCTGAATGTTGATGACGAAAAATGAATTTTAAAGAAAATTAGTATATTCCATCATGCTGAAGGAATCGAGGGCAGTGATGCATTTTGAACTGAACGCGAGCCAAAAATGAACGGAGCGCGTTCAAATTTTGAACGAGAACGCAGTAAACATTGAACTCTCGAGCCAGAGCCTGTCGTTGCTCTCGAACGGCCCGTTCAGAACGCAATGCATTACAACGGTAATCAAAGCATGGGTTTAGGTTTATACCTGGAAAATATTTCATAAACCGATGATAAGTTAAATTTAATTATAATAAACATAGCATTTCTAGCTTTGAGCAGCTTCAAAACAACTTTGGCACGTTCAGATGTCGTGAAATCTGTCAAACCCATCTGCGTTCAGTTTTCTGCTCTCTATCGTTCAAATTTTTGAACTAAACAATGAGTAAGCCTACTTGATCACTCCGCTAAAAAAATTGAACTGGAACTCGAACTGCACGCGTTCAAATGCATCACTGATGGAGGAAGATGCCCGTAGATCTATATATTCTAGTAAAAAAAAATATTATAGCGTTGATATGTTGTGTTTTGACCACTAAATACATCACAGTAAGCCAAAAGTTGTGAGACGGATCTGAAAACTTATTGCGACAGAAATAAAAACGATACGACGGATTGAGAATACGGCAAGATGCATTTTTTTTGCATTATTTCCAAAAAGAGATCAAGATTTATCAAAATCTTATTGTACAATGGTAAAGCCGTTTTGAGAAAGAATTGTTTAGCATCAGCTTGTATCAGCATCATTCACTGCAACACTGGAAAAATTGCAGTTCTCACTGATCAATGCTAAATACGATGGATACTAGCACATCATCCTAGTGTTTGAGACTTCGACCTTGAGCCTTTGACCTTGCACATGCGGAGGCGGGCGATGAGGGCAGAATCAAACATGTCGCGCGTCATTCGATCAGTGAAATAAAAAAAACGCCGCGGTTCGTTAGTAGTGTTTGATCTATTGATCGCGTCACTTGCTCTTGCATGGGCGAGTGACAAACACTTGTTCGGCGTACAATCCCGACTAGAGGCTTGTAACAAAAATATAATAAAATTTTATCAGAATATGATATGCATATCATATTATGATATTATTTTGTTAGGCTCCGTTATCCACAGAACATATAACAACAAAAATATAACATAGTGTGTTCTATTTACTTTCAAGATATTTTTTGTTCAATTTTAACAACTTTATAACAAAATTAAATAGATACTTATGCACTTCAATAATATACAATATTATCGTATATCGAACAGTATTATAATTTTGATACTTTGTATCAAACATTATAACTTGATTTGATATGTTTTTGATATCATTGAAACACATTTTGTTATGTTTATGTTACTATTCATACACTTTTTGTTATAATTTTAGTTATTTTTTCTGTATCAAGTTTATAACAACCTATGTTCGAAAAAACCTTATAACATAATTACATGTGCTGATATAATTTTGTTATGTACCTCTAGTCGGGATGCGATTATCGAATTTTCAAGAAATCTTGGGTCTGGCTTTCGACTTGGTCGGATCTCGACGAACCGACCCCTTTAGCGTTCTGTGGCGTAGTTGGTTAACGCGCCCAGTCTAGCGTATTGGGAGTCGTGGGATTGAAGCCCACCAGAACGATTACATTATTTTTCACAATTTTACATCTCAATTTGTCCAAATTGACTTTTGTGGCTACGAACTTCAGCTTTTTTTCAAAACACCGTCGGCCGTAATGGTCATGACAACCCGACCAGTGGATTACAACAAAACTATAGTACAATTATATCAAGATTTGTTACAAATAACAAATTTTGTTTCATTTTTGTAAGAAGCAATTTGAGTTGATGGAGGAAATTATAACGTTTTTAAAACAAAATCACTTATAATAACAAAGGCTGTTTCAAATTTGTTTCAATTCAAAACATATTAATAACATAACTTGTAAAAAAAAATGAGAACAATTACTTATAACAATTTTTGTTATACTTCTATTATAGAAAAAAACAAAATCAGTTATACTTTTGTTTGACTTCAAATATAATAAGTTACAATTTTGTTTAGATTATAACAAATTTTGTTACAATTTTGTTTAGTGTGGAGGAAATTGTTTTACATTTTATTGTAAAAATGGCTTAACTGAGTAACAAAATCTGTTACAACTCTGTTGTAATCCACTGATTGGGAACCCTAGTAGCAGAAATTTCTACATATTCGTAAACATCGTAGATTGATTCTCGGGAAAATCTTCCACGGAACCCCCTTAGAATTGCCTACGGTATTTTTTGCATGCTATAGGATTATTTAGGTATGCAACACCTTAACTAGTTTAAAAAATCCTGCAGAAATTTCTTGGAAACCCTGCCCGAGCAGAAGAAAATAACTACTGAATACCAAAATGAGGTATTCCATACCAGATAATTTTCAATACTTACAACCTGAATGAGGTATGAATGAGCCCTGCATAAGAGGTAAAATACCTCAAATAATACCTTCTGCATATTCTACAAATACCAAGCTGATAACTAGATCAGGTATTGTAATACCTCAATAATACGTGATGTATTTTCATATAAAAGTGATTTTTTTCAATAATAGTTCAATACCTCCAGCAGTCCTCAATACCTATCGAATACCAAAAATAAGTATTTTTAATTGTTTTAAACATGTTTTTCAAATACCATTATAATACAAAAATGAGGTATTGATAACTGAACAATACCTAATTATGGTATGATACCAAAATATGGTATGCATAAGTTATTGGCGAGTTATTCTTTCCTCCTCGGGTGCCTATGGCATAAATAAAATTGTTAGTAAAACACTTGAAATCCAAGAATAATTCTTGTAGGAAATTTTTGACACTCTTAGCAGTTTTAATGATACTCATACATATTGATCATATAAAATTAGGTTTGCTTAAACGTCTGTAAAATTAAATTTTTTATTAAATTAAATTAAATAAATCTTTTTGGCCTCTTGAGCATAATATATTTGGAGAATTTCTCCAAAAATATATTGCGGACCCTTGATGAACCCTTGATTCGACCCTTCGAATAATTTTTGGTAAGATCTTTGGGAGAAAATTAGACTTTGGTAAACTCCAAAACTTTTTCGATAATATCATTTAGAACGTAATTGAGTAGTGTTGGATCCGTTGAATCTGTTGCATGCTCTTTGTGGACGAGCGACGGAATCCGGATCAATTGTGTCCGGTTCGCGTTGCGCGGAAGAAAAAACTAAATGAGCCGGTGAAAAACAAAAAAAAAAACGCGTCAGTAGTGTTAGATACGTTGAACCTGTTGTATGCTCCTCTCTAGCGAGCAAAGAAATCTGTGTCGTGTCCGGTTTGTGTATCAGTATCAGTGTCGGTCATCCGTATATATGCTCACGTATTCATTTTGAATTATATATTTATCGCTTACCAAAACGAACCCTTTCCCATATCCAAACTCCCAGTGTTTTCTTGTGGAAGTGCAGAGGACTCCTCGGCTTCTGTAAAGCAAGTAACACGTCAACATTTCCCTCCCATTCCCAAATTGACCTGCATCCGGACGCAGCCGGCGCCGGTATTGTTTATTATAATAATGAGAGCACCAGTACTTACACATTGAGGATGCTACTGATCCCGAGTAGTGTCTGTTGATTCTCTGTGTAAGTACAACTGTTCTTGCAACTACGGAGTAGCAACTGCGGGCGGTCAATCATGCTCATGCTCATGCAATATCATTCAAAACGTAATTATAATATAAATGCTTGAGACAATTTTAAGAAATTCAGACACAAGTTTAATTTCCGTTGCAAAAAATTTCCATCGACAAGGAAGGGGCGAGGCAGCCGAATTCAAACAAAAACAATTTTCTTCCAAAAATAACTATTATATCATTGCCACCCCGTTTTAAGGGTCACGAGAACATCAAGAAGAATTTAGAACTTTATGGTTCCTAAGGCTGGAATAGCCCAGAACTAATCAATGGAAATGTGCAAAAATATTGATTAAGTTTAAATAGTGTAACGCGCAGTGAAGAGCAAATTTAATGAAAATGTATTATTTTTGGCGTTACATAGTGTGCGGGCCTTCCTTAGCCGAGTGGTTAGAGTCCGCGGCTACAAAGCAAAGCCATGCTGAAGGTGTCTGGGTTCGATTCACGGTCGGTCCAGGATCTTTTCGTAATGGAAATTTCCTTGACTTCCCTGGGCATAGAGTATAATCGTACCTGTCACACGATATACGAATGCGAAAATGGCAAAGAAAGCTCTCAGTTAATAACTGTGGAAATGCTCAAAAGAACACTAAGCTGAGAAGCAGGCTCGTCCCAGTGTGGACGTTAATGACAAGAAGAAGAAGAAAATGGTGTGCGTATCATGCCAAACACATATATTAATCCAGCTTTTTACGCTAGCCATGCTATAAAATCTTTGACAGAAGCTGACTATCACCACTGAACTGAAACTCGAAAATAAATCCTTAGTAACCCATATTTCACTGAAATAGTTTTCGTTGCTTTTCTGTCATTCAAACTAAAATTTAATTCCGATTTGCATTGATAATGCTTTAATCGCTGAATAATCATTCTCTTTTGTTTTTTGTATGTTTCATTTAGATCATGGCCGCAATGCCTTTTTGAGCTGCAGGTTAAATCATTGAAACAATATAGTGCGGAAAAACATTTCCGTAAATCGGTTAAAAATCAATCAAGGGATTGTTGTCTGGAAAATTAAGATCTCTGCTACTGTACAATTTCAACAAGGTTTTATGAAACCATTTCCCAGAGGTAATATCAACCAGAGTTAAAATTGTGCTCAATATTACGCCATAGAGTCATGCAGGCTCCAGCTCTGGATTCAAAGAAAATTCTTTCCATGAAATCTGTGACAATGATGTCCAGGTTTACAGAAGCAAAAGCAAACCCCCCTTCCCTGTCAGCATACGCCAGAGTTCCTTCCGGGGTTGGTTACCCGATCTTCCTCAAGGTTACTCGTACCCCGGCCAGTACCACGAGGAGGTAGGGATAGGAGTTGCTGGACAAAAGGCAAAAGGACCACACAAAACGGTCTATTTTATTCTTGCAGGTACGCCATGCCTAGCCATTTACCGTGAAATGTTTGATCCATTTTTATTTATTTTTTTCGCAAATTTGTAAGCCTTGGTCTTGCGAAAATCAAAGAGCTAAGCCGGGTCTTTTAAATATGTCTCCTTCAAGTTGTTGGGAGCCAATTAAGCCTAAAATCAAATAAAGAGTAATTAAGAAAATATAACAATAACGAATAAGATTATTTCCGCAAATTCAAACACAATTTTCATTTGATTGACAGAAAGAAAAACAATTAAATTTGACGATTTGTCAAGGCATGCTGAGGATATATTTCCAAGCTTCAGTTCAGTGCCGATAGTCAGCATCTGTCAAATATTTTATAGCATATTGTTTTTATGGCGAGTGTAAAAAGCTGGATACGATTTGTTTCTGGAAGTGCTGTAGTTTTGACCTGAGACGAGACTCGCGAAGACGGTCTTCTTTTTCTGTGATTGCTGAGTTTTTTTTCTTCTTCCACTTTGTGTTTATACCAATTATGTGCATGCTGTTCAAATCCTCACATGAACCTCTCAGAAAAAAATGATTGAGTTTGCATCACATCGAATCATAAATAGCCGTTTGAGTGAAATTTCATGCCAGCAAACATAGCAGACATTAGAAATAATTAATCTTCTGCTTAGATTTATCAGCAACTTTGGAAAAAACTGCTCCGCCGCCTAAGGTTTTTAATAACAGTTTACTTTGAACACAATACTTTTCACTTTTTCAGCCATAAAAACGGTTGGCTGCATTCAGTGCCGTAGCGTGCGGTTGGCCAGGTTGGCACCCGCCAAGGGCGCCAGCCATTGGGGGGCGCCAAAATGCGTAAAGTATTTTGTTAATTTTGAAAGGCATTTATTAAATAAGGGCGCCTCTTAAAACAAATTTCCAACAGAATTTTTTTAACATAATAATGGAAAATTTGAACAATTCCTGAATCGCTTTCAAATACTTTTCAGTATTTTGGATGATTCCCATATATTTATTTCAAATTTTAACATTATGGTTACTTGCTTAATCTCTAATGGTTTTTAATAGCTATTAAAACTGGTTTGAGCAAAAATCAAGTTTGTGGTATTTATTTAGAGGTTCTATTGGAAATAAAAAAAAAATATTCAAATTAACTTGATAAGAATTAAACAGTCTTTTTGAAAGCCTAAGAGCATCTTGAACAGGGTTCTCAGAATACGGTAGATCATTATGACAGATAATCTTGAACAGGCCTTTCATTACAGCTCACAGTGATTTATCTCCATACAAATGGTATAGAAAGTCTTAAAATGGATTGTTCATGCCCAAATGAAGATCCCTTACTTACTATGAATGACCAGATAATTGCCGTCTGAAACTATTTATCTTCATCGCATGATAGACTCTTCTTTGACCATGATAACCTCATCATCATCATGATCATTATATCTGTCAAGTTATATGACGCATCAGCCAAGCAACAACAAAACATGATACAAAGACCTTCAACTTATTTGCATTAGAATTTTTCAAATGATTTGTAAATGTTGTTTCAAGATTTAAACAAGAATGTTCATTGGATCCATTTAAACATTTTGGCCATACAGATTTATAGCACCTAAATTCTTCAACCAATTGAAAATTATGGTGTGCAAGTTTGCTCAAGATGAACCTTTGATTTTCTGAAGGTTGGTATAAAAATGTATAGTTTAAGCGGAGCATGTATTCGAGTGTGTGCTCACATTTGAAAATTTAGTCGAAGTTTATTATAATTCCCCATAAATTTTACTAGGGAGCACAAACACAAGAATTTTGATAACGTTCTTTGAGGAAATGTAAAAAAAATCAGTTTTTATTTAAACTTCAAAAAATTCTGGGTTTGAATTTAGAAGAGAAATACAAAAATACTTTCAGAATTGTTAGTGAAAGTTATTTTTAACTTTTCCCCGCCTTGACATCACTGTGCAGCTGGGCAGAATATTCAAAAATTTCTACACGTGGGAGGAACTCTTACAGAATCCTGAACAACATTTTCAGAGAGCAAACATGAGTTAAAAAGATTTAATTTATTTTTTCCCTAGTATGAACATATTCCACGCTGACTGACTATAGTTTTTTTTTTAATTTTTGATTCGCTGGAGATGATTTAGCATTAATAAATTTTAGATCACATTAAATACCATTTCTGAAATTCAACCAAGAAGGGGAAGTGTTGGAGATTCTAGAACAGTTGTAATTTTCTTTAAGTAAATTACTAACACGAGTATCACAGAAACAAGGCTATTGAGTAAGGGATGCTTATAAATTCGTTGCAAATTCCATGAACTTTTAATTAACTAATAAAACAAATTCATATTTTTCCATGTTACTATTTAGGAATTAAACTTCTAAATGGTATAACGAAACACATATTATCTTATTATTTCCTCTGATTCCACTAAAAAATTGATAAAAAGTTTTTTATTGCATTTTATTCTAAGAATTTGACGAATTTGCTTCCACTTATTGGAAGACTCTTGTGAAAACAACTAAAAAAATGTTTTCTTAAGGATTTGTTAGGCAAAATCATTACAAAATATTTGAAAGCCTTTGCATTTTTTAACAAATGAAAATATAATTAACAATGTCAAGAAATAAAAAAATGCATTTAAGAAATTAAACTAAATAAAAAACTATTGATTTTAAGAAGAGTTTCTTCAATGCTATGCTCAATTGTTTCCGCAGAAGTGCCTCATGAACAGTAGATTTCTTACAAATATCTTCAAAACATATTTTATAAAATCTTACACAGTTTGTGAATTTACACAATTAGTGAATGCTTGAGTCGCAATTTAATATATGCATTCATTTAAGAGTTGTCCTAGTATTTTAAAAAGGATCTTTATGGAAATTGTCTAGTATCCCAAGCAAAAACAGCAATATATGCATAACGGTATACGTTAAGCTAGCAATACTGTATAACTACAATTAAAGTTTATTTAAAGTGGAAAAGGGCCCCTCTACAGGCATTTTTGTGTTATATTTTATTCGACCTTTGTGAAGCCTTTTGACACCTTAAAGTAGCTATACAGTAGATGCTAGCTATATGTACACCATATATTGAGGATTTTGCCCTCTAATAGACTCACACCTAAATAATTTTGTCACACCAAAATATTCTCCCACCATGTTTGCCATATATTGGATGGCGTCGTGGCTAACAAAACCAACAAGTAACGCACATGTAACGCATTATGTTTGATTGTACATTGAATGCAAGGTGCGTACTTCTATGAAAGTGCTATATAAACTGACGTGTGAGTATTTATTTTTCTACGTTGAAAATGTGCACGAGAATCTATTCCTCAACTAAACGAACAATATATTCATGAATGATAGCTTGAGCCGCATGGTTACTTGGGATGTTCAACGAAAACTTCAATCACATACAAAATTGCATCATAGGGGTGCCCAACGGGAGGTTTGCCAAGGGCGCTGTGAGGCCACGCTACGGCTCTGGCTGCATTTGACGTTTCGTGAGAGGGGAATCTGAGCTGCATATTGTTCGTTTAGTTGAGGAATAGATTCTCGTGCACATTTTCAACGTAGAAAAATAAATACTCACACGTCAGTTTATATAGCACTTTCATAGAAGTACGCACCTTGCATTCAATGTACAATCCAACATAATGCGTTACATGTGCGTTACTTGTTGGTTTTGTTAGCCACGACGCCATCCAATATATGGCAAACATGGTGGGAGAATATTTTGGTGTGACAAAATTATTTAGGTGTGAGTCTATTAGAGGGCAAAATCCTCAATATGACGTTGATATTTTTCCTCTTCGCGAGTCTCTCTCAGGTTTTGACCTGAGAGAGAGAGAGAGGAGACAGCTCACTGGCAGTTGGCAAGTTTTCTTGCCTTCTTTGACTTCTTTCTTTGATTCTTGGGTTGTGCACAACAGTCAGATGAACTTATTGTTCGTTTAGTTGAGGAATAGATTCTCGTGCACATTTTCAACGTAGAAAAATAAATACTCACACGTCAGTTTATATAGCACTTTCATAGAAGTACGCACCTTGCATTCAATGTACAATCAAACATAATGCGTTACATGTGCGTTACTTGTTGGTTTTGTTAGCCACGACGCCATCCAATATATGGCAAACATGGTGGGAGAATATTTTGGTGTGACAAAATTATTTAGGTGTGAGTCTATTAGAGGGCAAAATCCTCAATATTTTGGTCAAAATCATATTCACTTTTTGTTGTTCACTATGAAAAAGAATTTGAATATAATAAAAGCAAATCAGTTTTCTTTCTCACAACTATGTTTAGGTATTGACCTTTTAAAAATGTGAAATCATCGAAAATCACTCAGAAATTATAATTACGTTCACTTGAATTTTGACGGTTTTTCACACTATGTCCTTCGAATTTACGGTTTTCCAGTTGATGACAGAAGACAGACAGATGATGACAGGTTCCCTTGACTTTTGAGAGCTTGCAATCTAAGCCAGCTGTCTCCACCCTCCCAGGTTTTAACTAGGTTGATTTTTTTTTTCATAGTGCTTACTTCTTTCCGGCGTTATGTCTGTACTGGGACAAAGCCTGCTTCTCAGCTTGGAGTTCTTATGAGCACTTTCTCAGTTATCAACTGGAAGCTTTTTTACCAATTGATCATTTTATGTGTTATATCGTGTGGCAAGCACAAATATTATCTCTCTGGGCAGTCGGAAAAACAATTCTTTCCCAAAAGATCTTCATCCGGTGGGATTCGAACCTACGATCTTAAGTATGGTCTTGCTGAATATCTGCGCGTTTACCGCTACGGCTACCTGGGGTCCACAATGCACAATGCTAATCGAGTTGAATCATGCCAACAGTAGCGTCTATTGTAATGCGTTATGACGTTTAGAGTACCTGATGATGTGACAAAGAACGATAACTTACAAGGAGTACAACGAAATGGAATGTATCAATTATGTTATCAACCAATTTTATCAATTGTTGCCGCGTGAAAAAAAGACATTTCGGATACAAATAAAATAAACTATGCAATCAATACCGAAAGTTTACTTCATACATTTAAGACTTAACATTAACACATTTCAGGTTTTGTCCAGGCGATACATATGAATTCGAAAATAAATCTATACACAGCCGTTTCTGTTGAATTTCGCAAATTTCGTCCGAGTTTCCAAATATTTACAAATTACATAATGGCGACCAATTCAATTTAGCACCCCACGCGTACCGTATTATCATCAATCATCCTTTCTTCAATATGAAGTACATTAAAGCTGATAACCGTTGGATTGTTTCTACAGCAGATCTGACAAAAAGCGTGGCAGGGCCTACGCTTTCAACAATCACACATTGTTATAAATTATGAATTATGATTGACAACTTTGTACACTTGCCGTTCATCGCCGTGCTTAGAAACCTTTTAAACGTGTTCTTAAAGGTAAGTAAATTCTCATTTCAAACGATAATCTTCTGGTGCGGTATGTAACAAATTCGAGGAAATTTTATCCACGTACACATCAGAAACAACAAGCTGTCCACGAGCTGGATTAGGGTACCGAACAACTCCACAGTTCACCTTTCATGGGAACATCTCATCGGTGGGAGAAGCGTAGCAAACCCCACAAATCCCAAACCCTGTCAGTCAGAAAGGTACGTACTTGCATCACCTTAAAAGTTTTTTTTATTATCCGAAAATTGGCATTCATATGGCTCAGGGTGCCGAACTGCTATGGCTTTCTCTCAACTTTATCTCTTTCATGTATGCCTCGAGGTCATCTTCTCGGCCCTCCGAAGCCGGCATGCCAAAATCTATCGGATACACGTTTGCTGCTGATGACATTTTCGAGTTATGCTCGACTTCTGAACTTTCTCTTTGGCCGTACATTACGGGGCTGTAAAAATGAACTGCCGTTGGGTGTTGATTATGGCGACTCTGTTTACCCTTCAAAGGTGCCATGCGGTGAAGATAGCGCCACAGCTTCAACCGATTATCCTTGTGCCGATTTTTACGTTTAATAAATATTTTTATTTCCCCCTGCTGGCTGCAGATTAGATCCAGATTGGTGACATCGCCTGGCAATTGAGCGCGCGAATTGGACTGATTGAGTTTCTCGTCCAACGATACGCCTGCAAAGTTTGCTCCTTGTCTGTTGGGTTGGGTCGACGTTGACGAGGATGAAATTGACGTGGCACATATGTGGCTTCGTTGGAGGCTGTGCGGAAGCGTCTCTTCCGAGGATAATCGATTCAATTGTATGCTAATGCGGGACAAATTTTCCGTGGACCGCGACAGGGTATCTTTCGAAGGATAGATGTTGAGGCACAACTCCTGCTCCTGGGTGTACAGATTCAAGTGGGCCGACGACGTCATCATCACTTTCGAAGTGAACATTTTTGGGGCACATTCCGCCGCGGCTCGGTCCGAGTTGAAACGCTTCACAGAATGGCCTCGTGATAGTGCTACGGAATCGATTGACTGTTTTTGAGTAGAGGACGAGTATAGGCTGTCATCCTTGATGGAATTGCCTGCAAGTAGAGTAACAGTTCATTAACATCTCTGAATGATGAAGCTGGAATTGAGTTGATTGATAATGTTGATGAGCCGCTGAGAAATATGTAAGGCATCCCTGAATAACAGTACATTTGAAATCTTGCTGATAAGGCAAAGGTTAAACAATACGGATTAGTTAGTCTCTAGTACTTTCAAATGATGCCTTGAATTGACTGTTGGAGAAATTTTTGAAGACCATCCTTAAATCATTGAAGAAGTTCCTTACAAAATGCCGGTCATCTTTTCTATAGATATTTTGGGAGCAACCTGTAAATAGGAATTGCTTGTGGAATTTGTGTAGGGGAAGGGGTGGTAAAATGAACACCTTAAGGATATCATCCTGTTTCTGATAGAAAAATGAAGAAATTGTATAATTCTATCGCACAACATCAAAACTAGGGATGTTATCTATAGCAACAACACGAATTCAGACTGAAATAGTAAAGTTTTCACATATATTTATCGGTAGCAAAAAACAATGCAAATGTTCATTTTACCTGCACTATGTGGGTAAAATGAACACCATGCAAAAAACGTGAGCAAAACAAATATTTTTGAAAATTTTCATTGCATTCCCGAAAATACATCCATTAATGATTGTAACCCATTCAAAGAGAAATCTAAAGGTATCAGATTTTGCATCATACCATAACGATATTGACCTCACTGAAAAACCTCAAGACTCCCGAGCTAAAACTTACGTCAGTTCTAGTTTTCAAACGTGGTTTTCTAAAATCATAGTTTTGGTTGACATTTTTACTTCAATTGACCTCCGTATCAACCCGAACACTTCGAATTATGCTCTAAATCGTCCGTGCGTGATAAAAATTCAATCAATTTTTTTTTTGCCGGTAAAAGGCACGGTGTTCATTTTACCTCCCCTGTTCATTTTTCCACCACTTCCCCTAGAAATCTTTGCAGCAATTGTTGAAGATATCCCCAGTAGCACTTGGAATTTATGCAATATTGAAGAAAAATAAAAAAAGCTTAAAATGCTATTACATTTCAGATCATTTGTAACATACAACATTCACGATTACACTGAAATCTAAATTTATGAACTAGATCGGGGGTTCGTAACTTGAATTGGCTCGTAAATTGACCCAGTTAGTAAAACGAGGGAGTTTAGTTTGTGAAACGATGTTTTGCCTTTTGGAGTCTACCAACAATGGGGCTATAAAACCAAAATCTGTTTTTACAGATACACCACGTGGTGATTGGCATAAAGTCGTTTGGCATAAAGTCGTTTGGCATAATGGTTGTTTGGCATAAAGTCGTTTGGCATAATGGTTGTTTGGCATAATGTCCGTTTGGCATAATGGTCATTTGGCATAATGGCCGTTTGGCATAATGATTGACTTAAAATAAATATTGGATTTTTTTTAGCTTTTACCGGAATCAATGCCACCGAGCCTAAATAAAACTCCTGACGTGTCTCTACATCTCAGAACATAGAATACCTTTGAGCTTGTTGCAATATACAGTACTGACCCGATTTTGTCAGCCCCCGATTTTGTCTGCCCCCGATTTTGTCTACCCCCGATTTTGTCAGCTTTTTGACCCGATTTTGTCAGCCTATTTTAAATTTGTCAAAAAGTTGTAATCGTCATGTTTTACCACGTTCACATTAATGTTTATGATGATGTTTGATGTCATGCACGCATGGGCGTAGCCAGAGGAGGCAATGGCAATGCATTTTATTAAAAGTGAAAAAAATCGATGTGAACAACATAAGGGAGAAGGGAGCCCCTGACAAGAAAAAACTGGCTACGCCCATGTCCATTGCCCTCTTAAAAGTCCATGTAACCATGTAACACGTCAAAATTTGAAAAACAGGAACAAAATGAAATGACCCGATTTTGTCAGGTTCCCCATTTTGTCAGCCTAAAATTCATCGAAGGGCTGACAAAATCGGGTGCTTACTGTACATATTTGAAAACAGTAAATTGGCAAAGAAAGTTCGCAGTTTTTTATCAAGGGAACGCTCATAGAATATTTCGCTGCAGATCAAGCTCTGTCCCAGTTTGGACGTAATACTTGATGAAAATTACTTGATAAAAGGATGGATTTTTTTTTTGCAAAAGCTCTAATCCAAGGATTTATCAATGCGACTTAATGAAAAAATAACCTATATACAAGAGCAGATTATTTTTCGTTCAAAATGTTTAAAGCTCTAGCGCAAAAAATCTTTTCACAGTATAGCTCAAATGAACAACACATCTTTAAAAGAAAATATTTTAGACAAAACTTTTCAACGGTTCAGTATAAATTCAAATTTTAGAGTGTACATCAAAAACACCGTCTATTATCGATATAATGGAAAATTTGTGATTGAAATAATATTTTTCCAGCGCGTTTGTCCAAAAAAAAAAAGTATATGTTGCATATTGGCACAAATTCGACTTGAGGCACCTCCTAATCTTCTCCAAATTGGATGAATATTTGTCTGGTTGTTTGTTTTAGTATTGCAACTAGGACTAGGGGGTGACTGGTTGAATCCCAGAAATTTTGATTTTTGTGAAACTGTCTAATACACATGTTGGCAAAAATGCTGGGGACGGTAAAACTCGAAAGAACCGCTAATTAAATAAAGAAGGGTGCATATTAGATGGTCAGTTCATTCACCACTCCGAAATGTATAAAGTTACGACAATTATGAGTGCTAAAAACTTTTCAGGGAAGTGGTCTAGTAGGGGAAACGGGATATTTGGGGAACTGGCATTCGGGGAACCGACATTCGGGGAAAAGTAGCACAACCTATCAAAGTAACTGCAGTAATCGATTTCTCTTTTCGCTGATAATTTGAGCAGATCAATGTTATCGATTGCCGCCCTTGTGTCAGTTGGAAACAAAAAAAAATAGCTTCAAGGAACAGTCTATGCATAAAAGAAGGAGAAATTTATTGAAATTTTAATTCAACAGAACAATCAAGAGAAGGGTAAATTTGTGCTAAATATACAAAAGTCTTCAGTGCAAAAATTTGTTTCAATAGCGAAACTCAAAAGAAGAATTAATATTTGAAAGAAGGGTAATTTATGGATAAATAATAAAATACTTTTGGCAATAACTTTCCTAATATGCTTTAATTTATTCAAGAGCGAATGATTGTTGAGTAAAGTGTAATTTCGAATTAATTGACTTCAAAACAAGCCTGATGTCATTATAAAGATTCAATAGAAACGTAAAAATGAAAAATTGAGAAATTTTTGGTTTCAGACTCTTTATGCCAAACGGCTTTATGCCAAACGACTTTTTGCCAAATGACCTACCACCCCACGTGGTAAGTTATTGCATGTACCATGGTACTGATGAGCAGGAGAATAACAATGAAGTTACACTACTGCATTCACTCGTGGTTCCAGATCTCATACTTAAATGAAACCCTTAAACGTAGTACCGTAATTTCGGGTGAAATTGATCATTTTTCACGGTTTTTCTAGTCTGTTTTCTATAATGTTAACAATCCCAAACAACTAAATGCAGGAAAACAAGTACGAAGGTGAGCCTCATCGACTTACGTACCGAAATTTTCTAACAAATGTCATTTTAGTTTTAACAAATACCTCTAAAATAAAAAATCAGAGGATCTCATTTCAGGGTGAAATTGATCACTTGTCAATGCCATTATTGTTAGTTTCCAAAACAACTCTATATGATAAATTTGAGCACCCTGAATCCGAATATGCTTGTAAAATTCTTAACAATGCAATATTTATATAAATAACGAATAGTTAAATTTCAAGAAATACGCTGAAAGCGCCTAAATGTATGCAATTTCCTAAGGAATTCAATGATATCTAACAGAAATTCAATTATTTCAACCATATGAGCTAATTGGTACGAGTTTTGGTGATGAAATCTGGTTTGGGGATATATCTCAAGCATCCTCACAAACTTTCAGGTTTATACCATGTTTACATCCTTGCTTATAAATAGAAGTTCATAGGTGTTTGTCAATACTGCACCGTGCATGATTTTGAAATTTTACGTTATATTCATAGTAATAAACATTCTTTAACGCAAAAAAACTTCACAACACACAATTCGACAATAATTACGACAAGCATCGTTCATTTACTGCAGCTTACATCACCATTTGTGCTCCATTACGAGTAAATAGAATCGTGTGATACGATGATCAATTTCACCCTTCTGATCAATTACAGCCGATTTTACGGTAGAATAATGAAAAAAGGTTTTATCTACGCTTTCATTGGGGCTCTCATTTGCGGGGTGACCCATTTTATGAATGTATGAAATAAAGTATACTTTATTTACATCTATGAAACTATAGTTTCATACAAGAACATACAGCATTCTCATAAAGTAGTTTTTTTTACAAGAAAATATGGCAAGATATCGAAATTTCAAATTATAAGAATTAGCTGTGGACTCGCTAAACGAATATTTCGAAAAAATCATGGAATAGGACAAGTGATAGAGTCATCATTTGACATTTGATGTAATAGAAGAATCACATTTTCAAATATTTCATTTTCATTTATTTAGTTAACATCTAAACAGATAACACTGAATCAGCAATTTCACGCCACAATACTCGGTTCATGGCCGCAGCTCTTCATCCTCGGTTCTGCCCCACGTTCGCCAAATCGAAACGCACTTGATCTGCCCACCTAACTCGCTGCGCTCCACGTCTTTTTGTACCAGCTGGATCCGAAGCGAACACCAGCTTTGCAGGGTTGCTGTCTGGCATTCTTGCAACATGCCCTGCCTATCGTATCCTCCCAGCTTTGGCCACCTTCTGGATACTGGGTTCGCCGTAGAGTTGGACGAGCTCGTGATTCAACCTTCGCCGTCACACACCGTTCTCATGCACACCGCCGAAGATCGTCCTAAGCACCCGACGTTCGAAGACTCTAAGTGTTTGCAAATCCTTCTCGAGCATCGTCCACGTTTCATGCCCGTAGAGGACTATCGGCCTTATGAGCGTTTTGTACATGATATATTTGGTACGGGTGTATATCTTTATTGACCGCAACTTCTAGTGGAGGCTATAGTAGGCCCGACTTCCACTGATGATGCGCCTCCGTATTTCACGGCTAACGTTATTGTCAGCCGTCAGCAAGGATCCAAGGTAAACGAATTTGTCGATCACCTCGAACTTATTCCCGTCTATCGTAACACTGCTACCTAGACGAGCCCTGTCGCGCTCGGCCACACCATCTAGCATATACATTGTGTCGGTCGCATTCTCCACCAGTCCAACTTTTGCTGCCTCGCGTATCAGGCGGGTCTACAGGTCTGCAACCTTTTCAAATGTTCGGCCGACAATGTCCATGTCATCCGCGAAGCAAACAAATTGACTGGATCTCGTAAAAATCGTTCCTCGGCTGTTAAGCCCGGCTCTCCTTCTAGCGCAATATTGAACAACAGGCACGAAAGTCCATCACCTTGTCGTAGTCCCCGGTGGGATCCGAACAAACTGGAGTGTTCGCCTGAAACCTTCACACAATTTTTTACACCACACCCACACCCGCACCAAATGTACCATGTACAATACGCTCATAAGGCCGGTAGTCCTCTACGGGCATGAAACGTGGACGATACTCGAGGAGGACCTGCAAGCACTTGAAGTCTTCGAACGTCGCACAGTGCTTCGTGCCTTGGACAAAAGTCAAAAATTCAACTTTTATATTCGACCGAATCAAGTAGGCCATGATGTTAACACGTGTTTTGAGCGTGTAGTACAGATACTAGAAAGTTCGTGCGCTTTTCAAAACAAACCAAAACACCACGTGTCAACACGTTGTTTCATCATTATATATTATTCATTGTTTTCGTGTCAATCTAATCCTTCTTCAATTCGCTTTATTCCCATTCTAATTATTTTTTTTAAAGTAAAATCCGTTATGGACCATGTTGAAACAAGTAAGTAGGAGTCATTCCATTTAATTTTCTGGGATATATTCTTACAGTTGTAGAAAAAGATGCTTCTGAGCTATAAGCTCTTTAATACAGAAGAAAATCAAAACACTAAATCTTCTTTTTGCCCATACAAAAAAGTACATCAAAGTACCTTTCTAAAATCCACTTTCAAATAAAATTTGAAGTATTTTTTAAATTCTGTAAGTGATTCCAGCTGCATATGTTTGCCGATTGTATGTCATCTTATGATTTTTATATTATGCTGCCACAATCATCAATAAAGTTTGTTTCGAGCTGTGGATTACTGCCGTTCCATCCGATTAAAAAAATCATGTTCTGAATGTCATGTACAGTTGTTATGGCACTGATTCTCCGAGATATTTGAGAACGAGCTAAAGACGTTTTGAAAATTTTATTGCTGCAATATAAACCAAAAGTGTGCTAAATGTGGAAGATCATACAAAATTTTCGTGAAGCAAAACTCCGACTGTATGTATCAAATTCTTCGAGTGGGGATCAAGTACAGGTCATGACTTCTGTACAGGCGTTAGCTTTGTACATTGATTTAAATCTATCGGAGTGAGGTACACTTTGCTTAGCAACACTTTGAACGAATTACATCCGAACTTGCTTCCTAGCCTTTATGCGCTGAGGCAAGAGAAACAAAAAAAAATATTCCGAAACCGATTTCTGCATCAGAAACAAGTGGGGCTTCGATGGAAGATCAGGACATAGCATGTAAAAACAAACATTTTTGGAAGCGGGAAAACCGGATGAAAGTTTCCAATGGTCAGCAGTCGCGATGGTTCCGTTGATAATGATCGAAACAAAAGGAAATCAAACCCTCTGGTCAAATCCTCTATCAGGATCGACTTTTAACTGCAGACTATACAGGTTGATGTTTATCAAAGAAGGTACTGGAGCTGTTCTGAAAATTAAAGTTGGAAGCAACCCATAAGTTGTTAAGGGAAACTCGGTTGAAACATACCAGAAAGTCATCAAGAATAAACAGTAACAAGGAGTTGATGAATTATATGTTCCTCTGCACAGACCCATCAATATCCGAAAAGAGAAAAAATGTTTCTAAAAATCATCAAACAGAAATCCACGACATATCAACTCTATTTGTAGATAAAGAAGATAATGATTCGATTGATCTGTTCTCGGATGATTAATAGCTCGTAAATGAATTGTGTTGCCAATAAAAATAAATTTTATGTAACCTTTTTTATTGGGTTTCATTTTATTCGTTGGAATAATCAGTACTTCAATATTTATACAACAAGTTGGTTATTGAAACACTTTTATGGTTACGCATGCCATATACATCATTTATGCAAACAACTAAAGTACTTTTCATGCTTTTTATAACATTTATTCTAAAGCGAGCACTGTTCTATGGTGTCATATGTAAAACTTGACGTATAAGCCACTTATGCTATTACTGATGCAACATGTGTCAGTCATGCCAATAATGATGTTTTTTGTGTATAACGCCTTCCTCCTCAACAGCGTTGTGCAAAACCGCATAAAACAACCTGTTATGACTTTTGTCCCCAAGTGTCATACGTTCGAAGCACTATGCGTCGGGTGCTTAGGACGATCTTTGGCGGTGTGCAGGAGAACGGTGTGTGGCGGTGAAGGATGAACCACGAGCTCGCCCAACTCTACGGCGAACCCAGTATCCAGAAGGTGGCCAAAGCTGGATGGATACGATGGGCAGGGCATGTTGCAAGAATGCTGGACAGCAACCCTGCAAAGATGGTGTTCGCTTCGGATCCGGTTGTTACAAGAAGGCGCAGCGAGCTAGGTGGGCGGATCAAGTGCATATCGAATTGGCGAGCGTGGGGCAGAACCGAGGATGGAGAGATGCGGCCACGAACCGAGTATTGTGGCGTGAAATTGTTGATTCAGTGTTATCTGTTTAGATGTTAACTAAATAAATGAATGAATGATTTCTACACGCCCATAGCAAACAATTTGCAAGAAACCACTACGTTAACGTAAGTCTGTTGTTAACCAACAAAAAGTTGATTTTAGCTTCAAATATTTTTATTCTGATGAGCATGGAAAAGCCCACGATAAAGAATTCACAGCGATAAATGTGCTAACTTATATTTTCCGCATTTTAAAATCAATTTCCAACGCCAGCTCTGGGGCATTTGGACTGCATAATAGATTAAACTTAACTCCAATTTCACATCGCGTTGCAACACCACGAAATGTTTTCATTCGATTATGAATAGCACTACGACTGAACGATAAATCGCTTGGAGCGGTAAGTCACCACTGTGGGGTTAAACTTTGCGGAAGTTATTCGGAAAAAATGATTGAAGCTTGACGGAATGAAATTGTGATTGATAGATATCATTTGAATTTTCAACGCTCATAGCAAGAAGCTCACTCTTTTTTGGTAATTCTCTGATTTTGTATGCGCTTGGGTAATTATTAATTCAATATGGAATATTTTTTGAAGACTATTCTTTGATCACCATATGACAACCACATGGCTTTCACCTGTGTAATACATTTGGTCCCATTTTACCACCAGTTTAGTTCGTTTCTCTCTTTTTTCCTCGAAAGCAAAAAACGTCCTGACAAACCGAGCGCGAGCACTCACGTTAATTTTCCCTTTAAATTTAAGTGAAGGTACCGCGGTCTGAGTTATGATGGTTTAATTATTTACGCCCTATTCCGCTTCGTCAAGATTGCCTTTTTGAAGGACTGCTTTCAATTTTGCCAACTTCTCACTGCTTTGCCCATGTCAGAATGGTACATTGAACAATTTCCATAAAAACGTGTGGCTCATGAATTATTGAAAATACGCACGTAACGACTCCCCGCTGAGAGTTTTCTCAAGATGTATCACTCTTACGTAAATGTCCATGGCCTCGAAAAATAGAATCTGCTCCAAAGGGGTGCAAGAATACGGGCAGCCAAGGTTGAAATGACACTTAACTCAACCGTTATTGCCACAACATACTCTTCTATCTTCCATTTATCGATAACACTCCCGACCTGGCTCGATTCACGTAACAACTATTTCGTCGAAAACAACAACCCCAATCGCATATTTATGTGTAATAGTAATAATAATCATAACGACTATAATGGCGATGATGATGATGATACCGTACCTGAGAATTCAGAAGACTCCTTGTTTGAAGTTGGACGTCGCTCCCTTCGGGACAGTATTCGGTATGATCGCTCTTTACCACGTGATTTGCGCGATATTTGACAGCCACGGGCCAGCGTCTCCTAAACAATATAGACTGTAAATGAATCTTAAATGACCATTGATCAAGTAGTGAAAAAGTGGTGGAAATCGACGGGCAATGTGGAATAATATGATAATGTATGGAGTGAAGCATGTGTTGTAAGCAATGTTACTATGATGGAAACATTTAGGCAGAAATAAGCATAGTTAAAAGATAAACCCATTTTTGGAACACGTTAAAAGTTAAAAGGAAAAAAGTAATAAGCTAAAACTTTTGGAAAACTATTTTATTTTGAATACTATACAGGAAAATAATAATATATTTACACTGTCATTTACAGTTTTTTTTATACGAGGATCTCGTAATGAAAACCTCCAAAAATTCTCTCAGTATTAACTCTACGAGTTCCTCTTATTGTTTCCCAAGTTATTCTCATGTTAAAAGATTTCTTCAGGAATTACGGAAGTATTTTTTTCCCAAATTAGTAAAGGGAATTTCTGGAGGAACACAAGAATAATTCACTAAGTCTCTGGACTCTGGACCAATCTCAGGAGAAATTCCTATCATTATTTGAAAAGTTATTAAATCACTGCAAGTATTGCTGGTATAATACATCCCAGACAACCAAAATGTACGTACATATAACGAAATCGCCTGGAGGCTTTGTATGTGCAAAATTTCACTTATAAAATGTCGCGAAAAGGCCTTCTACGTATGAAAGTGGAGGCGATATACGTGCATATATTATGTGATGAATAAAAACATACAATGTGAGTGTGTGAATTATCGTCCGAACTAACCTGTGATCTTATGCGACTTAACTTATGATAACAAATGTTGATTTGACAGCTGCTACGGATTGATTCGACTTACTTTGTACGAGTATACGGGACAAAACAAAATGTACAAATGGAAAAAACGTTTTATGCGAGGAAGCTCATCAATCTGACGATTGTATCCACCGTGTTTTGCGGGTTTTATGTAATTTGTGTGAATCAACGAGTAATAACGTGAATTTTCATACGAATTCTGGTTGTCTGGGATGTAATATATCCTTGGGGGAAATGCCAATGAGCATTTAAGAAAGAGTTGAAAAATTACTAAAGAAACTTCAGCAGACATAACCGCATGAATTGTTAAAGTCCCTGAACAGTAAAGTGATGCAAATTTTGAAATTTTAGCTCCCCTATGCTTAAACGATTTTAATTATAGTGAATAGCATCCTCCTGAAGTTTGAAGTGATTCGGAAGAAATTTGACTGTGCACACGCCATTTGAAGTTTATATGGAGATTACTATGGAAAACGCCAATTTTGTGTTCAGCCCTTTATCTCTTCGTCATAATATTTTATGGAAAAGTGAACACACTCATCTCATGTGAAAACTTCCCAGCTACAACTTTGCCGAAGACCACTTTTTGATTGGACGTCAGGATAAATTGTTATTCATCATCATAAAGTTGGTTTGCATGTAGCATGCTTCACCAACTGTTCGGCAGGCAACAGTGGTGCTCCTGGCGGGAAGAATAGATCAAAGTAATCCAGGCTACTATGTTCTACAGCACAAAAGCAGTGTTGCTTTTGAAGTAATTGAATGATCATCTCAGCATGATATAGACTTTGTTATCAATAATAACAAATTATCCTTACGTCCCATCAAAATGTGGTCTTCAGCAAAGTTCTAGCTGGGAAGTTTTCACATGAGATGAGTGTGCTCACTTTTCCATAAAATATTATGACGAAGAGATAGAGGGCTGAACACGAAAGATTGGCGTTTTCCATAGTAATCTCCATATAACTCCATATAAACGTGTGCACAGTCAAATTTCTTCCGAATCACTTCAAATTTTGGGAGGATCAAAATTTGCATCAGTCTACTGCACAGTCTTTGGATATTTTTTCAATTGAATTCCTGTAGCAGACTTTGGAAAATATAACAATTATTTCACACGAGCCATAATTTTATCCCTTGCTTGTGCTTGCATCCACATAACACGCATGAATTTCATCGTTCGTGGATGATAATGATACACAATTCGCTGACTCTCTCAATCTGATCAAGAAACATAAGCGAATATGATCAATTTTCTATACCCAATTTGTGACCAAAGAGGTGTTACAGTTATATGCTAATAGATTATATATAATTATAATTAAGTTGGGTTGCATTACCAGAAAACAAAGAATTTGGTACCTGTTTAAGGCAAATCATAAATCTCCCGAATGGCTCGATATCGTTATCGTCTATGACAGTTAATGCTCTTGAACGCTCTCTCGTCACTTATCCGCAGAAGAAGAGAATCGTGTCAATAGAGTTTGGCTTTAGATTCCATTGCATGCTCCTGTGAATGAGCAACGTAATCAAGACTAATCGTATTCGGGTTGCGTTGTACGAGTGCAAAAAGATATTCGTTATTAGTCGAGGATGGATTGCTCAACTGGTGAGCTCGTTTCATACTTGTTTTCCCTTTTCATCAATGATGTCGTCTTATTTCTCGGTGAAGACTTCTGCATACTTAACGCCGATCTTATGAAGATTTACAAGATTATTGAGGACATTTCTGACTGTTCCGAGTTACAATCGCTTCTTGACCGGCTTATTGAATGGTGTGGGGAAAACAAAATGACACTCAGTGTTCCTAAATGCTCTATCAACCGATCTTGTTCAGGCATGCGTTCGGTGATGAATTTTTTTTTCACGGGTGGACTTTATATGAGACCTGGGCGTTATTCTTGACCTTTAAGTCTCATTACGAGGAGATCGTGAAAAAATCTCGTCGTCAACTAGGATTTATGTCCAAAATTACAAAGGAATTTCGCGACCACTCTTATATCATTGTATGTAGGTCTGGTCCGTCCTATACTGGAATCATCCTCTATTGTGTGGGATCCCTATCATTCAACAATGATTGACAGAATTGAAGCTGTGCAGCGCTAATTCTTAAGATTCGCTTTACGATTGCTCCCTTGGAATGATCCTGTGAACCTGCCTCCGTACGAAGCTAGATGCCAGCTTCTGCAAATCGAATCATTACAACTACCCAGAAAATGCCAAGGCTGTGTTCATCTCGAACGTCCTGACTGGGAAACTTGATGCTCCTAACTTACTGGGATCGTTCGATATAAACCTGCCAGAATATACCCTCCGCTCTGTAGCCCTCAGCACTTTTCCAAAAGAATTTCGGAAAAGAATGAAATTTTGCTGCCGACACGTTGTGTAAAAACCGCCGCGAATTAACATCGACCGAGAAAACGTCCTATCGTGATAACATATTCCAACAGATTGACGACCTCTCCTCATAGCCGCTATCGTGACCAGACGAAAAAGATCAGTTACTTCGTTTTTCTGTCGTGTTTCCTTCTGCTCTAGTATCAACCCGAATCCTTCATCCACCACCATCTTGTCGTTCGCAACCCGCAACTTCTTAGCCAATAATGCTCTCTGCGCACTCTGCAGAGATGGCCCTAAAGAGGGTCACTCACACACAACGCGATTTCTTTCGTTTGCCGATTTCCTTTCGTATAACATATATACCAGACACGCTGAAAACTAACTACTCAGGTTGTGTGTTTTGTTTAACTGCATTGGAATATTTATCAACTTTTTCACCATGCTTTTGTCATGCCAATATTTTTCTGGACATAAAAGTATTTTTTTATTTGAAATTAAACTTATTAACAATTTACTATTGATATTTCAGACTCAATACTTTTCTTGCATTTATCAAATAACCTTTATCTGCTACACGCTCCAATGATTTCTTTCGCTTACCCCGACGACTCCACACTAACATAGATTTTATTTAATATTGACGTTTATACTCTAACCATAGATTCATTAAGACACACAGTATTGTCCGATGAATACACCATCAAATAAATAAATACTCGTGATCACACTTTTTTCATCCTGACAACCTTACGCTTATGTAATTTTCAAACAAACGTCACTACAAGTGTCGACATAAATCATCCTTATTCCTGTTTCATATAGTTTTTGTATATACATGCCTTTTATTTTCTTCATCGCTAAAAGTAACCTTTGCATGGTTCTACATTATGAATGTCGACGTACTTTTTTTTATCTTCGACTATTATCTACCATTCTCACAGCGATATAACAATTTAAAACCAGTTTTAAGTAAGAGTCGTATTTTTCCCCCTTTTGTATGGATCGCATCACCGACCAAAGATGGCTCCCTCCCTGATCAACACCCTTCCCATGATGATAGTGAAGATACAGAGGTATTCTCGGTCTGTAAAAGTAACAATCATTAAACACATTCCTTCCTTATCCCAACTGACTGTAAGGACTTGACCGGCGCCGTTATTGATCAATAAAATGAGTTCTGATAAAATGTGCACTTCGAGAATAATGCGATGTGCCTTGAACTGTTACACTCTCTATCAGCTCATTCGGATTGAAATCTTAACTCTTTCCTGTAAAAAATCCTCTCAAAATCTCTCGATTTTTTAAAATTTATTTATTTAGTTGGTAATACATCATTTAATTTAAAGTAACTATCAGGACGCCAATTTTTTTTTAAATCCTGCTCTATTTTCTTGAGAATTTCTGAAAGAATCCTCAAAAATCGGAAATCCTCAAAAGTTTTTGGAAGAATTCCTAGGGAGATTCATACAGGATTTTCGTGAGATATTTCTGATGAAAAAATGGAGCGTAGGACTCATACTTCAATGTGGTGAAATTCATCATGGCAAGCTCATGAAAGCTTTCTGGAATATTTCTTGGATATGTAATGGAGGAATTTCCTAATAAATTATTGGAAAATTCCTGGAAAGATTTTCTGGTAGAACTCCTGAAGTAATGCCGAAGGAATTACTGAAGAAATCCTGATAGTTACTTTAAAAGCATTCTCTTAAGGAATATCGGAAAGAATTCCTTTAGAAATTGTTAACAAGTTCCCAGCAATGATCTTTGAAAAAACTTCTGAAAGTCTTGATTGAATGGAAAATATATATTCCAGGAAAATTGACGTTCTGACATCGATTTCTTCAGCAGTGTTATACAGGAATTCTTGTAGGAACATAAGATTTTTTGTTTGATTTCTTTGTCATATTTCATTGGGATTAAATTCACCATACAGGGTGTCCGCAAATTATCCGAACAGCAAAATATTGGAAAGATGATCTCGCATTGAAAACAATGAAAAATCAATGTCCATATACCTTTTATAATACATCTACCGTTTTGATTCATATTACGGACACTTAAGGCTTCAGCGAAGTACAACTAATCACTACACATATAAATTGAATCGTTCTGTACAAAACTTTAGCCTAATCAGGCCTTGAAAACTCTTAAATTTCGAATGGAGGATGAAGATTTGGATTCCACATCTTTAATTCACTTTAATCAATAAAATTGTTAGGCCTCTTCATGATTTTTATTCCGGACACAACCACACTTTTGCTTTATATTCCGGACACTTTGATTCGAATTCCGGACAGCTCTTGAAAAACAATCCGAATAGTCGAATCATTAATTAAACGCACTACACCGTTAGAAAGACGTCAAAACTAGTTGAACATTGTAAATTTTCATGGATTGCTATGTAAAATGTTTATAAAAATCATCTTCAAATTGGGAAGGATTTAAATTGTAACCCTTGGATCGCGAGTCTTCGACCATATCATGTAGGCCATCTAGACACCTGCATAACGAGGAGAAGATAGTTGTAGAGGTTCTTCGTTACAAAGCAGTTGTTTCACGACTTGGATACCGATGGCGAGCCATAGCGCCGAGCAGCGCATGAGACGAGTCTCCCCGAGAGCACATCACCTAGCGCGCGCTTTTAGAATTTTCGTGAGCCTCCGTCTAGCGCAGCACACTAGGATTCCGATGAGCTGAGAGACGATTTGGTTGGAGGCTCGTCAGTACATTTATGTGCTCCTGAGATATATGTAACTCTATACTGGAGATGTGTTATCCCCAAGGGGGTGGTCACTCTACGCACTTCAGTCAGTGCGCCGAAATGTGCCATAGCTGTGCAAGGCACACTGCGTAGAGTGACCACCCCCTTGGTTATCCCTAAAACCAAAAAGAGATGAATCCAAATGTCCTATTATGATTTGAAGTAATCTACAGGTTAGTGGCTTCAAGTTAGACTGGAAATAGAAAATTGTACGGTTCAAATCCAGTGAGTTCTATGGATATTTCTCTTCCGTCGTAAAGCTCGGAAAATAGCTCTCTTTAAGACACCTCAATACATTTGGGTTGGATTTGCAATTATTTAAAATCGGAAATGTGTCAAACTTACTTCTTAAGAATAAAATAATCCAATGTTTAAAACCATGCAAAAATATTGAATTTATTATGCTTGATTGTATAGAGCCATGTCTTCAAAGTTTGTACGGATAATTTGCGGACACCCTGTAGTAAAAAGTTAAAAAATTCCTGCCATCCGCTAGAATTTTTGGATAAACTCTTAGAAGTCCTTCAAAAATTACTTAAATTATTATTGATATGAGATACGAAAAACGAAAAGAATCCCCCGGCAACTTCTTCAAGGCATTCAAACAAAGTTGTGGCAAAATCCCTTTTGCAATTCCTGTAAAAATAAGGTAAGAATTACTGGGAGAATAGCTTATGACATTCTTAAAGCATTGAAACTGTAAATAAACTTCTCGGGGAATCCCTGAATAATTTGGAATCACGAGGATTCCCAGCAGAAATCTCTAGAGGAATTTATGCCAAAATACTTGTGGGATTTTTTTTAAATATTCTAGAAAGTATTGTATTATAGATTTCTGGAGTAATTACTGTTTCTCGGAACAATCCCTGGAGTTCAGACAGACTGGACTACATGATATGTTTGCCTTGCAAATATATGCCAAATACATGGAGTATTCTGATACTTATCTTTCCTATACTTATCCTTAAATTACAGCAAAAAAATCAAATATTCTATTATCCCCAAAAAAGCAAGCAAAGAAAAACATCGTATCCATGCAAAATGATCAGAAAAAAATGAAATCTGGCCAAAACTAGTTAGATTGTCTTAATTTATGAAATATCTTATCTTAATATGTTGTTTGATGTTTTTTATTTATTTTTTTTTAGAAGGAACTATTCACATATTACGTAACTTTTTGAAACCGTATTCTTGAAAGTATTTTTTTAATAGAATGCAATCAAATTAGGCTGGAAGCACAAAATATGTTTGTAGTTGACCGAGTTTTATTAAAATGTATATGAAGAGTGGATAAATTTATTTTAAACGACTTTGAAATACATCTTCAAAATTTATGTAAAATATTTATTTATTCTAGAAGCTCTAACTTAAAAATCAGGAAATTTGTGATGCTTTCTGATATGCACTTTTCTAAATGGCGGTGACATGACACGACACGTTCAAAGTCATCAAAATTACCGAAGTATTACATTGAGTAGTACAGAAACTTGAATAAAATATTTTTCAATTCTCATGATAAAATCGTTGAATCATAAGCTTTCAGATAGTGCATATATTGCATTCATAAAATATGAATTGCGTTCTTTATTTTATTATCATTTTTTTCTTTTATTTTAGACAATTTGACGGCAAATTTAAGTTCAATTTTAATCAAGGATCATTATTATACAATACATAAAGTATATTTTAAATGTCAATTCCTGTGCTTCCTTCAAAGGGCGATTTGCCCACTGGAAGCATTAACATGCAGTGTCTAAAAAAAAACATATAAATCTCGAAAAAAAAATACATCCTTTACTGGAGTTGGATGTATTTTTTTTTCGAGATGTCACAACCCAAGTAACAAAGTTAATTTTATGCTATTCCTAAAGTATTCTCTTACACCAATAGTTTTATAGAACTAGAAATAAAACCAGTAATTCTACAAACCTACACTAACCCAATGACAAACCTCTCATAAGACTAAAGTGACCCATACTAGAGACGGTGTTGGAGTGCAACTGTCAAGTATCTATTAAAATTTGTAATCATGCACTTATGACAATCCTCAACACTTCAATAAACCTTCCACAAGTAGTTCTCAAGACAAGTAAAACTCACAATATGTTCATCATGTTGGTTTGGCTAACGAATTTATAAATACTTCTCCATAACATTATCAATCAGTAATAAAACAAAATGCAAATTGAAACATCTGTGATAATAACTTTCCGTTTTTTTCGATACCTTACCTGTGTTTTCGGTTGTCACGCTTATTACATCGTGAATATCATGCATGAAACATCCAAGACGCACAATGCGCCTCGACAATATTGCATTTTCTGAAGAACAATATCATCAATTTGATGCCCGAAAATGTCGAACATTCCAGCATACATGGATTCTCCCATCATGGCTCCCTTGCCAAAGCATCGATAATTACAGTCATGGCAGTAGTTTTACTCAACACCATCATAGAACCATGATAAATTTTGCTGAACTCGGGCAAGCGTAACAAATATCACTTGAGAGTTCTTATGTTTGAGGCGATCTTAATGAAGATAAATTGATGTTCTTGAAATACGTGATAAGATTCGTTCCTTTAATTTAAGAGAAGCACATTTTGACGTTTGTTTACTTACACTTTTCGTTTTTGGAGAAATGCGTTTATGCTAGATTTTCTTACAGCATGAAATTTGAAGCTACAAAACGACTAAAGGTAAGTATTTCCAGCTGTGGATAACTTCTTAATAAGGCATAGATGTTGAGCAGGGAAAGCTATCGGACATTTAACCACATCCACAAGTCCACCTTGCAAGGAGGTGTCCAGTGGTCCAGTTCCGCTCCTATATCATGACCAAGGGGAGAAAAATCACTGGAACTGGTTGTTTACGTTATTACAGTGAAACCCCCATGAGTCGATATTGAAGGGTCCATCGACTCATGGAAATATCGAGTCATGGAACAGCAATCCTTTGGAAAGCTGTTTGAAGGGACCATCATAGCAACCATGAAATTTTGTTTCCAGTATGGTTCCATGAGTCGATATCAAGTCATGGAACATCGACTCATGGAGGGATCACTGTAGTAAGTTGTGCGCCGTGAGTTCAAAATTGACTTCCGTGAAGATAGATCGAAAATCCATGCAAGGCGCCCCACAGTGGGACGAAACTGAAAATTGACGGTCAAAACCTCTTAGAGGCATTTTAGCACATAGGTGTCTTAGGGACATTGTTTTAAATTAGCATCGCGAGTAATAATGAAAAATATTTTTTAAATTATACTGAAAAGGGCACCCGTGAAAAAAATATTTTTTTTTTTTTCAATTTGTTTTAGGTTGGTCATTGTTTCAGCAAAGTTTTAGATCTTTTTGTTTTCAACAACTTTGCTTGATATTTTTGACTTCGTTTTCACGATGATATTTTTTAATTTAACAAATTTTTCCATAAATATCATTTTTTGACCATTTCTATAATTAATGTGCATTTTATGAACATGACATGATCTACAATATTTTATATATTACAAAAATACACAACTTTGCCGAATATACCAAAGCTGTGAAATCATCACATCGGAAGATATAATAAAATTATGGTAAAATTTGTATAATTTTTGACCATTTTTCTAGGCAAGTTTCTCTTGAATCGGCACTTTTCGGCAGCCATATTTAGTATGCTTTGATGCCTTATTATATCAGTTAAAGCCCCATGGCAAAAGAATGATCGGGTCTCACAGGGCACATTGGTTTCAACCATTTTTTGACAAGCATGGATTAATATTTTGACATCAAATAGTTTTTTGACCTTCTGTGTACTCACAGTGCAATCAATAAACTTGGGATAAACTGTTATTTTTATATCACAAAACATAGTTAAAGACATCTGTATAAGTTTACAAGCTGTAAAAGTAGTGCATAAAAAATATTTTTATTAAAATAAATACTATTTTTGAGAATTAACTAGGTAGGTTTCTCTTGTATCAGCAAGATCGGACATAACTTCACTTTTGCTGGCACATTAACCTAATGGTTGAAAAATAAGAAGAATTTTGGCTTAACAGGCGAAATTTTATTTTACTTTCTTTTATTATTTGCTTTTCATCGTAAATACATATTATAATTTATTCTTAATTTTTTCACGCAATGTGACCGAAGCCGAATTACCTACGGCTGCTACGATTTGGTGCTAAAATTGAGAAGTTTTAGTGTGACAAACATGTTGCTTCAAAATGTTGTTTTGCTTTATAATAAATATAGAGAATTTTAAGTTTATTAATTGCTCTGTTAGCATACAAAGGTCAAATAACTATTTGAGCTCGAAATTCCAAGCTCGTAAAAAAATGGTTGAAATCAATGTGCCCTGTGAGACCCGATCATTCTATTGCCATGGGGCTTTAACTGATATAATAAGGCATCAAAGCATACTACATATGGCTGCCGAAAAATGCCGATTCAAGAGAAACTTGCCTAGAAAAAAGTGGTCAATAATATATAATTTTGCCATAATTTCATTATATCTTCCGATGTGAAGAGCTTTGGTATATTCGGCAAAGTTGTGTATATTTGTAATATATAAAATGTTGCAGAACATGTTGTGTTCGTAAATTGCACATTAATTATAGCAATGGTAAAAAAACTGATATTTATGGTAAAATTGGTTATATTAAGAAATATCACCGTAAAAACGAAGTCAAAAATATCAAGTATGCTCAGCTAAGTTGTTGAAAATAAAAAGATCTTTGCCCTAAAATAAATCCTTCAAAAAAATATTTTTTTTCACGGGTGCCCTATTCAGTATAATTTAAAAAATATTTTTCATTATTACACGGGATGCTAAATCAAAACAATATCCCGAAGACACCTATGCACTATGGTTCGAAGGCGGTCAAAACCTCAAAAATCAAAGTGGTTTTCTCCGAACCGTAATATTTTTCCCGACTTCATTAACATATTGGTGGTTTAAATCCAAAGTTTGAAGCAGATTCATTGAATTTTGAATTTTATACAACTCTTTGAGTGAACCGTGGACATGATTTTCCAAGAAAATTAATAATTGCGATCTATAATTCACCAGCTATTTATGAATTTAAAGACAGCTCAAACCGCCATGGTATCTTCAGAGAAATTATTTGTAGATACATAAAGTTTATCTGAATAGAATAATATTTTTAATTGTGTTTATACAAAGTAAATTTAGGCAAAAAATTCTTCAGAAAACATATTATTTTTCATAAAAGTACCCTAAGACATTAGTAGCCCGCAAATGCCCGCGATGAGAATAAGTTCATTCGAAAGCTAAAACCAAGAGCTTTCAAGTAAGGTACAAATTATTTTGCGAAAACTTGCGATAGATCACTTTCAATGCGTTTGAAGGTGTACGGAGTGCAATTCTAGTTGAATAATAAGAATCCTGTGGTACGCTAGTATGTGTATTGCAATCGTAGTAGCCATGAATGGCATTCCGAGAAGGAACGATTTACTCGCACCAGTAGCGCAACCAGGATTTGGTTCTAGGGGGGGTTTTGTAAACTTTAAGGTTTATTTTTGAAATCGTAGTTATGTTTAAAAAATAGTCGGGAAATTCATGTATATTAAACCTTTTTAACACATATATCAAAAATAGATTGAACAATATAACAATATATTTGCATCATACGATTCAATCACTCTTCATCTGTATTACTGCTTAAATATGTTTTCAAGTTTTTCTACAATGACTGCAGCAATTTACAATAGAACTCATTGCCACGATTCTTTCAGTAGGTCAGAAGTAAATCAGCATTGGAGAACTTGACTTGTAAATCCAAAAAATTGAGTTGAGGGTCAGAAAGGTGTTTTGCTTTCATTGTAAAGATTTTATGAACAAAAATGTGTAATATTTCAAAATTTTCTTTGTTGGATACGATCAGACGTTCTTTGTTGGATACGATCAGATCATAGACGATACTCACAGTTTGTTGGATTCCGAGTGAGTGAACTTCTTGAAACGACAACGATTTCCAGCTGGAATTGGGTAGGTTTCAAAGACAACGTCGCTGACGAAGCAACGAAGCAACAACAACCGAATCTGGAAAACAGTAGCAGATGGTTCAACGGACCAGATTTTCTTCACCAGGACTCCTTATACTGGCCAAAGGAACCAGTACATAATGGAAATACGATAGAAGAACTACGCGCACATCTGCTTCACCAAGGAAACACTTCAGTATCCGCTGTTGATTTCAACTACTTTGATTCCTGGGTGCGTCTACTACGCGTGACTGCTATGCTTCTTAGATATATGGGTAACCTTCGTAAAACAGCGACTAAGCAGGATCGAACAGGTGGCCCGTTGTTAAAGTCAGAGCTACAGTCTGCCTCGTTTTACATCTACAAGCATATACAACGAGAGGTGTATTACGAGGAAATAAACCTACTTACAAACTCCAACAAGCCCCGTCTACCAAAATCCAGTCCAATATACTCCTTTACACCATTTTTGGATGAACATGGAATACTACGAATGCGGGGGCGAATAGGAAACTGTGAATTTGCAACAATGGATGTGAAGAATCCTATTATACTTCCAAAGGATCACCATGTAACTAGGCTGATCGTGCTGGACTACCACGTACGGTATCAGCATGGCAATCATGAGACGGTTGTGAACGAGCTGCGACAAAAGTACCGTATTCCAAGGCTCAGGGTGCTATACAAAAGTGTCAAATCGAGCTGCCAAGTGTGTAAGAACGAAAAAGCCAAACCAAATCCTCCACTGATGGGAGATCTACCTTTTGCTAGATTAGCAGCGTTCACTAGGCCATTTTCGTTCATCGGTGTGGACTATTTCGGGCCATTGTACGTGACAGTTGGAAGACGACTAGAGAAAAGGTGGGGCGTACTTGTAACATGCTTAACCGTACGTGTCATTCACGTTGAAATTGCACACTCACTCAACGCTGATTCATGCATCATGGCTTTGCGTAACTTCATGGCTAGACGAGGCGTACCGATACGAATCTTTAGTGATCGTGGCACAAATTTTGTGGCATCTAGCAAAGAACTCGAAGCTGCTTTAAGAGAGATGGATCAGGACAAAGTGATACATGAGATCGTGAGCCCTGACACGGAGTGGGAATTTCTGCCACCAGCATTTCCGCACATGGGCGGCTGCTGGGAGCGTCTTGTCCGTTCGGTAAAGGTAAACCTACAGAAGATGAAACCACAACGGAACCACTCGGATGAATCTCTACGCAACACGCTAACTGAAATCGAAAATATCATTAATTCACGACCGTTGACGTTTGTATCCGTTGATGACCCCGATGCTTCAGTATTGACTCCGAACCATTTTCTCTTGGGGTCGTCCAACGGGTTGAAACCAGCAGCACCCTTAGATGACAGCGGACGTAGCTTGAGGCGAGCATGGCGAGCGTCACAAGTCGAGGCGAACCTTTTTTGGCAACGATGGGTGCGTTCCTACTTGCCTGAACTGACTAAACGCTCAAAATGGTTTGAAAAGGTCAAACCTATTACCATCGATGACATTGTAGTTGTGGTTGACCCAGGACTACCCAGGAACTGTTGGCCTTTAGGACGCATAATCTCGGTCAAGAAGGGCAAGGACGAACAGGTCAGAACAGCTACGGTGCAGACCAAGAACGGTATCTACGAGCGCCCAGCTACGAAGCTGGCCGTTCTGGACGTTCGACGCGACTTACAGGTAAGCCAGGACACTGGCGTACCTGGGGAGGGCTGTAACGACCCCTCGGTCGGCGCTTCTCACTACACTGGAGATGGTCAGCTGTGGTAACTACAAACTTCATTGTGACAGGCGGCCTGTCACTGAATCTACGCTGTTCGGCGAAATAATAGAAGAGAGCGGAGGAAAATAAAACGTTGATTCATGCTAGAAGTTCGTCAACATAACTATTTGCCAACTATTTTCAACATTTTCGTAGGATTTCTTTAGAGTTTATTGTTCTATAGTGTCGAGGAATAGTCGCCAAGTGAATTGCACAAGGGTATAATTGAATTTATAAAAAATAATCGATGAATTTGCCTAAACTAAATACTTTTCCTTAAGATAACCCTAAAACTTCGTCCGTGGGACAAGACAGCTCTGCAGCCTTTCTTTTGCGTATTACTCTTAGCTAGAGATTCAATCGCCGTCGGTAAGATAGCTTGAACTAGGTTTCATTATTTGTCCTAATACAATATGTCTAAACAGGTTGAACCCGCTCGCTGAAAACACGTAATAGTAGCGTAATACGTTAACGCTGTAGCTAGGATCTCGTCCGGTAATTCTAATTGCTTCTCCTAAACGATAATCTATTTTGAAACGGAAATCCAATTACAGAAGCTAAACTCCAAAGTACATAGGGTGAACAGAAAACTTAAACAGAAATAAGAACACTAACGTAAGCTATGAATATGTACAAACATAAGTTCAACTCACTCAAATTGTACTTGTTTTACAGGAATTTTTTAATTACATATTATTTGTCATTAAAAACTTGGACGTTCTTATTACTGGCGTGCTGTCACCAACAATTTAAAAAATTCGTTTACCGCATGCTACAAAGCTAGAAACAATATTTTATTAAACGTATTACATAATACATACAAATAACTTACATATTCGGTGATTTCTACACGTTAGAATAAAATATTTTTGCCTCAGCCATTCTGTCGCTTGTTTTCACTACTTGTGACATAGTTGACATTTTGCTGGACACTTATGGTAAACAATACATTCATGAAAACTAACTCCGACATATGCTCAGGGGTTCGCAAGCTGTATTCTCACGTTACACTCCCCCCCGTAACACTTCGTGCCCAAAGTCATCGAAGTTTTACCTCTTCTCATCGTTTAGAATAGATGAGCTTGCGTGAGAATTGTTGGTTAACGGCTACACGAAAACAATCTAATCCATCGACATGGTGCTCTCAGCAGAAACTTGTGGGACATGCATTATAACTAGTTTACGAACGACCTTACGTTGCAAGTTGATTGGCGTGTAAACGGTACGCTGCTCTAGTATCGCGTCGTCCAGTTTCCACAGGTCGCGTTATTATGATGAATCGATCATTAGTTGCGCACGTCTGATAACCATTCTTCGCCCAAACTAAACATTTGATTGAGGTCTCCTACTTATAGGATGATGACGTGAGTATTGTTCCGCTTCGGGTTGAACTTCGAATATCTTTGTAGTGTTGAAAACAAGGCAGAATCACCGATCTTCCAGCAGGGTAAATAAAACGCTGAGTTGAATTTTACCGCACGTTTGTTTTAGGATGACTCTGTAACCAGACTGAACAACTACTATAGTGGGACGCTTATTCGTCCTATCTAAATGGGACAAGTCGGAATCACATTTTACCAACAATTTCACTGAAAAAGACTCAATTTTCATGCATCCTTTTTCCTAAAAATTCAATGTAATTCATTATCAACACCTGCAAAATATCGAAAATGTTAGAACGCTCAATAAGGCAGAGATGCTTCCACCAGATGCTTAATGCATTCTGAGATTTTAATCTATAAAAACCGAAGAATAGCTTCTTCGGGAATTCTTATGCTTTGAAAGTCGCAAAATTTGACAAAGGGTTTTTGATGCTTCGGGAACTGCATCAATTTTCTGTTAAAAAGGTCCCCATATATCTGAATGTTTATCAAACTTCTCACATAAAGCCCTTAGTTTGTTTTCCATAAAAGGCAACAAAATTTCATTAACTTCGCATGTAATTTTGAAATTTTACAGGGGTCAACAAATAAAATGAAAACACTTTAGGAGAATATAACTGAAAACCATTGAATTTCACAATTTTAATGGAAACCAAACTTAATTACTACTTCGTTGTTCTTAGTTGTACGATGTGTAGTGTTGAATTTCAAAAATATATTTGGTAATAATTATATTTTTTTCTGGCTCTGGGGGGGGGGATTTAACCCCCAAACCCCCCCCCTTGGTTGCGCCACTGACTCGCACCTATCTTTTTCTTTATCTTCTTTTTGGCGTTACGTCCCAACTGGGACAAAGCCTGCTTCTCAGCTCATTCCATATGAGCACTTCCGCAGTTATTAACTGAGAACTTTTTTTTCCGTTTAACCATTTTTGCATATGTATATTGTGTGGCAGGTATGATAACACTTTATGAACTGGGTAGTCGAAATAATTTACTTTACAAAAAGATCCTCGACCGGTGGCATTCGAACCCACGTGAGCTTGGTCTTGCTGAATAGCTGCGCGTTTACTGCTACGGCTCTCTGCGCCCCTATGATATTTTGGAATTATAGCTTAATTGAATATTGTTCACACTTTATTTAGTATTATTATAGTATTGAAGTGCTTTGAAATTAAATTTGAATTGGTACTCAATAATATATTTAACAAATTAAATAACACAAATTATCTCGGCTTATTAACATGGTCGAACGAAACTACTTTCTTCGAATGCAGCCTCCAAATAATATTGAACAAATTGGAAAAATCATTCCTTACGTGGATTTGTAGCAAAAGCAAAGTAAGTATGAAAACAGACTTAAGCTATAGACATGACAATCATGCTTAAACTGATGAAATTATGAAACTTGCATTGAGGCAGGGTTAAATCTAAGATATTTATGGATAAATTTGCATGAAATGTCCACAGTTTTTTGGTCATCACATGAATTGCAACATATATTTTGAGTAATTTTTCAAATCAAGAGTTCACCGTAGTGATTTGTTTTACAAATTTGAATAATTAGCATATTAAAAAGATAAAATTGTAAATTTAGACGAAATGAACAAATATGCTTATGATGGTTTTTGTGTAGAGCTTCCAGATTTTTGGATTAATCGTATATGAGGTTTTGTCAAAAAATTCACTTTGATGTTTTAGCTAATGGAGTTGTGTATGGAAAAAAATATTGAAAAATATATGTTGAAATACAACTTATGCCTGACACGCTGTGAAAATTTTATTGAAATCCGTCAGTAAATAACTGAACTAGCTTGCCCGAGTTGACCATTTTGTATGGAAGATTGAAAAAGTTTCAAATATATTGTTCAAACCTGTATATTCTAATTATCAGTCCAAAACTAGAAACATTTGAAAATAAAAGTCCATAATACTTAAATATGGCATAGAATATGTCAAATATATGATTTCAGCTATTTTAAAGAGAGTTTGAGGTTTTGACCGTCATTTGTTCTAGATCGAACCACTGTGCTATGGGCTAAAACGGTTTTGACCGTTAATTTTCAGTTTCGTCCCACTGTGTCCCTGTTAACGATAGGATTCATAATACTACAATCAACAATGTACATCCTATTAGTGCGTTGATTGATGGGGAGAAATTTATGATGTTCTCGGCCAAGAGTTATTACTCTCGCTCGAGCGCGTTCTTACTGATAAGTACGAAAGTTTCATAAACAAGGTCACTTGTTCTTATTGAAAATGAAGTTTTATGTGGTGCATCCGAAGTGTTCTTGAAGAAGTATTTAAACCAAAAACGGTTCAAGATCATTTCTACTGGGTGAAAATCACTATAAAATCTAGAAGAATATGCAAATCTACGATAAAACTATCATAAAAATAAATAAAGCCAGTTAGAATCTGAATTGTTACTTGGGAATCAAGTTGTTGCTAGTAAAAATTATTGAACTTCATTATTCAATATGTAATGAAGAATCAAATCATTTTTGAGATAATTTTGTTTACGGCTGCTGCAGAAGTTCACAGGACAAGAAACACATGGATATCTTTTCATTAGATTCATTAGATTGAATTGCTGTCTTCGGAAACTTTCTTCCTTATGATTTGAAAAATAAGTTATTACTTTGAAATGGTTAGCTTGTACTTATAAGTGCCGCGAGCGTCAGTTGTGTCTTTCGAAAATCGAAATTTCACAACACTATTGTTATCATAAGGATTGAAGGGATGATATGGTTAAGAGGATTTTCGAACTTTCTTGTGATTTGAACCGGCCCAATGTAGCACTACCTTAAGGTACTTTAAAAGATTAGGTCTATGAAATGCAATTTCTGGTCCCCTTACTGCAATCTACATTCAGAATCATAACAAAACATAAAAGGATTATATTTCTATCATTTGAGACATAAGCGATGCTTACAAATAGTCCAGTTCAAGAAGTACACCAAGTAGAAATTGCAAATTACAAAATTAAAAACAAATGCTTAATTACTCGATTTTTTACAATCTACCAAACATAGCGTGATATGGCACCATATAAGTTTTTCATTTTGATATTTTCTACATTCCTTAAAGCTACCATTTTGTAAATTTTGTTTTTCCTGTTTAAAATTGTAGGCAAAAAACAACTTTGCTCTTAATTTTTTCATGAGGTTTTAAATTTGATCCTAGCAATGCAGTCTCGATTTTTTGTTTGGTGCATCGCTGAATGTAAAGTCTCCTGCATTTCATTGAAATTGTTCTATTTATTCGTTGACGACAATAGACGATAAACAGCATTTTCGAGACATTACTGTCGCTATATAACTGATGCTCTTGGTGGTTTAAACAATAACCTCAGCATCACGGAAGAATACGTTGATAGTTCTGACTTCAGTAAAACTCCCAGCACAGGCTCAGAATCAACGATAGCAACGTTATTACAATATTTTTTATCAATTTATTGAATTTCAAGTAATAAAAGTGGTTGAATAATAAAAATAAAACAAACTTTTGCACGGGAGTGCATGTCTTCATTTTGTGCTGTGGAAGCTATCTCTGAGAAAGTCCCTCGATCTCCAACTCAGGTTCTCAAAATCATCGAACAGCACAATTCGATATAAACCAACGACACCATAACCGTTCATATACCGGAAAAGAGATTGTTCTCTAAAAACGCTAACGGCCGTCTCAAGATGAGCCATTTTTTCATGGAAGACGGTGGACTCATTAACTGTACGCCGTGAAAAAGGACTATGACTAGGGCGCCATTCTGCTAGTCAGTCGGAATCTTAAACCGGAGCCGAGGTAAGTAATCGAATACGGGGCCGTTTGCGGAAACGTAAGGAAAATAAATTAGCTAGTGTGCGCCTCGCCGAGGAATGAGATCTGGAAAAACCACGCGAATAGATTTTCCTCTTCCAGCTCTTGGCGTGATGAATATGGCCATTTCCCTACAGTATGGGGATGGGAGAAATTGATGCTGGATAATGGTTTATAGAGTTATTAGCTGGAAAAATTGGCGATTCGGTGCTGTCTATGAATACAAAATAAAGGCATAAAATAATTAATATTGGGCCATTCGTACCAACAGACACCACCAACATCAAAATACGAGTTTGGGAAACGAAATTAAAAACATGGCGAATACTGATGCATGTAATCCAGCATTCACCATCCCAGTTTTCAATACAAAACCAATGTTTCTGAGTGGTTCTGATGCTATTCTAATAGTATATCAATACAAACGCAGAGTCAACACAAAAAACAGGAGGATGATGGATCAGCATTGAGGAGCGGGGACTTACAAATTTGCATTGGACTAAAAAACGCGTTGGTGTTCATTACAACAGGCGAAAATTCCTATGAACCAGCTCTGGAGGTTAATTTTCGATTCGTGGAATCTCTATTTAATTATTATATCTGAACTTAGTTGCCTCAATCTACCATCTGAACTGCGTTGTATCAGATGAGTGTTTTGTAACAAGGATGTTCAGGCCATTCTACTTCCATTTCTTGTCCAGACATAGCTCTTGCTTCATGCACCACAAATTCAAAGAGTCGCTTCGCTGTACTTGGGCATGGGATGGCCCATTTTGTTTCGCATAACGTAGGTTACATTTTAAATAAGACATAAAATTCATATTATGCAAAATGCCAATTGGGTCATCTTTTCTACAAATTTCCTAAGTCTATAGATTTTAGGATGCAGTTTATTTATCCTTTTGAAGTACCTAAAAGTTTCCCCTATTTTTCTTCGACAAACGTTATACAGGGTGTCCATTCAAAATCAGTTTTCCAATTCCCGGATTTTTCCCGGGTGTCCAAGAAATTTAAAAAACAGATAGCAAAAAAATCCTACGTTTTAAAATTTTTGTTTTTCTTTTTTTATACGATATGGACAAATTTGGAGGACATGATCTAATTTATTGATGAATTATTTTTAATACAATTAAAAAAACGGTTTACATTTTAAAAGGGTGGACAAAAAGATTTAAAATATTTCCGCACATCTTCATCGATTCTCTCTTCCGCTAATAACTTTGCTAAGTAAGATAAATCTGCAATATTTCTTATTAATGAAGAAGATATAGTGACTCTTCATTCTACGACAACAGAATCAGTTTTCTACAATAGCGCAAAGAGAACAACGATGAAGAGAAATCTATGAATGCAGATAGACCCTTATGAAAAAAAAAACAATGCTGATTTGCTGGAATATCTAAAACAGCGTTACCCCCTGGAATTCGTAGGAAGTTCAGAGAAATTATGGAATAATATAGATCCCAAGTAACAATTCCACAGCAACTTGGCTTTCGTGAGGATTTATTAATGTTTTATGACAGTTAAGTGATTGCTATAATACTTAGAGGCGACATTTAAAGTTGCCAAAAGATGATATTTTGTAATTCGGCTCTTGGCTGTTTTCAAAACCTTTTAGAGCCAAAACATAAAGTCGAAATTTTGTGGCTACAAAACCTGATTTATTGCAGCATACAAAACCTTATTTCAACTGCTTGCCGTGGCTGAACGACTCTTATTTGTTACGGCTATGATAAAAGACTCATATAATACAGCTTGTTGTCATAAAAGCTGCTTTTTAGCTGCATGACTTCCACTTGGTTTCTGATGACTTACATTATTTATACCTCCCAAATCAGTGTTGGAACCTATAAGATGCGAAAACTGTATTCACATTGAAATTTTAATACTTACCACACAATATAAAGTCACTTACATTATTACCATGGAACACTTATTCCTAGTGGTAAAATGCAAAATTGATATGCGTTTTCATTTTTTTTTTTTTGCGTATTTTCTTCAAAATAGCACACCCGAACTGTCAAACTATGGCAAATGCTGCTTAGTTACATAAAAAGCGAAAAAAAGCTGAATCATCTTCAATCAGCATTTATTAAGGCAATTTTACATCGACAAATGCCGAATCATAACAGTGTGCCCTTATTTATGTATTTATGATAACAAAACAGCATTTGTCGATGGCAATCCATCAATCATGGTTCCGCCATATTAATTTCACTCCGGTTGCGACAATTTCACTTTTTTAAATCATACTATCTCCATGAATTCGCTCATAAGACGCTTTGGTGTGATGACATAACTGATTGAATATAATTTAGAGCACATTCACTGCCCAATCAAACCAAGAATTGTTGAATTTTCACCTGGCGGTTTATTTTAGCAAATGCTAAATAACTAGAAATATGCCACTTTCAGAGGGGGCACAGGCAAATTCACTTCTTTCTCATCACATTACACAATAAATCTCACTCGGCACTAAAGATTCGAGCACTCTATCCAAAAAAAATCACTTCAAATAAAAAGCACTGAGAAATAAATTATCGCAGACGTATTTTCAATCTTATTTTGTTTTGTTTACGTTGGAATAAATTCGGCAAGATCGACGTTATGATAAAATCATTTTCAAGATGAACCGACATTCATCGAGAAAAGATGGTCTCAAAATAGCTACCATAAATGCTATTTTGCTTTATTCGTGTGACATAATTATACTCTTCATAGCCTCTTTCAGAGTGGGCCAACTAGTCACGTTCTAATCTACAAGAGGTTTTGGGGGATGCGATTAAGGCAACAGTGCCTTGATCGTGGTTTTATGAGCGTTTATTTATAGCACCCTGGAAGTAATTCGTAAAACTAAAATGGTTACTTGGGATGCCTGCTTTGTGCATCTAAACTTCCAGGCAAAGTTCAATAGCCAGGAAGGTAATATCTAAGAATGCCTTAAGAATTATTATGGCTAATGCCTGGTTTATGGAGAAATCTCGCGGAACATTACTAAAGGACCTATGTACAAATGAGAGATTCTCTCCTCTCTCGTTCTCTTTCGATTATAACAGTGAAATACTAAAGATTTTGGGAAGTTTTTCACTATAGATCGAAAGTCAATTTCCTTCACTAGCGTTTCATACAAAAAAACGCAACAGAAGAGGTTAATGTGACTCAGTTATTAATGAAAGAGAAAGTAAACAAAGAGAGCCTCTCAATGTTAGATAGGTCCTTTAGTAATGTTCCGCGAGAAATGATTGATCTGTGATGAAACTCATATTGGATCCAAGAAAAGATCTTTTAACAGAAACAATGTTTCCAAATACATGTTATTGTTCTCCTGTGAAGCTGGCTAAAACTTTTGACATGAATCCAAGATTGCATCTTCCAAGTAATCTTCAGAATATTTAATGAACATATCAATAATCTAGTTAAATACTTTACAAAAATCTTACCAAGTATACCTAAAGGACATCTTTATTTATTTATTTATTCATCAAAGAACTAGCCATGACATTTGTTTTGGATTATTAAAATAATTCGCTGTCAATCTGCGGAAATCTACACCTAATCTCGTCAGAGGCCTCCATAAGAACCATCTAGGCCAGTGGTTCCCAAACTTTTTGAAACTGTGGCCTCTTTCAAGTTCTACAAATATCCCGCGGACCCCTGCAAACAAAAATTGTAGAAATCGTTTTTTGTTGTTAAATAAATGAAAAAGATTTGATTGGTTTTTAGTATAAGGTAAATTAAATGCAGATCAGAAAAAGGATCAGATTCAATTCACTACAATTACAAAAACATATTCTTTCTCGTTTTACCCAGCATATCTTAATAGATCCACAAAGGATTTTTCTATGATCAATGACATTGAAAAAAAAATGTCGATGAACCAGTGATGAAGGTGGTGAGTGGTCAGCAGACGTGGAACCAGAACAAAAACAAGCAAAATACTCGCGAGTATAAGAGTGTTGTAATCTGTCGATGATAAATCTTTTCGTGTACGTTCGAAGTCAATTGGGCTTTTGGTAAAAAAGGCCTTTGGGTTTTCTAGACTTCAGGGGATTTTTATTACAAACTTGTAGTTTACTGTCGATTTGATGGATGTACACTTGATTTGTCTGTCAAAACCATAATAAATCTCACCTTGTTTAGTTGCACGCGAGTAAATGTTCACGAACATTTTAATATTTGTTCTGGTATGTTCTCCCGAGCGGGCGGGTGCAAACCTACTGTCATCAAGTTTGTTCGCGAGTCAGTCGTGTTTGTTTTGCGTTGGTTTACACGCGTAAGATGCTTCGTGATTTCCACCTTGGCAAGGAACCTAATTAGCGGTTTAGGGAAAACCTTCGAAAAATTATACATTTATCAATAGATATCCTTGACAGGGTCTCACAGAGATCACGTCTGCGTTCCATGTATAATATCTTCTGTGGGCTTCTGTATGGATCTACAGTGAAACTAATAAGAAACTAGTATCTAAGAAACATCTCTAAAGAATATTGCTCAAATTCTACAAAATTCTTGCAGTATAAGCTCTTGCGAAAACTCTAACAAATAATCTCACGATCAATTTGATGGCCAGGGATTAGCGTTAAAGATTTCCCCAAAAATCGTCTTGAAAGGTTCCCGTGAAGATATTTTTGTCAGGCAATTTTTCGAAGATATTGCAAGGAATATACTGCCCATATTCGCAATACAGGCCCATTAGGAAAATCATCATGTCAAGAAAAACGCTTCTAAACATAATACATAACATTTTCGTTTCACCGTTGCTGACAGCAGTAAATTGTGGTGGCATTACTCAACACATTATCATTGTAGTATTATAAAACCTTCAAGAACTACAATATTAAGTGGTTGATTAAAGTGGTTGATTTCCATATCTTAATCTAAGATTCAATCCAATGGGACTCGTTATCCGAGTATTTTTCTTTTCATACACAAATATACCCGCATACCAGTCCCAGTTCGGGGGACTGGCTTACTATGTTTTACGCACCTTGACACAATCGTTTTCAAGTTTACAGTAGATCTCACCAAGGTATATTGAAGAAAGGTACAGCAATCTAAGCAGTCAGTGGATACGGGGAGTGCTGAACAGCGAGGGTAGGAAAATGACAGCTGACGAGTCGGCAAGCTGGCCAGTTTGTTGATGCATTTTTCCCCTCCAATGGTTGCTATCGTATCCATGGGGCCGTAATGTTTATTATTACGGATTGAAAAATGAAAAGGAAAATTTTCTGCTGATACAAACGACACTTTCAGGATACTGGTACAAAATAAATGTACATATTTTTAGATTGAGTCTTTATTATCAGTTGTTCTGTTTCAGGATGCTGTTGTTCCACAATGGGAGAAAATATTCGAAATAAAACGAAATCCTAAAGTGATGGTGATACAGACGATTGTGTAGCGCAACTCAAGACCGTGGTGCCTTCCTTTTGGTCTCGAGGACAGTTTCAATTATGGAGTTCATTATGTACTACACAAAACTAAATGAATTTATCAATTTCAGATACTTTTGCATAACATTTGGTATCATGTAGGATTAGGGTACGTCCGTGAAATTCCAGTGATAGTCATGAATTGTGTTTAAAGTTTACGAATAAAAAAATATGATCGGAAAGAAATTTGAAGTTATCAGAATTGTGTGAAAGAGATCTCCATTACTACATTTTCTTTGAAAGCAAGGGGTTGATAAAAGATCCTTGCTTCCTTTACGTCCTTTTTAGCGGTATGAATGACAAAAAGACAGCTGAAAGAATGTGACTTTCTAGCCACTTTTTCCAGCGTAATTATCATGTTGTCACCGTAATCTATTATTTCTTTGTTTTATTTAACGCGTCAACTGGTTCAATATCATTTAGGTTCTTCATTTGAATAAAATCAATAGAAAACATCAAGTTTTCTTCTTGGTTGTTAAATGACGTTTACGAAACAAAATAAAAAGTGAGGGGAAAAGTTGCTAGGATTTCAAGGCTTGCTGATCTGATGGAGTAACACAAACTTGCCAGCTGTCAAATGTTTCGCCAATATGGCGGATTGCTTTAAATGACACATTGAATTACCTCCCTTATAGATACCTTGGATCTCACACTAGATCCCAAGGAATTTTCCAACTGCAACTGTTAGTACTAATAAATTTGATTTAAAAATGTCCTTCAAAGTAATTGTACTATTCGGTGGTAACAGTGATCATGTTGAAGACTCTCCTGAATTTTATTTAACTGCAGAACATGTTCCGGTCGGCCAATCTAGAAAGTTAATTAAATCCACCACGGGGATGTTGATTTCAAACAATGCAACAAAGCAATTTTCGGCCAGCATGAAGACGGCAAAGCTATTGAAGATTCCTTAGATATATGTGAATTGTCCTGCTGTATGCCTTGAACCACCTTTCTTCTTGGTTTTAGAAGTCGCATGTACCTACTTAGGGGCGACTGTGGAAGCTCTGGCTGTCCAAAAAAATCAACCCAATTTCAAGCCATAACAAGTAAAACCTACCGGAGAGTTCGGTGATCGTTGGCCGGAGTTCAATAGTAGTGAGAGCACCAGCATTTACTTAAAGGGAAACTATTTTGACTAGAGGTTCGCAAGCACACATTTTGAGTTGTGCTCCTAGCACATCGCAACAGAAGTCATTCTGGGAAAACTTTAATACTACGTAAGAATAGATACTTAACATGAATAAACGTGGTTTGAGTCATTGAAATTTGTTATTTCTCCTTTTAATAAAAAAAAAACAATTCGATGCAAGATTACAAAACTTATAACAGGGTCAGGTTTGCTTCAACTTCTTTGTATTTCACTAATGAGACTATTATGCGGGTAGGGTAAATGATGGCTTCGGCACCCTGAGGGTATTTTCGGCAACACTAAATTATCTTCCTTGTTAGAATTTATCTACGGAACAAGGGTTACCTTCAATGTACTCAACATGTTCCTTGAACTATAATTTTCCATTTAAATCACATTCTTGACGAAAATATTATATAACATGGGTTTTATTATTAAATGAAATAAATGCTTACGAAATCATCGTCATTCGTGAGCTGCCGAACAGAACAACACAAGAACAGCTTAGGAAAAACTCATCACTTCGAAAGGTCCAATTCTCCGCTCCAATGCCAATTTTTTCACAAAATCGACGCACCGATCACTTATGCACAATTAAACTTTTGATTGGTCTATAAAGCACTCGAACATACTTAATTTTTATGCTTCAAATCACAAGTAAAAATTAATGAACTTTGTTTTCCTCGGCAATCACTTTTTATTACTGCACCCGGTGGCCAGAAAACCATATTCAATTGCGGTGTAATTATTATTTACGATTTAAATTCACAGAAAAGATCGAACACAACTAATTAATTTATTGGAATTATGCAATAAAGCATGCATGGGTAATAATTGAGTCTTTCAATGCCTTCCTTATATGAAGATTGTAGCGCATAAACTTCAAAATACTGAGAAACATATAAAATATACGTCTTTTAATAGGTTAACTATTTTGGCAACACTCCTGTTGTTTTACAGGCAATCAGTGGATGATGTAGTTGTGTCAAATCAAAAGTGAGTAGATTTGAAAAGGGTCTATTCTGATTGTCTCATACACTGAGAAGAATATGAACCTTAAAAATTACTGGCAAGGTTTGGATTAGCTGATCGAATCATATTCGGAGAGTGATATTCAAAAACAATAAAAAAATTAAATCCTGGGACATCGCAATCGGATTTTTTTTAATACACCCCAACCTCTTTTTACGACCGTTATCGGGGGGTCGTAAAAAAAATCTGGGTAATAATTATGTTTTTGAAAAATGCAACGTCTATATGCGGAAATACTGATTCGGGATATTCGGCAAAGTTGAAGCATGGGTTGAGAACTTTCCAAAATGGCCGTTCAAGTTTTCATATTTTGGTAATAGATGGCAACACTGCTCGATTGTTATCAAAAGAGCCAATTTTATGGGGGTGTGATATGCAAATACCAAAAAAATGTAAAGATAAAGATACCGAATATTCACCAAAGTTGAAGGAAGTGTTGCGTGCTATACAGTCGACCGAATCACAAATGTTCATGTGGCTGGCAGCACTGTTCAAGAAGAATAAAGAAAAGATCAAAACCATAAAACTTGAGCGCAACAGAAAAATAGAATGCTTAGCAACATAGCAATACTCTTCAACTGTAATCCAGTTTTTCATGAAGGGTTCAAAATTTTGTCGTAGCTGGCAACACTGCTTAAGTGAAATTGCGTCACCGGCAGTACAAGTGTGCATGCAACTTTTGTTTTGCGAATATCTCAGGATCCTGACCACTTAGAAAGATGGCGTCTTCGGCATAGTTATTCAGTAGCTCAAGGACTATCATTATTCTGGCCAAGAGATTCGAGATTTTGCCACCAGGCGGCGCTAGTGAGCGTAGAATTTTTGTTTTGCGGACATCTCAGGATCCTGACCACTTAGAAAAATAACGCCTTCGGCGAAGTCGTTCAGAAGCTCAAGTGCTATCATTATAAAAGCTACGCGATTCAAAATTTTGCCAAGGGCTATTATTAATTTTGTCAAAAGATATAAGGTTTTTCCCACCAGGCAGCGCTAGTAAGCACGATATTTTTTGTTTTGCGGATGTCTCAGGATCCTGGCCACTTAGAAAGATGGCGCCTTCGGCAAAGTTATTCAGAAGCTCAAGCGCTATCATAATAAAAGCTATGCGATTCAAAATTTTGCCTCCTGGCGGTGCTAGTGAGCATGAAACTTTTGTTTTGCGGGATCCTGACTACATAGACATGGCGTCTTGGGCAAAGTTGAGCTTCTCAGCAAGTTTATCGAAGACGCCATCTTTCTAGGTAGTCAGGATCCTTATATATCCGCAAAACAAAAGTTTCATGCTCACTTGTGCCGCCTGGGGGCAAAATTTTGAATCTCATAGCTTTTATAATGATAGTCCTTGAGCTAATGAACAACTTTGCCGAAGGCGCCATCTTTCTGAGTGGCCAGGATCCTGATATATCCGCAAAACAAAAGTTTGATGCTCACTAGCGCCGCCTGGTGGCAAAATTTTGAATCTCATAGCTTTTATAATGATAGTCCTTGAGCTACTGAACAACTTTGCAGAAGGCGCCATATTTCTAAGTGGCCAGGATCCTAAGATAACCGCAAAACAAATGTTTCATGCACACTAGCATCACCTAGTGGTAGAATTCCGCAATTCAGTGATGGTGGTGCTAGCCCTTGAACTACTGAACAATTTTGCTGAACATCATGATCCTCTATTTTGAATACTTTGTAAGATATTGGTCATTTATAAAAACGGTCGTTAATCTGAATTTCAATCGTTAAAAAGTGGTCGTAAAACGAACCGTCGGTAAAAAAAAACGGTCGTAAAAAGAGGTTGGACTGTAATACCATTCATTCTCTCGGTAATAACTTGGTGATAGAGCGTTCAAGAGCAGCAACCTTTACAGACTAAAACCATATCGAGCCATTCAGCTTGTCAGTGAATAGTTCAAGTCACGGTGAAATACTTGACATTAAAAAAAATGAAAACAACTATGCAAGTACCATCGTTCGGGGTGAGATTTGGCCAAAAATGCGTAAGCTCTCATTTATTTTTAAATAACTTTCGCAGTTTGACTTGATATGTTCGGTTAAATATGAGAATACGTTGCAAATGCTGAACAAATAATTGAAATCTGATTATTTTCCTTTAAATAGGAATCATTTGAAAATTGGCCCAAACTCACCCCTTCGAGAAGGTGACATTGGGCCAAACAAACTACACTCAGGAAAACGAACTATCGATAAACATAGGAATCCCATATGGAAATTCGCTACAAGAAATTGGATTGAAATTCATTAATTTACGTCATTGAACCGAAATTTGAAAACAAAAATAGTTTTCGCGGCAACCTGGAATCGAACCAAGGACCTTGCTTAGTTTTGTAACAAAAACTACCCAAAAACATGATTTTTTAAAGAAAAAATCGAATTTTGGATTGTTTAAGTTTTTTGCGAATATTACATGTTTCATATAAAACTTATGTTTCTAAAGCATTTTGTTTGAATTACAAGTTGAATAGTGTATTTTTTTAACATGTGCAAATATATCATTGTTTCAAAATTATTTGAAAAATGTTGCCAAGTCCTTTTCAAAGGTTTAACAAATAAGGAAAACCAGTTTCAGCTTTAAGAATATTGTTTAACTGATAAAAATTAAAATGTTGAATAATTTGGTCAAAACAGTAAAATGCGGTGTGTGCAAAGTTTGAACACAATTAAATAAGTTTCAAAACCATGCAAAAAGATTTGGAATCGGTTGAGTATTCATGAAGTTATGGTCAAACAAAGATATTTTTTCAGTAAAATAAAAAAAAATTGGACTAAACTACTTTTTATTGAAACTAGTTTTGATTTTACACAAATTTGATGTTCTACAAAGTTTTCAAAAAAAAATAATTTTTAAGGTAATGGTGCTGAAATTACCGAAGTTATGGTGACTTCACTGAAAGCCATTTTTTATAACTTGAAAATTCACCTCCAAAACGCTTGCACCTCTAAATTTAAATATTTTTGGCTCAAACTTCGAGGTTTCTCTACTAATATGATTCGAATTCAGAAGAGTACACGAATTTTTGGTTTTGAGAACTTTTGAAAAATAAGCCGCACCCTAAATAGACTGTAGCGCATGTGCGAGTACCAAATAGGAGCATGCATGTAACTCGTTCAAACGCAACTCTGAAATTCAAATAATCCGATAATCGCGTTCAGTGGATTTTTCTTGCAGAGCACAATATTATGAATCAATTAACCATCACGTCACGCTGCAACTTCTAGGTTGGAAGTTTATTACCATGACATGGCAATTTTTAAAGCCAAAATGCTGCCATAGTGAGATTGAATACAAAATTTATTCGATAAAATAAATGAAAATGAAATTAGGCAGTGTCCATTTATGACATAACGTTAAAATGTACAATTTTCGACCATTCCCTCTCCGCAATGGTCTTTGCATGAAAAAAAAAAATGTGTTTGAGCCGCAACGTTTGAGCCTACTCCCCCTCCCCCTAGAGCGTTACGTAATATGTGGACGGCGCCTTAGTCTGCATAAATTTAGTGGCGTTGTGTATTCAATTTGAATCTCCGCTATTTTATTTCTAACTGCAATTCTTTTCTCAGTGTAGTCTGTATTTTCTGCATTGGCCCTTTCAACGAGTAGAACATAATGAGTGACGTTTAATTTCAGGAATTGTCAACAAATACGAAATGTTACCAATACATTAACTAGTTTTTGCGCAGTTTTTGATTGCCGAAGTGAACATTTTTGTTGCCGACAATAGTAATTGCATTGCCGATAAAAGAACAAGTGCCTCGTGACTTTGGTGAGAAAAAATAGAAGATTAAGAGAACAAAATAGTGTTTTATGTATAACTATCAATAAACGAATAGTGCTCAAGTGTAGTTCAGGTGTCTCCTGCTAATTGTTGTGCTCCATTGTTGCGTAAAATTGCCTTCTTCAAAGTTCAGCTGCTTAGGCTGCCGACAATACGTAAGTTCCCCTACTTTCAATATGGGACGCACATGATTTGGTATTTTTTCGCATTTTGTCCATACAAAAATTCAATTTTAAGAATGATTTCATAAAGTACACTAGAAATAAACACCATTCAGGAAGTCAACTAAAAAATGGTTAAAATCCACATGGGACTGTTATGCGAGTATGGGCAGTATAGCAAGCATCAACTTTGGCGGCTTCTGTGAATATTTCAAGACACTTTCTAATAAGTTTCATAGCCCATTGTATACCGTGGGATGAATTTCGCCTGGAATTTTCAGAAAAGCTAGTAAGATAACCTTAAAATAATAAAATCTTCCCAAAAAACTGTATGCGAGTTGCGCCAAGGATTTGGCTGCAATAAGTGAAGAATTTTGAATTTCAAAAATTTCACCGATTGTTCATCCCTACGACATTTTCATTCCTCAAAAAATTATCTTAGTGTAAATTTTCAATAAAACAATTTTAAATCATATAAATTCGTCTGTTTTTTTCTTAAATTCACATTGAATTAATATGATTTTTCTCACTGCTATTTAAAAAATATGTATCATTTATGCTGTTTGGATGAACATTTACTATGTGGTTTGTGATTGAAATTTTGAGTAAAAAGAGCTGTAAGAAAAAAATTTAACGGATAATATTAAAAAAATATATTTTTATCTAAATGTCAGAGGGACATTAACTTCTAAGAATTTAAAGCAAAAACATCCAAGGACTTTTTCAAGAATCTACAGAAAATCTTATTAGCAATCTGCTAATAACCATTTCAGTGATCTCTCAGAAAGAATTTTTAAATACTGGTCGAATATCGGTTCGATTTTCGTTAGTATTCCAGCAAAGATTTCATACAAAATTTGCCATGATTTCAAATGGAAATCGAACAAGCATCTCGCCAAGAACATTGTCAGAAATCCTTAAGTACCCCGCTAGAATTGTTTCAAAGATCCTAATCGTTAAGTATCTCTCTATTATCTCACCAAAAAATAATCATGATGCGAAGTACGAATTACAGACGGTAGTGCACCTCTTGTTAAAAATTTTAGTTTTACCCCATAGTACTTAAAATTTAAATAAACCGGTGGTCTTATGTTTGAAATACATGTTTTCCCGGGGTGTTCACCAAATTCCCGGGTATTTCCCGTATTTTTCCACGGTCATTTGTAATTCCCGTGTTTTTCCCGGTTTTCCCGGATTTCCCGGATGGATGGACACCCTGCAGTTATAGTTTGCAGACGTACATAACTACGATTATATTCATTCATAAGTTTTCGTTTGATGTACAATAATTTTCAATTATTTCTTCTCTGTTTCTTTTCTCATTCTTTCGGTACATTAGAGAACGAAACGCACTAATAAAAACGAGCAGAAGTTAATTAACAGTGGAATAAACTCTCTTATTAGACATTCATTATGATCTAACGATAGGCCCAACGCTTCTATTTATTGCTGCAGTGCCCTCAGTACATTGCCTATCGCTGGCGAGCACGACACTTTTCCACCATCTAGCCATTGTCGGAGACAAGTAGGAGAAATATACCATGTACGGTCCCCCGAGAAAAGCTCCCGTTTTAAAAATATTCCAATCATGAAAAAGAAAATGCACCTCCTCAGAATTCCATAATAAACTTTTCATAAGTAATACTGCTCCCTCATAGTAGTTATGAATTTTTACTCACTTCTATTTTCTGTTCGTGAATCTGCACCCCAAACCACAAACGTGGGGCTAGTCGATGAGTTCCATCCACTTCCCCTAATTATTTCACGCTTGTTGGCACCCGAGGGAGGATCAAGAAGTTGACAATTTCCACGCCACATTTGCTGCAATCCACCCTCCCGGTGGATGGCTGAAAAACTTTCCTACGCTCTATCCTCCACTCCGACCCCATCGCAATCCTATAAAGGAGGACGGGGTAATATGCGCCCCTAAGGAAAAACTCAAATTTAACCATTCACCGTTTTGTCATTCTAATTGGGTTTACAGGAAAGACGTATAAATAAGCTCACATTTACTAACTGTCATTTGATTAAGCAATCATTAAGTATGGTGCATTTTGCCAACAATATTTGTTCTCAAGGTAGTTAAAATCGATCCTGATTTATTTTTAATAGTTTCGATATTTTGATGTTTTTCTGTGAGAGGCGATGAAATTGATGGCATCGTATGAAAGGATCGATACTGACTAAATAACCTTTGATCTTGGAGATATTTAAGTAGCGCGTTTCACCCCGCCGGCGCATTTTACCCCTGATTCCCCTACACCAATCGCGCTCTTATCAGGGAGTTTGCTACCAGTAAAAGTTCATCGGACTTTATGAACGAAAGTGAAAACAAGGGGGCGAATGATATCAAACATTAACGTTCCGACGACGTTCCTTTTATTACGTCGTCGCCTTTGGCGATCGTAAATTCCCAAGTGAGCAAAGCCCACATATTTCTCCTAGCCGAAGAAAAGTGTCTGCCGCTAAGAACAAGTCCTTTATAATCCTAATACTTATACTGCAGGGATCACCATATCAACGTACGATGAAATCACAACCATGAAGTACAGGTTAAGGCAAGAAGCAAATCCATTATAAAGAGTTGCCAATTTCACAGCGAATTTATTCCCACTTTACTAGTCAAATCAAGCTCAGGCACCATCATGGGACAAATTTCTTGACGCACTCGAGAATAACGCTGAACCGACATTGTTTCGATTATTTATGAGCACCGTCGGAACAATTAAACCAAAGACACTCAGTCTGCTTTCTGTATCTTCGAAATGTCACACATTTATAGCCAAATTGGCTGCTTTCGGTTATTGATGAGAGGACATATCCTTTATTTTGTGTTGCCATCTGGCACCGAACAGCATTGCCCTAAAATTTATGAATGCTTTCGCCAGCCATATCTTTGGAAGTTTAGTTTCGAAATCCTTTGGCACACCCGCAAATAAGTTGTGTAGTCAGCTTATGTGCGATGATTTCTTGGGATTACGTAAGACGCAGTAATGAGTCATAAAACCAGAGAAACCTGCATCAATTTATATCGTTGAGCATAGCAAACGTAATCGAGATTGGTCGTCTGAGGAATCGAGATGTTTTAAGATTCAGAGACCTCATTCCAGATTAACTGCTCAAATTGTATCTGTTCAAGTGTACAGAGGAGTAATCATCTCTGTGATTTACAATTGCAGTTGAATCGGAAAGTTATGACGAGCTGAAGGTGATGCTGAATTTGCATTTGATGTTTATCCAAATTACTGTAATAAATGCTTCTCCTGGCCGATGGAAAAAATGTCTCTACAGGAATCGATTTTTTATTTGAATTTTTCAAAGATTGTCTCCAGCTGCTTCAAGAGAGTACGCTGTGCTATACATCTCAGTTAACTTGATTTTTAACGAATATCCATATAACATTCCATTTTCTAAGCATTACTTTTCGGATCATACTAGAAATTTCATTCAGGCATTATACAAAATAAATCGAACAGTGATTATTACACGAATTTCCACAAGCTATTCTCTACGAATCCATTGAAGATGTTTCAAAATATTAATCTACGTATTCTACGTAACACTGTAGGAATTTACAGAGATGTTTGAAGTTTCAAGGGATTCGTCGGAAAATTTGATTAGAAGTTCACCATGTATCATCTCGAATTACGAATTATTGCAAATTGTATGTAAACATGTCGCATGCAAGAAAAATGTATTTAATCCAGCGATTACTTTAAATATTAACCCTCTAATACCCAAATTTTTGTTTTCGATCTAAATATTATTTTTCGTTATCTAAAATCATTCTAAACACGGTTTGGGCAATGATTTATTTTTCTTCGCAAATTTATGAATTTTGGTTTTTGATTTTTATTATTTTTATTTTTGAACATCCCTATCCTTTTCAATTTTTTCTTGAAGCCTCTTCTGGTTACTGATTTTTGACAATAATAAAAATTTGAGTTTTTACTATACTTTTGAAAATATGAATTTTTCATTTTTTTTCTGGAACATTTTTTATTTCCCGTGTAACTAACGGAAAAACAGATTTGAAATCATTTCAATACCATCAGGCTCTTCTTCTGTGATAGGTTGATCGTAGAAAAATATAAAAGGTACGATTTTTTATAATACACGTTAAATGAATCCCAGGCATTTGTAGGTTATATAAGAATACACTTTTTCAAACAATTTTCAATAATACAAAAAAGTTTCAAAAATCATAAAAAACTTTTCTTATATGCGTGTTATGAGTCAAGGTTTAAGCCAAAAATAAAATCATTTTAATTTCCGAGCTACGAAAAAATACACAAAATTCCAAAGTGTACCCCGTCTAAAGGCGGGGTTGGGTATTAGAGGGTTAAAACAACATAAAAATAGTCTATGGAATTCAAATAAATTTCCGAAAATATTACTTCTCAGCGGATTGTTCAAATTACTGCAAGAAATATTTCAATCAAAAATCCTATTGGTGAAATTCTTCTCCTTTTTTTTGCAGTGATCTTTGGAGAATTTACCTAATATATTTAATTAGGTTAAAATCATGAAAAATAAAGGACAAAAACGAAACAATCTTAGAACGAAGTAGGCCGTCATTGATTTTTTCCGACCAGTGGACTAATTCCCAACAAGCACGCAGCAACAAAGCAACAAACAATTGTCATTTCATATTCTTGTTGCAACATTATCATTCTACGACAGCAGTTTATCAAAACAATAACAGAATATGACAATGGTCGCTCAATGCTTGCATGGCGATTTGTCGAGCTCTTCATTTTCAAGAACTTTCCCAAGTAGCACTGGTAACAAATGCAATATTTTAGAAAAATAAAACAAATTACATTGCCGATGCATTTTAGATAATTTGTAGCATATCTTATTGATGATTTTCAATTTTGGTTACTAAACTATTACATTGTAACTTACGCTTTGTTTACATTACATAGGTGTTGCATTTTTACTTGCATGTAACTTAACCTAGAGCTGTCAAAATGAATAAGTTACATTGAAAATGAATCTGTGGTTGCAAAGAAACAAATAACACGCTAGGTTACATACAGATTGCTAAGTCACATGTGTGTAACAGCATGAAGTTTGTTTACCATTTGTCATAGGGGAAGGGGTGAACAAATGAACAGAATGGTAAAATGAACACCGAACTTGTTACACATGAACAACAAATTTCAATAATTTTTATTACGCACGGATGATTTAGAGAATAAAAAAGAGTGTTTTTGTTGATACGGAGATAAATAGAAGTCAGAACCACGTTCAGTAATTAAAACTGATGTAATTTTAGGCACGGATGAGGTTTTTCAATGAGGTCAATATCGTAATGATATGATGTCGAAGCAGAAACCTTTAGAACTATTTTCGAAGGGATTGTAATCATTCATAGATGTTTTTTTAAGACTGTGATAAACAAAAAATCAAAAATGTTTGTTTTGCTCGTGTGTTTTACCACCAACATAAAATGAACATTTCCATAATATTTAAACGACGATGAAAGTATGTGAAAATTTAGCTGGCTTAGTCTCAATAGGCCAGGAGAAGTGGATGAACATGTCATTCATTTTCCTGTCTATTTTCATACAAAATCTACTTTTTCTCTGCTATAAATTCACTCAGGGTGAACCACTTCCCCTCGCCTATTCGTGTCGCTGCATTAATTAAAATCTCTATTTTCGATGTTGTGCGATAGAACTAGTTATAATTAATAAACAAATTAATATATGAGGTACAATTTCTGCGAGTAGACATATCACAGAACATAGTGTTACATTTGTTATGTTCTCTTTACCACTTTTGTGGGGAGCGCCAATCTTTGAGCCGATGACACGGCATGACGAGAATACGTTTAAGGGGGTAGGATCCGTCATCAACTCAATCATTTTCAAAAGCAGTTTTTTCATTCAAAATCATGAATGTATTCATGTGTTCACTGTATTTTATTCTCCAACCAAAACACAGTGAACACATTTTCGAATGTCAGTTTTGAACAGAAAAATGGCTGTTGTAGTTTTGATGATAACGATGACGGATCCTTGAACGTTTAAGTGTTTAGGTCCTCTAGACAATTTGTAATCAAACGTCAACATTCCACCGGAAAATCGCTAGTGTTTGGAGGTGATGTTTACTTCAAAATTTCGAAATTAACATCTCCAACTTAGTTCTAATACCCTCCGTCCACGAATTATTGTGGTGCGTCGATCGTCGCAAGTTTCTCGTTAAACAGTCAATCCCGTAAATGATTGTGTTCTGTTAAGCTTAAATACTTTAAGACGAAAGCAGTCAGTGGCTGTCTTCGTTGTTGAAATTTGTTCTGGGATTACAAATCCCACAGGGTCCACTTATGCACTGTCATAGTATTACGTGCAATAAATATGTTAAATTTGTCCTTGAAAAACTTATCGAAGGACCTAAACTTTAATCAACTCGTGGGGGCAAAACCCCACCCCCCTATTTCATAGCACCAAAACAGCTGTTGAATTCAAATTCTACCAAACGTAATGCCACGCTGAAGTAACGCGCAAATTAGAACCTTACAAATGTAAATCTTTCGCATCAGCATGTATGGGGCGGTCCATTAATAACGTAAGGGTTTATGGGGGGAGGGGGGGGTCTGAGATTTCTTACGTGCCATACAAATTATTTTTAATTTTCATACAAAAAATCTTACCATGGGGGGAGGGGGGGTTGAAAAACCCCGAAAAATGTCTTACGTAATAAATGGACAGACCCTATCTATTATTGAACAATAACATCAGAACAAACGCCTGTAGGTATGCTTCATATATGCGGAATCGATGAAGAGAAATCACTCATGTTAGTTAGGCCCTATTGAAGTGACAGCACAGAAATGCACAAGGGGCTACCATTAACAACGCGGTTATTTTTTCCCAATTTTAGACCCACCTTCCCCCTAGTAGTCATTTGTCCACACATAAAATTTACAATTTGTATGGACCGTGGTCATTGGGCAGAATCTCTCCCTTCCCCCAATAAACGACTACGTTGTTCATGGATGACCCATAAGCACGCATTTTTTTAATTGATTTATTAACCCTAGAAATACTCAAATGGATGGATGTTGTTTCTACTATTTGATAAAGAACAATGATAATGTATATCCGATTATAATAAAAAAGCATGTTTTTCACATCTAAACCGCTATTTTCCTAATCATGGCCATATATTACCCTCAGTCCCTAATATTGGCACAAATTGATCAATTCCTAAATTCAATTCGTTGTTTCACCTCAGGACGCAAGATTGCATTACTTCCTAACGTCTTTTAGTGAAAACATGTTAACAAACCCGCATCTTGTCACCTTCATTCACAGAAGAGAGGATCGATGGAGAGAAATCGATCATGCGACTTGCGCCCTTATTGTAGCACACGCTTGAATTTGCCTTCTTTCGAGCTATTTGAGCCATTTGAGCACGTCACAAACCATGTGCTTTCTTGGACGGAGCATTTAATTTTCATACTTTTGTAAGGTTCCAGTCAATTAGCTTAAGGGATTTTTGCACATTATTTGATGATTTATAACAAATTCGTCGTTTTTCCCATTAAAGCAAGACGATATCGTTTAGGTGTTCATTTTAATACCCCTTCCCCTATTGACAGCAGTGTAATTTATTGGCAGTTTCAGTATAGTTACACATCAGTTTCAAAATAACATAAGATTTCTGGGTAACTAATGTGTAACAAACGAGTAACTTGCTGACAGTGGTTAACACTACATGTCAAAAGTTTTCATACGTATTGTTAATTTTGATATAAGAACTTTACTATTTTATGACTAGTTATTGTTTTCATAGTTATTTTTCCAGTGATTAATTAAAATTATTGAATTTACAATTTGCAGCCTCTCTAACAGCTTTTCAATAGATGTCATCATTTTAGATTGGCTGTCCTCAAACAGTTATTCGGAAGTGTATCTGCAGCAAGATGAAATTAAATGGCGATTTATGATAGGCAACCCAGAAAATCAACTGCGGGACACGAAACAACGTGATTTTGGAATCACAATATTCACAAACAATTAAAATAAAATCAAAAACACTGCTGATTTGAGTAACAGTGTCAATTTCCATTTTTTTTTTGCGTCAGTTCTAATGGAATAGTGTCTCAACGATGCAGGTATTATGTGTTATTCAATATAAAATTACTATCTATTTTATGAGCGCGTCAATTTTGAGCAAGTTAAATTATTGATTTCACCACAAATTCAAATCGGCATGTTAAATCTATTATGTACTTGTGAATAATTACGCGTTCGAAAATCATACGTATTACTTTTATTGACATTCAATTCTAAAATGGTTGTTCGGTTTGAAAACTGTCAGAAAGTAACAACAACTTCAACGCCGTTTCATTTATTTTGTCGCAGGAAAACCCATGCGTAATCAACAAATTACATATCAGTCGCTTGTAAACTTCTTATGTAACGAACAAACAAGTTACATAGGGCTTGACTTTTTCGGTTACATAGGAGTATTTTTCCATGTTGCAAATCTATCATATTGTAACTATTGAATATGTGAAGTAGCCGTTGCTGTAAGCTACTTGTAACAATATGTGCTGCTTGGGATTCGTCATGTTGGTAAACATTACTACCGGGAATTGCAGAATTCATTTGATTTCGAAGCACGATCAAAGTAAGCAAAGAAAAACGTCCCATCTGTATCGATCCATGATCGGCAATACTTCGTAAGTTGTAACAAATTTGATAAATGACAGCAGCAAATGAGAGCCCCAAAGAGAGAGCGATGATAAACCCCATTTTTATCGCTTATATACCATTGGGGTAAGGTGTTTTATTTTACTGATATGTTAAAAAATCCGAACATCTGATAGCCACAGTATCACCACGTTTAAAGCTTGTTTAGAAGAGTTTGATCATGCACTGTTATCCCACATCATAATCAAATCTTTAATTTTTATTAGAATTTGATTTGATAAGAACCACAAAATCAATTTGATTTGGTTTTTAAAATATCAGATATTCACAAGTTGTCTTTAGTCTTTCTTTAGTCACTACTACTAATATGTTTTGAGGAATTTGTTATCAATATTCCATGAGTTATATTCAAGATTCATCCAGTGGTCTTTTACTGTGGAATCGTTCTGATTCTTAATGAATAATGAGGTTGCAACAATGTTGCTCCCTGTATTCCAAAACACAAAACTTGGGATAAAGGATTGTGACGCCCTGAAGTAATAAGACCTTATCCTTTTAAGACCAGGTAACTTTAACGCCCTGTATAACATCGAAAGAAATTGTCACACTGTATCCACTTGTCAAGATGTATCAACGCCCTGGAGTAAATCGAACTACTCTCACGTGGATCAGATGCGTCTTAATGCCCTTTAGGACATACATTGCAAATTCCAAGCTGTATCAACGCCCTGGAGTAAATTTTCCTTATCCTTTTAATATCAGGTACATCTTAACGTCCTGTATGACATCAATTGTCAAGATATATCAATGTCCTGGTGTAGTTGTCTCACGTAAACCATGTCATTTTAACGCCCTGTGTACGAGTGTACTGACAAAAAATATATTGAAATCTGTTAAGTATTCGCTGAACGGTGAACATTTTGATTTTCTTGCTTTTCTCAGGCCTATACGGATATAAGCAAATTCATTTCAAATTTCAAAATTTCGTATCTTATACAAAAAGCTTTTACATTCATAACGTGATAAAATAAAATTGGAGTTTGTAGATATTCTTCCCCATTTCTCAGCTTGAATGGATTAAGAGGTTATTGAGTAACGGAAGAAAATTTCCTATCCTTGAAAATTGTTTTCCGGGGTTTGTCTACTGATTACTTATTATTCGTTATTATTGAGGAAATTTCTGGCTAAATTGAAATCTAGAGAAATCTACAGATAAAACCACTTGGACTTTAATGGGGTCTAATATCGCGACGAGTTATATAAGTTGAAAGACATGTATGGACATATGTGTTACTCGGGAACAATTCCTGGACAGAATGTCAAGACCTGAAGGGTCCTGACCTAGCAATCCCCTGACTCCTGGTCAAGCCACGGGAGTCGTCTGGGGTGGGCTACACCCGCCTCTTTACACAGGGTCGGCTAGACAACGGATGGAACGGGGCGGATCAGAACACAAAACCAACTCTTTCGGTCCTATACTTTCAATCACTTTTTATTTAAATTTTACTTACGCTATGAATGTGTGATGTGTGTGTGTGTGGGTTAAGGCGCGATGATCGTTGGCCGGCCGGCTTAGCTGGACCAATGGATGGACACGTGCTCGTCACGTGTGGCGGCTTTGAGGAACGCTGGTGGTTTTACAGGTTGCCTACCCTAAACCAAACGGCCAGGTCGTGGCTCAATAGTCGCTTCTGGTCACTGGAGGAAGCGCTTGAGAGTCTCACAACGGCGGATGACTAACCGGGGAACACGCCGCTCCGCACTTGCTTGGTCAACACCTAATGGGTCCTGTTAAGCCGTATAAACTGGGCTTAGAATAGGGTCACGAGAATGGCTCCTAGGCAGGGTAACATACCTGATTCTCCACTAAATCCCACTAAGAGTTGTTCTTATTTTCCACTTGGAAATTTTTAATCAAAGGCACTTGGTGTTCACTTTTCTAGGCTTAAGCTGATGTTACTCCTTCGAGCACTTGAGTGGAAAAGAACGCTGATAGGATTCGTGAAGCCCTTCCTACCTCCCATTCAGACCTATATAACTATATCTCATATATATCCAGGCACTGCAGAATCCATTCCTTTGGTTCAGCATTTTTCGTGTAAAGTGTGCATGTGAGTGTTTTAACAATCTTATTCCCTAGGATTCAAAATGACCGTTCTTATATGGAGTCATAACAATCTCCTAACACCTCAAATACTTAATGGGTTTTATTGCAATCTTATTAGTTAGCTTATGAATGAAGTACAAATATTCTAATTGGAAATTATGTTCAATAGTTATAAGGGACACAGAGAAGTTGAACAAAAACGATATACTTGTTTGTGCTATAAATTCGCAGGCAAAGCTTTATCACTCATCATGAACAGTAGTATGGTGAGTAGTATTGCCACTCACTCTCCTTGCTGTGCTAGGCTATATAGGGCAAAGAACCAAAATGGTAACATATGGACGATATGGAAGGATGGAGGAATTAAACTCAAACATTAAAGCTAAGTAGCCCGTCATTCGTTTAGGCAGCCATGTTGATTTTAAAACTTGCAATTTCAAAGGGATAAAACTAAGTCATCTCAGATAATATTGATTCAGAAAAGTATTACTACTTGCGCATACATGTCCCAGTCACGGTGTACCATATTGAGATGGTGATATATTCCGAAAACTGACAGCTACTTGACGACGTCATTCCTATCCACATAGAACAAATTTGAGAAAAAAAATGATCTAGTGATCCGGAAAGTATATGGCACGATAGGAGTGACGTCACATATTTACAATAAAACTTGATATTTACATCAGTAAAGAGCCTGCCTTGTTAATTTTTATGCCGTGGTCCCAGTAAACACACCATCGTATATGATGGTACATAACAGTACAAAAGTAGAGGCGATATACGTGCATCTTGAATGCAGCCTTATGGCGCATGTACGTATATCGCCTCCACTTTTGTACTCTTATGCGCTATCGTATACGAGTTCGTGTTTACTGGGGTAGAAAGTATCCTGATACTTTTTCAGCTATTTATTTATTTATTTATTTTAACTAAAATTTTGAAAGAAGGAAAAACCCTTTTGAGTGTAAGTGTAAGATCTTCTCAAAAAGGCACAAAACCTCTTCATCTTTTTTAAAACGTTATAATAAATATTTTATAAACTAAAGGCTAACTGGGATAGAACCATAACAGAGCCAGATTCTTGATCTTCTGAAACGTTCAATCAGAAAAAAGGCAAATAATCTCTCTTGGTAGGTGTTTCATATTTCAATCCTGAAAAAAAAGAAAATTAAGGCAGATACAAATCAAACAAGATTTGATATCTCATTTAGATAATTATATAATATTTTCAAAGTGGGATACAATTTACTTCCAAGTATATCACGAACAGATGTAGGAGGAGTTTGGTATAAGATTTTCAAATTTTTAATGAATTTATTTCTAGGTATCATACATTTGGTGCATACAAACACAATATGATCCATATCTTCATAAAATTCCCTACAATCGCATAAATTTGAATCCTTCATATCAAAGCGATATAAATAACTGTTGCATATGTAATGATTCGATATTATTCGTGAAAAAGTGCAAATAAAATTTCTATTTACAGACATGTTTTTAAACCATGGGAATTTATCAACAAACGGACAAATGGAATGACATCAACGTCCTTTATCACTCGAATTCCAAAAATGTTGCCTATTATCCATACAATATTTATTAAGTTTTGAATGATATTCTCTTAGCATTTAATTAAAACCCTTCAGTATATAAATCATACAAAAGATTTTTAAAATCCAAAAGAATGTGATGAGTTTTTGAATTAAAGTTTATGGAATTCAAAGCATGAAGAGAACTCAAACTATCAGAACATATTATAAATAAGTTTGGAGTAATAAGTCTAATCAAGTTACATGCAAAATATAAAGCAGTTATCTAAGCTATGAATATAGAACAAGGATTTTGTAATTTAAAAAAGTGAGCCAAAAAAATTATTAAATACTCCAAATCCAGCAACATTCTGAATTAAAGATCCATCAGTGAAATAAAATTGATCACGACTGATACCTTCAAATTCACGTTTAAATAAATAATTTGCAAAACGCGGATGTTCAATTTTTGGAATTTGTTTCAATTCTTCATATAAAGATAAATCAATAAGGGGTCGAAAAGTATGAATATTAATATTGTAATTTTGGAATCCAGGTGAAGAAATTGGCGTTAAATTCATCTAATGAAGGATCTTTACCAGGATTAAGAATACTTACTACTTTCACGAAACGCCATTCAAAAGGAATAATATTTTGAGAAAGGAATAAATTATATATTGAAAGTAAAAATTCCTTACAATTCTCTGGTAATTTTTTAAGAACTCTGAATTTAATATTATCAATACCTGGGGCAGTAATTTTAGTGAGTGATAAAGCCAAATGTATTTCCTCTAAAGAAAAAGGAACACAAAGCTCAGGAAAATAATTACAATTTGATTTTTTAAACTAACAAGCGTAGGAACAAAATCAGGACATATTTTAGATGCAAATTGTTCAATCCAAGCTTCAGAGTATTCCAATACATTCGGATCTGAAGAATCATAATTGTTCAAATTTCTTGCCACAGACCATAATTTAGCTAAAGAAGTTTCTTTATCAAGACATTCAACAAAATGTCTCCAAAAATTTATTTTCTTAAATTTACAAGAATTAGTAAATAAAGCTTCAGCTTTACAATACAAAAAATTATATTCTCTTCGACCTGATCTACGAAATAATTTAAATGCAACAGTTTTTTTTTAAGCATTTGAACAGTCATCATCCCACCAGAAAGAAGGCCGATTTTTCTTTAAGTTTCCTGTAATAACCTTCTTTTTCTGAGATTTATGTAAGCATTCAAACAATAATTTTGAAAAAAGATTATATTTTTCAATTGCAGAAAGAGAAGTATCACTCCTTATATTTGAAATTGACATCAAATTCGCCAATTTAGTCCAGTCTACATTTTTACATAGATCAAATACAAAAGTCTCTTGTGTAAATTTGTCACATCGTGTATTTTGGAATTCAATCAAAATAGGTAAATGATCACTATTATTTGGATCATTAATAGTTTTCCAAGAAGACATCAAGGATAAACTATTTGAACAAAGGGATAAGTCAATACATGAAGGATTATTAGGAGGAACTGCAATTCTAGTGAAAGATCCATCATTCAAAATATTCAAGTTTAATTCATCAATCAAATCCATTATCAATGAACCTCTACCATCAGATTTGTGACTACATGCTATATTAAGAGCATTAAAATCTCCCAAAATATAGAAAGGAGAAGGAATCGAATCTTAAATGTTTTTAATTTGGGATACTGAAAAAGAAGCATTAGGAGGAATATAGAAACAAATTATACAAAAAGTAAAACCATTTTTTGTAATTGAAACAGCTACATATTCAATTTGGGATTCCACCGGTAAATCTAAATATTTAAATTCAATATTGTCTCGAATACCAATTAAAACACCTCCATATGAAACTGTTCTATCTTTACGTATAATTTTGAATTGTGGAATTCTGAAAAGTTTGATTCTTTCCAACCAAGTTTTATTTAAACAAAATATATCAATATTGAAGTTTGTTATCAATACTTTAAGTCTGTCAATTTTTTTAATTATGCTGCGACAATTCCACTGTAATATTTTCAAAATTTTTGAATGCTTCGAAGCCATTACAATGAAAAAAGAGATGAAATGATGGGTCCAACTGCATTCAGTTTATTCAAAATAGAAGCCAAGAAAGGTAGAATTATTTTTTTCCAGAATTCACTAAGTTCCAAAAAATCAACTAATTCTTCTAATATTTTCAAAATTGAATTGTCAGAATTTTCATTATCGTTGATCTTATCGGTTTGTTTAAATTGTTCATCAAAAGAAATATTTTTTTTTTTTAAACCAGGAATATTTTTTTGCTGACTACAATTTTTAAGTACAGGAAAATTTGTGTTAAGATGATGGTTGAGGTTCAAAACTAAAAGAATTAGTTTTTGATGCATTATTATATGTTCTTTTTCTTTTAATGGGAGGATTGTCACGGTGTCTCTGGTAGAACAACATTAATATAAAAAAATCAGTATCGCTAAAACATCCACCAAATGAAAGCTTAGGCTTTTCCCTTTCATTTGAGACCTGTTTGGAAATGTTCTATCGGGGGGTCCTGAACATTTTTTTCAAAACAGTACAATGCTGTTTTTTTCAGTACTGATTTCTAAATTATGGTTCACATAGTCATTTTCTTTCACCCTTATCTAGGTAGCCATGGGAAAATTTATTACGAATAGTTAACCAATTAATAAAAAGGATTTACCATTATACCATTCTATTTAAACCAATTACAAACACGACATATCGATAAAGTAAATACGGTTAATACGGCCTACAAATGCGCACTATTGTACATTACTACAGCTCAAAGATGCTGTCGATCACATGCTTCGGAGTTCTCCGGAACCTTAACATGATTCCATGCAACTTGAAGATCGAAATGTACGGTTTCACTGGCTTGTTTCCCGTATTTCCTCAAACCACTTACTTTTACAAAACTCCGGGATATGATAGCGCCAATGTGGAACTTCCAGCTATTGGGTGAGCAATCCACGTTTTTGAAAAGTTCTCAACCTTTTCTGCAAAATCATCATCCAGACTCCTTTGAAAACAACTTTTATGTACCTGATCAAAATGATCAAGCGCCTGAAATACATTTTTTCATTGAAAATTGATAGTTTACAGAACAGTACGATAAATTCCAATTGCTAGCAAACTTGGATCCCATTTTACTTCCAAAACATGCCGATTTTTCAAAAGCTTCTGACAGTTTCAGCTGGTGAATCCACATTTGCTGTGGCTTAGGCAACTGATGATCCTCACCTGTAATAAAAGAATCAAACAATCAAACTGCCGATGCTTACCGATTCCTCGACATTATTTGCATCAATGTATTATACTTTTTTGTCGATTGGATTGACAACACCTAGTGAAATATGCAAGGAAGGTGGCAGGCAATTTATTCGTCGGGGAGCTCCTCCAGTTTATGATCCGAGCCGAGACTTTTCCATTTCGCGGACGCGTATGTAACCAAGTATTCGTGGATGAGCAGCTACAGTGGCCGAAATTCCTATAAGCGCACACGCATTTTTCAACATTTGCGACTAGTTATTACATAAAACATTGACGATCTGTTACTAAAATGATATTTACTATATTTCCACTTGGTTGTATGAAAGACAGTCAAAATTAATAATTTTTCGATTTTGTGAAATAAAAATATCATTTTTTGGCCAGGAAATTCCTATAAGCGCACAGTGTCCAAGCTAACGCCATTTGTGTTTGCTTCTCTCACACTACAAAAACTTGTCATTTTCTTTTGCTGCCGATGTAAACGGATGCGTGCGGAAAGTTTTGCGATTCGTGCACAGTGTTGTTTGTTGACAGTTTTCAAGATGCGAAAGGAAAGTTCTTAGACGAAACGGAGCGAAGATTAATCCTTGAATTGAAGGATGTTGGCCAAAGTAACCGTGCAATCGCCAAGAGGATCGGTAGAGGAGAGACGGTCGTGCGAAATTTCCTGAAGAAAGGTGAGAATTACGGCATCCGGAAGAAAAACAAGGGCAACTCCAAGATCACCAACCGTGAGAGGAACCGAATTATCCAGCTTGGTGAAGCCGGGGAGCTGGATTCATCCGGTATTAAGAAGGAATTGGGTCTTTCCATCACAACAAGGCGAGTATCTCAAATACTACGTGGATCTGGACACATGGTGTACACGAAAAAGGCCAAAAAACCCAACCTTACTCCGAGGCATGTTCAGGCAAGACTGGATTTTGCCAGAAACCATATGTCTTGTAAGCGGGAATGGAACAACGTGATTTTTTCCGACGAGAAGAAGTTTAATCTTGATGGTCCTGACTGCTGCGTGTATTATTGGCACGATCTTCGGAAGGATCCGCAAGTGAAGCTGAGCAGAAATTTCGGTGGAGGAAGTTTGATGGTCTGGGCTGCATTTTCACGTAGAGGTAAAACCCCGATTGCAACAATTACTACCAGAATGAAGTCCGAAAACTATGTTGAGCTTCTGGACAGTGTTTTGATCCCATTTACGGAGGATGTGATGGAAAACGAATTTGTTTTTCAACAAGATAACGCTGCGATCCATGTCAGCAAGGCCTCCAAACAATGGTTTTTGGAGCGGGACATCCCAGTTATGGATTGGCCAGCGCGGAGTCCGGACCTAAACCCAATCGAAAATCTTTGGGGAATCCTCGAAAGACGGGTTTACAGTGGAGGACGGCAGTTCGGATCAGTTCGAGAGCTGGAAGCAGCTGTTAGAGAGGAGTGGCGTAAAATTCCTTTGACAATGCTGCAGAACCTCGTCGATTCAATGCCGAAACGAATTTATGAAACAATTCTGAAAAATGGTAAACAAACCAAGTACTAAAGTTGTTGTGTTCTTGTGATATGATTTTTTATGATCTGAAAATAAAGGTGCGCTTATAAGAATTTCCATACTCAAATCCCGTTTTTTCCTCTTCATTCCAAACTGTTTGAAAGAAAAGTCTTAGTAGTTGGTAGAAATATCATATTATCCGAATACCTAAAAGCAGAGATGATTTATTGAAGTATTGGACTTTCATACTACATGTGCCGGTGAAAAATGGTCATGCGCTTATAGGAATTTCGGGCACTGTACATTGTATAGATATTTTTTTGTGTGGTACAGTATGGGCAAGGAAATATTGAACTTTCTCCCACTATTACGCAAAACAGATTGACGATTTTAAAATCTCCAGCAATGAAGCACCTAAAATTATTCAAAAGCAACAGTGTCTTCCAAATTTTCTCAATATTGCCATATTTATCTGCAACGCCAGAAGCAACAGCAAGCAGCAACATTATTTTTACGCCAGTATCCTTACAACGGCCTTGAGTCCCGATGACGTCGGAATTATGCTCGATAATCGAAAGGGTAAACTTTAAGGACCCTTCTCCATCGCTTGCAGATTGAACTGCCCAGACCAACCCCCCTGTTTGGACGTCACATAATCAACTAACCCCTGAACGTTATTACAGTATATTACAGGTTTTAATACAGTTTCTGCATTATCGTTCAAATCAATGTGCAGATGTGATACCTCTAAAAACCCCTAAACTGATTGGTTAAGTCTGCTGATTTTGAAGGCGATGTTTGGGGCGATTGCAATATCCAAACTCCTTAGACAGCTGCTCAACTGCAACGTTCATCTGGTGCTCAAATCACATTTTTTTTCAATCAAAAACAAGTCATCAGCGAACATATGGGCAATTGGCACTTACTTTTTGCATTACTGTGTCTACCACGTTTTGCCTTTAGTTTTGGTGAGATTGTTGTTCTTACATCATTACATGCTCCGAATGGTAGATTTTAAATTGTATTTATATTTATACAGTGCTATATTAAAAAGTTTAAATTGATTACTGAACGAATAAACGTGCAAGCTCGACATATTTTTGTAGGACAATAGCAGACTTCAATCCTGATGTCGTGAAAAATGTGCTGTTCAATAATATCAACCACTATTTCTGATAACGGTTGCAGACACATATTCTTTAAACACAATACGCAAATCTTTGAACGATTGTATTCGTGGCATTTGGTTTCATGTTTCAGGTCTCCTGACAGAGTGAAGCGTGAATATATATTTATTAATATCTGTGAAATTGGGATATATTTATTGTAATTATTAACAGGCATACCTCTAATCAGCAAACCAAAATGTTGACCCAAAACAATGAATTTATAAACTCATCACGCGACACAATCATCAATTTTTCGCTATACCACCTTAGAACGCGACAACTTAAGCAATGCAGCGCCGATTTCCCTACTATTGATGCCAATTTAGTTGTTTGTGCAATCTGTGAAACCATTTGTAATGTAATGATCCATGAGTAAATGTTTTCTCAAACGCTTTGTTTATTACTTATCGTAAAAATATTGCTTTTGAAAATATAGCTATTCGAATTTTAAGACGGTAGCATACAACTGAATCTAAATAAGGGTTATTTATTGAAAATCTTTTAAATCTCTAAACATTTTTTTTTATTTAAAATTTTAAAAACTATTTACAACCATTTTAGTTTTGTATATATAAATAAATTTTGATTGAAAATATACAATTTTACTATTTACTGAATTTATAATCAACTGAACAGCAACACTGCCCAAACAAAAACAAGCTTGTTTTATGGAAATCTGGACAAACATTTGAAAAGGGCACATCGACATTGGTGAACAATGGCTTTGTAGGATGCTGTTGAGCCCAATTCAACTCGATCACGTTCACCAATATTAGTATCAGGAAGAACTAACACTAATCTTTCTGATAGTGGTGCTAGTTTGCATGGGCGAGCTAAAAAGGGATCTCTAGCCTTTTTCAAATGTTTGTCCAGAAATATTTGTCATGGCCTTCTACGGTTCGATTGAGTTTTCATCATATGGTACAAGCGATTCATTGTATCAGACTATTGGTGGAAGAAGATCACCTATGGTACGTATCTCTTACTAAAATAAAAAAAAAATGTTCAGGACCCCCCGATAGAACATTTCCAAACCGGTCTCAAATGAAAGGGGAAAGCCTAAGCTTTCATTTGGTGGGTGTTTCAGCGATACTGATTTTTTATATTAATGTCTTCTACCAGAGACACCGTGTGTAAGTGAAATTCTGTTGTTTCCCAAAAAACATATTTCATAATTATTTGGAGAATTAATATTGTCTGATGATTTCATAATATCTGCATATGATAAGAGATTTTTGTTTTTAATTTTTTGATTTAATTTGGATTGGTTGTCAATATGAACTGTACCGTGGTGAATCAAAATCCGGACGGTACCAATATCCGGACACTCGAATATTATTCATTAATTAAAGGCATAATTGAATATTGAACTGCTTGAATATATTCATAATTTCAACTTATTATAATGGTGATCATTTTACAATCATTTATAATCTACCATCTAGTTACCATTGCAAATGAAATAATAGAAAACAAAAATGTTCCTGCAGTTGAACGTCATTCTTCTACAGTGCAAGTTTGTATTCTTTTCAATCGCGCGAAAGTACCATAACGTGTAATTGATGATAACTAGTTTAAAGTACGGGAAGGGGTGGTAAAATGAACACCTTAAGGAAATCATCTTGTTTATGATATAAAAACGAGGAATTTGTGTAGTTCTATCGCACAACATCAAAAATAGGGATGTAATCTATAGCAGCGACATGGATTCAGACTAAAATATCTAAATTTTCACATATTTTCATCGCTATCAAAAAGCGATGCAAATATTCATTTTACCTGCACTATGTGGGTAAAACGAACAGCGGTTGGTGGTAAAATGAACACCACGCAAAAACGTGAGCAAAATAAATATTTCTGTAAATTTTCATTACCCCACCGAAAATACATCCATTAATGATTGTAACCCATTCAAAAATAATTCTAACGGTATCAGATTTGACATCATATCATAACGATATTCACCTCACTGAAAAACCTCAAGTCTACCGAGCTAAAAGTTACGTCAGTTCGAATTTTCAAACGTGGTTTTCCAAAATCTAAGTTTTCGTTGATATGTTCACTTCAATTGAGCTACGTATCAACCCGAACACTCAGATTTATGCTCTAAATCGTCCGTGCGTGATAAAAATTCATCGAAATTTGTTTTTTTCTCGGTAAAAGGCACGGTGTTCATTTTACCACCACTTCCCCTATATTTTTGGCAACTTTTCCATCATAAAAATGAAAGAAGTGATAATTTAACAATCTGACAACACAAGTGCCGTGAAAAATTGTGTGAATATACATTAATTGACGTTAAAAACTGCTGTTCGGAATTACGTGCAAGTGACTTCAAATCCGGACATCGTACTAAAACCCTGTGTTCTGCCTGCGTGTGTGAATATGTGTAAAATATATCAATGTGGAAACTTTAAAAATAGTTATTAAAAGTGTCATGAATTATCATAACTCTGTTTAACGCTGAAATAAACTACGTGAATGTACTTGTTTTAATTATGAATCGTGGTTTACGGCCAACCAGCCGAGTGGAAGTTTAACAACTACCGAAAAGCTAAACATTACAACATTAGTGTAGTGTGCTATTCCTATACCTAAAAAACAATGCGCTCTCGGGCTAGGCATTGGATATATATAGAAAGCGTTGTGTTTGGATGGGCATCTAATTCTTCCGAAAGAGGTGCACTTTGCGAAAGAGGACCACGTGATTATTGAGCTGAAATCGAATTCAGGTTAACTTCTGCGTTCATGAGTCCTCTCATGGCGTAGTGGTTAACGCGCCCCAACTAGAGATCGGGGAGTCGTGAGTTCGATTCTCACTGAGAAGACGTGTAACTTTTTCGCAAATCTTCACATCAATTTGTCCATCTAATCCAATTGCAAATTATATGTAATGTTTAGCTTTTCGGTAGTTGTTAAACTTCCACTCGGCTGGTTGGCCGTAAACCACGATTCATAATTAAAACAAGTATTTATCGAGCAACGGACTCATGTTCCGTAACCGGTCGTTTGAGAACGTCGCGACCCATTGGAAGCCCACACAATAGAAACCTCAGCCAGCGCAGTTGCTAGCTAGTGTAGTGTGCTATTCCTATATCTAAAAAACAATGCGCTCTCGGGCTAGGCATTGGATATATATAGAAAGCGTTGTGTTTGGATGGGCATCTAATTCTTCCGAAAGAGGTGCACTTTGCGAAAGAGGACCACGTGATTATTGAGCTGAAATCGAATTCAGGTTAACTTCTGCGTTCATGAGTCCTCTCATGGCGTAGTGGTTAACGCGCCCCAACTAGAGATCGGGGAGTCGTGAGTTCGATTCTCACTGAGAAGACGTGTAACTTTTTCGCAAATCTTCACATCAATTTGTCCATCTAATCCAATTGCAAATTATATGTAATGTTTAGCTTTTCGGTAGTTGTTAAACTTCCACTCGGCTGGTTGGCCGTAAACCACGATTCATAATTAAAACAAGTATTTATCGAGCAACGGACTCATGTTCCGTAACCGGTCGTTTGAGAACGTCGCGACCCATTGGAAGCCCACACAATAGAAACCTCAGCCAGCGCAGTTGCTAGCTAGTGTAGTGTGCTATTCCTATATCTAAAAAACAATGCGCTCTCGGGCTAGGCATTGGATATATATAGAAAGCGTTGTGTTTGGATGGGCATCTAATTCTTCCGAAAGAGGTGCACTTTGCGAAAGAGGACCACGTGATTATTGAGCTGAAATCGAATTCAGGTTAACTTCTGCGTTCATGAGTCCTCTCATGGCGTAGTGGTTAACGCGCCCCAACTAGAGATCGGGGAGTCGTGAGTTCGATTCTCACTGAGAAGACGTGTAACTTTTTCGCAAATCTTCACATCAATTTGTCCATCTAATCCAATTGCAAATTATATGTAATGTTTAGCTTTTCGGTAGTTACGTGAATGTAGTTTTGTGGTTGCAGTTTGAACAAGCTACCCTCAATCGAATACCGTCAGTTTCATGAGAGGTAATTACGACATAAATTCGCTTAAATATAGCTCTATAAAATATTCTAGAGGTCATGCATGATTGAAATTCTTATGACTGTTATATTCTACTGAATTGATACATGTTTTACGAATTAATTCATGAGTTTCAAGTGGTAAAATGCAGCTGTCCGGATTTTGATTCAGTAGTGTCCGGATTCAAAGCCAAAGCTTGCTTCAGATGTCCGGATTTATGAACAAGGCATACAACATTGTTTAAACGAATTTCATTACATTATAGTAGATTTCACCATGACATTTATCATTACTCCCAAGATCTGACGTGAAACTGTTAGTAGCATAATTAAACTTCAACTAAATCTGAATAAAACCTAATGAAAATAGTGTTTGAACATTTGGCCTTGCTTAAGTGTCCGGGTATTGATGCATCACGGTACATTGTGCAAAAGAAATATGTTTTTTTCTACAATGAACGCAAACACCAAAATTTTCTTTACAATCTGAGGTCGTATGCCCATCTCCGCATTTAGAACATTTTAATTTGTTTGAACAAAAACTAGCAGTATGACCAAATAGGAGAAAACGCTCACAGTGCATTATCTTTGGATAGTAAAACCTGACATGAAAAATTACATTATCAATCATTAAATAATCTGGTAACACAAAACCAGAAAATGTAATTTTTATGCAATTTGAATAAATATATTTAGATTCACTACCACTAAAAATAATTTGGATAGTCGATTGCATTCCAAAATCTGATCTGGTGCAATGGATTTGTTTCTGAAAATACCTAAACCGTGATTTTTAATGTCATCACAATTTAAATCTTCATCGTATATAACTCCATTGATTTCACAAGAATCACATGGAGCATATACACGATATGAATTTACAAACAATTTAGATTCTAAGAGGGCATTGACATCCTTTCTAGATCCAAAAACAACTCTTAATATATCTAAAGAATTTTTTTTTGATTTCTTTCACAGATTTATATATTTTATAAACCTCTGAAGAAATCAATAAAACATTAATGGGTCTTTCTTTTTTTACGAAAGTTAACAACTAATGGACCCGAGAAAGTAGAAAGATAAATTTTTATTTGAAAAGGTTTTGAAGGAGGAGACTCTTTAGAATGAGAATTATCATTCGAATCTCCTTCCCCTCCGTCAGTTTCCATTATATAAACTAAATGTAAACAGTAATGAACAGAATAGAATAAGAAATAACGTAAGGAACAAAACAAATACAAACGATACTTAGATTTTTAAAGACGGCACTCCGATGAATAATTCCACAAATAAACAAATTCTTGAAATTTTTGAATCCCGGTTTCTGAACACCAACTCTTGAAAGTAAGTTGAAAACAGGAAAAAACGTATCCAACATCAACGTCCCAAATTGAAATCCTTGGAAAATCTCAAATGATACTTAGAATTTTGAAGACGGTCCTCCGATGAATAATTCCACAAATCGACAAATTCTTGAAGTTTCTGAAACCCAATATCTGAACATAAACTCTTGAAAGTAAGTTGAAAACAGGAAACAACGTAACTAACATCAACGTCCAAAATTGAAATCCTCGGAAAATCTCGAATCTGAAATTGGAGAAAAAATGACAAGCGAAGAAAAAAAACCGTGTTGCCTGGTCAAGGCCTACTTACCGAGTATGAACTTTTTCAGCTATGTTAATGCAAACACGAGTGATTTTCTTCAGTGCGCATCGTACCTTCGTGCTGTGCGTACACGAATTCTCTCTGCTCTTGGAAGTTTTCTTAAAAACTACCTAAAGCAATAAAACAGTACTTTTCAGTGCTACAAAAACAGTACTTTTCAGTGCTAAAATTAAAAACGGTACTTTTCAGTGCTACTAAAACAGTACTTTTCAGTACTATTTTTCTACTATTGATCCCTTTACGATCCTTGTTTGGACCCGTGCCTTCGATTTTTCGTTGGACCCGTTGGCGAAAGCTAGCGGTGGTAATCCTTCTTGGACACCGTCTTGGGAAAAAACCTTTCGAAGGTCACGTCTTCTTTCGTTTATTAATTAAACATGGTATCAACAACAAACAAAAGGAAGGGTGAATCTCTGAATTCACTACTTCCTTCCAAAAAAGTGGGTTTTAAAACTGTCACTACACGTGGCAAGAATGGAAAAAAGGACGTTTCTCCGGAATGCGAACTTTCTTCCAAGGGTGAAATGAATAATTGTATCGAAATGAGCAATCAGTTCGATGTTCTAGACAAATTTTCCGAACACCAAATCGAAGCAGCCTCTAGCCCAGGCTCTTTGATTCAAGTGAGGAAGCAAAGAGTGCCGCCTATCGTGGTCAGTTGTTCCGAATTTGGGGGATTTAGGCAGGAGATCTTGAACTCCATTAGGGGAATCAAGGTTTCCTTCCAAATCGCAAAGAAAGGAGACTGTCGCGTTTTGCCGGAAACTCTTAAAGATCGTGAGCTTCTTCTCAAACATCTTGAAGAGAAGAAGCACAAATTTTTTACTTATGACGACAAAACTGAACGTTTGTTCAAAGTTGTCTTGAAAGGTCTCTCAAGTGACTATAAATCACCTGAAGAGATCAAAAATGGAATAAATGATTTACTTGGATTTTCCCCAGTCCAAGTAATCATTATGAAAAAGAGAACCCAATCTGGCATTGTTCGGAAAGGGCTTTCTCAAGAATTTTATTTAGTTCACTTTAACAAAAAAGAACTAAATAATATTAAAGCTTTAGAAAAAGCAAAACTTTTGTTTGATGTCCGTGTGACATGGGAACATTTCCAGAATCCTGGAGGAAATTACCAGAACCCCACTCAGTGCCGTCGGTGCCAAAAGTGGGGTCATGGTACAAAAAATTGTCGCATGGATGCTAAATGCATGATTTGCGGAGGTTCTTCTCACGCTAAGGACGACTGTCCTGTGAAAGAAGATACCAGAAAGTTTCAATGCGCCAATTGCAAGGGCCCTCACAAAGCTAACTTTTGGGAATGCATTTCACGCAAAAGAGTCGTTGAGGCTCGTGCCAAGCAGATGAAGGATAATATCCGTTACGATAACGGTCGTTTCCGGAATTTGCCTGGTAGAGTATCGAACAATGCTCATTTTTCAGTTAACGATCGCTTGATCATGAATCATACCCATCAGGAAGATCATAATCATGCTCATTCACAAACTAATTTTAATCCGTCGGGTAGCCGTTCGAATCTTTCAATTTCGAATGTATCTACCCACGGTAAATCCTTTGCCGATATCGTAGCAGGAAATTCGAACTCCTCCCCTGTTCGATCCATGGGTACCCATTCCACTTGTTTCAAATCAAATGGAAAAAACCCTACCGCCACAGGTAACTCCGCTTCTTCGTCTACCGGAAATTCCAATGGGAAATCACATGACATGTCTGCCTCTGATTTTAATTTTCTAACTGAACAATTGAATCTAATGATTGATGCAATGTTCAAAGCCACCACTATGACTGAAGCAGTCCAAGTAGGTGTAAAATTTGCAAATCAAATTGTTATTGGATTACGTTTTTCTAATGGATCCAAATAATAATTTAAATATTTTAAATTGGAATGCTCGTTCTCTGAATGGTAAAGAGGACGAGCTGTTTAATTTTCTTACGGTTAATAACGTGCATATAGCAGTTATTACCGAAACGTATTTAAAACCTGGATCTAAACTCAAAAGAGATCCTAACTTTTTTGTTTATCGTAATGATCGACTTGATGGGGCATGTGGGGGAGTTGCAATCATCATTCATAGGCGTATAAAACATCAACTGTTTTCATCATTTGAAACTAAAGTTTTTGAAACTTTAGGTGTTTCTGTTGAAACACAGTTTGGTAAATATACTTTCATAGCTGCCTATTTGCCTTTTCAATGCTCTGGGCAGCAAGTTAATTTGCTCCAAACTGACTTGCGTAAATTGACTCGCAATAAGTCAAAATTTTTTGTCATTGGTGACTTTAATGCCAAACATCGGTCATGGAATAATTCTCAAAGTAATTCCAACGGCAGAATTTTATTTGATGAGTGCTCTTCAGGATATTTCTCAATTCAATACCCTGATAGCCCCACATGTTTTTCCTCTTCTAGAAATCCATCTACGATTGATTTGGTCTTAACCGACTCTAGTCATCTTTGTAGCCAACTGATTACTCATGCTGATTTTGATTCTGATCATGTCCCTGTTACATTTCAAATATCCCAAGAAGCGATTCTCAATCCTATCAGCTCCACTTTCAATTATTTACGAGCCGACTGGAATATATATAAAACGTATGTTGACTCCAATCTTGATGTTAACATTTCTTTAGAAACTAAACTTGATATTGACAATGCTCTTGAAACTTTAACAAATTCCATTGTTGAAGCCCGGAGCATTGCAATTCCAAAATGTGAAGTAAAATTTGAATCCGTGATTATAGACGATGATCTTAAACTCTTGATCCGTCTTAAAAACGTGAGGAGAAGGCAATTTCAACGCACTCGCGATCCTGCTATGAAAATTATATGGCAGGATTTGCAGAAAGAAATCAAGAAACGTTTTGCTCAGTTAAGAAACAAAAATTTTGAAAATAAAATTTCTCAATTGGACCCTGGCTCTAAGCCCTTTTGGAAATTATCTAAAATCTTGAAAAAACCTCAGAAGCCAATACCGGCATTGAAAGAGGAAAACAAATTATTACTAACTAATTGCGAAAAAGCTCAAAAACTTGCTATGCAGTTTGAAAGTGCGCACAATTTTAATTTAGGACTTACTAGTCCAATTGAAAATGAAGTTACTCAGGAGTTCGAAAATATTCTCAATCAAGAGAACGTTTTCGAAAATGCCTGGGAGACTGATTTGGAAGAAGTGAGAACTATTATTAAAAAATTAAAAAACATGAAAGCTCCTGGCGATGATGGAATTTTCTACATCCTCATCAAGAAACTTCCAGAAAGTAGCTTATCATTTTTAGTTGATATATTTAACAAATGTTTTCAATTAGCATATTTTCCTGACAAATGGAAAAATGCTAAGGTTGTTCCAATTTTAAAACCAGACAAAAATCCTGCAGAAGCTTCTAGCTATCGTCCAATCAGTTTGCTTTCCTCCATCAGTAAACTTTTTGAAAAGGTTATTTTGAACAGAATGATGGCCCACATCAACGAAAATTCAATTTTTGCCAATGAACAGTTCGGATTCCGCCATGGACATTCGACCACTCATCAACTTTTACGTGTAACAAATTTGATCCGTTCCAACAAATCTGAAGGCTATTCTACTGGTCTTGCTCTTCTAGACATAGAAAAAGCATTCGACAGTGTTTGGCATGAAGGTTTGATTGTAAAATTAAAAAACTTTAATTTTCCAACATACATTGTTAGAATAATTCAAAGTTATCTGTCAAATCGTACACTTCAGGTTAATTATCAGAACTCCAGATCTGAAAGACTTCCTGTAAGAGCTGGTGTTCCTCAAGGCAGCATTTTGGGACCAATATTATACAATATTTTCACATCTGACTTACCTGAGCTACCTCAGGGATGTCAAAAATCTTTGTTTGCGGATGACACAGGCCTCTCCGCCAAAGGACGAAGCCTGCGTGTCATCTGTAGTCGATTGCAAAAAAGTTTGGATATTTTTTCTTCATACTTGCAAAAATGGAAGATTTCTCCTAATGCTTCCAAAACTCAACTAATAATATTCCCACATAAACCAAAAGCTCTTTATTTGAAACCTTCAAGTAGACATGTTGTCACGATGAGAGGGGTTCCAATAAATTGGTCAGATGAAGTTAAGTATCTAGGGCTCATGCTAGATAAGAATTTAACTTTCAAAAATCACATTGAGGGCATTCAAGCCAAATGTAATAAATATGTAAAATGTCTCTATCCCCTTATTAATAGAAAATCAAAACTTTGTCTTAAGAACAAGCTGTTGATATTCAAACAAATTTTCAGGCCAGCCATGTTGTATGCTGTACCAATATGGACTAGCTGTTGTAATACCAGGAAGAAAGCTCTGCAGAGAATTCAAAATAAAATTTTGAAAATGATTCTGAGGCTTCCTCCCTGGTATAGTACCAATGAGTTACATAGAATATCCAATGTTGAAACATTGGAACAAATGTCAAATACAATCATTAATAATTTCAGGCAAAAATCGTTACAATCTTCTATTGCCACGATTAATGCGTTATATGTTTAGGTTAAGTTAGGTTAAGTATATTAAAAACATTTTTTTTTCTCTTATAAGCAGGTGAAATCAACTCACCTGTAAAAAAACTGAACTGCTACGGCAAATGAAATGTAATATGTTGTTAACAAAATGTTAATTAAATCTTAAATTTGTTTTACCAAATTAGGATGATAGTGTTGTCAACACAGAACACCTAGATATAAAAAATGAATGTAATGTTTGGAATGATACTAATAAAGAAATTAAAAAAAAAAAAAAAAAAAAAAAAAAAAAAAAAAAAAAAAAAAAAAAAAAAAAAAAAAAAAAAAGTGATTTTCTTCACTTTGCAATCGTGACACGAATTAGCCACAATAATCGATGCCCAGTACAAATTTCAATTACGGCCTACTTCGCCTTAAATAACGTGCTTTATAGATAGCTCTTAATTGTTTCGTAGAAACTCAGGAGTCCTTGATGATCCACTTGCATGTCAACGAACGAGTTGTTGACAGAAAAAAAAATCAATTTAAGGCGAAGTAGACCGGCATTGAAATTTGTACTGGGCATCGATTATTGCGGCTAGTTCGTGTCACGATTGCAATTTGAAGAAAATCACTCGTTTTTGCACTAACATAGCTGAAAAAGTATCAGGATACTTTCTACATGCATGCGCAAGTAGTAATACTTTTCTGAATCAATCTGAAGTAATGATGACTGAGTTTTTTCCCTTTGAAATTGCAAGCTTCAAAATCAACATGGCAGCCAAAACGAATGACAGGCTACTTAGCCTTAAGGACAATTGCAATGTATGCATACAAGAAAACTCAGGTAATACTGATAGCTGAATAACAGTTTATACAGCTTAAAAGAGGCTATATAAACAGTCTTTAAGCTGCAAAAGCTATCAATGTTATCTCGGAAACCAATGCAGGTGAATTTCATAAAATTGAACGTTACCCAAATTTGCATGAGAACAGTAGACGAATGGACAATCCGAGTTGGTATTTTTTTTTTCCTGATTAAAGCAAACAAAATGTGTTGTGTAGTTAGTTCAGCTGAAAGATAATAGGAAGATATGTTGAAAACTGTTATCAACCTAATTATGTCGACAATACAGATGGGCCTGACCGTGCGATTCTTGGTAGTTAACCTCTAGAAACTATTGCCAACAACAATAATGGAACGCCATATTGACAAGGTCACTCTCGCGAAGAAATTGACAAATTTCAAATTTAATTTTAAATAAAATTAAGGCCTTGCTGACTTCTCTGTCTTAACCCTTTGGGGCCGGCGCGGTCATATATGACCGCAATACAAAAAGGGCTGTAAAAAAAGAACCAATGAACAAATGTATATATTGTCTTCGGCAAAGTTGTCCCAAATATACTCTTTTATAAGAGAAAAATATGAAGTATATGCCTTTATGACCTAATTGACAACCTAGAACATCCTGAACATCCTGAAGTTTGGAAAATTGAACTATAAGTACATACGAAGCGTGAAATGCTGTTTGTGAACATAAATGATGTTCAGGCTAGATAATACAGAATTATTCTTTTAACGAAAACACTATTTCCCTTGCTTTGCTATGTCCTGGGATGTTCTAGGACGTCCAAACTGTCCTGAAGCACACTCTTTGAAATCTACAAACGTAACAGTAATTGTTTGGGATAAAAACAATAACATTACAAATTCAAATAGAATCTACTAACCTCTGAGAATATCAAGAGCTATTTCAAGGAACGTTTGGGATATTCCAGGCCCTCCAAATTACCCTGGAGTTCAGAACTTCAGGTCTACACTTGTTCCAGTAGTTATTCTCGCTAAACTGAGTGAAATATATATAATCTACAATGTTTACTGAACCTTGTCACGGATCAAAAGGCTACTTCAAGAAACGTTTGAGGTATTCCAGGCCCTTCAAATTACCCTGGAAATCTGAATTTCATGTCTACATTTATTCCAGTAGTATTTCTTGCTAAACTGGGTGAAGTTATATAATCTACCATGTTCACTGAACTTTCGCACGTATTAATAGGATGTTTTAAAGAACGTTTGGAGTATTCCGGGCCCTCCAAATTACCCTGGAGTTCAGAACTTCAGGGCTACACTTATTCCAGAAATTTATCTCGCTAAACTGAGTGAATTTATAAAATCTTTCCTGTTCACTAAACCTTCTCATGCATCAATAGGCTGTTTCAAGAAACGTTTGGGATATTATAGGTGCTCCAATTTACCTTGGAGAACTTCAGGTCTACACTTATTCCAGTATTTTTTCTTGCTAAACTGAGTAAAGATATATTACTTACCAAGTTTACTGAACCTTGTCACGGATCAATAGGCTAATTCAAGGAACGTTTGGGGAATTCTGGGCCCTCCAAATTACCCTAGTGTTCGTAACTTCAGGTTTACATCTGTTTCAGTAATTTATCTCATTAAACTGAGTGAAGTTATATAATCTAACATGATCACTAAACCATCTCATGGATCAATAAGCTCTTTCAAGGAACGTTTGGGGTATTCCGAGCCACCCAGATTACCCCGGAGTTCAGAAATTCAGATCTACAATTGTTCTAGTAATTTTTCTTACTAAACGATGAAGTTATTTAATGTTCACTGAGCTTTCTCACGAATCAAAAAGATATTTCAAGGAACGTTTGGAGTATTCCAGGCCCTCCAAATTACCCTGGTGTTCAGAACTACAGGTCTTCCCTTGTTCCAGTAATTTTTCTTTCTAAACTGAGTGAAGTTATATAATGTACTATGTTACTGAACCTTCTCATGGATCAATATGCTGTTTCAATGAACGATTGAGGTATTGCAGATACTTCAAAATTTTCCCAGGACTTCAGAACTTCAGGTCTACTATTTTTCCAGTAATATTTCCTTCTAAACTGAGTGAAGTTATATAATCTACCATGTTCGCTGAACCTTCTCACAGACCAATTGGCTATTTCAAGGAACGTTGGTGATATTCCAGGCCCTCCAATTTACCCTGAACTTCAGGTCTACCCTTGTTCCAGTAACTTTTCTCGCTAAAATGATCAAAGTTTTCCCTTTGGGGCCGGCACGGTCATTTATGACCGCAGTCGGAAAATGGCTGTATAAAAAAAAACAATGAATAAAATTTACTGTCTTAGGAAAAGTCCTTGCAAATATACTTCCCTGTCAGGGAAAAATTTTAGGTGTATGCCTTAATGTCCTACTTGGCAACCTAGAACATCCTGAACATGCAGAAGTCTGACAAATAGAATAATTAGTATAAAAGTAGCTTAAAATGCCTTTTGTAAATACAATTGATGTTCGTACTTGGTAATACATACCTATTATGTCAAGAAAAACGCTGCTTCACATGCCTTTTCATGTCCTGGGATATTCTACGACGTTCAGACTATCCTGAAGCTCAATTCTCGAAATTTACAGCAGTAGTTGCTTGCGCTAGAAATAATCAGCGATGCCAGATTTCTTTGTAAATCATTCCGTGGACGAAAAGTGATAAACGGGGGGAGAGATCCCAGGCATTGCAATTCCGTAGATTTCCGTTGGAAAAATCCGTAAATTACCGTAGAATAATGAGTTTCCGTAGCTTTCTGTAGAAAATATACATTTTCCGTAGAATTATCTTACAGATCCGTAGAAAGTGCTCAATTCCGTAGATCTTCGGAAATTTCCGTAGATCAGGCAACGCTGCAAATAATAATATTTTCAACTCAAACGGAATCTATTGACCTCTGATAATCTCAAAAGCTTTTCCAAACTATCCTGGAGCTCAGAACTTCAAATCTGCCCTTGTGGCAGTGTTTTTTTTTTTCGCTAAATAGAGTTCAGTTATATAATCTACCAGGTTATATAGGGCCCTCATAGCCGAAGCTGTAAAGACGCGGGTATTCATCATGACCATGCTGAGGGTTCCGGGTTCGATTCCCGGTCGAATGTACCATGAGCTTCTCAAGAGTGTTATGTCTGTTTGTCTGGGACAGTACAGTAGTGACGCCTCTACACGGATAGTCGTGTTGCACGATTGCAAAAAAGAAGTAGAGCTCGAGATTTGTATGACGATTACCGGATCTTTTCGTAAAGGAAAGAGTCTTGACTTCCTTGGGCACAGAGTATGGGCGCATGCCTGCCACACGATATATCCATGCAAAAAGGTCATTAGCTGAGAGCTCAGGTAATAAATGTGGAAGTGCTAAACTAACACTAAGCTGAGAAGCCAGCTTCCTCCCAGTGGGAACGATATGCCAAGAAAAAAGAAGAAGATTCGTCGACAAACACATATATTCAAAACGTGTTTCTACTCGTTTACGCATTTAGACTCTACTGACATTTTCATAAATTGTTCTCAAACAAAAGGTGAAAAGCAGGGGGTTTGAAAATAGTATATTTTTACGTGACATAATTTATGGATGCTTCCCAATAGATGTCGCTAACTATGACTGGAAACTTTGTCGAATACACCATGTTTCGGAAGTGCTTCGTTTCGTGGTTATTAATTTATTACCACTAAATCCTGACTCTCATCGCGTTGTAGATCTTATGTACTGAACATCCCTACAAGTAAGATAATCTAGAACATTCGAAATGATCTGATAATATTTGCTGAATACTCAGAAGGTTCAGAATATACGGTAGATTACAGTTCATCACCTTGCATGATGAACAAGGTTGTTGTTACAAGCATAGACTTCAAGTTATGAACTCAAGAGCAGTTTGGAAGACCTAGCACCTCCCAAAAAAATATTTGTCATCATTTCTTGTTATGTTTAGCATTTTGAGCACCAAAACTATTGAAAGGCGTTCAAAAAACTGTATAATAGTTCTTGGAAAAAATCAGGCCCCAAAGGGTTAAGAAAAGGATCATCTAATAATCATCCAATTTCAAAAATTTTGAACACCAGACACTCGTTTGATTTTAAATAAAAAGAAAATTACACAGCATATCAGTTTTTTATGGATCTTCTTTTTCTTGGCATTAACGTCCTCACTGGAACAGAGCCTGCTTCTCAGCTTAGTGTTCTTATGGGCACTTCCACAGTTATTAACTGAGAGCTTTCTTGTCAAATTCGCCATTTTTGCATTCGTAATATAGATCTTAAAAGATTTGAATTTTTAAAACCAAAAAAAAAATGCTTCTAATAAGCAGTAAGAACAGGATTTGCCCTTGGAGAAAATAAAAAGAAAATATTTTCATTAGGATTAATTTTTGCCTATATTCTTATGAATTTACATGTCTATTGTCTTAATTATTCTTAATTTAGTCCTATCAATTTGATATCCATTTTTAAAACTTTTGTAACTAAAAATGGGAAAACAATCTGACACCTCTCAGCGAAACTGTTGCTTAAATTTACCAATAATATTGATGATATGTTTATGTCTTTCCAGTTGTGTTTTTTTTTTCATAATAATGACTATTTCATTAAGGTTGAACTTCTACGTTAGATGTGAACACACTTTATCTTTAACAAAATTGCTAACTTCAAAAGCACACCGCATGAATCGCACTATATTGCAAGACGGTATAACCACATTCATTACAACTAGTTTCTCTTTGGATGGACCACCGGCGGAATCGCCAAAAATGTTTATTTCCAGGAAGAAGACACAGAAAAGCATGAACATCCAATTAAAACAGACATCAAACGTGGCACGGCTCTAACCGTGAATTAAAATGCCTGAACACCGTAATTAGTTTAAGGCTTCAATCCAGGTGGTGAACTACCAGTGAAATTTCAGTCAAAACCGCGAAATGTAGAAATTCTAAAACCAATCTAATGGGCAGACTACACAAAACCCAACCGATCGTGGCCAACTCACAGTCAACTTTCGCATGCATTTAAATTATGGCATTATATATAACATCCACTATTGAATATTATTTCACAAAACATTCTCTATAAATAGTTGGCAGAGCTGGTTGAAAACTAACGTAGGAATCCAGGTAAAATGCGAAATGAAAAACGACGCATCCTTTAAGTATAGCCTGCTGCAATGCTTTCAGTAGACATTGTGTACAGGGCGTAAAAATGTTTATCCTCACAACAAAATGTTGTGCAAATTATTTTTAAATGAAAAGATAATTTCCCAAATATTTACGGAAAAATTACATAACAATCAGAAATAGCTTAAATCAGTTTAGTTTTAAAATCACATAAATATAATCATATATAGAATGAGTTTATAACAAATCAGCTGAACAAAATTAACATTTCCGCTTGCCCTAAAGACCAATTTATGTGACTGTAATCTATTCGTGGTTGCTGAATCCAATTCCAGTTGATTCATTCGTGGTAACTGAATCAGTTCTCAGATACGCCAATGGATTCCATAACCCTAACGGATTATATATTATTACTTGTGTCAAAAAAAGTGTTGCGCTGTGCAATCAAAATCAGATGGTTTTGTGCTAATGCATTCCACAACCCAATTTACGATTGCAATAACTTCAAAATACACGGCCCCAAAAGACGATAAGAAACTAGGTATTTTCTTCGTTGGACTGGAAGACAAACTACGAAATTGCGTGCAGTATACTCCTTACGATTTGGGACAGTACATTTCAAAATGAAGAGATTGAAACAGTCGCTTACGAGTGTTTGCCCATGAGCAATGTACGGTTTGGTAAAACAAATTAATATCAACCGAGCAGTTTTGAGAGAACATAAAACGATAATTGCAAGAAACTTCATTAACGAAAGTGTAGTTGGAAAATATAAGCAGTGGCAGAAGTGCTACAGAAAATGATTAGAAGCGGTGACCCAAAAGGACGAAGAACACCAGCGGCAACAGATGCAGTGAAAATACTTGTGAGTTTTGGCGACCAATGATACAGGTGTTTAATGACGTACCTTGAAAGCTTGACGAAATTTGTTGCTCATGATGTTGTACAGCAGTGGGTTGATGCAGGTGGAAAGGTAGTACAGGATGCCGGAGATGTAGGTGGTAATCACGAATAACTTCAGCACTAATGGATCGTTCGGCTGATGGTCCTTGTCGACACCGTAAATGTATACCAGGCGTTGTGCGTGGAACGGCGCCCAACAGATGAAAAATGCAACAACAACTGCAACTGTAACGGTAAAAGCATTCAACAGAGAGCTTCATGAGAAAATTCATCTTCTGCAGGGCAGGCGAAAGTTTTCTTTTCTTGATGCTACAAATGTGTTAGGTGAGTAAATGCTATGATATTAATTGCATCAGCAACTTTCGAGCTGACACAACTTCCCGGGAGTTTGTTTTATTCTATTATCTACGTGTCATAAATATTCAAATTAAATTTCTAGATAGCCATATATCTATTCTTGCTTTGTTTATGAGCGTAGCTGAAGCTTGTTATTAAAGGATTATCATATCGTTCAGCTGTTAGATATATGATTATGCTTCATGAGAAATAACGTCCAACAGAGAGCTGAAAGCAAACACCAAATCAAACGCCGCATTAAACCTATTAGGGTGGTTCGAAAAGACGTTTTTCTTGAATGGGAAAACTAAGTAATGCATTCAATCATTCATGGTTTTTGTTCAAGTGTACTAGAGGACTGTTATGATACTGTTATATACTCTTAGGGGCGGTCCATTAATTACGTAAGACAATTTTGGCAGTTTTTAGACCCCCCATGGTAAGATTTTTTGTATGAAAATAAAAAATAATTTGTTTGGCGCGTAAGAAATCTCTAACCCCCCCCTTCCCCCATAAACCCTTACGTTATTAATGGACGGTCCCTTATCAGCTACAACTTTGTTGGAGACCGTTTTCAAATGGGACCGTTGTCTATTGTGGCGCTTCCTTCAAAGGACAAAATCGTGCACTGCAAGCTATAACGTGTAGGTTAGGGTGATTCAAAATGCAAATTAGATTGAAAATCAAATTTTCCATAAATATCTTCATTACGACAAAAAATGTGTTCGGTGGAATTTGCATTTCAGGAAACGGTTGAAAGGTGACCCAAATACGGTACAATTTTAAATAATTTGTCTATGAAGAAATTTCGAAAAATATTACAAACACGTTAGTTCTGCAATAGAAGTACAAACTAATCAACGCAAAGTTAAAACTCATTCTTCAAACCCTTATACAAAAGTTGCTGACGAGAACAATTCAATCCAGGGATATCAAGAGAGAAAAGTAAAAATAAGGCCAAAATTTGATAATTTTATCAGCGAAGCTCAAGTAGTAAAAATACTTCATTTGGTCAACCGCAAACTAGGTGGCGGTAGTGAGCAAACGTCAAACTCGAACAAGAGTGATAATTCAATCTATAAAGTGGGCACCATGTGTATGCTGTATCTTTTTGATTTGTCTATGAAATCGCAATCGGCTTTCTGTACATCGTTCGACTAATATTGTACAATGTTGTGGTAATGAAAAAGCCTTCAAAATAAGGCTGATACAAATATTAATTTTCTTTTATGTCACAACCCCCCTCCCCCCTTTCAAAAATCTACTTTTACGTTCTACTTGGTCTTATTGATGCGTAAGCTTTTCAGATTTTTTTTTTTGTGAAATAAATTTTGAACTAAAATACGCTTAGTAAATATCCGATTCAGCTGATTTATTGGACTTATTGCCTGCACCAAACTGTAAAAGCTTTGTGTGAAGTGTTTTAAGTGTGCACCTTGAAAATGGTTTCCTGCGAGACGAAAAAACAACCAACGGTTAGCACTGGTGGAAAAGTTTGTGTTCAAATTGAATGACCAAAATGTTCGCGACCGCACCCCCCAGGTCCAATATAGTTACATTTCCATGAGTTGATCTGGAGGAACGATCGACTTTTAGAAGTAACTCGTTATTTCATGGAACAAAAACTTTCAGAAAACTGATTAAATAAGTCATCAAAGTACCCAAGAAATTCAGTTATAGAGCAGTTCCTAGAGTTGATATCGAGTAATGTAGATTAAAGTGTAGATTAAGGCTCAATAATCCATCATCCAATCATCAGCAATCATCAAAAATAAAAAACCAGTTTTATTATTTACATTTGAAGAAACCCGCAAGAAAATCTATCATTGCATTACATATAGCAAGTGCAATGTAATGATAGATTTTCTTGAACATTACTTCAGTTTTGAGCAAAATAAATGGTTTTGAAAATTTGAAAAACGATGATGGTTATTTTCCTCTTAAAACTGGGTACGCACATGTATGTTTTTCTTCAATGATTCAAATGATATAGTATGCCATGAGAAATGTGATCATGTTTCAGTTAATTGTTATCTTCATGGCCCAAGGCGAGTAATTTATTTTGTGAATGTGTTACTTTTAACACGAAAATGAAATTATAAAGCATGTTCCTGTCGATATCTCTAAATACTCAAATTTCAGAGCGCACTATCTTTTGTTATGAGCTTGTAGATTTGTTTTGAAGCGGGAAGAACGTTGATCCGTGGATGTTTTGAAATAGAGGATTCAGATCAAAGGTATCAATTTGGAGATTCTTTCGACTATAAGAACTGTTAGTTTTTTTTAAGCTTAAGTATGTGTTTAAATTCCGATAATTTGCTTAAATGGAAAGATTCCAAAAACTGTAATAGACGAATTCCGGATGAAATCCAAAGCCAGCTTGTACTGTAGGCAGAATAATTTCGTGAAATAATAAATTATAGTTTTTTCCTCTAATGATAAATTACACTTGAATATTTGTCACGAAAATATTAAGCGCGTAATGAAAAGAAAGCCATAGAAAAATGAAAAAAAAACTCAAAAAGACCAAAATATACCTTTCTGGAATTCTGACATAATATCATCAATTATTGTTCAATGTTGCCTGAAAACTTGAGCATGCGATTTTTTGCGCTTTTGGAGATATTAGGGTTTAAAAATTACTTCTCAATTTTTATGCGTCGTATTATTTTCTTTTGTCCACCAGAGTTTGTGTTTGTTATATTTTTATCAGCAAAAATATTATATGACATGGTTCTTAAGAAAAATATCAAACTCGGTAAAAAAACATTTTTCACTAATTTGGTCTTATTTCGCCAGTAATTCGAAAACAGTAGGCTATGGAATTTTGACGTCGTCGAGAGAGTTGTTTATTTTATCAAAATAAACAACTTTGTTGAACATGCCAAGTCTCTAGAACGTCAAAGTAAAAAGTTAGACTGTTGCGCCACCTATGCGGACAATTTCCGAACTATTCGTTTATGTCAGTAGATGGATCTCGCTGCTACAGTCACCCCATAGTTATGGATTAGCTAAGGGTCATTATTGAGAACAAAATGTGATTAAAAAACATGGTGTCGCTTTACAAACTAAAATAACCTTCCTGACCCTGCAGAATATAGTTGCTCTTGAGAATACAGCCCAAAATTCGCTGTTATTTACCAAAAACTGTTGATTTCAATAGAAGTTACAAATGATGTCCACCCTACAGATGTGGATCAGTAGGAGATAATATGGATCAAATCCACTCATATTATGGATCAAAACACTATAACAGCAATTTATCTGCGAGCTAAACAATGGTGTGTTAGTTAAAGCATACGTTTCGGCGTTTCTTTCGGAATCGTCTTATCTTTGATTCATAACTGTGGTATGGGTTTCAATGCCCCACAGTTATGAATCAACGCTTCTGCACTGAACCAAGAAATATCATGAAAAGTATTAAAAACGTCACATACTTCTCCGTTAATCGAATTCCTATTCATTTTATGTGTACCTAATAACATCCATGTACGAAACCAATAAAAATCGTTATGAAACCTCATAATATTCATTTACCAATCCTCTGGATTGTACATGAACAAAAGTCATGTATGCTGTCAGATAAATGCTATGTGATTTGCTGATGTGAAAATTTAGTCGCTTTATAGCAGTTTTTTCAAGATGGCGAATCTGGTTGACGAACTTCTGGCGGATTTAGGATTCTCGGCGGATTCACTGCAAGTTTTTCAACGTATGTTCCTTAAAATTACTTAAAAGCATAAACATATTAAATTTTTTTTTTTTAGTCTGCGGTATTCGTTTTTATGAGTTAATTACTTATTCAGTGGAAGATTTTAAGACTAGCTTGAGTCAGAGCGATATTAATTGGAATTACCACAAAGTGTTCGAATACGTAAATGCCTGGCGGAAACGAAATGTAAGTTAAATGTTTTCAAACAAATATTAAAAGTAAATCTATTGTCAATGTTTACAGAAAGCAGCGATTCTCAAAGTCCTAGCACCTGACTTACTGGTAAAACAGGAAAACGTTCAGGGAGGACCGGTGCAAGCGGAAGACGACGGAAAACAACCGGAACAAACACCAGACAATCCAGTGCAGTATCAAAAAGTGGCCAGCGGTGCGGAGTCAAACGCCAATCCGGTGCAAGCTAAAGACGACGGAAAACAGCCGGAAGAAACACCAGACAATCCAGAGCATTATCAAGAAGCGGCCGGAGGTGCGGATACAAACGCCAATCCAGTGGAACAGGTGAAGGGAGGCTCCGAGACAACAAGAACGGTTGATTCTGATCAGCAAGAGTCCACGCCCAAGACAGTGGCCGAGCCAGATGGGACATCAGCAGTAGATGCGGGAACACCAAACAACGAGAAACACTCCTATTCTGAGGAGGAACATATTTCGGAAAAGGCCATCACGCTTACAGCTGGTCTGCTTCTGTCTCTTTTGAATGGCAACGAAGAGGGAAAAAGTTTGATTGAGAAGGCAAAAATTTGTGAACTATCCGATAGTAATCAGCATGTACTTGCCGGAACCATCGCTCGATTCCACCTGAACCACAGACGTAAATTACTCACGGAAGATCTGGAAAGTTATTGGTTGGCTATAAAAAGTCTTTTCAAGTTTGAGCGGAAGGTAAGCAACAGAAACGGGAATTGAGGAAAATTGTAATGTTTACATGTTGATTTGTTTGTAGGAAAATTACTTCATCTGCAGAAGCGGCTAACGACGGAACCACGGTGGTAAGATCGCCAACAAAATTTCTAATCTGAAGCAAAAGAAACGTAAAACAGATCTGAAAGAAGAACAACACTGCAAGCAAGCCAAACTAACAGCAAGGCCCGAGACATCTGCTGATCCTTCTTCTGTCGAAGCCACAGAATGGTTAACCTTGAACCAGGAACCTTGGTCTGTTGTACTGGAGAAGTGGAAATCCAGTTTCCCGATTAGAAGAAAATATCTTCAAAATCGAGATTCACTGCCTATGCTGTTGTCCAAGTACTCACACTTCAAGACTGCTCATGGATTTCAACTAGTAAGTAATAGCTTTATACATAAATAGTTTGAAAAATACCGTAAGATGGGGCTTTTCCACACTATTGCGACATATTTCAACTTTACAAATGTTGATATTTCAAACTATTACAAATGTTGATGAAACATTTGTGATATACCTTTTACATAGGGTAAACTGTCCATATTCGCATAACAGTCTCACATGCTATTGTATTTCCTATCTACATGGGACTGTCATGCGAATATGGGCAGAAAAGAACTACTTGGGCACTTTCAAGATTCACTTTGGCATGGGGGTATTCCCAACCGAATTGACCTGAAACTTTGCAATAAGATGCTTATTAATGCGATGCATATTGTGGCCAAATATGAGTTCGATAACTTCCAAAAAAAAACATTGCCGAAGTTATTCTAAAGTGCCAAGAACAGGATTCGGCTCCCTAGCAAATGTTTTGTAGCTTACTCAGACTTTTTTGAAAAATATTGACTAGTGTATCCTGTTATTGTTGATATTATTACAATAAATTTGCATGTCGTTTTGTAGAGCATAGGGAGCCGGACCCAATTCTTGGCACTTTTGATTGCCTTCGGCAGTGGGTTTTTTTTTTTGAAAGCTACAAAGCTCATATTTGACCACAATATGCGTTGTATTGAAGTGCTCCATATTGCAAAGTTTCAGACAATTCGGCCGAGAAAAACCCCCCATGCCAAAGTGAATCATGGAAGTGCCCAAGTGGTTCTGCACCCTATGTGGGATAATAAAAGCGTTGAAGACACAAAATTGCTCAGATTAATATTTATGCTGCAAATAAATCCAAAATGTGGCTGTTCAAAGTAGCCACGTCTGACGGTAATCTTATTTCAATTGTCATTTTTCATTTATAATTCTTTTATCAAAAGGTGGATGTCGACTTCAAATTCCTGAATATTGGTTGCTCAGAAGGACTGCTTAAGCTTGAATCGGCAGCAGTTGCAATAACTACGTTCATCGCTAAAAAAGCCACCGATCCCTCAGCTGTGAAGTTGTTGAAATATTTAACCAGCAGTAATGTTAGTCAAGGTTTGCACATCAAAAAAGAAACACTAGCAATTCATTTAACTCTCATATTTTATGTTTCTAGATACCAAGCTGTGCGCACTGCTACTTGGATTGAATACGGTGCTTCCACCAATCGTCGCTAGTGTAAAGTTCAAACCAACCATTTGTGTGGCTCAAGAGGATACGGTTGTATTTGTCGATTCATGCGAGCAAATCGTTGAGAAAGTACAATCGATTTACGCGTCGTATGTTGATCGAAAGCTACCTATTTCACCAAAACTAGTCGCCGTAGGAACAGGTCCGGAAAACTTAACCGGCCGTTACTATGTGAGTTACACGGACTTGTGCTATGAGTTTACATCATTTGCAAGGGCAATCGACGTGCTGGTCAAACTCACACATCTGTTCGGTTTACCCTACTCGAAGATATCCAAGCTTGTTTGGCATTTCATCAGCAACTCTATCTATGGCATTGAGCAACGTGAGTCGTACGCAAGTGTAAATCGTCTCCACAATTTCCTGACTCAAGCGGAAGGTCCTTTAACAGTGAATCATGATGAACTGCATGTTTGAACACTGTAAGTCTGATTTTGAGAGCGCTGTTGTATATCTCGATCATCTGAAAAACCATCATAGAGTTCCAGTAAACTACCGCTATAGATGCACCGTATGCAACCAAATTTTTTCTAAACTATATCCGTTCAAGAAGCACATTATCGGACACAGCAGCTCAGAAAGCGTTCACAGAACGAATGTCCCGCAAAGTAATACAACAGATTTGGATGATCGAACTGTGGCTGAGAGTATAGATCATAATACAAAACGTCAGAGAATCAGCATGGAACTCAGTAGCGAGAGCGAAGGGGGATTTTCCGACAAAATGAATGAAATCGAGAGATCAACTACAGCATTTACTCTTAGTTTACATGTTAAAATGAATGTTAGCAGGAAAGATGTATATGATATTCAAAGAGGAATAGATTCAATGTTCACAGAGATAGCTAATCAGTTACAAGATCTTCAAATGATAGCACCTAATCCAGATTTGTTTTTTTGTTATGAAAGCTACATCTCAAAAATGAAAAACATTTTCAAATCCGTTAGCTCCGATCATAAACTGTTCAATCACTTGAAGCAAAAGCAAGGGTTGCAATTGCCATCCATAATATGTATTGATAAGACTGAAGATCTTTTGAAAAGAGAAATATGTATTGAAGAAGAAAAAGAAATCGAAAACAACAAAAGTTATATGATAATGATGCCGATTGAATTTCAAATTTCAACTTTTCTGGAATTAAATAATACATTGGACACAATATTGGACCACACTACAAAACTTCAAGAATCAGACAGCTTTTTGAATTTCGTGAATGGCTCCAAATGGAAACAAATTTGTCAAAAGTATGAAGGGGACATTATTGTTCCAGTTTGGCTGTATTCTGACGAATTCGAGATAAACGACTCGCAAAGTTCACATTCTAACAGACACTCGATTTGTGGTATCTACTATAATTTCCCAACCGTACCTGACCAGTTCCGCTCGAAGCTTTCTCATATATTTGTGGCAGGAATGATCAAAAAAGTGGATATGAAAGTTACTGGCATCAATAAGCTATTAGCTGTAATGATTGACAAATTCAAGTCTATGGAAGAAAATGGAATCAAATTGAACGTTAAAGGAAAGTCTGTAAATGTACGAATTATTCTGTGCTTGCTGCAGGGAGATAACTTGGGGTTGCATACAATGTTGCAATTTTCCAGTGGTTTCAACGCCACGTTTTACTGTCGTTTCTGTCGGAGACCAATGGACTTGCTTCAAGTTGATGTCAAGGAACATGCAGATTGCATGCGCAGAAAACATGATTACGACGAAGACTTAGAACTGAATAACCAGAGTGAAACAGGTATAGCAGGTAATTCAATTTTTAACGACTTACCATCATTCCATGTAACGGAAAATAGAAGTGTAGATGCAATGCATGATCTTTTTAGCGGTGGGATATGCAAGTATGGATTGGTAGAAATTTTGGATTATTGCATTCACGAAAAACATTTTTTCACTGTTCAACAATTCAACCACCAAAGAAAAATATTTAGTAAACATTGCTCTGATAGCGAGCTACAAAGGATGCCCGATATAACTAGTATTTACAATAGCAAAGAGAAAAAAAGGTCAGTTTCGTTTAAAGTAACATCCAGTGAGATGCGATTATTAATTCATTACTTTCCTTTGATTTTTGGCTGCTTTGTACCAAGGGGAGATGAAATTTGGAATTATTGCAAAGCAATAATTAAGCTAGTTGATATGTGTCTCAAACGATCTTTTACCGAAGCAGAAATAGACAATCTTAAAGAAGCTATAGCAATACACCATGAAATGTACAAACGGTTGTTCAACAAGGACTTGAAACCTAAGCATCATTTTGTCGTGCATTACCCAAGTTTGATTCGAAGTTCTGGACCAATAGAAAAGATGATGTGTTTCAGAAACGAAGCAATGCACAAAAATTTTAAGCAATATGCACATATTATGTCGTCTCGCAAAAATATATGTTATACTTTATGTGTGAAAGCTTCTTTGCAATTTGCCTATCATTTGCTTAATGGTATTTTTATGAAGGATGAAGTTTATGGAGATTTCTTTGTCAGTGATATTCGACTAATTAGCTACTATGATAATATTTGTAAACCTATGGTCGTTAAAAATACTTTTGATGTTGCCATCTCAAACAAAATAATTTACAAAGGTACAACTTACAGAAGCGGAAATTTTTTAACTTTGTTTGTCAGTAATATTTTATGTTTGTTCCAAATAGTAGACATTATGCAGGAAAATGAACAATATTATTTTGTTGCTAGAATGTGGAAATCTGGAATTTTTGACGACCATTACATGGCTTATGTAGCATACGAAGCTTTACCTCTAGTTGAAATAATACCAATCGATGCATTCAGTAGTCCACCAATTACGGTACATAGAATAGAAGAACATTTATATTTTCGTTTAAAGCATAATTTTAATTCGATTGAATGTAATTAGCTTTTAAGGATTAATACAGATTATTTGTTCAATAAAGGATTTTAATTACAATTATTGTTTCATTCAGTTTTACTAAAGCAAACCCCATATCTAAACTCACCTAAAATCTATCATAATCTTATATAAAAATCATTAAAAAATCAATTGTTTATCACCTGAGTTTCACATACAATTCATCGACAAAGTTTTATGATTCATATATGTTTTTCACATCAAATTTACATGCTTTAACTGATGATTTTAATCAAAATCAACTCGCCAAAGTCTATGTGATATTATGATGAACGTTATGTGAAAAACTACATGGAAAAAAACTATGTATGATTTCAGATAAATCTTACATGATTCCTCTGTTCAGTGTGGGAATACGATTGCCATTTTATTTCCTACTGATCTGTGTGCTATCCATAACTGTGGGGTGACTGTACAAAAACTTTGTCGAAGACGCTAAATGCCGGAAATGCCAGTGTCCCACCAGTTTGCGTCCCTGGCTTATGAAATTGGCTTGAAAATTCGACAATCAATATTTTTATTTTCAAAAACGACCTGTTCCTGGAAAGCATTATCCATCAGAAGCCTGCTAAATAATATCAAGTTACTTCTTGAACAAAAATTTTCAAGACATCATATAATCATTTTTCACCTTTTCTTCTAGAGAAAAATATTTTTATTTTAAAGGGAACTGATAAGAGTGAAATTTTCTTGGTTTAAAGTACGTCCTGACAGAAGTACTAATAATAAAGTAATAACCTACGCCTTATTTAGTGTTGCTTATTAAGTGCCCAAGTCACATTTAAAGCATAATATAAAAACAAATGCTTTATTTTAAGAAGACCTCTCAAAGCACAATGACAATTATCAAAATTCACTGCTGTAATGAAATCGATTTTATTTTCCACATATTATTTTCATAATATGCTATTCTGAGATATCCGATTGAAATGTTACGAGCAAAATGTTTACAATTTGCTGTAGATCGATAAATATGCGTACTTGATTTTAAAAGTAATGACTTGAGAGCGTGTAATCTATATCTATATAAATAAAAATGGAGCGGTGTTTGTATGTCACGAAATGGCTTGAGAACGGGACAACCAATTTGCACAATTCTTTCACTGCTGTCTTCTTGAAGGGTTCCGACGTGTTCGTGTGACGAAAAAGTTTAGGGAAGTTTTCGGAAAATTTGGTAAAACGGGGGAGTACTTATATGCTATTTTGTATGGGAGGTACCATGACATTTTTCAACAGCCTACTTGATGGCAAGACGAAGTTTGCCGGGACCACTAGTGTAAAATAAACAGACTTAATGATACTTTTCAGTAAAACTACCTTCAAGAGTAAAATTTAAACTTAAGAAACTCACGATTTCGCTCTCTGTTATACAAATATTGTTTATTTAGTAATCTAAACTAATTTTGGCCACGCTTTTTACTTTTATTTTTGCTGGAAGTAAAAGGATGTTGTGTCAGCAAATGGTGGAATATCATTGATTTTTTTTAAAGCTTTACCTTTTGTAGAGTATAAAACGATTGTTAATAAAAATATTTGTTTTTGTTAGACAAAAAAGAAGTTTAACTTTGACGAACAGCATTTCTTAGGAGTTTTTGGAAAAGCTATTTCCAGTCGACTCTCCATAACTCGATATTCAAGGGAGTCGATGGACTAATAGAATTATCATGTTATAGAATATACCGACACAAAAAAATAAAAAAATCGAAGGAAAAAAATCTGTTTTTCCAATACTTATATGATCACTTCTGTAAGAAAGCAATATTATTTTGTAGATAATATTTTAAAAACTATTATATGGAAACTTTTTGCGTAATGCTTGAAAAATCACTTTAGTTTTACTGACTTTTTTTTCATGTTTATCAACTTTCTATACAACTCGCACAGTTTATTCATTCACCGTCGAACAAGATTTAGACCAAGATTCCTCGAAGAAGAATGATTTTGAAATAGACATCGAGTTATTGAGAGAAATATCGTTATAGAGCGGTTCCACGCCGTTTCGCAAACCCGATTATTTTTTGAATCGCCTGAAAATTTGCATACAGATTCTTTATGACCAAAAATGCCATTATGCACTTTCAGACCGCCATTTTGAACCTCGCCTTATTTTTGAGAAGGGCGTATCGGAAAATGTATGGCAAATCTTTAAAAAACTGTAACTCGAAAACGGTTTGTCCGATCGATTTGAGATCTTCTACAAAGTTGTAGGTATTGCTTAGGACTATATGGAGAAAAATATGCACGGTGAAAAAAGTTACAGATTATTTTTTATTTCAGAAACAAAATTTTAAAATCGATTTTCTCCAGAAACGCAGTTTCGATTTTTTTTATTTTTGGATATGTTTTAGGGGACAACTTATGTGATTTATTGCACAATGTTTCAAAATGGAAGAATTATGGACAAAAAAGTTATGATTTTTTAAAAATTACAGATTTTGAAAAAAAAAATCGAAATAGAGGAAAACAATAATTTTTATGTGAAACTGCAATCGAAAAGTACTTAGGTAAACTTTTTCTAGGTTGCATCAATTTCGAGATATACCCATATTTATATAAAATTATAAATAAAAAAAGAAAAATAGGCCCTTTTCAAGCATATTTCGTGTTTCTCCATTCCAGAAAAAAATTATTTTGATTGAGCGAATCGTAGCTAAATTGTTTATCGTTTGATCAAAACATTTATGCTTAAGTATTGAAAAATGAGTGCTCGGAAAAAAAATAAACGATATTTTCAAATGAAAATTTGAAGCTAGTAGTTCCTCAAAACCGCAAAATTGATGTTTTAAATTTTTGGATATGTTTTGCGGTTGTTGTAGGTATTGTTTGGGACTATTTGGAAAAAATATGCACGGTAAAAAATAATGACAGATTTTTTTTAATAAAAAAAATTAAAATCGATTTTCTATGAAAATGCATCTGTGATTTTTATTATGTTTGGACATGTTTTAGGGGACAACTTATGTGATTTATTGCACAATGTTTCATAATAGTAGAATTATGGACAAAAAAGTTATAATTTTATAAAATATTACAAATTTTGAAAAAAAATCGAAATAAAGGAAAACAATATTTTTTTATGTGTTTAGTACAGAAAATGCATTGGAAGAATACTGGTATGCATATGTAATGTTTAGTTTTTCGGTAGTTGTCAAACTTCCACTCGGCTCATCAGCCGTAAACTACGAATCATAATTAATCAAAACAAGTATTCTACAAATTGCTTAGTTTTTCTGGACCTCTTCCTCTACCCCTTGGAAAAGGATCTAATCAATTGCTGTTTACTATAATTTGTGCAATGCTATCGAGTTTGAGAGATAGAAGTTAATGTCCAAACTATGACAAGGTCGACAGTCTTATTAAGAATAAAATAAACTTGATCATATCTCTTGCCGTTGTACACAACATTGAGTTAATTCCCAAGTGCATCCCTTATCAGAAAGAGCTGAACATATATGGGATCGTCCATTAATCATGTAAGCGGTAATTGGGGGAAGGCGGAGGATTTGAGGTGTCTTAAGTGCCATACAAATTATTATTATTTTCATACAAAAATTCATACCATAGGTGGAGTATATATGTCTATCAAATTTACATAGAAAATTCTTTGAAGCCATATTATATAAGAAAATGGAGAGGTCTCTGCAACACTTTTAAGTACGTTGTTGCTAGGACGTGGTCAGAGCAACTCTCGATTGTTGAAAGATGGGCCAATCTTATCCAACAGAACATGCTACGTTTGAAAACTCAAATTGAATAATTGCATAAGAAGAAGTCAAACCTTTTTAAATCTATATGACTTGACATCTACCATGTATCGTAGATGCTCAATATTAACAAAATAACGAAAATTCAACTCTGTGGCTAATAAAAGCATTTCATTTGCTTCAAAATAAGTATTTAGTTTATATTCGAAACATTTTGAGAATTTAAAAAAATCAATTTTTTTGTGTTGATAAAAACGGAATAATTTGTTGACGAAATCGGAACGTGACAAAATCGGAGCGTGACAAAATCGGAACGTGATAAAAACGGAACATACCTGTAATCACATAAAAAATTATTGTTTTCCTCTATTTCAATTTTTTTTTTCAAAATCTGTATTTTTTTAAAAAATCATAACTTTTTTGTCCATAATTCTTCCATTTTGAAACATTGTGCAATAAATCACATAAGTGTCCCCTAAAACATATCCAAAAATAAAAAAAAATCTAAACTGCGTTTCTGGAGAAAATTGATTTTAAAATTTTGTTTTTGAAATGGAAAATAATCTGTAACTTTTTTTTACCGTGCATATTTTTCTCCATATAGTCCTAAGCAATACCTATAACTTTGTAGAAGATCTCAAATCGATCTGACAAACCGTTTTCGAGTTACAGTTTTTTAAAGATTTGCTATGCATCTTCCGATACGCCCTTCTCAAAAATAAGGCGAGGTTCAAAATGGCGGCCTGAAGGTGCAAAATGGCATTTTTGGTCATAAAGAATCTGTATGAAAATTTTCAGGTGATTCAAAAAATACAAAAGTTCAATTTAAAAAAAAATCGTCATGTTCGGTGGAAATGCTCTATAGAGTTATAACGAGTTATAGAAATTTCGACTTACAGAGAGCACGATGAATGGAAATTTAAAGGAGCCGAACAATCGATCGAGTTATAAAGTATATCGAGTTATAAAATATCGAGTTGTGGAGAATCGACCAAAATCCTTTTTTAAGATCTTATATTTTCATAACATTGTAGAATAATAGTTGAACGATGCACCGAAAAATGATTACGATTTTATCAATAACAGATATAGCGTTAAAAAGTGTTCACTTTATAAAATCAACAGTCCTTACGGAGACGCTTCATCAGCGTAGGTTTTCCTACTATGGACTTCAGAAAAAGCTGCGATCGAGAAAAATTTACCCCCGCACCATATTTCGTAAGAATTCCATCTAAAATTCCTCTCAAGAAATTCTCGAATTTCCCCAGAGATTCATTCAGTAATTTACATTTGGATTACTTGAGGAATTCCCCAATCGGATTCCTGGATGAATTCCATCCAAAATTCCTTCAGAATTTCCCATTAGGATTCCTTCAGTGGTTACCCCAAGGATTCCTACAAAATTAACCTAAAATAGTTCAGGCAAATACTTAGGGGATTTCTTCTACATTAAGAAAATTTTCCAGAAATATCTTCAAGAATTCTTCCAGCTACTGTATGTATCACAGTAATTATTTAATGCATTCTTTCAGCATAATTCGTTTCTGGAATAGCTCTCGAAATTGAAAGTGTTTCAGCGATTTCTTCAAGAACTTCCGTGTAAATACTATCAAAGACTCCTTTTGGATGATTTTTTGAGTCCAGTGCGCATCGTACCTTCGTGCTGTGCGTACACGAATTCTCTCTGCTCTTGGAAGTTTTCTTAAAAACTACCCAAAGCAATAAAACAGTACTTTTCAGTGCTACACAAACAGTACTTTTCAGTGCTAAAATTAAAAACGGTACTTTTCAGTGCTACTTAAACAGTACTTTTCATTACTATTTTTTCTACTTTTGATCCCTTTACGATCCTTGTTTGGACCCGTGCCTTCGATTTTTCGTTGGACCCGTTGGCGAAAGCTAGCGGTGGTAATCCTTCTTGGACACCGTCTAGGGAAAAAACCTCTCGAAGGTCACGTCTTTCTCGTTTATTAACTAAACATGGTATCAACAACTAACAAAAGGAAGGGTGAATCTCTGAATTCACTACTTTCTTCCAAAAAAGTGGGTTTTAAAACTGTGACTACACGTGGCAAGAATGGAAGAAAGGACGCTTCCCCGGAAAGCGAAGTTTCTTCCAAGGGTGAAATGAATAATTGTATCGAAATGAGCAATCAGTTCGATGCCCTAGACAAATTTTCCGAACACCAAATAGAAGCAGCCTCTAGCCCAGGCTCTTTGATTCACGTGAGGAAGCAAAGAGTGCCGCCTATCGTGGTCAGTTGTTCCGAATTTGGGGGATTTAGGCAGGAGATCTTGAACTCCATTAGGGGAATCAAGGTTTCCTTCCAAATCGCAAAGAAAGGAGACTGTCGCGTTTTGCCGGAAACTCTTAAAGATCGCGAACTTCTTCTCAGATATCTTGAAGAGAAGAAGCACATTTTTTTTTACTTATGACGACAAAACTGAACGTTTGTTCAAAGTCGTCTTGAAAGGTCTCTCAAGTGACTATAAGTCACCTGAAGAGATCAAAAATGGAATAAATGATTTACTTGGATTTTCCCCAGTCCAAGTAATCATTATGAAAAAGAGAACCCAATCTGGCATTGTTCGGAAAGGGCTTTCTCAAGAATATTATTTAGTTCACTTTAACAAAAAAAAACTAAATAATATTAAAGCTTTAGAAAAAAAGCAAGACTTATGTTCGATGTCCGTGTGACGTGGGAACATTTCCAGAAACCTGGAGGAAATTACCAGAACCCCACTCAGTGCCGTCGGTGCCAAAAGTGGGGTCATGGTACAAAAAATTGTCGCATGGATGCTAAATGCATGATTTGCGGAGGTTCTTCTCACGCTAAGGACGACTGTCCTGTGAAAGAAGATACCAGAAAATTTCAATGCGCCAATTGCAAGGGCCCTCATAAAGCTAACTTTTGGGAATGCATTTCACGCAAAAGAGTCGTTGAGGCTCGTGCCAAGCAGATGAAGGATAATATCCGTTACGATAACGGTCGTTTCCGGAATTTGCCTGGTAGAGTATCGAACAATGCTCATTTTTCAGTTAACGATCGCTTGATTAGGAATCATACCCACCAGGAAGATCATAATCATGCTCATTCACAAACAAATTTTAATCCGTCGGGTAGCCGTTCGAATCTTTCAATTTCGAATGTATCTACCCACGGTAAATCCTTTGCCGATATCGTAGCAGGTAATTTGAACTCTTCCCCTATTCGTTCCATGAGTACCCATTCTACTTGTTTCAAATCAAATGGAAAAAACCCTACCGCCACAGGTAACTCCTACCCCGCTTCTTCGTCTACCAATGGGAAATCATCAGATGATATATCTGCCTCTGATTTTAATTTTCTAACTGAACAATTGAATCTAATGATTGATGCAATGTTCAAAGCCACCACTATGACTGAAGCAGTCCAAGTAGGCGTAAAATTTACAAATCAAATTGTTATTTGATTACGTTTTTCTAATGGATCCAAATAATAATTTAAATATTTTAAATTGGAATGCTCGTTCTCTGAATGGTAAAGAGGACGAGCTGTTTAATTTTCTTACAGCTAATAACGTGCATATAGCAGTTATTACCGAAACGTATTTAAAACCTGGATCCAAACTAAAAAAAGATCCTAACTTTTTTGTTTATCGTAATGATCGACTTGATGGGGCATGTGGAGGAATTGCAATCATCATTCATAGGCGTATAAAACATCAACTGTTTTCGTCATTTGAAACTAAAGTTTTTGAAACTTTAGGTGTTTCTGTTGAAACACAGTTTGGTAAATATACTTTCATAGCTGCCTATTTGCCTTTTCAATGCTCTGGACAGCAAGTTAATTTGCTCCAAACTGACTTGCGAAAATTGACTCGCAATAAGTCAAAATTTTTTGTCATTGGTGACTTTAATGCCAAACATCGGTCATGGAATAATTCTCAAAGTAATTCCAACGGCAGAATTTTATTTGATGAGTGCTCTTCAGGATATTTCTCAATTCAATACCCTGATAGCCCTACATGTTTTTCCTCTTCTAGAAATCCATCTACGATTGACTTGATCTTAACCGACTCTAGTCATCTTTGTAGCCAATTAGTTACTCATGCTGATTTTGATTCTGATCATGTCCCTGTTACATTTCAAATATCGCATGAAGCGATTCTCAATCCTATCAGCTCCACTTTCAATTATTTACGAGCCGACTGGAATATATATGAAACGTATGTTGACTCTAATCTTGATGTTAACATTTCTTTAGAAACTAAAATTGATATTGACAATGCTCTTGAAACTTTAACAAATTCCATTGTTGAAGCCAGGAACATTGCAATTCCAAAATGTGAAGTAAAATTTGAATCCGTGATTATAGACGATGATCTTAAACTCTTGATCCGTCTTAAAAACGTGAGGAGAAGGCAATTTCAACGCACTCGTGATCCTGCTATGAAAATTATATGGCAGGATTTGCAGAAAGAAATCAAGAAACGTTTTGCAGATTTAAGAAACAAAAATTTTGAAAATAAAATTTCTCAATTGGACCCCGGCTCTAAGCCCTTTTGGAAATTATCTAAAATCTTGAAAAAACCTCAGAAGCCAATACCGGCATTGAAAGAGGAAAGCAAATTATTACTAACTAATTGCGAAAAAGCTCAAAAACTTGCTATGCAGTTTGAAAGTGCGCACAATTTTAATTTAGGACTTACTAGTCCAATTGAAAATGAAGTTACTCAGGAGTTCGAAAATATTCTCAATCAAGAGAACGTTTTCGAAAATGACTGGGAGACTAATTTGGAAGAAGTGAGAAATATTATTAAAAAATTCAAAAATATGAAAGCTCCTGGCGATGATGGAATTTTCTACATCCTCATCAAGAAACTTCCAGAAAGTAGCTTATCATTTATAGTTGATATATTTAACAAATGTTTTCAATTAGCATATTTTCCTGACAAATGGAAAAATGCTAAGGTTGTTCCAATTTTAAAACCAGACAAAAATCCTGCAGAAGCTTCTAGCTATCGTCCAATCAGTTTGCTTTCCTCCATCAGTAAACTTTTTGAAAAGGTTATTTTGAACAGAATGGTGGCCCACATCAACGAAAATTCAATTTTTGCCATGGACATTCGACCACTCATCAACTTTTACGTGTAACAAATTTGATCCGTTCCAACAAATCTGAAGGCTACTCTACTGGTCTTGCTCTTCTAGACATAGAAAAAGCATTCGACAGTGTTTGGCATGAAGGTTTGATTGTAAAATTGAAAAACTTTAATTTTCCAACACACATTGTTAGAATAATTGAAAGTTATCTGTCAAATCGTACACTTCAGGTTAATTATCAGAACTCCAGATCTGAAAGACTTCCTGTAAGAGCTGGTGTTCCCCAAGGCAGCATTTTGGGACCAATATTTTCACATCTGACTTACCTGAGCTACCTCAGGGATGTCAAAAATCTTTGTTTGTGGATGACACAGGCCTCTCCGCCAAAGGACGAAGCCTGCGTGTCATCTGTAGTCGATTGCAAAAAAGTTTGGATATTTTTTCTTCATACTTGCAAAAATGGAAGATTTCTCCTAATGCTTCCAAAACTCAACTAATAGTATTCCCACATAAACCAAAAGCTCTTTATTTGAAACCTTCAAGTAGACATGTTGTCACGATGAGAGGGGTTCCAATAAATTGGTCAGATGAAGTTAAGTATCTAGGGCTCATGCTAGATAAGAATTTAACTTTCAAAAATCACATTGAGGGCATTCAAGCCAAATGTAATAAATGTGTAAAATGTCTCTATTCCCTTATTAATAGAAATTCAAAACTTTGTCTTAAGAACAAGCTTTTGATATTCAAACAAATTTTCAGGCCAGCCATGTTGTATGCTGTACCAATATGGACTAGCTGTTGTAATACCAGAAAGAAAGCTCTGCAGAGAATTCAAAATAAAATTTTGAAAATGATTCTGAGGCTTCCTCCCTGGTATAGTACCAATGAGTTACATAGAATATCCCATGTTGAAACATTGGAACAAATGTCAAATAAAATAATCAATAATTTCAGGCAAAAATCGTTACAATCTTCTATTGCCACGATTAATGCGTTATATGTTTAGGTTAAGTTAGGTTAAGTATATTCAAAGCGTTTTTTTTTCTCTTATAAGCAGGTGAAATCAACTCACATGTAAAAAATCTGAACTGCTACGGCAAATGAAATGTATTATGTTGTTAACAAAATGTTAATAAAATCTTAGATTTGTTTTACCAAAATAGGATGATAGTGCTGTCTAATAACACAGAACACCTAGATATAATAAATAATGAATGTAATGTTTGGAATGATACTAATAAAAAAAAATGATTTTTTGAGTTTAGTGCTTTTTTGAAATGTCGTGGCTATTCGTAACGAACAGCGGATCTTCATCTGATAATAGCATTCGGAGAGAGCCCTCGAAATCTTTCTTTGAATTCCGGGTCTTGCAGCCCACGGACGTGGGTAAGATTTTAGAATATGGTAATCAGAATAAGTCAGAAAAGCAGAAAAAATGCTTTAAGGAAAAACTTTATTGCGAAGTGAATGTTAAGTTTCAGTAACAAGATAAATTATTCTATTTATTGCCAATTGGCTTATTCTAACTTCCAGCTTAACAACACTCTTCAAGCAAATGTATGGCTTTGCTGGTGTCGATGACCTGAATAACAGAGTTTTACCGCAAACTCTGCGGTAGCTTTGAATGGTTACGATGAGAACACCGCGAAATAGTTTGATCATAAATAATTTAACGAGAAAATTATTCTTATTCCATGTATCGAGTATGGGAATACGTGACTAAGGCGATAAAAATCAGCTTGCTTCCATTTAAGACTAGTTTATCTTGACTCGCAGAACAAGCCTGAATGAAAAAGCAGCATTAAACGTCAAAAACGCAAGAGGTTGATCAATATGTTGGGAAAGTAGGGTCCAACAAATTAAATAACAACATTTTACTAACTGCATATAAATTGTTGGTAAAATGGCTGATGCTTGTTTCAATTATTCAATCACTTTGTGTATTACCGACAAAATGCTATTCTCGACTCTTTGCCACGAAATTTCAATAAGCTTTTTTTGGCAATTAAATATATCCGATCAAATGTACATTCGACGGAATGTCCTTTCGTCCAGATGTACTTTCGAACAAATGTCATTTGACTAAATGTCATTCGACCAAATGTCATTCGACCAAATGTCTTCCGTCCAAATGACTCTCTGCCTTTTTGTATTTTATTGAAAAAAAATTGAAGCGCCCCAAATTCCTATTCCTGCGTTGAGAGTGGAAAATCAAATATTATAACACAACAGCGAAAAGCCCAAAAACTTGCTATGCAGTTGGGAGGCAAAAGAGGCGTTCAAACAGTTGTAGCTAAAAATAAGTCATCTGACAGTATTATCACAACGGTAATCCTCAAGACCATATGAGCAAAACCTATAATCGATTGAAAGTATACCCATAGAAACTTATAGTCTTGTCTCGATTTTCATTTTAATGATTTCTTATTTTAAAAGGACCTTAGAATCTAATCTTGAATCAAAAGAGCGGTGTGGAGCATAAACGATTATTTGAGCCACCCTAATACCTAGTAAGCTTAGTCTATTTACGTACCGAGCATTTTCAGGACCCGTCGCGTTCCTTGGCTAGTTCCTTGCTGCCGGGTATTGGGGCATGCGTTACTCCGCCTCTGCAGCGTCCCGTCGCGTTGCATCAACGTGGAAGATCGCAATTTCAGGCCAATCAGAGCGTACAGCACCGTAATCAGCGTCATCGGAGCGAAGAAAAATAGAAACGTCGATAGCTCGAAAGAATGCTGAATAATTATTCGCTTCACCACACACTGGTCCACCCCGGACTGATTGGTTACGCCGAACTGTAACGCCTGGGGGACGGCGGAAACGATGGCCACCAGCCAAATGGCAAATATGAACCGGATGGCCCGGGAAAGTTTCGACATGGTGTGCGAAAGGAACGGATGACATATGGCCACGTATCGCTCGATTGTGAACGCCGTAATTGTCAGCACAGTGGCATTTGCCGATGTTTCCGCTGCGATTCCTCTGGCTACACAAAACAATTCGCCAAATATATAAGGGTACTTGCTCCAGATAAAGTAAATTTCCTGTGGCACCCCGGATATTAGCAGTAGAAAGTCGGAAATCGCAAGACTGAACAAGTAGTAGTTGGTGGCTGTGTGCATGGACTTGTTTTTCGATATGACGATGCATGTGCTGATGTTACCGATAACTCCAGTAATGAAAATTAGGACGTATATTATAGTCATGGGTATCACTACATACAGTGGATCCCGTTTGGGTCCGTAGAAGAACGACGAGTTGTCCATGGGCCATTCTGTTTCACTGAAATTGAACGATGCACTATCTACAGGTGTGCTCGGGTAGTCTAACAAACTGGTGCTATTAATTATCACAGACAGGAAGGATTCATTCACTCGTTGCATTGTCGTTGGTTTCACTGCATTGGTTAGGTTTGTACTGAACATTTTGTAATTCGATTTTGTATATTTTACAACGTCATCGCCGTTCTTTGCTACCGGTATTGAATTTCGATGAACCACCAATTCACAACCACAAAACTCTGTTAAGCAACGGTATTTACATTTCACGAATCATTCGAAACGCAACGGTCATTAAATCATGTTAGCTGTAAAAAAAGAGAAATGTATGACAATTTATTAATTAAGACAGCATTTAATTAAAATGTATTACATATAATGAACCTTGTACTAGGAAAGTTAAAGGAGAGTTAATTTTCACACTATAACGTTTCGCGGAAAGACAGGCAGAAGATCGAAACGGTAGTATGTGGTCGTCCATAAATTATGTCATGTTTTTAAAGGAGAGCAGGTAAAACGTAAAACTTAGAGAGGAGGGTTGTGCTACTTTTCCCAGAATTTCAGTTCACCTGATGTCATTTCCCCAAACGCCAGTTCCCCGAATATCGAATAGTCCATTTCTCCGAAAAGCATTTGGCACTCAAAATTGCCATAGCTTTATTAATTTCAAAGTGATCAGCGAACCTGATATGCGATATTCTTCATTCGCTTGACGGTTTTTTCGAGTTTTACCGACCTCGGCATTTTTGTAAATGAGTGTTTAGTCGAGAATGACCAATATCATCTTCTTTTGATTGCTTATCGTTCTTTCTGGTTCATCACCCTATGAACCGATGCACGTGTTCACTATTTGACGTTTTAGCCGTGTTATTTATGTGCTCATGGAAACGTCAAATTAGTGAACTCGTGCATTTGTCCATGGACCGATGCACAAGTTAATTAATATGACGTTTGAGCGTTGCCGAATTCACTAATTTCCATGGTCACATGAATAACACGGCACCGCTAAAACGTCAAATAGTGAACCCGTGCAACTGGTATTCGGGAAAATGGTTCATTCTGGGAACTGGCGTTCGGGGAAAAGTAGCATAATCAGGGAGAAGGGCCAAATTTTGCGTGAAATAATTTATGGACACCCCCTGGCAGATGAAAGCCTATACACCGTATTCATTCAGAGAATTAACCAACTGAACGATCACTTACATTTCAATAACGGACAATACACAGAACACCCAGTTGTCCAGTGCAGATTTCGATACAAGAACATTTTTCTGCAATTAATTTCTCCGAAAGACATAACCCTGAAGTATATTACCCCGAATGACCCATTATCTCGAATTGCATTACCCCAAATTCCATTACACCCAATGGCCCATTATCCCGTATGAACCAGTTCCCTTTTTCATTCGTCTTCATATAACTCTTTTATCCCAGTTATCGGATCATACGAGGAAATACAAATTGGAGATTTGTCATAGAGTTTAGATTTGTATTTGTTTTACATGAAGTTTCCTCCAAATACAGCAAGAATCGAACTCATGCCCACACATCGCTCAAGCGAATAACGGTACTACACGTACAACCACGAAGCCTATAACATAGACGGCATATACTATCGTTTTGAACTGGTAGAGTATAACATTCAATTGGAAATCGTTAAAACAAATTAATCCAACAATTCATGAAAAAACGTGCGTGTTCTACTACTTATTCTACTTCATTCTGGTGCTACGTACCAAGCCGTACAGAACACGTTTCTCAGCTTTGAGAAGAATTAGCATGTCAACAGTAATTATCTGAGTCCTTTCCTTTGGCTTAATTGTAGCAGTTACTTGAAAAAAAAAACTGAAGCTCGTGCACACAAGAGTCAATTTGGACAGATTGAGATGTAAAAATTATGAAAAAGGAACAACTTGATTATTGAGCTGAAATCGAATTCAGATTAACTTTTGCGTCCATGTCTCCTCTCATGGTGTAGAGGTAACGCGCCCTATCTAGTGAACGAATCTATGACAAAAGGTCGAAAGAAAAATAAACGAAAGAACAGAAGGTCGAAGGACAAAAGTTCGAAAGGACAAAGGGTCGAAAAGCAAAAAAAGAAGGGACAAAAGGTCGAACATCTATTTTCAAAGTCACGGTGCTCCAATTACCGTTATTATCAAATAAAATATACCATCCAAACGGCAGTCGGCAGTTGATTACTGACGTTGTTCTGCACCTCTGGGCCGAATTTGAAAAAAATCGTTAGTCAGAATTTTGAGTTACGCCCTTTTGAAGTTTATATGATAAAACTCACACGAAATATGCCACTTTAACTTATTTAAACAAAGAGATTTTAATAACATTTTGTAGTGTTATTTTTTTATATGGTTCAATACATTAAAAAACAAATTAATTTTTTCTCGACCGACATTTGAAAAGGGCCAATGCTATGTCTAATTATTACTAATAAGCTAATACACGAAAAATGATATCTACCAAATTAACGCCTGGTAGTGATTTTCGGAAATTGTCCAAAGCATTCAAATTTGTATGAAAAATTCTTGGGCAGGATATGCAGCTACGCCCTTTTGTAATGTATGGAAAGAATATGGAATATGCAATATGGTGGATTCTGCTCCATCTATAATCAACGGTTAGCTAGGTGCATACATAATCATTACACTTTTGCGGTTATTCTTACTTACTTACTTATTACTTATTTGGCTTTACATCAATTATCTTGATAAAGCCTCGCCAACAATATTTCGCCAATTCCCTCGGTTCATGGCCGCTTCTCTCCATCCTCGACTGTAACCCACGCTCTCCAGGTCCTGGTGTACCTGGTCAATCCACCTAGCTCGCTGCGCCCCACGCCTTCTTGTTCCGACCGGATTCGTGGCGAACACCATCTTTACAGGGTTGTTGTCCGGCATTCTTGCAACATGCCCTGCCCATCGTATCCTTCCAGCTTTAGCTACCTTCATGATACTGGGTTCGCCGTAGAGTTGAGCGAGCTCGTGGTTCATCCTTCGCCGCCACACGCCGTTCTCCTGCACGCCGCCGAAGATCGTCCTTAGCACTCGGCGTTCGAAAACCCCAAGAGCTTGCAAGTCCTCCTCGAGCATAGTCCACGCCTCATGCCCATAGAGGACTACCGGTCTTATGAGCGTTTTGTACATCGTGCATTTGGTGCGGGGGTGAATCTTTCTTGACCGCAGTTTCTTCTGGAGCCCATAGTAGGCACGACTTCCGCTGATGATGCGCCTTCGTATTTCCCGACTAACATTGTTGTCAGCCGTCAACAAGGATCCGAGGTAGACGAACTCGTCCATCACCTCGAAGGTATCCCCGTCTATCGTAACACTGCTTCCTAGGCGGGCCCTGTCGCGCTCAGTTCCGCCAACCAGCATGTACTTTGTTTTCGACGCATTCACCATTAGCCCGACTCTTGTTGCTTCGCGTTTCAGGCGGGTGAACAAATCTGCCACCGTTTCAAATTTTCTCCCAATAATATCCATGTCGTCCGCGAAGCAAACAAATTGTCCGGATCTCGTGAAAATCGTGCCTCGACTGTTAAGTCCGGCTCTCCGCATGACACCTTCAAGCGCAATATTGAACAACAGGCACGAAAGTCCGTCGCCCTGTCGTAGTCCCCGCCGAGACTCGAACGAACTGGAGTGTTCGCCAGAGATCTTCACGCAGTTTTGCACACCGTCCATCGTTGCTCTGATCAATCTTGTGAGCTTCCCGGGGAAGCTGTTCTCGTCCATGATTTTCCATAGCTCTATGCGGTCGATACTATCGTATGCCGCCTTGAAATCGATGAACAAATGGTGCGTAGGGACCTGGTACTCACGGCATTTCTGGAGGATTGTCGAGCGGCCGTCGATGAAACCTGCTTGATAACTTCCCACGAACTCGTTTGCTATAGGTGATAGACGACGGAAGAGAATCTGGGATAGCACTTTATAGGCGGCGTTTAGGATGGTGATTGCACGATAATTTTAACACTCCAGTTAGTCGCCCTTTTTGTAGATAGGGCATATAACGCCTTGCTTCCACTCCTCCGGTAGCTGTTCCGTTTCCCAGATTCTGATAATCAGCCGATGCAGACAAGCGGCCAACCTGTCCGGGCCCATCTTGATGAGTTTGGCTCTGATACCATCCTTGCCAGCGGCTTTGTTGTTCTTGAGCTGTTGAATGGCATCCTTAACATCCCCCATCGTGGGAGCTGGTTGATTTCCGCTGTCCGCTGTGCTGACGTAGCCATCGCCTTCGCTGTCCTGACCTTCTGTGCCTGTGTTCTCTGCGCCATTCAGGTGTTCATCGTAGTGCTGCTTCCACCTTTCGATCACCTCGCGTCCGTCCGTCAAGATGCTCCCATCCTTATCCCGGCACATCTCAGCTCGCGGCACGAAGCCTTTGCGGGATGTGTTGAGCTTCTGATAGAACTTCCGCGTTTCTTGAGAACGGTACAGCAACTCCATCTCTTGGCATTCCACCTCTTCCAGGCGGCGCTTTTTGTCTCGGAATAGGCGGGTTTGCTGTTTCCGCTTCAGTCTGTATCGTTCCACGTTTTGCCGCGTACCATGCTGCAGCATTGCAGCCCGCGCTGCATTCTTCTCCTCTAAAACCTCCTGGCACTCCTCGTCGAACCAAACGTTTCTTGAGCTCCGTTCCACATATCCGACAACGTTTTCGGCAGCGTCGTTAATGGCTGCTTTGACTGTCCTCCAGCAGTCCTCAAGAGGGGCCCTATCGAGCTCGCCCTCATCCGGCAACGCTGCCTCAAGATGCTGCGCGTACGCATTGGCGACATCCGGTTGTTTCAGCCGCTCGAGATTGTACCGGGGCGGGCGTCGGTACCGTACATTGTTGATGACGGATAGTTTTGGGCGCAGTTTCACCATCACCAGGTAGTGGTCGGAGTCAATGTTGGCGCCACGATAGGTTCTGACGTCGGTTATGTCGGAGAAGTGCCGTCCATCGATCAAAACGTGGTCGATTTGCGATTCTGTCTGCTGAGGTGATCTCCAGGTGTACCGATACGGGAGGCTGTGCTGGAAATAGGTGCTACGAATGGCCATGTTCTTGGAGGCGGCAAAATCTATCAGTCGTAGGCCGTTCTCGTTCGTCAGCCGGTGGGCGCTGAACTTTCCAATCGTCGGTCTGAACTCCTCCTCCTGGCCAACCTGAGCGTTCAAATCTCCTATGATGATCTTGACGTCGTGGTTTGGGCAGCGGTCGTACTCGCGTTCGAGCTGCGCGTAAAATGCGTCCTTGTCATCATCAGTGCTTCCGGAGTGTGGGCTATGCACGTTGATTATGCTGAAGTTAAAGAATCGGCCTTTGATTCTTAACTTGCACATTCGTTCATTGATCGGCCACCACCCGATCACGCGCCTTTGCATATCACCCATCACTATGAAAGCTGTTCCCAGCTCGCGTGTGTTGCCGCAGCTCTGGTAGATGGTATGATTACCTCTAAACGTTCGCACCAATGCTCCTGTCCAGCACACCTCCTGCAGCGCTACGATGTCGAAACCGCGGGTCTTCAGTACATCGGAGAGTATGCGAGTACTTCCAATGAAGTTGAGAGATTTGCAGTTCCACGTACCGAGTTTCCAATCGCTAGTCCATTTTCGTCGCTGTGGTCTTTGCCGATTGTTCCGGTCCGTATTCTCTCGTTGACGTTCCTGTGCTGATGTGTTTTTACGGTTGGCTTGTAGGGCCTGACACCAACCCCCTAGATTTCCGGAGGACCATTCCCCCTAAATTTTCGGAGGGCCATAGTGCGCAGTTTAGCTTAGAGTCCTTCTCTGGCACTCGGACGATGATCAGCCGCCCCTGACATGGGGAACAGACGCTGTTGTGAGCCGCTCCTAACGTGGAGTACAGACGCTCCAGGTTTGCAAAAGCAAACCCCCCCCTTCCCTGTCAGCATACGACCAAAGTTCCCACCGGGGGTTGGTTACCCGATCTTCCCCAAGGTTACTCGTACCCCGGCCAGTACCACGAGGAGGTAGGGATAGGAGTTGCTGGGCAAGAGGCTAAGGACCGCACAAAGGGGTCTATTTTATTCCTGCAGGTACGCGAGGTACCAATGGTACGCCATGCCCAGCCATTTACCGCGCCGCGGTTATTCTTATTTCATTCAATTTAGCAAGTTGCACAGAAAAAATATAATGTAACGCAGAATTTTCCAATTTGAGACCTCCTTTCCTCCCCCACGCTACAGCTTTTGTATGGAAAATGTATGAATCGTAACACTACCGAACCCCCTCGTTACGTAATATTTGAACGATTCCAAATTTACACGTACACATATTGTCTATACTGACATTGAAAAAGGACCAAAATATAATGAAAATATACTTTTTTCAATATAGCTGAACAATGACTGTATCAAAGTTGACCGAAACATTCTCGAACATCACTTATCTGTACCTATATTATACGTCTGTATTCTATTCCATTCTATTTAATTCTTTTCTGTTTTAATCTATTCTATTCTATTCAATTATACTCTACTTAAATTTATTCTACTCTGATCCACCCTTCTTGTTCTTATACATATTTTTACAAATGGACACTGTATTAATTAACAACTGCGAGCAAAAGATTTGAATGATACACTTTCGATATTTGTACGGCTTTTTAGCGCTCCCTGCTCTGTAAACAATTGCTCTGCACAGATTCTGACTCCTAATGAAGATTTGAATTATTATTTCACAGTAAGTCCAAATAAGGGTTTCAACTTATATATGATAGTTTTTATGTAGTTTAAGAAACTGAAGCATTTTGTATTAAATGCATTTCATTTGAGCTGGATCCTTGTTTTAAAGGTAATTTGAACAAGTTTGTCGAGAGCTGGGAAGAGCAGAGTATGACAAAATCTTAGAAATATCGTATCACCAAGTTTCATGTAAAAGGCTTCTGCAATGCGACTGGTCGAGGACTAGGCTGACATAATGAGCTGGTGTCGGAGTCTGTGCATAGCGCTGTTTCACAGACCTGTTAGCGCTATAAAGTCGAACAAACATCGTAAGTGTACCGTTCAATTCTTTTGCGCGCAGTTGTTGATTAGAATATTGGCATTTGTAAAAATATGTATAAAAACAAGTAGGGTGGATCAGAATAGAATAAATTAAAGCAGAGTAGAATTGAATAGAATAGAACAGATTATAATAGAACAGAAATAAAAAAAATTGAATAGAATATAGAATTATGTAGATACAGATATGTTATGTTCGAATGTTGTTCAGCTATATTGATGTGTAAATATTTCATATATACTTTGGCCCTTTTCTAATGTCAATTTAGACAATATGTGTACGTGTGAATTTTATGCAACTTGCTAAATTTAATGAAATAAGAACAACCGCACAGAAGTAATGATTAAGTATGCACCTAACCGTTGATTATAGATGAAACGGAATTCACCATGCAATATTCTTTCCATACACTTCAAAAGGGCGTATCAGCATATCCTGTCCAAGAATGATTCATTCATATTAAAATGCTTTGGACAATTTCCTAAAATCACTATCAGGCGTTAGATTGTTAGACATAATTGTTCGTGTATTGGTTGATAAGTAATAACTAAACATAGCATTGACCCTTTTCAAATGTGTCCTAGATTTTGGAAAATGTGTTTTTCAATATCTAAAACCAGATAAAAAATCAAAACTACTTATTTTTGTATAATCTCTTTGTTTAAACAAGTAAAAATGGCATATTTTATGTGATTTCTTCAAAAGGGCGTTACTGAAAATTCTGACTAAGGATTTTTTTCAAAATCGGCCCAGAGGTACAGAACAACATCAGGAATCAACTGCTGACTGCCGTTTGAATGGTATATTTTATTTGATAATAACGGTAATTGGAGCACCGTGAAAGTAGAATAAATTTCCCACCAATCAAATCGTTTTCGACCTTTTGTCCTTTCGACCTTTTGTCCATAAACCCTGGTAAACAGGGAGTCATGAGTTGGATTCTCACTGAAAAGACGTGATTTTCGCCAGTTCCACATCAATTTGTCCATTTAATCCAATGGCAAAGTATATGTAATGTTTTGTTTTGCGGTAGGGTAGAAGCACCGGTTTTGGCCATACGCCAATTGTAGCCATAGTGGATTATACACCGTTTTACATAGCCAATCAGCATAAAACCTTTTGTGTTCAGTAGATCACATTTATATGATAGAGCTACATTCATCTACTCATCCAAATTGATTGAAAACACAAGAAAAACAATTAATTTTCCTTATAATTTTAACTCCCATGCACCTAATTTGGCCAGGGCACTCCTAATTTAGCCACTCTCATGAGAAATCAATGCGATTGGCCAATTTAGGAATCAAAGTTAAATCTCTGGCCGAAACTGGTTCAGTTGGCCAATATTGACCAACGTGATTTTCATGGCAAAAAAATGGTTTTAGCTCAGTTTTGATATTTTACACACATAATATGGATTGGAAGCTTGCATTTGACATATTGGTAGTATAAATACGGCTTCCCATTGCATTTTTTTTTTGACATTTTCTCTTAGGCTGGCCAAAACCGGTGCTTTTACCCTAGTTATAAATTTTTCTATGTTGCATTATTCATTCGCTATTACCGAAATTTGGATCTACTAACTTTTCTGCACAATATCGTCTACCAGATTTTGAAGAGACAGTGAAGAGACATCGATTAAGTCATTTTTTTAAAGCAACAATGTCAAAATATTGTACAACTACAGGCACAGCTTTAGAAGGTCTTGCGTTCAAAAAGTTCTTCAGCGTTCAGAATAGGGTTTCAAGTATAATATGTTGGGGACTTCCTTAGCCGAGTGGTTAGAGTCCGCGGCCGAAGGTGTCTGGGTTCGATTCCCGGTCGATTCACAATCTTTTCGTAAAAAAAATTTCCTTGATTTCCCTGGGCACAGCGAGTATAATCGTACCTGCCCACACGATATACGAATGCGAAAATGGAAACTTTGGTAAAAAAAGCTCTCAGTTAATAACTGTGGAAGTGCTAATAAGAACACTAAGCTGAGAAGCAGGCTCTGTCCTAGTGTGGACGTTAATACCAAGAAGAAGAAGAAGTATAAGATGTTCGGGTTCCAAGTACTCCAGGTAAAATGTGTTACGATGTTAATAATTTTCGCCAACAAAGACGCTTCAGAACGTTCCGAAAACCTATAAGGCTATATACCCGGAAAAATTCTTACGTAGCATTTCGGCGATTATAAATTGAATCAATTTTAAATAAATTGCATTATTAAAAATACTTAAGAACTTGTGCAAGAGCATCATAAAACAAACACAATCAAGGCTAAGTAAACCGTCATTGTTTCAAGGTAATAAAGCCATTTGGCAGACTAAAAATACTAAAAATTATCCAGATGCTAATTCATTTTTGTGGATTACAAACGGTGTGCTAAACTTAATTTTGTAACGATTTTATCAGGATCAGGACACAGGCTATTCTTTCGAGTTTTGCTAATGTTATTACTATTGGAAAAAAATTCGCTCATATTTTAATTGGTAATATTACCTTTTTAAGTAATTTACAGCTCGTTGTATTTATACTGATATAACAATTATTAGTATTGCACTTGCTTACATTTTCATAAAGAGATTTTTCCTTTATTTGATCGTGTTTTTTTCCAAAACTTATTTCTCTCATAATTATTGACATTGAAGCTTACAACACGTTCATAAAGAGTATTCTTTAAAACATATTTTTCCATTTATCTTCTGTCTTTAAAGTGAACATTTGCTGACGTAATATATGATAACAATGATATCGGAGATTTCGCCTTCTTTCATAATAAAGATGTTCTTTCAATTTATGCACAGATTATTTTTAATCTTAAACTAAAAAGATAGTTGATGGTATATGAATGATAAATGGTCCTTGTTTAAGAACAACCTGTCCGTTGCAATGTGCTGTTCTGATTAGAGATGGGCAAAACGGACCATTTTAATGAACGGATCCGATCCGAATTACTCATTTTAGTGAACCAAATCTTTTGAACGGTTCAGTGGCTCAACGGCTCGCAAAAAAGAGCGAACTGAACCGAGCGAACAAAAAATAGCGGTTCAATCCCTGTTGCGTGACATGCGTTCCTTACGTATCTTTCTTTCTCTCTCTTATTCTTCGTACATTTCCGATTTCCTCTACCCGAACCAAAAGGAAGAAGCAAAAAATGTGCTTGCCATTCAAGTGGGCACTGTTTCTCTCTATCTTACATCTTCCTGTGTGCAAGTGGGCGGGGTAAATTTGTCTGTCTATGTTGAGAGCGCAAAGAGCACGATGCGGCGTGACGCGTAAAGCAAGGCACGTGTCAAGTGTTATAATACTTATTTATTATAGGCTTTATTATTAAAGCCGAGAAACGAACGACTCGAATAGATCGTTCTTTTTTCGGGTCACTTTTATCTGATCCGTGCTGATCAAACCAACCGACTCTCGCAAAAAATGAGCCACGGATCACTCGTTCTTTTTAGTGATCCGGATCTTTTTAACGGCTCCGATTCTTTTTGCCCATCTCTAGTTCTGATAGCAGTGCATGTCAATTTTCATACAAAATGCTCAACCTTGGCATGGTATAGTTTTGTTCCGGAGCGGTTCCACGCCGTTTCGCAAACCCGATTATTTTTGTATTTTTTGAATCGCCTGAAAATTTGCATATAGATTCTTTATGACCAAAAATGCCATTATGCACTTTCAGACCGCCATTTTGAACCTCGCCTTATTTTTCAGAAGGGCGTATCGGAAAATGCATGGCAAATCTTTAAAAAACTGTAACTCGAAAACGGTTTGTCCGATCGATTTGAGATCTTCTACAAAGTTGTAGGTATTGCTTAGGACTATATGAAGAAAAATATGCACGGTAAAAAAAAGTTACAGATTATTTTTTATTTCAAAAACAAAATTTTAAAATCGATTTTCTCCAGAAACGCAGTTTTGATTTTTTTTATTCTTGGATATGCTTTAGGGGACAACTTATGTGATTTATTGCACAATGTTTCAAAATGGAAGAATTATGGACAAAAAAGTTATGATTTTTTAAAATATTATAGATTTTGAAAAAAATCGAAATAGAGGAAAACAATAATTTTTTATGTGATTATTTGAAAGTACAGAAAAATTGCAATCGAAAAGTACTACCATAATTTTTTTCTAGGTCGCATCAATTTCGAGATATACTCATATTTATATAAAATTTTCAAATAAAAAAAGAAAAATAGGCCCTTTTCAAGCATATTTCGTGTTTCTCCATTCCAGAAAAAAATTATTTTAATTGAGCGAATCGTAGCTAAATCGTTTATCGTTTGATCAAAACATTTATGCTTAAGTATTGAAAAAAGAGTGCACGGTAAAAAATATAAACGATATTTCCAAATGAAAATTTGAAGCTTATAGTTTTTAAAAAACCGCAACATTGATGTTTTTAATTTTTTGATATATTTTGCGGTTGTTGTACGTATTGTTTAGGACTATTTGGAAAAAAATATGCACGGTTAAAAATAATGACAGATTTTTTTAATAAAAAAAATTAAAATCGATTTTCTATGAAAATACATCTGTGATTTTTATCATTTTTGGACATGTTTTAGGGGACAACTTATGTGATTTATTGCACAATGTTTCATAATGGAAAAAATATGGACAACAAAGTTATAATTTTATAAAATATTACAAATTTTGAAAAAAAAATCGAAATAAAGGAAAACAATATTTTTTTATGTGATTATTTGATAGTACAGAAAATGCATTGGAAGAGCACCTGTGGTAATTTGTGATTTTTTGGAAAACTACACATTTATTCTTCAAGATGAAGTTCAAAGCCATCATTGGAATGCTCAGCAAGCTACTTTGCATCCGTTTGTAATATATTATCGTCAAGATGGCAAGGACAATCATTTAAGTTTTGTTGTAATTTCAGAAGATTTGCGCCATGATTCTGTATCTGTCAACTTATTCATATCTAAAATGAAAGATTTTTTTGCGATTGGATCACAAATTAACTGTCAACAAGATATGTTTTATGTCTGGCGGAGCTGCATCACAGTATAAAAATAGGAAGAACTTTTCAACACTTGGGCAATTTAATATCAAATATGATATAGAAGTTGAATAGCATTTTTTTGCAACATCACATGGAAAAGGGCCATGCGATGCCATAGGAGGGACACTAAAACGTATGGCTACCAGAGCCAGTCTTGCCAAAGAACGTGAACATCCGATAAAAAATGCTAAGGAACTATATGATTGGGCTCAAAATCGGAAAGAAGAGCAGCTTACACAAATCTTCTTTTGTTATTCAACTACTGAGGAGTATGATTTCATTGCACAAGAACTTAACCAACTATTTTCAAACACAGTTCAAGGCACTCAGAAATATCACTCGTTCATCCCTATCTCTGAAACACAAATTGAAGTTAGACAATTTTCGAGCTGTGACGATAACAAGAAAGTAGTTGATATAATTAAGAAATAAAATTGCAGTATATATATATATATATATAAAAAAAAACAAAAAAAAAACAAACTTCTTCTCTATGGTTGTACGATCTTGCCGCGATGAGAGGGCTTTACCCATTAGCCGGGCTTAGCCCTGGGGACCAAAGCTACACCGTTGTGATAGAATCACATTTTTAATGCCACGTTTAGATTTACCGTGTATATCTCGGAAGTAATGCATCTCAGCTAAATTTTACTTGAGTATTTTTCAATAGAAATTTTTCGTATTTAAAAATATATAGTTATTTTTCTGTACTCGAAAAAAACGCACCAAAAATATCGTTTTACATAAATTCGTTTTATTTATTTTTTTAAATAATTTATTTTTTATCCATAATATTTCCGTTTTGAGGCATTGTGCAAGAAATTACAAACAATATGCTGCAAATCATATCCAAAAATTAAAAACATCTATTTTGCGATTTTTAAGAACAATGAACTTCAAATTTTCATTTGAAAATTTCGTATATATTTTTTACCGTGCATACTTTTTTAAATACTTTAGTATATAGGTTTTGATCAAACAATAAACAATTCAGCTATGATTCACTCAATCGAAATAAAATATTTCTGGAGTGGAGAAACACGAAATATGTTTGAAAAGGGCCTATTTTACTTGTTTTATTTGAAAATTTTATATAAATATGAGTATATCTCGAAATTGATGCGACCCAGAAAAAATTTACCTGAGTACTTTTCGATTGCAATTTTTCTGTACTTTCAAATAATCACATAAAAAAATATTGTTTTCCTCTATTTCAATTTTTTTCAAAATCTGGAATTTAAAAAAAAAATCATAACTTTTTTGTCCATAATTCTTCCATTTTGAAACATTGTGCAATAAATCACATAAGTTGTCCCCTAAAACATATCCAAGGATAAAAAAAATCAAAGCTAGTTTCTGAAGAAAATCGATTTTAAAATTTTGTTTTTGAAATAAAAAATAATCTGTAACTTTTTTTACCGTGCATATTTTTCTTCATATAGTCCTAAGCAATACCTACAACTTTGTAGAAGATCTCAAATCGATCGGACAAACCGTTTTCGAGTTACAGTTTTTTAAAGATTTGCCATGCATTTTCCGATACGCCCTTCTCAAAAATAAGGCGAGGTTCAAAATGGCGGTCTGAAGATGCAGAATGGCATTTTTGGTCATAAAGAATCTGTATGCAAATTTTCAGGCGATTCAAAAAATACAAAAATTAAATTTAAAAAAAAATTCGTCATGTTCGGTGGAATTGATCTCCGTTTCAAGTATCGAAGCAGAATTTTTTCCACGGAACTACAAATATATTCAATATTGTAATTATAAATATATTTCCTGTGGGAAAGTGAGATACTTTGCAAAATCTTTCGAAAAATAGTAGTTTTCAATATTAAAATTGTTCTTCTACAAATATTTTAAACATTTTTGGTTTGTTAATTAGATGGAAGTTGTTCACAAATATTCTAATGACAAGCAGATATTCCTATTGAGCGGTTCCATTTGAATTCGAATGTCGGTTTACTTTTGTATTTTTTGATTTGGCTGAAATTTGGCATATGCTTTCTTTATACCCAAAAATGCATATTTGCATCATCGGTTTGCCATTTTTACCCTAGCGTTACTTTTGAGAAGGGCCTAAGAAAAAAAGCCTTAACAATTTTCAAAAAATTATAACTTAGAAACTATTTGTCTGATTGGTTTGGTGTCTTCCGCAAAGTTTTAGGTTATTGTTGGAACCTGAGAGAGACTCGCGAAGAGGAAAAATATCAACGTCATATGCAGCCCAGATTCCCCTCTCACGAAACGTCAAATGCAGCCCACCGTTTTTATGGCTGCAAAAGTGAAAAGTATTGTGTTTAAAGTAAACTGTTATTAAAAACCTCGGTCGGCGGAGCAGTTTTTTCCAAAGTTGCTGATAAATCTAAGCAGAAGATTAATTATTTCTAATGTCTGCTACGTTTGCTGGCATGAAATTTCACTCAAATGGCTATTTATGATTCGATGTGATGCAAACTTAATCATTTTTTGCTGAGAGGTTCATGTGAGGATTTGAACAGCATGCGCATAATTGGTATGCGCATGCGCATAATTAGTATGCGCATGCGCATAATTAGTATGCGCATGCGCATAATTGTTATGCACAAAGTGGAATAAGAAAAAAACTCAGCAAACACAGAAAAAGAAGACCGTCTTCGCGAGTCTCGTCTCAGGTTGGAACTATCTGGAAAATATACACTGCAAAAAAATGTTTTAATATTTTTTTTTATTTCGAAAACAATGCTTAAAAATCCATTTTCTCAAAAATCGTTTTTTTTTATTTTTTTACATTTTAAAGTAGACAAAAATAAAGTCTTTTGCACAGTGGGTCAAAATGGAGAAATCATGGACAAAAAGTTATGATTATTTTTTTATAAAAAAGGTTGATTTTTCAATATGGTCTAAATAAACTTTTTGAATGCTTTTCGACCCAATTTTATGAAAGTACGCAAAACTTGCAACAAAAAAGGTAGGGTCGATGTACCAATAGCCGCATAGCTAAGAACAAATATTCGTATAAAATCTAAAAATAACGCTAGCGTCATTATTTTTACATCATCTGAAAGCTTTTTATCTTGGTTTTGTGAGAAAAATATGAAAACTGCGAAAACTCATATGTTTGCATTTATTATCGCTTGTGCCACTATAGGAATACATGTGCCTATAGTAGCACTGTTTCTAATTTCTGTTCCTATAGTAGCACTAGCATCACGGCGTTGGCAAAATACTAATCAAAACCGTATTTTTACAAAGCTTTTATATTTTTCCTTCAAAGTGTGGATCAAAAGCTTTCGTTTAATGTAAAAAAATTACTTAATTCATTCATTATTTCGTATAATAAAAAATGGTTTCTCTCAGTAGTGCTACTATAGGAACAATAGGTTAACTATAGGCGCAAGGGAGCTCAAATTTTAAGCAAAACTAATTATTTCGATCATTTTTTGAACAAAATCAAGCTGTGTATGGTACTTAGATGAATAGCTCCTGATTTTCATGTCAAAAAATATTTTGAAAAGATTTATAGCCAAACGGCCGTAAAAAGCCACTAGTGCGACTATAGGGGACTGTCCACTAAGGGAACACTGACCCTATATGTGAAAATTTTGCTTATTGCTACCGTTTCCGAGATACAGCGATTTTAAATTTTAAATTTACTGAAAATTCACAACTTTTGGTTGTTTTCGGATGTTTTTCGTGTTGATAAAATAAAGATTTTTTCTGAAAGCATTTTGTTTCATGTTCTTATACAATGATGGAGCGTCCTATTTTGATTCAAATTTATTACTTTTTCATAATGTTTACAATTTTTTACTTTCATTACAGATTGAAAATTGCCTAACTTCTATTTTATCTACGGAAACTGGAAATAATGAATGGTATTTTTGTGTTCCCTGAATAGTTATTGCTTTCGAATATTGTTCATTAAGCTGCTCCTTGATATGTTCATACTCTGTTGTAGTTGCATAAGAAAATAAAATTTGTGTTAGTTGCTCCTCCTTTCTCTTTTGAGCCCAATCATATAATTCATTGGCATTTTTGATGGGATGTTCACGTTCTTTAGCTAGACTAGCCCTTGTAGCCATGCGTTTTATTATTCCCCCTAATGCATCGCAGGGCCCTTTGCCATGCGATGTTGCGAAAAAATGCCATTCAACATCTATAGTTTTTCTTAAATTGGCAAAGACTAGAAAAGTTCTTTCTATTTTTATATTGTGATGCAGCTCCATCGGACATGAAATAAATTTTGTTCAAATTTAAGTGCATTTCTTGGCGTATAAAATTAATCATTTTTGAGATAAATAAGTTAACGAATATAGAATCATGCCGCAAATCTTCGGAAATTACTACAAAGCTTAAATGATTGAGCATGCCATTTTCCTTAAAATAAATCGCAAATGGATAAATAGTTGCTTGCTGCGCATTCCAGTGATGACTTTGATCTTCACCCTGAAGTACAACAGTGTAATTTTCTGAAAAGTCACATATAGCTACAAATTCTCTTTCCTGCAAGTTATTTTTTTTTATTTTTCAAAAATGTAGACTGCTCTTTTTTAATAAAATCATGTGGTATCTTTTTCTACCTTTTGAATGAAAAAGGAAACAAACTCCTCCTTCTGTTTTGTGAACGTCTCTATATCGCATCTATCAGTTGTGCCCCATTGTTCAAAAATAATTTCATCAACAAATTTTTCATCCATTTCTTCTAATAACTTTTTTTCTAAGGAAGTTGTGTCAATGCAATTTTCACATCGGCGTAAAAAACAATCTACTGTTGCATTTTCACATGTCAAACTATCTGTAAACACTTTTAATTCATTAGATAAACCGTATTTTTTTAAGCTGTGGGTTATGAGATTCACATTTTTGTGAATGGTACATAAACAAACGTTGTGAGTTCCCGAGCTAGTTAAGAGTTTACAGTTTTTAGACCGAAGTTTAGCAAAGGATGAAAATCCAATTTGTATTTCAGTGTTCAATTCCCGTTATAACTTTAAGAAAACATCTGGTATATTTGTGTGAGATAACTGGGCACGTTACTCCTCTACTCATAAAGCTTTTGTTTTCGAATGGAAATATTTCATTATCTTAAATCGATATAAATGCATTTCACGTATTGATTGCTTTATATTCGTTTTTTTGTTATATTTTAACTTTTAACATTTTGTTCCATATTTTCTTGATAATTACACATCGAAATATCACAATGTTGAATGTTGAAGTTGTGTTTCGTTAAAAAAAATAAATAAATCATTTTTACAGGGCACATTTTTTATTTCGCCTCATACCATGAAAAATTATCAAATCAATATTTTTTCAAACATTTTAGTCAAAATTATCTGCTCTTTCAGACAATGAACAAATTTCTAGGCTTATGAGCCTCGAAAAACATTCGAAAATGACCGAAAATTGAAAATTATATCATAATTTTGTATTAAAATAGCTGTATCTTTAAAACGGTAAAAGTAAGCCTGATTTTCCCGTTAACCTTTTTTGTTGTGAATTTTGCGTACTTTCATAAAATCGAGTTGGAAAACATTTAAAAAGTTTATTACGACCATTTTCAAAAATTTACCTTTGTTAAAAAAATCATAACTTTTTTGTCCATGATTTCTCCATCTTGACCCACTGTGCAAAAGACTTCATTTTTTGTCTACTTTAACACATAAAAAAAAAATCAAAATTACGATTTTTGAGAAAATTGATTTTTAAGCTTTATTTTCGAAATATAACAAATACAACATATGTTATACAGTGTATATTTTTTTTTTTCAGATAGTCCCAACAATAACCTAAAATTTTGCGAAAGACACCAAACTGATCGGACAAATCGTTTCTAAGTTATAATTTTTTGAAAATTATTAAGGAATTTTTGACGTAGGACTACGTCTTTGTTTTCTATATTGGGGTGCACTTTAAAAGTATGGAAAATGAGACATGTAACGAAATTAGGGGAGATTTTGAACGTTAATAACTCAGTTGTTTATGAACCAATTATTACGGTTTTAGTATCATTCGATCAGAAATGTATCTACGCATCGTTAGTAATATATCCGATAAGTGAATTTTGTTGTTAAACTATTGAAAATTTGATAAAAGTGGACCCCTTTCTTATCCAACCAATCACGTTCGAGCACTTTTCGACGGTGTCGTTTCCCACTATAAAAGCAAACGGCTCCCTGCTTCTTCCCTCAGTCTTCTTTTTGCGGTCGGACTGTGAACACGGTCGGGCGAGTCATTCTCGCTTTGCTTTTGCACCCGCGTCACAGTCCAATTTGTGTCGTCGGAAGAGGAAGACGCAAGATTGATTTGCGGCGGCGATGACGATGGCTTGGGCGCTTCTCCGAGCGGCAAACTACTGCTGCTCGGAGAAGCGTCCAAGCCATCGTCGTCGCCGCCGCAAATTTATCCACGCTCCCAGATTTCAACCCGTGATAAATTCAGCATCGGCGGTCAAGAAGCAAGCCCGTTAGGAGCCAATTACCAGAAGCCGCCTGAGTTGCTGATCCGAGGAGTTGCTGCTAATCGAGCGTCGGAATCGCTCGAGATTCCAAGAGTGAGCATCGTTTCCAGATTTCGACTTGTGCCCGGGGATCCACTACCCGTTGCTGTTGCTGTTTGCGTTGAGGTTTTCCCGTTTGACCATTGCATTCAAGTGATAACTTCCCGTAGTGCTATTTATCTGCCATCGGACCTTGTCAGGACCATCATATTTGTGGAAAATAGTTGAAGGAATAATATTTCCGACCTTATTAGATTTTATATTTCTCAATCAATCTCGCAGCTTCATACAAAATTTAATTTGTTATGAATAATTGACTATTCGTGGACGCTGCTGCAGTGCCGTCGGGGTGAGTGCTCAACATTTCACAACGATTGTAAACTAGAGTGGAATTTCCGACAGTGTCTTTGATTTGCCATATTTTATGAGAACACTTCGATTACGAAAATGATCACATGTAACAAAATTGCGACATGTTTAGAATGCTTTTGAAAAGAAATTAAAGAGTTGTTTGTGTAATATTCCCTAATGTGTTTACCACATACTTGCTACAATCTCTTAATTCATCTCATAGCATCATACAGTAATTGATTTATTACAAATAATTGACAATACGGCAATTTGAGGATGTTTCCGAGGACGCTGCTGCAGTGCCGTCGGGATGCAATAACAGCATAATGCTAATCTTGTACATCCCTTACCCAGACATCAGTTTCATATAGCCTATTTCCCAGATAAGGAAACGAAGAATTTGAAATGAGGAGCATCACCTGCTATTCTAAGGGTATAAAGCATCCCTCCTTCGTTGAATTCGGTTTCATTCTGTTTTCGCTTTCGAGCTGGTAAGAGCTCCTCCAAAACTGCTCAGCTCCACGCTACCAGAGGCCAGCTGTTTGTACGAGATGGCTGAAGAAAATTAACCAAAGCCGCTTGTTGAAGCGTACATCGTCATCCGCACCGCAAATCTCATCGGGCGAGGAGGATTGCAACCAGTGCGCCGTCAAAGTGTGTCCGTGTTACGCAAATTCAACAATTCAATCGGCCCTTTCCAGAGCCAACAAATGTGTTTTAAAGAGTTAATTGTGTAATATTCCCTAATGTGTTTACCACGTACTTGCTATAATTTCTTAATTCATCTCATAGCAGCATACAATAATTGATTTATTACGAATTATTGACAATACTGCAATTTGAGGATGTTTCCGAGGACGCTGCTGCTGTGCCGTTGGGATGCAATATATTTTTTATTGTTACGTGTTCCTACGTCACCAGCTCGTACAACCTCATAGGGATGTACCCTTATAGCTTTTCTTAGGCTCTTCTCGAAAATAAGGCTAGAGTCAAAATGGCGAACCGATGATGCAAAAAGGCATTTTTGGGCATAAAGAAAGCATGTGCAAAATTTCATCCAAATAAAAAAAAAAAATGAAATTTAGGAAAAAAAAAGTCGTCATTTCCCGTGGAACCGCTCAGATAAAGAAACTTTTATGTCGGCACCATGTACTGTAAAGGTTAATGTTGATTGGGAATTTTTAGATAAAATCGAGAGATCATCATTGGATAAATTTTCCTTATTTGCGTTGAGGCCTATTAAATGTAAATGTCTTTTTCTGATAAATTTCATCAACATCATTAAATATTACACAAATGACCTATTCATATGGTTCCAATCGTTTTTGTATGAGAATCCGAAAATTTTTTCGAAGTTTATTTCCTCAAGATAAAGATGGGTGGTTTTTCTTTATGCATAGTGCTAGTTTTCTGTTTTTTTTTATATATAATGATAAATTGTTAGCTCGCTTTGAGCACAATCCACTAGAAAAAAAAGCAACTAGAAATTATTGAATTTCAATTAAGAAGCATATATTTGAGTTTTAACCATACATACGTTTGTTTGGCGAAGAACTGAATTTATCCTCCTGCTCAAATAACGAAATAAAGCCGGTGGGTCAATATATGAACAGAGAGTTGAATATATCCATTTCCCTGTTTCGTACATAATGGGAATAAATCTTTTCAGTAATCCTAGTTGATCCAATGACGGCATACATTCATTCATCACCTAGTGAGTACAAATGGGGAAGGGACAAAATTGAAAAACACTGATCATGCCATCCTATACCTAGTAGTTACGTCATATTTTTAAGCCTCTTCTAGTGTGGACTTTTCACAAAGAGTAACTACTTTTTATCGCCAAAGGCCATCCCAGGAAGAATGTGAATAACGAGAACGATTGTTCATTTTGACCCGTCATGGTCACCGCCGCACCTGACTGGGACGAGAATAATCAATAACAAATAGTTTTAATTCGCTTATGAGTAGGTATGTATTTTGAGACCGCTCAACTGTGGTAAAACTGAAGAGGCACACTCAAATTATCTGAAGAATCCGGCTTGTACAAAAAAATTGTTGGTTGAGCCGCTATCCGGATCTGAGTACTTGTTTTGAACCGTGGGCGAATATTTCACTACTCATTGGCATTACATCACAACTAGAACGAAACCTGTTCGCTGCTAGCTGTAACAAGGCAATTGTAAACTTCTACACAGGTATGGCTTGTGTGACAAGCACTGAGGGATAATTTGATAGAGAAGTCCTGTCGGCATTCGACTACAAGATAATAAACAAATTCTCGAATAAAAGCTGATCTGCGGGTGGCTCCGCAAGCATCAAACCGTGGCAAATGAACAGCGAGCACTTGACACTATGGAATGCAGTATCACGCCGCAATAGGCGTGATGTTCCTATAAGGGATCTTATGGTAATTAGCGCTTTAACCGACGAATACCGAAGCTCATATTTTCGATAAGATTTGCTTAATCACCGTCGCTTCCACTTGTTCGAACGTTCAATGTTCGGCTTGTGTTTGTGTATATGTCATTGTCATTACCGAGAGTTTGAAGCAAAAAGCTACCTATCTGTCTAGACGTGTTTGCATATTAGCATTTCAACAAGCCGGTTGAGATACAGGTTCAGATCTTCTCCTTAGTAGTATCATTAGGTGGTTGATGCACTGGTCGATTTTCTTTCTATTATTTGCAACATTTGTTCCTGTTCGCAGTGCAATTATGCCTGCATGATTTATTTTAAAGCAAGTGTCTATGAGTGGGCTGGTCTATTCACTCATGGAAAGAATATAATTCATTGAACATTGTTGGCAAACACAGATAAACAGATTATAATGTACCGGCGTTTAATCCGTTCCTACGTCAGTGGATTCAATGTGAATTTAAGATTGATGCTCTCGTTCCTCATCTATTGTATGAACCAATTAAAAGGCATAATTTTTGTGATGTATGACTTTGGGCTTAAGGCTCCGGATGCGTGTAGGATGAAATGGGTATTGCCGCACATTATGAAAAAGTCAAGTACCGTAATACGGGGTGTAGTTGATCAGTGGGGAGAAGTTGATCATCCACGTACCCACATGTATAAACTGTCAAGAGAGCTACAATTCAATTTCAATTAGCATAATTTATGTGGCGTCGTATTACCTGATGGCTGTTCTTGATGATCCTAAATTCGGTTTGACAATCAAGATAATTAACCATGGAAAAACAGACTTGTTAGGAAATGTTTGATGAACTGTTGAAGCGTTCCCCTCCAAACAATCGACTATTGACAAGGCTATATAAAGACACCATTTAAATAAACTGTTCAATACATTCCAGATATGTGAATCCAGTTTTGAATTTGCATTATTTATTTATTTATTTTTACTGATAATTTTGAAAGAGGGAAAAGCCCCTTTGAGTGATTTCCTTTCGAAATCTTTCAAAAAAAGGCACAAAACCTCTTTATCTTTTCTTATAACGTTACAAAACAACAAAAAAAAAACTTAAACTATAGGCTCATACGGCAAAAAAGAACCATAACAGAGCCGAAAACTGCAGTATAATCAAGACTTGAGTGACCATTGATATCTTGAAAAAAAAAGGGATGAGGGGGAGGGGGGTTCTAAGCATCATCTAGGCATCCAAACGCTATCTTTATATCTGAAAATAAAAAAAAATACAAAAAAAGCGAGTATCAAACAATATAAGAAATATCGACTAAAAATTGGAATAAAAGTTTAAGTATAGGGTAGTGCTTTGAACCCAATATATCCCGAATTGAAACAGGAATTGGATGACCAAAATTGATTATATTGTTAAATGAATTTTTTTCTCGGTAAAACGTATCTTGAACATTGAAGTACAATATGATCAATATCTTCATAATAGATTCCACACTCACACAAATCCTTAATATTGATGCGATATAAATGACTGTTACATGAATAATGATTCGATATCAGTCATGAAAAAGAGCAAATAAAATTTCTACTACCTGATATATTCTGAAACCACGGAAAAGGCTGACCTTTGGACAAATTGAATAACACCATCTTCCTTTATCACTTGAATTCCAACACATTTGCCATTTATTAATGGAATATTGTTTTAATTTGGGATAATATTCAGAAGGAAAAATGTTACGGTTATAAATTAGCCCTCGAGCAACACCAAGTTTAGCCAATGAATCAGCCTGCTCATTACCGTAAATTTTACAATGGTAAGGGATCCATATTATTTTTATGATAAATCCCTGAGAGTGTAATTCAAATGAAAGTTTTTTCAACATAAACAATATATAATGAGTTTTTAAATTGAAAGAAATGGTGTTCAAAGCATGAAGACAACTAAAGCTATCAGAACAAACAATGTAAATATTTGGTGGACACTCCTTTATTAAGGTGCAAGCGAAGTATAAAGCGATTAATTCTGCTAAGAAAATAGAACAAGGAGCTTGCAATTTAAAAAAGTGAGCCGAAAATTCATTATATACTCCGAAACCCGCGGTATCTTGAATTTACGAACCATCTGTAAAATAAAATTGTGCAGGGGTGATTCCATCAAATTTACGCTCAAATAAGATATTGGCAAAATAAGGATGTAAATGTTTTGGAAATTGTTTTAATTCATGAAACAAAGACAAGTCAATCAATGGTTGATAAGTATGAACATCAATTTTACAATTGTAAAAACCATTCAATGGAACTGGTACAATATTTTCAGTGGAGCAATGAATATAAGGTTCCAATATTTTGCTCGTCGGGTTTATTTCAAATAGTGACTTCAAAATATTGATAATTGGATGATTAGTTGAGAAACAATTCATTAAAAATTTACAATTTAGTTCTTGAAAACGAATTTTGAGTGGAGCAACACCAGTAAGAACTTCTGTTGATTGAGTATGAGTTGAATTCATAAGTCTCAAACAAATTCTTAAACAACGAAATTGATTTTTTTCAAGTTTAACATAATATGTTTGAGCAGCACTTCCAAAAGTAAAGCAACCATATTCCATAACTGAACGGATAGTAGTTTTATAAAGCGTTATTAAATCAGATGGATTTGCACCCCACCAAGTACCCGTGATTGTGCGAAGAAAATTAATTCTTTTCGAACATGTTTTTTGAATTTGTTTGATATGAATGTTCCCAGTCAATTTAGAATCAAACCATATACCAAGATATTTATACTCATCAACTTGTTCAATTTCAATTCCATTGAGGTACAAATCAATGGTTATGTTTGAATGTTTTCTTGAAAATATGACATATTTAGTTTTTTGAACGGAAAATGAAAATCCATTCTCATGAGCTCATGAATCAATTTTATCCAGAGCACATTGCATAAAATGTCTAATGACTTCTCTATTTTTGCCGCTAATAGAAATAACATTATCATCGGCAAACTGAAGCAAATAACAACCATTTGGAATAATTGATGCAATATCCCTGGTGAACAAGTTATATAAAAATGGACTCAAAGAAGATCCTTGCGGAAGTCCAAAATAACTATATCTTGATAATTTTGAGGATCCATTATGAAAAAAATTCATAATTTTAAAAGAAAATAAATTATAAATGAAATTGGAGATTAAATGTGGTAGATTTAGATAATTCATTTTTTCGAACAGTAATTCAATAAGTACAGAATCATAGGCTCCAGAAACATCAAGAAAAGTGGAAACTACATCCTGTTTTTTATTAAACGAAAGTTAAATTTGGGAAGCCAAAAGTGAAACACAGTCACGAGTACCACGACCTCTTCTAAATCCAAATTGAGAAGATGAAAAAAATTTATTGTTCTCTGCCCACAATTCTAGACGATTCAGTACCATTCTTTCTAAAATTTTGCGCAGACATGATAACAAACTAATGGGTCTCCTACTATCAGCTAATGATGGATCTCTACCAGGTTTAAGAATACTGATGACTTTGATGAAACGCCATTCATAGGGAATTATATTTTGAGATAAGAAATCATTATATATTGAAAGTAAATGAAGCTTTCCATCATCAGGTAAATTTTTCAAAACAATAAATTTAATATTATCAATTCCTGGAGAAGTATTTTTAGTAATTGACAATGCTAAATTAAATTCAGCTAATGTAAGCGGACTACAAAGTTCAGGAAAATGATCTTGACTTCTATTTTTAAACTTAATGGATTTGGGAACAAAATCAGGACAAATTTTAGATGCAAACTCGTCTATCCATTTTTCAGAATATTCCAAAACAGTAGAAACAGTCGAATCATAGTTTCTTAAATTTCTTGCAACTGACCACAAAGTAGATAATGATGTTTCTTGATCTAGATTTTGAACAAAATTTTTCCAATAATTTCTCTTCTTGGATTTAGTTAGTCTTATGAACAATGCTTCAGCTTTGCAATATAAAAAATAATGATGCCTGGAGCCTGATCTGCGAAATTTTTTAAAAGCATCAGATTTTGTTTTTAGAGCTATGGAACATTCATTATCCCACAAGGACGCTTTTTTTTTGTTATGATTCATTATTTTTTTATTTTGAGACTTGTGCAAACAATCAATTAGTAATTTTGAAAAATGATTGTAATTTTCAATAGGAGAAGCCAGATTATTTATATTAATTAAGGAAAAGGAAACAAGATCAGAAAATTTTGTCCAATTAACATTTTGGCAAAGGTCAGGAACATGAGAATTATGTAATAAATTACCGCGACCTGAATTTTGGATTTCAATTAAAATTGGTAAATGATCGCTACCATTAGGATCATCAATAGTTTTCCAAGAAGATTTCATTGACAAACTATTAGAACAAAGAGATAAATCAATACAAGAATGATGATTTGGCGGTACAACAATCCTAGTAAAAGATCCATCATTAAGAATATGTAAGTTTAAATCATCAATTAAATCCATAATTAATGAACCTCTACCATCTGTTTTTTCGCTACCCCAAGCAAAATTATGAGCATTGATATCACCTAATATGTAAAATGGAGGAGGAATTTCATTTAAAATACTTTTAATTTGTGACAAAGAAAAACTTGCATTCGGAGGGATATAAAAACAAATAATAGAAAACTCGCAATTTTTTTTGTTATAGAAATAGCAACGTATTCAATTTGCGAATGCAATGCTAAGTCTAAATATTTGAATTCAATATCATCGTGAATTCCAATGAGTACTCCTCCATATGAAGAATCCCTATCTCTTCGAATTATATTAAATTTTGGAATGCGAAAGAATTTGGATGGAGTTAGCCATGTTTCATTTAAACAAAACAAATCTATATTATGACGGTTAATAAGCACTTGTAATCTATCAATTTTGGGAATGATACTACGGCAATTCCATTGTAAAATATTCATGCTATTTATGGTTATAGAAGCCATTACGATGAAAACAATGACGAAATGAGGGGTCCAAATGAATTCAACTTATTTAAAAAGGAAGCCAAAATGGGTAAAAACAATTTGATTAACTTTTTCCAAAAATCATTTAATCCTAAAAAATCAACTATTTCTTCTAAAATGCCTAGAATTGAATTATCAGAATTTTCCTTAGGTCTTTCATTCGGCGAATTGTTTGATTTTTGGCTATTATTATTGGATGTGTCAACTTCTATTTTACGAAATCCAGGAATGTTTTTAGTTGAAGCTGAGTTATTCAAAGGGGGGAAATTTAAATCAAACGAGGTAGATGGTTGACGCTCAAAAATATGATTCTGCTTATTGAACTTTTTATTGGTGGTTCTTTTTCTCTTACTAGGAGGTTTGTAAATATAATTATCAACATTTTCCTGACATTCATCACTATCATCATCTGATAAAATTTCAAAAGTGTTAAAAGAAGCAATGTTATCCGAAGATTTCATAGCTTCAGCATAAGACATAACGTTTTTGTTTTTAATTTTTTGATTAAATTTCGACTGATTCTCAATATAAACGACACATTCATTTAAAGAATTATGTTTATGTTTACAATAAATACAAACTTCAGATTGATTTTTTCAAGTGGAAGAATCGTGAAGTTCTCCACATTTCAAACATTTTTGCTTGTTTGAACAAAAATTAGAAGTGTGACCGAACAGAAGGCATCGATCACAGTGCATAAGCTTTGGATAATAAAGCCGCACGTGAAAAATAACATTATCAACCATTACATAATCTGGAAGTACAGATCCAGAAAACGTAATCTTGATACGATTAGAATGTACATATTTTGAATTGTTTCCATCAATGAATAATTTAGATAAACGAACACAATTCAAAATCTTAACCGGAGAAATGGATTTGTTCTTAAATAAGCCTGAACCATGATTTCTTATGTCATCACAGTTCAAAAACTCGTCATAAATAATTCCGTTTATTTCGCATGCATCACAAGGTGCGTACACACGATAGGAATTGAAAAATAATCTGGATTCTAAAAGAGCATTCGCATCATCGCGTGATCCAAAAACTACTCTTAATTTGTCCAGAGAAATTTTTTTAATTTCCTTCACAGATTTATACTTTTTATAAATCTCTGAGGAAATAAGCAACACATTTATAGGTTTCTCTTTTTTTCCTGAAATAGACAACAAAGGGTCCAGAGAAACTAGAAGGGTAAACCTTCACTCGAAAAGATTTGGTCATTGAAGTGGTGGCAGAATGCACAGAATTCTCTTTTGATCCCCCCTCATCCCCATCAGTTTCCATAACGGAAACAAAAAGATCAATATTACAACAAGATCAAATGTGAGATGAACAAAAGAAAACAAAAAAAGAGAAAGAAATTAATAAAATAAAATTATACTCAAGGTTTTCCAGTGAGCCAAACTCCAGGGACGGAAAAAAGGTGGAAACTTGAATTCAAATAACTTGAACAGCAACTCTTCAAGCAACCACACTGGGAAAATCCACAAACCAACTCGTCAAAATCATAAATCGAAGCCTCGTAAAATTCGAATCTGAAACGGGAAAAAAATTGACAAGCGAAGAAAAAAACCTTTTAGCCAGGTCAAGGCCTACTTACCGAGTAAGATGAATTTGCATTGTGTATAAACAATCATTTTCTGAGTAAAAAAAATGTATTTATTTTTGTGCGTGAGCTGCTAATTTCAAAGAAAATTGCATACTTTAAGGCGTTTAATGTGGTGTATTCTGCAATTTACAACATTCAAATTTAAAATTGACCGATATATCATTAGGTTGTAAGATTTTTGAGACTTGATCCCGATTCAGTGACCCCAAATTTAGTGAATAGCATATCTCTTTATCTTAGGAAACTTATCACAATAATTGATCAACTTCACCCCGGAATCAAAAATCAAACTTTTTGATTTTTAAAATATGTTTTTGTTATGAAGAGAACAGTTCGTCGAAATTTCGTTTGTATAATTCGATAGATATCCAACCAGTACATGTATTAAAAATATTTGGAAGATAATACATGAATTCTTCTAGGAGTTACAGAACAGAATCGCTCTAAAGTGATCAACTTCATCCCAGTTTACGGTACCCACATTCCAAAAATATAAATTGTAGCCCACGGCTGTTACATTTTTTACAACACATGTCACGTTTGATATTTTCCAAAAGCACAATCACGGAGGTGTTAACGATGGCTGTAGGCGTTTGTCCGAAATATATTATGGTTATCATCCTTTGATTAATATAATATATCTGAGATATAAGTACCTAAGCCTATCGGATAGGGCAGCAGTTTTCAGATCGTGCTCCGCGGAGCACTTGGTGCTCCAGCATACACTGAAAACATTTCTTCGTATTTTAAACAAAATCCAGAAGACGAAACGACTGGTTCGATGAAATGCGCCAGAGTGTGACAGACATGAAGAATGTCGACAGAAGCCGTTGCTTGTGGTCGGTATCTAACAGAACAGAAAGCGTTACAACGCAGCGAGGGCCAAAGAAAAGCAAATCCACCGCAAAAAGAAAAGGTAGCATGAAGAAAGTGTGGTAGCTAAAGCCAGTGTCGTAAAAAATCAGCCGAATGATTCCCGATCTGCACGAAAACGAACAAAAACAAACTCCGCTAGCACGAGGCCAATCTGACTATGATATCGAATGCGACGAGAAAGAGATTGGGCACACGCACACATATCAATTTTCAATTTTACCTAGAGGCACTGACATTGAAAATTGAATTAAAAAAAATGGAAACGAGTTTAATATTTTGGTGTAAGAAAATGGCAATCAACAGGAGGCATCATATATGTATAATGATTGTCTTTTAAGAAAAAAAGAACAACTTTTGCAATTTACGAGATAGTACGCACACTACGACGCAACTGTCAGATGATCATGTTTATGTTCAAATCTATAATTGATACTAATTTTGAAGTTCTGGTATGAATAATTTTAAGAGAATTTGGAAACATTTTCATAGGAACCCAGAGAACTCCAGGAGTATTTTCAGGAGTTACTCCGACAGTTCCTTGAGTAATACCTTCAGGAGTTCCTTAAAGAATTCCATGAAAAGTTCCTTTAGGAATTCTTCCAGGAGTTCCTACAGGAATCATTCCGTGAGTACCCCTAGGAATTCATCTAGGAGTTCCTTCAGTAATACCTCCAGGAGTTCCTCCAGGGATTCATCCAGGAGTTTCTTCAGTAATACCTCCAGGAGTTTCTCCGAGAATTCCTGTAAGAGTTTCTCCTGGTATTACTCTAGGAGTCCTCCAGGTATTTCTTCAGGAATTCCTCCATATATTTCTCTAGAAGTTGTTTCAGGAAGTCCTACAGGAGTTCATTCAGAAAATTCTCCAGGATTTCTTCAAAATTCTTCCACGAGTTCCTTCAGGACTTCCTTCAGGAATACCTGCAGGACTTCCTCCAGGACTCGTTCAAAAATTCCGCCAAGAGTTTCTTCAAAAATTCTTCCAGAAGTTCGTTCAGAAATTCTTCCAGGAATTCCTTCAGCATTCCCTCCAAAAATTCCTTCAGGGATTCCTCCGAGAGTTTCTTCAGTAATACCATCAAGAGTTCTTTAAAGAATTCATCCAGGAGTCCCAACAGGAATTCCTTCAGGAGTTCTTTCATGACTTCCTCCAGGAGTGGCTCCAGGAATCCCTCCAGGAGTTCCATTAGTAATACCTCCAGGGGTTTCTCAAGGAATTCCTCTAGGCGTTCGTACAGGATTTTCTGCAAGAGTTCCTCTAAGAGTTTTTCAGAAGCATCTCGAATAATTCGACCAGAGTTTCATTGGTAATACCTCCAGGAATCTTTTCAGAAATTTCTCTTGGAGTTCCTTCAGAAATTCCAACAGGAGTTTTTTTGGGAATTCCTCCCGGATTTTTCACAGGAAGTAAAAGAGTTGCCTTAGAAATTTCTCCAGAAGATTCTTCAGGTATTCTTCCTAGAGTTCCTTCAGAAATTCCTCCAGTATCCAGGGGTTTTCCAGGAGTTTTTTCATTAATACCTGCAAAAATTCCTTAAATAATTCCTCTTCAGAAATTCCTTCAGGAATTCTTCCAAGAGTTCTTTTAGGAATTCCTCCGAGAGTTCCTTCAGAAATACCTCCAGAAGTTCCTCAAGGAATTTCTCTAGGAGTTCCTTCAGGTATTCCTTCAAGAGTTCTTTCCGAAATTCCTCTTGAATTTTCTTCTGGATTTCCTCCATCAGTTCCTCCAAATATTACTCAAAATATGCTTCCAGAAGTTTCTGAATAAATTTCTATAGGAATTCCATGGGAATTTCTGGAAGAACTGTAGGAAGAATCCATGGAGGAACACCTGGAGGAATATATGGAGTAATATTGGGAGGAATACCTGGGAGAACTCCTGGATGAATTCCCGAAGAAACTCCTGGAGGGATTCCTTAAAGAACTCCTGGGGGAAATTCTGACGGAGTTCCTAGAGAAATTCCTAAAAGGATTCCTGGAGGTATTACTGGAGGAAGCACTTCTGGAGGAATTATTGGAGCTAGGAATTCTTGGAGGATCTTCCTGAAGGGTCTTTTGAAGGAATTCCTGTAGGAACTCCCGGATAAATTCCTTGAGGAACTCCCGGATAAATTCCTTGAGGAACTCCTGGAGGTATTACTGAAGGAACTTCTGGAGGGATTCCTGGAGGAATTCCTGAAAAAAAAACGCTGTAGCCATCAAGATATCAAGGTAGGTACGGTAGAAATAACAATAGTTTACATAACTAGGGCTATGATGTTTATTACGGCTTAACTGTAATTCTAAGACTGTCATCGATGAAAGGAGTAAACACTATAACGTCTGTACCTTTCAAATAACCATAATGATAACCTTAGAGGGGAAAAAGGATATTATAATAGTGGTTTACATTATTTCCCATAAAACACACTGTTCCGTACGGAACGTGCCGTAAACATGTGCGATTTAAAATACATCCGAGTGCAGCCCCTTACACGACCCACCCTGCCGACGCCTCTGTGGTCGAGAGTTCCCACAGTGAGCGAATGAACTCCGTGAGTTACCGAATGATCTCGTGAGTTCCCTTCCACGAGTGAGTGACCGAGCTACGTGCATCGCGACTATTCCACGTGATTCTAGAAGCTTCCTCGTGCTTCTAGATCACTTGGCGCGGTGCTATAAATACGCGATCCCTTCGCGTTGTCGAACCAGTCTTGTTTCTACCGCCGCGAAGTTTAGACCGATCCAAGTGAAGTAAAGTGAAAGTATAGTGAACAGTAGTGTAACTAGTGAACAGTGTAGTGTAGTGTAGTGCAATAAAGTGTACTGTGGACTAGCAGAATCAGTGGTGTTGTTCCTTTCATTCCGAAAAATACAGTCCACTACGACCCGACCGGAGTTGGCCACGGTTAACGCGCCAACATAGTGGTCCTTCAAGCCGGATCCAGTGCCGCCCCCGCCCTTAGGAAAGGAATCGACACATTCGCCGCTCGTCGAGAGAATTCCGGCACGCTTGCGTGGTGACCCAGACCAGAGCGTGTATTCCAAGGAGGATTCTGCTAGTCATCGCCGCCGACACGTCTGCCTGGTGGTCTTACCAAGACGTGTACCACCGACCCAAGGAAGTGATCATCTACCAACACCGCCACTCACCGCGAGTAGTTCCGGCACATTTGCCTGGTTGTGAACCCAAACGTGCATTCCGAGAGGAGAGGATCACTATCGCCGCCCTATTCGCACGGCTCCGTGGTGCCTGTACCACACCGTGTTCCAGCTGTTCACTGGATCCGACCGTTTAGCCGACACGTCTGCTTGGTGCCCTCACCAAGACGTGTACCACCCGCCCGAGGAAGTGATCAACCACCAACGCCGCCGCTCATCGCGAGAATTTCCGGCACGTTTGCCTGGCTGTGCGCCCAAACGTGTATTTTCGAGAGGAGTTGGTTGTTCACTATTGCCGCCCAATCCGACACGTTCCCGTGGTACTCTGACCACAACGTGTACTGCAAGAGGAGCCAGCTATTCAATCAAGCCGCCCATTTATCCGACACGTTTGCGCGGTACCCATACCGGGACGTGTTTCGCCGAGGAGAGTAGATCCGTTTTCACAGCCGCCAATAATCCGACACGTCTGCCCGATTTCCATATCGTGGCGTGTATCACCAAGAGGAAGACATTCGTTCCGCTGCCCAACACAAATCACCGACACGTTTTGTGGCACTTTCCCAAAGCTTGTAACTGGGACGAACCATCACCCGACTATTCGACACGACTGCGTGGTGCTTCGACCAGGACGTGTATCCGTCAAAGTGAGTTTGTTCGACACCCGCCAAACACCGAAGAATACCAGCGCAGAGTGACTATTTCGACACGACATGAATCTCAACGCAATGGAGTTTCGAATTCCAACAGAAGGCGCTATGCAGCAGAGTTTAACGCCGAAAATGAGATCCACTAAGCCGAGCAACCAGGACGCCGCTTTGATCGACCCAAACGCCGATTGGAAGGCAACCGTTGATCCGAACACATTGAAGGAGTTTTCGTCGCTATCACGCCTCCAAACTCACGTGAGCCTGAAGCTAGAGCGAGTGCAAAGCGCACTTGCTGCCGCCAAAGATCCGGTGAGCCTACCGCGACTCAGGACGTATTTGAAAAACATTGAGGACGCCTACGCCGAGTTCTGCGCCGTACATAGCAAGGTGATAACGACCGTTCCAGACACCGCTCTACAACGCCAGGAGGAAGTATTCGCCGATTTCGAAGACCGATACAATGTTGTACGCACGACGATCGAAGACCTGACAGTCGCCCAAGGAAAAAGTCCCGCCAGAGGTCCGAATCCACAACAACAACCGTTCAACGACCCGATCCGTGCTGTCGATGAATATCGCGCCGACTGGACGAAGCTTTACTACCTAGCGCCCGTAGTACAGGAGAAGCCAAAGAAGATGAATTGTGAAAACCCGCAGGACAACCACGAAGTAGCGAATCACGTACAACCGAGGAGCCATTTGATTGAGCACACAATTCGAAAGTCATCCGATCCACACCCGAAGCACTTCAAAACAACATTAGAGGATTTCAACCGCCAACGACAGTACCAGACTCAAGATTCGAGTCCATCAGTTAAGGGAAAGCACGATACTCAAACCGATCCAAACGACCAACGCACTGGACATAGATCGAACATCCGACAGACAGCGAATTCGGCTAACACACTGCAGTCACCGAGTAACAACAGTCCAGAGCAGCGACAATTCCAGAGTAACGAGTTAGACTTCTACCAATACGACCGACAGGAATATGCACCAACATCGAGCCATCAAGTTCCCGACACATCGCACTCCACTATAGATCGTTCGACCTCTCCAACGATTGAGCAGCATACCATAAGGAAAATACCGACCGACTCCAAGGAAACCATACCCAGTCGACAGGATGACAACAACAAATTTTGCTCATCGAATCCCGTCCAATATTCTCCTAGTAAGAGCGATGCGACAGAATTTCGACTCATCCGACCCAGATTCCGCCCGCCGAAGAGAATGACCATGGAGAACCACAAACCCGAAACCATACTGTTGAACCTTCGTGTCAACCGGGGGGAGTATGTTCCGTACGGAACGTGCCGTAAACATGTGCGATTTAAAATACATCCGAGTGCAGCCCCTTACACGACCCACCCTGCCGACGCCTCTGTGGTCGAGAGTTCCCACAGTGAGCGAATGAACTCCGTGAGTTACCGAATGATCTCGTGAGTTCCCTTCCACGAGTGAGTGACCGAGCTACGTGCATCGCGACTATTCCACGTGATTCTAGAAGCTTCCTCGTGCTTCTAGATCACTTGGCGCGGTGCTATAAATACGCGATCCCTTCGCGTTGTCGAACCAGTCTTGTTTCTACCGCCGCGAAGTTTAGACCGATCCAAGTGAAGTAAAGTGAAAGCATAGTGAACAGTAGTGTAACTAGTGAACAGTGTAGTGTAGTGTAGTGCAATAAAGTGTACTGTGGACTAGCAGAATCAGTGGTGTTGTTCCTTTCATTCCGAAAAATACAGTCCACTACGACCCGACCGGAGTTGGCCACGGTTAACGCGCCAACACACACAATTAATGTTAGAACGCACCAACTTTTTGCTGGTGCAAAGAAGCAAACAAATTGAGGATTTAATTGTTTTCTAGTATTGTGTTGTTCGGTACTTAGGTTTATGTTTTACACACATTTTTTGGTAGACGCCACTCAAAAAATGCAAAAATGACTCAGCCATCCTATCCACATCGAAGCTTGAAATGTGGATATGGATTAGAAGCACTGTATGAGTTTTTTTTTTTCTTTTGTATTCTTAAAGCTCATCGAGTTCGGGATACTGTTGTTACCGCTAACAACCGCGTACGCGCTCGGTATTCTTCATCAATTTTTAGTGGTGTTTTGCGTTAATAGATATCTTTTTCGCTGTATTTATTTAGCGAAAAGTGCCCACGAGTGATTTCACTAAAAATCCGGTTGAAATCGGTGCAATTTAGTGCAAAAACTGCAGTGGAAGAGCTAAACCCGCGTGGGATCTCACGGTAATCACCCATTGTTCCCGCATTGTGTTGTTGGCGCAGGCATAGTGGTATTCATTGAAGCCCACGACTGTGTGTGGCTGCATAACCCGAGTGTGTGAAAATATCAAACAGTGAACAAACTCCTTTTTTGGCACTCTATCGAAAAGTTTCGTCATCGCAGTGTGTACTCCCGACTAACATATCTTCCCTGTGAATCTGCAAGCCGGTCGACTGGGAGATCCTTAGATCATCTTAGTTCCGGCCCGGCGGCGTCATGTCCACCTCCGCTCAGGGGACTCATGGGGCCCCGGTGGTGGCGGCAGCGGAATCACGAATCAAAGAAACGGAGAGTATACAGGGACATTAGTACCCTCCTTTATGGACCCCGAAGGTACTTTATGGGAAAATTCACTACCTGAAGCTGTCCGGAACCTCCGGCCAAATTCTGACCGACCTCTTCCTCCTCCGTCTGTCAGTCGAAAAGCACATCGGTGGCCCTATAGACCGGAAGCCATTTCTGTACCGGAATCGACGGACTACCCTTGTCATCCCCACCGGTCTGGAAGAGGGACGCACAAGGGTGTAAAAACCCGTCCCCCTAAGGATATTGAAGGAAATGGAATCGGTAAGCTGACGTCGAGTACAACTTGCATGCTGTCTACGAGTTTAACTTCTTCGTGTCCAACATCTTCGTGTTCAACTTCAACGAGTACAACATCGTCGGATTCAACCAACTCCATCAATAGCAAGATAACAACCACTGAAAAAGAAACCACTACGATCAGCCGGGGCCACGGTAGTGTGGCTGATTCACTTCCACCGGAACTGTCCCACATACCACAACATCCATGTACGCTTCGTAGAAACCCCCCCAGAACTCGAAACAAACCGGTAAGATACCAGGCCGGTAAAGTGGGCGTGTCTACGGACATTACGACTGAAGAGATTGATCTCGATACCGACCTCCCAATTGTCGCGGTCCGGCTCCCGTGGCCCTTTCCCGTTTCGGTTGTCTCCGTCTACCTCCCGAATGGAAAGCTTCCGGATCTAAGGAACCAACTGGAAGCAATCCTACTCAAGATCCCCAGCCCCATGGTGATACTTGGTGACGTCAATGGGCACCACCGAGCATGGGGCAGTCGAACCGATAATGCTAGGGGAAAATGTGTCGTCGACATCGCATGCAGCAACAACTTGGCGATTCTGAATGATGGAACCCCTACATTCATCCGCGGACAGACAGAGACGGCCATAGACGTTTCTCTTGTCTCTACCTTCATCACTAGTCGCCTCCTTTGGTCTGTGGACACGAATACCCGAGGAAGTGATCACTACCCGATTACGCTTAGACTCGACAAATCAATCAGCCCGCAAACCTCACGGCGACCTCGCTGGATCTATGACCGGGCCGACTGGGCCCAGTTCCAATATGACATCGACTCTGGTATTGAACAAACCCCCCCAACTTCAATCACGGACCTAACCTAACCTTAGTTACTGGATCGGCAGAAAAGTCCATACCGAAGACTAGCCCAAACTCGGGAGAAGGGCTCTCCACTGGTGGTCTCCCGAAACGAAGACGGCTACGAAAACTCGCAGAAGAGCCCTGCGCGCCTTCAAAAGGTCTAAGCAGAACCTGCCCGCTGAGCACACCGACCTTGTGACAGCCAAAAAATGCTACCAAGCCGCCCGGAACGAATGCCGGCAAATCATCAGGGAAGCCAAGGAGAAATCCTGGACCGACTTCCTCGACACAATAAATGAGGACCAGTCATCTTCGGAGCTATGGAGGAAAATCAACAGCATTCAGGGCAAACGCCGAGTGAAAGGTTTTTCCCTCAAGATCGACGGAGTAACCACCCGGGACCCACAGACGATCGCGGATGCCCTCGCGGTATACTTTCATGGGATATCCGCCATCGATAAATACACGCCAACATTTTTAAAGCATTATCCCAACCCACAATTAAGTGTGATAAATTTCCCGACTCCCCCTGACCAAGGGCAACTTTTCAACCAACCCTTCTCCATGACAGAGCTCAATTACGTCATGGGCAGGGTCAAGGGCAAGTCAGCAGGATCAGACGAACTAGGTTACCCAATGCTAAAACACCTTAGTTACAGTGGAAAAACAAGCTGTTAGAATTAATAAATCAGGAATGGACTGAGGGCATGCTACCAGAAGAGTGGAAGCACAGCCTTGTAGTCCCCATACCCAAGAGTTCCGGACCGGCTAACAGTACCACCAGCTACCGCCCGATAGCACTCACCAGCTGTGCATGCAAAATTGCAGAACGGATGGCAAATCGTCGGCTGATGGAGCATCTTGAGTCCAATGGCCTACTAGGGTACCGCCAACATGCATTTCGCCCAGGGTATGGTATCGGGACTTACCTAACTAATCTCGGAAGTATCCTAGAAGACGCAATGAAGGCGCAGGAACACGTGGAAATCGTATCCCTCGACCTTTCCAAGGCATACAACCGAGCCTGGGCCCCTAGCATCCTTAAGCAACTAGTAGAATGGGGAGTATCCGGAAACCTATTGAATTTCATAAAGAATTTCCTCACAAACCGAACCTTCGAGGTCCTGATAGGAAATCACCGATCGAAAGTCACGAGGGAGGAGACCGGAGTGCCTCAAGGCTCTGCGATTTCGGTTACACTCTTCCTCGTAGCCATGAGTGGGCTCTTTCTGGTGCTACCGAAAGGAGTATATATATTGGTATACGCGGACGACATCTTGCTCCTGGTCACAGGAAAACATCCCCGGTCAATCCGCCGGAAGATGCAAGCGGCAGTCATCAAATGGGCTGGCAACACGGGCTTTGACATCGCGCCCGAAAAGAGCTCAAGACTTCACATCTGCAACTCAAATCACCGCCCACCAAAAACACCTATAACGGCCAACGGAAAGACGGTCGCCTTGAAGAAAACACTTAAAGTGCTGGGAGTGACGCTTGATCGAAAACTTTCTTTCCACAGTCACGTTCTCGGGGTCAAGGAGAGTTGTACAAACCGTGTTAACTTGATCCGTAGCATATCATCCAAACGGACGCGCAGCGACCGCGCCACGCGACACCTGGTGGCCGACGCCGTAATTTGTAGTCGCCTCTTCTACGGAATCGAGATTACCAGCCGCGCACAGGACAATCTAGTGAAAACACTGGCGCCAACCTACAACACCATCCGTGCGATCTCTGGACTACTACCTTCCACTCCTGCTGACTCAGCTTGCGCAGAAGCCGGTGTGCTACCTTCCGGTATAAAGCCGCTTTGACCCTCGGAAACCGCACCGTCTGCTATCTGGAAAGGACCAAGGAAGATGGGCAGACTTGCATCCTAGAAGAGAATGCGAACTCTGCTCTTAACGCTGTGGCCAACATCCAGCTTCCTCCGGTGGCCGGGCTCCACCGAATCAGACCCAGAAGCTGGTCAGCCAAGAGACCCCAGATCCGGAGACAGTGCAACCCCACGGAAGTACAGACTGCTTTCAGAGAGGTACTACACAGAAAATTCAATTGGCACGAGGTCCGATACACCGACGGCTCCAAACTAGCGGAGCGGGTCGGTCTCGGCATTCATAGTCGCACTACAGAAATCTATCACTGCCTTCCTGGTCAGTGCTCCGTTTTCTCTGCTGAAGATGCGGCCATACTTGTAGCCATCACGACGCCCTGCGACTATCCGGTGCTGGTCGTCAGCGACTCCGACAGTGCCCTGTCTGCAATTGCTAACCCGAACAATGGACACCCTTACATACAGAATATCCAGGCAGCCTTGGATAGCCCATTTACTAGAGCCACATTCATGTGGGTCCCCGGTCACTGCGGCATCTCCGGCACACTCGCTGGCATCGGCCGTAACAGCCCATTACTATCCAGAAAGATCCCCCGTGATGACGTAAAATCCTGGTTGAAGTAGCGTCAGTCACCTGGTCCGTAGAATGGCACCGGAACAGAGGGTTATTCCTTCGCAAAATTAAAAACACCACGACAACATGGCAAGACCAACCTGCTCGCCGGGAGCAGGTCGTCCTCTCTCGGCTGCGTACGGGACATACACGGCTGACACACGACATGGATAGCACAGGGGGCAGTTTCCACCGCCAGTGCGAGACATGCAGGACACAAAATACTGTCGATCATTTTCTGATAAACTGTCCTACCCTGGAGCACCTAAGAATAATCCACGAGATCACCGGTATCGACAGCACCCTCCAAAATGACGCGGTAAAGGAACGACAGCTGATAATCTTTTTGAAAGAGGCTGGACTCTTCACCTTAATATGACCGCTGCTAAGACCCTGGACCTGAAAACGAATACGAAATCACCACATCCCCTACCGTTACGATCCCTGCTATGACCTTGAACTCGATACGGAACTTCCACATCATTCGACAACCCCAGTAAACACAAACTCGTATACGATAGCGCATAAGAGTACAAATGTGGTGGCGATATACGTACATGCGCCATAAGGCTGTATGCAATATGTACGTATATCGCCTCCACATGGGTACTCTTATATCCTATTATATACGATGGTGTGTTTACTGGGACACCAGTGAAACAAAGAACACCGCAACATACACTGTTAATTATACAATGTAACTCCCTCTCCTCCTCCATCCCTGCAAATCAACCCCCCCCCCCCATCCTTTATATACGGGGATGAACCAGCCTCGGGCTGAATTTCCCCTTAATAAAGAGTCAATCAGGGGGGTCCGTAGCCTTGAGGTTACGCTTTCGCTTCATAAGCGGAAGGTCATGGATTCAATTCCCAGCCCCTCCAAAAAAATAACCCGTCCAGCCACCAGAAGACGCCGCACGGAGGACCGTGCTTAGGGGAACACATCCATCCTCCGTCTGTATCAGATGGTGACTGAGACAAACTGACCCACTTCGCAGGCAGGTAGCCTCAAACGACTCAGGAACACGGCAAAACGAACCACCGCAAGAGCAATGGACTATGGCTTATGGAAATCGATTGGACCAACAGCAGAGCACTCTCCTACCTGCTCGGTGTGAGAGCAAGAGAGCGGAAGAGAGTGAAAACAGATGTAAATATAGATTAGTTAAAAATAGAACTGTATCGGTAAGGAAGATACAGATAAACTGATTCCGACACAGTAGTGGCCACGAGCACAGAGTGCCTTAAAAAAAAAGAGTCAATCAATCAATTCTTAAAGCATTTTGAGTAGCTTATTGAGATCATCAAAGCGGGATTTCAACTGAATTACTCGGAATAGAAATTATGTTACGGTAAACCGGCACCAGGTTTAAAGCCTCTCGAATAATGACCAAAAAATATATTATTTTAATATCATGATATTTCCTTCACAAGCAAACAAACGTATCTCGCCAGCTTATTTACTTGTAGAGGAACCATCAAGGTCTTATTGAGGTGACCAGGTTTGACAATAATGTTCTATTCTAAGTGACTCGGTAGAAATGCCGCTTTAATGATCCCAATCAAATGTTCATAGAAAACTAACGCCGGAAAGGACGAATAATAGTGATATCATCGCCATATTCAACAAGTAATGATTGGCATTTATATGTTACCTATCATCATCCATCATCGAACGTTATCACACGAATGAATCAATTTCCTAAATTAGCAGCACATGAATATAGTTAGCCTAATTACATCGTGCAAGGGGTGAACTTCGGTTAGTTGCTTCAAACAACCACAACACCAGTTCTCCAGCTCTGGGATTGGAGCGTTCAGCCTCAACCAACACTCAACTTGATTACGTATTAACATACACCCCGTGACGATGAAAACGATCCATCAACCAAAAAACAACCCATCAGCAGTTTCGGTAGTTACCATGCACCCCCACATAAAGGCATTCGAAGAAACTCAAATACAGCATTATGCGATAGAATTGAATCCGTTCGTATTTTACTCCCGCCGGCTACTTCAAATTGATGACGAATATTGCGATGAAGGATAAAGTGTTTTTTTTTTTTTGTTTCAATTTCAGTTTTTCATTAAATCAATTAAAATAAATGCTCGCCACGACGGCAATAATACCTGAAAGTGAAGTGAATAGCCATGAATGACACAAACGCACCAGAATTCAACCGAACTGCTGAATATCGAGCGTAATAGGGGAACAATATCAGCAAAAGGACGTCAATCAACTTTTGGAGGTTTTTCAACTATCTATCTTTGAATTTTAATTGGATCGAAATGTTGCAACTTCCGGTTTCCCTTCTCGAACAAGGTACCGTGCATTTGGGTGGAATTGAGCAACATGTTGCTTGTTACTAGTTTTCCGTGATTTTTCTATAAGTTATATTATTTGATATGTCTATAACTATTGAACTAATTGCTTGACAAGATTATTCCCTAAATTTTGCGATTTTTTGAAAAACAACATATTAACGAGTGATCAATTTCATCCCCAGATCATTAGAAGCATAGCTACTGCGTGATTTATCGAAACTGGTAAAAATTGCACTTCGATCAAATGAATAAGGGATGAGACTTTCCGCTTAAGGTGACGATGAATCGAAGCCAAACCTCAAATTTTCAAGAGCACGTATCTGGAGAACCAAACATCCGTTTAAGCTTAAAACTTAATCGATTGGTCACTCACTGGTGGTGACCAATCGATTAAGTTTTCAGCTCAAATGGGTGTTCGGTTCCCCAGAACCATGCTCTTGAAAATTTGAGGTTTGGCTTCGATTCATCTTCGCCTTAACGGCGCCGGCCAAGTCCTTACATCCAGTTAGGATTGGAAAGGAATGTTAGTGTGTAATGATTATTGCTTTTAGAGACCGAGATTACCTCTGGATTTCTACAACCACCACGGGAACGATGTTTATTAGTAAGAAAGAAAAAAGATCTTGGAGTCATCTTTGGTCGGGGACAAGAAGGAAAAATATAACTTTTACTTAAAACTAGTTTTGCATTTTTGTCTCGCGATCAATAGATATTGGTAGAAGATTGAGAATATACGTCGACATTCAAAATTTAGAACTATGTAAAGGTTTTTTTAAGTTATGACAGGAAAAGAAAGCTATGTATAATGAAATTTTATAAAACAAGAATAAGGGTTAACGCCGATATTTGAAATGACGAACCGTCCATAGTTTGTTTGAAAATTACACAAATGAAACGAGCTAACTGGTTGGTAATCTACTCTCGGATGAACACGAATATCTTTTCGCACTCGCAAAACAGACGCCACGATGAAACGGAAAAAATACGATTGCTTGGACTTCCACGAAGCACTCTCCAGAGATCCTTTCTAGCATTGTGCCTGTTTTCCATTTCGCTAGAAACGTATTAATCAGAAACTATGTCTGAAAATGGTCAGAACTATAGAAGTGATCGATTTCGACTAACGTTACGGTAGCATTCACCATCATCTGTCACAGTTCTATGGAAGAATACTCCCGTGAGTTTTCACGTTTTTCTAACGATCTCCCATGAGCTAGCAGGATGAATGCAGGAAAGCATTCATCAGCTTGAATTTAGGTGCGGATGCTTTTTGCCTTCTCGTACATCAATATGCACTGTGCCGAAGAGGGGGCTTGATGGAATCTAGGAAACAACTTATGGAAAGCTCGGAGGGGCGATTTCCATACCCAATTTGGAATCAATTCGACGAATCGTGGTGTACTTTCTGTGCGTATGTGCGTGAACATTCAATCTCATATGAACATATATGAAACTCACCAACACCTTCCCAGCACATAATTCCATTCGAATTTCATTCAAATTGAATTGACGTTTCATTTCCTAGAAAATAGCATGTATGCTTTTCCTATAGAACTGTGGATATATAGATACAAATTGCGTTGAAGCACACATTTCATAGTTCTACGAAACACCATGACCATCAGTACTGTAGAATATCAGTCATATCAGCTGGTATGAGCGATGTTATGTATTTCAATATTACTTACAAACTATCAATATCGGTTCGAAAAGACAAACAACAGCAAAAAATAGTCACGCTGTAGGTCTTCTGTAAAATCTAGAATCTAGAATCTGTAAATACAAACTTACAGACTATGCCCATTTACAATCAACTGTATCAGTTTATAGTAAATCAGTGATATACTTACAAGATATCACTTCAACACCACTGGTGATGACTGGAAGAGATTGTTAAATTTCTATCGCTGAAAATGACAGCGAGCAACTCTGCTTTTAATGCAAATGCCATAATGTTTCCAAGAGATGGCTAACAATCCAACAACTATTCCCAGTATTTGATGTTTACTTTACCAAGGCTACAATGCTTCATTCCACCGTGTCCTTCTTCAATTTGCATCACATAACGTAACCAATCATAATATTATTATTGTACGGACTGGATGCACGAAATTAGATACCGAAACGAGCAATGAGCTAATTCGCAAAACCCTATCAGTTACCACCAAGTGGATATGGAGCAGTTACTAGTCAAATATCCTCACTATATACACAGTGTCTTACATATTAGACACATTCCACGCCAATATATCAAAATTTCAAACTCTGAAATAATTCCAAAGCTATGCAGAAAATGAAAGACAATATGTTGAATTATATAAAAAACATAAATTCGATTGAAAATACAATGAAGAACCTACCTGACAAGTTATATAAACTTGATATAATCTATTGGTGAAAAATTGAGATATTTAACAACATTTTTATAAAAGTACTGTATCACAGTTTATCAGGTGTCATATGATTCTCTTATACGTTAACTAGGAGGGTATTTGATGACATTGTTATGTGCGGGTTTAATTGTTTTGAATAATTTATTGTTTTTTTTTAAACGTATTTTTTCAAATAGTCACATTGATATGGTGTCGCGTTACGAAAATCGCCTATTTTTTTGACATAGTAAAATAAATACTTCTTGTAGAACTCTCATATTTTGGATTCTCTTCCTACTCGTTAAGATACGTGTTTCCATAAAAAAAAGATCTAAAATCGACCCATTCTTCAAAAAGTTACATTAGGTGCAAAGTTTTGGTGTCACGTTACGTTAATTTTAACCGTAAATTTCCAATACAAAACTACAATTTTCAAAATGCTCGTTCTCAGCCATGCTTCAACCGATTTTCGAAATTTTTGGCTTTTATTTGAAGGAAATAGTTGTACTAGCGTAAAGCATTGGTTCCACCCCGCTGGAACCCTCCCCGTTTTTGTAAGATGTGAGTATGTCTGATTTTGTCTTAATTTTCACTGAAAGCTGATCAAATAGCTCTGGTTTTTTAATGAACTCGTTGGCTAGTGACCCAAATCTTATCAGACAGGCTGTGAAGGGATACTCTCTTACATGTTGGGGAATATTTGACTCCGATGGTAAACATCGTGGTTCTCCGGTGGATAATCAGGAACATCCGTAAAAACGTTTAATTCACGACAATAATCCAAAACAGCTGCGGTTTTTTATTTGCAAATTCGTCAGAATTCCTTATTATAGAACGTAATAGATTGTTTGAGTTGTTCGTGGATCTAGGTGATCACAATAACGGCATCTGAAAGATCCGGAACATCCGTACAAATGATCATCTCATAAAAATCAACCTAGATATATGTTGTTTTGTCTTAACATTTGTCTACGAATGTCAAAACCATCGTTTATGTTGTATAATAATGAATTTTGGTAATCAAGGTGGTCTTGATGTTCTATAATTATGATTTTTGACGTTTTTGAAAAAACGCGCTGTAGTCTAGGATGATTATTTCGATCAATATTGCGGATTATGTCGATGGACAGTTCCGGTAATCTATTACGTTACCCAGTCAACATTTTAGTTGGTATAACTTTTGCTATACATCATTCTATACGAATCAATTCAGTCGTATAGAATGCACGAAAAGGCTATATACCTACCAAAGTGGAGGCTATATGCGTACTTGGCACGACTTTTTCGGACTTTCTGCGAACAGATATACGATGCCACAAAATTTGGATGAAAATAAAAAAAAAAATTCCAGCGAATCTCGAACACGGGACCTCTGGATCAGGAATCGTGCACCTTACCACTGTACCATCAAGGGTTACTTGTCCGAAGAGTGATTATTTGCCAATTTTAATACATGTTTCATGTACAAGCGACACATACTTTGTTGTCCTTTGAGGCCCATCGTCAGCAGATAGACAAAGTTTGGGTGGCAATTTTTGCTAAGTTATTGCGATTTCATACGATGCATACTGGATTGATATATGATCTGTCAGTTTATATAACATAACGTGATTCTATATTGCACTATTTACGACATGTTTTGTTGTCAACACAGATTGTTGTTTATGAATCGTATTGGGGATTTATATACAACTTATATTGACATTGATAACGCTTAATATGGCATCTTGTGCAATTCTGATTTTCGACGCATGAATATGTGATTTTGGATGCACATTCTTATACGATACGTGGTTCACTGGGTATATAATAAGGAATTCTGATAAGTTCGCAAAAAACTGCAGCAATTCAGGACGATTTTCAAGAATTGATAATGTTTATGGATATTTTGGATTTTCCAGTGAATGAGATTGTTTACCATTGAAGCCAAGTAGTCCCTAACATGTGTGAGGCTATAGCTATAGATACAGGCTATAGGATATGTTTATTCTCCGACCGACACCTTTCTGATGAATTTTTGGTTGCTTCTAAAAATTATACAAAAAACCAGAGCTTTTTGATCAGCCTTTTACAAAAAAAAAACATAGAAAATACATAATTGCATCTCACAAAAACGTGCAAGGTTTCAGACGAAATGCGCCAATACCTAAAGCTAGTACAACTATTTTCATTCAATAAAAGCTAAAACAATTGGTTCGATAATTGATGGAAACGAGCATTTTGGAAATTGTTAGATCGTCCTGACATATTATAAGTTAAAATATATTCACAATTTCGCCTAATAATCTGGTCTACTAACTCTTCTGTGCGACAGAATTCCATGATATTCAGACTACTTTTTTGAGATCATAAACGTCCACACTAAAAACATGATCATCAAAATACTATATAGATACGTTGAAATATGATTGGCCAAATATCAGATTCAGTTACACCCCTGTGCGGCAAAATTAGTGAATCCTTAACACCTACACTCTAAATGTCCTCTATAATGTAGTCGGGAACATCATCTTCAAAAATTATCAAATGGATGGTTACTAAATTTAACCCAAAAACTAAATGCAATTACCCCACTGTATAACAGCTCTACAGATTTTTCATCCACCATTTGGAAGCTATTATGCTGCCGTTATACGCATAATTGTCCCATGTTCTAAAATATGCATTCGAAAAAAACGCATTTAAAGATTTTAACACATTTAGGCCTCTTATTGACCAGGTGTGTGGTAAATGAACAAAAAATCTTTACAATAGTATAAATAATAGCGTGTTCTTTAGAGTCAAGAGTTTGACTTATTGGAATAAAGTAAATTTAGCTACGAAATTCAAAGTGGGACTGTTATGCCTAGAAATACGAGGTTTTTGGTGAATTTCTACGCATAACAGTCCCACTGATAGTGACCAATTATATGCTAAGCATACTGCTGTAGATGACCGTTCTTACGTATAGATTGTACCAAATGTAGAGGACGTATATCCTCAAGACTACGTTAAGGCCCCTTATGAAGGCTCAAGTGACATGTGCCATACGGAGCCTTGTGTGCGGAAGTGAAGAAATATGATTTCATAGTATGGGATGGGAAGCAAAGGTTTCTGCATGTGTGATAATGAGAAAATGTATGACTTAGTGAAAGAAAGAGTGGATGAGTAAGTTAAAGAGTTTATAAGATGTAATAAATTCATACATCGACTCTTCCAGCTGCAGGCTTGACAGAAACTCATCTGCGAGTTCAAGGTTATTATTTGGAATAAAAAATTAACTCAAAATTCACGACACAAATCTTCACACGATTTGACATATCTTTGGACTTGGTTTGCAAAATTATGATATTTGATACATCGCAAACTAAGTTTTAGAACCGCCAACATATTTGCCACTTTCACCGAAGATTCAGTTGTCCGGAATAACCCAGTATGTGGCTAGGTCATCCAAAACCTCTTTGCATTTGCAAATTCATCATGTTTGATATGTCGCAAGTCTCAGAACCGCCAATATAAAGGCCACTTCTTCTGGAGAACAAGGTATCCAACCTGGCATGTTATCAAGTCATCCAAGAACGTTTGATTTACACTTCTTTAGCCTTGATTTGAGAATTTATGAAGTTTAATGTTGTCCGCTAGGTTTCAGAACCGACAGTTTAGTGGCTATTCCCCCAGGGAACTGGGAATTCGGAACAATCCGACATATGGTCAAGTCATTCAAATACATTTGAACCACCTTTAGACTTGATTTGCAAATGCATGAATTGATATGTCGCAAGCCAGGTTTCAGATTCGCCAATATGATGGCTACTTCCACCAGTGAACCGGTATCCGGAACAACCCAGCATGCGGCCAAGTCATCCAATAACGGTCGAACTATTTTTATTTAGACTTGGTATGCTAAATCATGAATTTGATTTGTCGCAAGCCATGGACTCGAAATTAAAGTGATTACTGATTCTTCAAATGGGATTATTTCAGTACTTCCCGTGAAGTATCCAAAATTACGGTAAATTTCTAATCGATGACCGCGGTTCCATAAACTAGAAGAATTTTGTGATCAACACTGAAATTCATTGAAAAACGAATGGGAAATAATATTTTGATATTGAAAATTTCAATCAAATTTGACGTCAAGCTCGCATGAATGATGAATGCATCCCGATAATACAAACACATAAAACGGGTTTTGTTCCACATGGGATGTAAAGCCAACGTAAGAAGATGTTCAAAACGATTTTCTCAAACACCATCTCATTCAAAACTGTCGACAGAATATTTTGCTCGAGTTCAGCGCAGAGAATTGTATAGTGTGACAGTTATGCGTAGAAATACAGTAGTGGGACAGTTATGCGTGGAAATTCAACAATGGGACAAATTGACTTGGCTTGTTTTTCATTGAGTTTCCGAACAAAGTTAATTTTTGTTTGATGACAAAAACTCAAAATGCACAAAAAGTAACATGGGACAATTATGCGTATAACGGCAGTATGGTATTCTACTAATTTTTGAAACAATATTCTTAAAATACTTTATTGAAACTTTTGAATAATTTTGCCCATTTTTCAGATCCATTAACTCCACTGTGATATTGAATTTCGGCTAGTTCTGACAACCATAAGCGTCTGCCTGTCGCCTTGTCCGAAAGTATACTTTTCGAAGTACATTGTTGGAAGGTTTACTCATTTTATTTCACAGTCAAATTCAATCACTCTACCATGTGCCAAAATTAAAGATTATTGCTCCGCCATCCGAAGGTACTGCACCGGAAACATTCTCAAAATACTTAACAGACACATCGAAATATTATTGCAAAGAATTAAATCACATTTCTATGGTAACCTCAAGCGCCATCTACGCTTTTAAGCACAACATTTTTCACGGAAACAGTTAATTAATTTTGTCCAGTTTCGGATCAGATTACTCCACTGTGAGGCAAAATATCGGATGTATTAAACAAAAAACAATACTACATATAATTTTTTTCGAAACCAGAATACAACATGACCGATTTGTTCAATAAAAATAAAAAATGATTTTTGCGCGACACCATTTGCAGAACCCTGTTGGATGGTGAACGTAACGCGGCGCACATAAAATGAAATCAATGAGATTCTGTAATTATTCAATATTTCCTTGCAGTTTGAAGTCACACTCTGGTTCTTATCAATACATAGAAGGATTGCCTAGAACAAACCCGGATTGTAAAAATTATAGCAGAGTAGATATAGGCGATTACAGAGTGATGTTTGAAAAAGTGCATTTCAGCGATGATGTCGCGTTACGAAAAGCAACTGCTTTTATTTACCACTAGTGGTCCCGGCAAACTTCGTCTTGCCATCAAGTAGGCTGTTGAAAAACGCTATGGATCGTCCCATACAAAATGACAGTTCCGTTCACGCTCGTTTTTTCGACTTTCCCGGTGAATATCCTGGGATTTTTATGCACACAAACACGTCGGAACACTTGACGAACAAAACGAAAAAATAATCATTCAAATCGGTTGACCCGTTCGGAAGCCATTTCGTGACATACAAACACCACTCCATTTTTATTTATATAGAAGATATATACAGTGTAAAGTTTCAAAATGAATGTCACAACATCAAGTACATTTAATATGCATAATATAATACCTGTTTAATCACATGGTCACAAGGCATATTTCAGAGAACAGGCCTCATTTGTTAATGAAAGTCGGTTCCTCGTGGTGTCGCGTTACGCTGGAATGTGTCATTAGATATACTTGAACAACATTGTGGCCGTTCATATACCACGTGGCTAATGGGTACGGAATAGTCCACACTGTGTGGTGGACATGATTAATTTGACAAACGAAATCAAATCAAACATTAAAAATATAAGCAGTCAATCAAATAACACAGCGTAACAAAAAAGACATGTTTGCGTGTCTCAAGGATCAAATTATGTATCTCTACACGGAGAAAATGAAGTTCTCAAAAGTAAGTTTATTCCACTCAATTCCACACTCAGACAAATTAAATAACAAATTTCATTAACCCTCTAATACCCAAATTTTTATTTTCGATTTAAATATTAGTTTTCGTTATCTAAAATTGTTCTAAACACGTTCTGGGTAATTATTTATTTTTATTCGTGAATTTTTGAATTTTTGTTTTTGATTTTTATAATTTTTATTTTTGAACATCCCTAGTTTTTTTCATTTTTTCTTGAAGCCTTTTCTGGTTGTTTATTTTTGGCAATAATAAAAATTTAAAATTTTGCGGTGCTTTTAAAAATATTAAATTTAATTTTTTTTTTTTCGGAGCGTATTTTATTTTCCGTGTAACTAACGGAAAAAAAGGTTTGAAATTATTTTGATACCACCAGGCTCTTTTGTGATAGGTCGATCGTAGAAAAGTATAAAAAGTATGATTTTCTATATTACACGTTAAATTAACCTCGGGCATTTATAGGTTATATAAGAATACAATTTTTCAAACAATTTTCAAAAATACAACAAAGTTTCAAAAGTCATCTTTAAACTTTTCTTATATGCGTGTTATGAGTCAAGGTTTAAGCCAAAAATAAAATAATTTTGATTTCCGAGCTACGAAAAAATACACAAAATTCCAAAGTGTACCCCGTCTAAAGGCGGGGTTGGGTATTAGAGGGTTAATGTTCCCTTATGAAGCATTGAAACATCTATAAAAACCTATTTTAGAAGGCTTATATGGATTTCATACCGTTGAAATGATAATCATAATTGAGAAAATAGTTAAATATAATAAACTTTTACAAATATCATTGCACGCCTTATGATTTCCATTGCCGTCATTAGTCATTTTCTTAATGATACCATATTTCATAAGGCTATTATGGATTTCATATTAGTTCGATGAAAACCATAATTGCGAAGCATGTTCCACTTCATTACCATTGATCCATTTCATAAGGCAGCCTTACGATTCACATGGCTGTCACTAATGTGAAAAACTCATAAGGTTGTTATTATGAAAATTTGTAGCATGAAATCACCGCCACCGTTGAGGAAGTTCGGCAATGTACAAACGCGGCAATCCAAAAAAAAAAATGGAAATGTAGATTTTAATAAACGGAGAGTAATGGTTGTAGTACGAATAATTCCATTGCCAATTTATTCAATATCTTTTTTGTATTAGGCTTAACCAACGTGTAAAATTGGATTTTCATTCCTCGTAGCGTCGCAGCTTGAAGTGCAATAGTAGTTTGCTGATGCTCGCAACACGGCAAAACATTTTAAAATTCGATTTCCACACGTTAGCTGATCGTTAAAGTAAATTTTGTCTAATAATAAGTAGATAAAAGCATTGACATTTCTGTTAATACTCTGAATGAGATTTATTGTCGACTAAATATAAAAACGAATAATGAAATAATAATTTGTGACAGAAAAAAGTAATGTAGTTTATATTACTGATAGAAGGAATGCTCATAATGCTGTTTAATGAAATAATCAAGACACCACATTGGCATAATTCAGATCAATTCATAAGGTAAATCAATGAAATACTTACCGATTTCTTGTGGCTAATAAACATAAGGGAAAATAATGAATATTCATAGTATTTTTGCCTGAGTGCAGGGGTTCGTGCGTTAACCTTATTTTGAGTTGATGGGGTAGAAGTTGTTTTCATTTGCAGCCATGCAAAAAAATCCCTACTGGCTAAGTTCTTTTCACTCAACCTGCAGATCAAATAACTCAACTTCCAGTACTATGCCACTTACTCAAATTTGAGGTAACGCACAAAGGTTCGGTTTTTGGGTTGTTTTGCTCTTCACTCTCTGGCAACAATAGAAGGAGCGAAAAAAATGGGGAGAGAAAATAACTCAAAAATAAGTTACAAAATACTCAAATATGGGTTTTCCGTTTTCTCCGTGCAGTAGATTTGGAGTTTCTGTATCCGATGCCGCTCTCAGAAATGTTCCTGCGCACCACAGTTTTTAGCTACAGGTTGCCAAAGTTGTGAAAAACACTGTTTTTATTGATGTTTACATGAAATTTAGAGTATGATTTATCAAACTTTTTGGCGATCTAATCCATCAGTGAAATATGATTTTAACTTTCATTATATTTCGAGAAAAAACACGCATTTCCTGACGAAATAATACCTTTTATGCTTCAACAAAATCTGATTGTTCCATAAATGCTTCAAGAATTTCTCACTAAAAGTATAATTATGGATGGGAGCTTAACGATTGTAGTTTAAAGTTGTGACGTTATTTGAGGATTACTTCACTATTAGATGTAATTTCATGAATAAAAGGACAGTATATTTTCGGAGTACTGTTGACAAAGTTATTCCAGAACATCTCTGGGTCAGATAGAGTGATAATCACATGAACTTCCTTTTAGAACTCATTTATCATTTGAAAACGAAATGTTTTCATTAAAAAAAAAGTGTATAGACAGTGATGTCTACGTTTTCTGGTTTACAGCACTCATTTAGCCTTGGCAGACGTGTCCACAAATTTTGAGAAGATACTGGATATTGGAAGTCATCCAAATCGTCCTGGAGTTCAGGTCCTTTTGATCTACCAAATCTACTACAGTCCATACTCACTCTATTCTCGTGAAACTTTTTTATTCCTTTCCATAAATCTTCATAAGGGTCGAAAAGTGTACTGCCGTTATACGCATAATTGTCCCACGTTCCAAAATGCAACCGAGATAAGATTATAGCACATTAATGTGTCGTATTGGCCAAGTTTGTGATAAATCTTAAAGAAATTTATGCAATAGTATGAAGTATAGCGTGTTCACTAGAATCAAGAGTGTGTATTATGGGAAAAAGTAAATTTTGCAACGAAATTCAAAGTAGGACTGTTATGCCAAAAAAAACGGGGTTTTGGATTAATTTCTACGCACAACAGTCCCACAAATAGTAGTGATCTATTATGTACTAAGGGTACTGATGACCATTTTTACGTATACATGGTACCGAATGTAGAGGATTTATATCCTCTAGACTATGTTGAGGTACATGATGACGACTCAAGTGACATAAGTCAAACGGAGCCACATGTAGACAAGTGAGGAAATATGATTTTATACTTTGGAATGGAAAGCCAAATATTCTGTACGTGAGATAATGAGAAAATGTATGAGTTAAAGAAAGAAAAAGTAGATGAGTAAGTTAGAGAGTTATTAAGATTTAGTAAAGGTGATTAATTGCTATATCGACACTTCTAGCTGCAGGCTTGTCACAAACTCATCTGCCATTTCAAGGTTGTTCTGTGGAGCAAATATTTAACTCCGAATTTACGACACATATCTTCACATTATCTTACCTTTCTTTGGATTTGGTCGCAAACTAGTTATCCGGATTAACCCAGTATGTGGTCAGGTCATCCTGAACTTAAAGAAATATTCTTGTTCATACTTGATTTGCAAATTTATGAAGGTGGATTTTTCGCAAGATAAGTCTCAGAACCACCAATATAATGGCCACTTCCTCTGAGGATCAGGGTATCCAAAACAATCTGGCATGTGAACAAGTCATCCGAAAACGTATGAATCATACTTCTTTAGCCTTGATTTAGGAAGTCATGAAATTAGATACTTTATCAGTTAGGTTTCAGAATCGCCAATTCAGTGGGCATTTCCCTCAGGGAACTGGCTATCTTGAACAATCCAACATGCGGTCAATTCATCCAAAGATGTTTGAACCATCTTTAAACTTGATTTGCAAATTCATGAAGATTGATATGTAGCAAGGTACGTTTCAAAATCGCCAATATAATGGCTATTTCCATCAGGGAACCGGGTATTTGGGACAAGCCAGTATGTGGCCAAGTCTTCCAAAATGGATTAAAAATTAAAGTGATTACTGATTATTTATAATATTTATTATAATAAAAATAAACACCGGTGGTTTGTAAAGGATATACAGTAAGATAGATATTTATTTTATTATTTTTTTAGATATTTTTTATTTTTTTTTATCATAAGCTTATATTATGATCAAAACTGTGACAGGATTGTTGGCATTATGAATTCAAGTCTTTTCACAAGAGATTTTACCTTCTTTAAGAATTGGTTATTCTTTCAATTGATGATGTTAGAATAATCATAAGCATTATACACTGATCTGCCTAAACTGGTCGGTAGTAATGTTAAATTAGGCAGGGGTGTAGTTCTCCCAGAAGACTCACAGTCGCACGCTACACAGTTTCAATCATAACGTACGGCTCGTACCACCCTTGACGATATATTAGCTTCACATCTTATTTCTGGGATGCTATTCAAAGTTTCCCAAATGGCATTCGTCCAAATGACCCTTTCGGCTGAAAAGCATTCGGCCAAAGAACCCGGAATCGTTGGGCAGTGACCGATCATCAGCCCAGAAACCGCTCTGATTCAAATTCCGTAGACCCTACTTTGTATGGGAAATATTTCAAACGAAATGTTTCAACATTTGCTGGTCAAAAGTCCCCCTTCAAAACACTTTCCATAGAAATCTATAAAAAATTAGATAGCCCAACTGCCTTGAACGTCTTTCCAATGGCTTGGTGATTTAAGTCAATGATTTGATTTTTTTTTTTTCTAGTTTACGATTTACATGAGCAGACCTGAATTCAAATCAAAGTATCAATCATTTGAGCCAAAAAAAAAGGGTACATCCAGAATAAGAATCATGAAAAGGCCACACATTTGTATTTATACCAAAATAGTTGACCCGGCAAACGTTGCACTGCACAGTAGGCTTTGCAGCAGACTATGCAAAAATCCTCTTACAAAACGTACAAATTCGACAACTCTTTTGATTCTATAGTTCGGCTGTTTTAAATTATTTACTATTCGAATACTATTTCAATTACTCTTTCATGCAGCTTTCTCGGTGGATTTCCACAAAAAATATTCTTTACAAACACATCGCCCTTGAACAATGCAACAGTGAAGGAATTATTTAAATTCGTTTCCCCGTTCTCAAGCCACTTAATGACATATAAACTCCATTCCATTTTTATTTATATGGAAGATTACTCATGATGCGGTATCAAAATCTTCACTCACCATTTGAAACTTTTGAATGCTTAACAATACTTAAAAACGATACAGAATGATTTATTCCGTATGCTTCTCGACGAGTTATACCTCACTGAGGCTTGAAGTGCCCGTAATATGAATCAACACGGTATTACCGTAAGATTTCTTATATTAGGATTTAGAATAGCAGAGGCTTTGCTAGACTGGGTATTATGAATCTTTTCGCTTGCTTGGTTGTTTCTGTGGCATTTCAATTGGATTCTACCATGGACATTTCCCAATTGTTCAGTTTCATCCTGATGGGGTTTATGTACCTGAAAAGAAAAGTAATCGCCTATCTCGATTCTTAGGAAATGTTTTGTCATAGAAGAACAACAAAATTGTCATAAAAGAACAACAATCTCAATACCACAATGGCCGAGCATCCAGTTCAATGTAACTTCGTTCCTACTGGAAATTTGTTTCAGAGAAAGAATATGAATACAGTTGGACTGTGCCTCATAGCGATTACCTTGCTGATACCTTGGCCGAAAACTCTAGATCCAGTCTTGTAGTCCATATTTAAAGCGTCGGTGTAACATACAATATAACCTGGACGTAAACTTGGCCCAAATATAGCGACTTGGTTTAAGCACTCTGCAGGGAACATCATAGTTGGCCTTCGTTGTCATCTAATCTTCTATTGTTTTTATGTCTGAATTCCAGGAGGAATCAAAAGACGATTTCGCCGTAGCTCACAACAAAAACACGTTAAAGATAATTTCTCCTTTCATTTAGTGGCTTACACAATTGTTTACTCATTTACTTGCGTATTTCTAGAAATCGTGTATTTTTTTAGCAATAGCACACTAAAATAAATTTCGTTATTATGCGCCTTACCCAGCTTAAACCCACGTTAATGAGTAGTTGTAAGTTAACGCGCACAACCCAAAATTGTCAGATTTCCAAAAATGTCAAAATCATGTTGGCCACGGTTCATGTATATGTGATTGACGAGCTTGAAGGTACCGTGCTGAATTCAAATTAAACTCTTAAATGATCTGACATTTAAAAACTAATATGATTTTGCTGGAAGTTCAACCGGCAGCGTATTCGAAATGCTGTAAAAACTTCATATCAATTCGATATGGTACAGTACCATCTGAAAGATGTGTGAGTGTTGAGCGAAAAGAACTTAGCCATGGCTACAGTAGGCATTTTTGCAATGGCTGCAAATGAAGACATCTTCTTCTCCATCAACTCAAAATTATGTTGACGTACGATTAAGTATCTCCGTCGTTTCTTGACCTATTCATTTTATTTTGCTATGAGAAATAACAAATCATTTGAAAATTTGAAAACACTTATAGGAAAACTATTGAATTAAATGATAAAATAAACAGAATATAAAACATTATTGCCACCCAGATTGGCCTCTTTCAAACTTTCAGCATCGCCCAAGATTCAATTGTTCAAGCCACAAAAACGTATAATGAATTTCCATAGAGAGCGGAATCGAAGTATGCGATGCTACAACTCTACGCTTACTATGCCCAAAAGTTTCTCCTCCGTTGATAAAACACTGGAAGCCACCTTCCATGGCTTACTTGGTTATATGTTTTGTGACTTGCGGCTTGGTACCTTTTTTATCGTCAAAGTTCAACGCGTATCTTCAATTTCCGAATCAGCATCTAGCGCACAAAAATTTTTCACTGGTTTATGCTTTCAGAATAAACGAAATGAATCGGTTCAGAAATGATGAATGATGGCTATTCCCGAAGTAAGCCACTTTGTTATGGTAACGGCTTTGGTGCATTTTTTTTATTGTTCGATACTGTATGTCGCGGGTAAAAAGGATTCGGTAAAGATGAGAAATCATCAGTTTCTTGACTTTTGCGCGTTGAGTTTGAATTAAAAACGGTCAATTTATTTGACGACTGTTTAAAACTTATTTCTAAGCGACACAACCGTCGATTGTATGTATGTAACTTGTACTATAAAACCAGCCATCCATGTTAGCGTTTCATCATCTCCCGCAGTCATTTGTCATCACATCGCGGAGGACAAACACATTGCATTGCTTTGTCTTGTACCATTTTGCAGTGCAAGTTTTGCGGTGTGTATTAAATTTTATCACTCCTAAGCCATCAGCTGAACATCGTACCATGAAATGGTTGAGTTCACATTAGCACCACCAAAGGGAAACTTGCACTCGCAAACTAAAGTTGCAACTGTAGTTTGCGATTGTATACAGATTACTAGATAAGGCTATTAGTGCAGCAGCGTCAGATTTGAAATCAGTCTACTAATTAGTTGAATATAAACGGAAACAAGTAAATTTTATTTCTACGTTAGAAGGCTCCATGGTGTATCAAATCCGTTTAAATCTCCCGTTTCCATAACAAAACTTGTCTTTCAGATTTGTAGTTTTGAAATTCCATATCAAACTCTCAAGGCCGAGTTCCAAAACTAACTAAGCAAACCAAAGCTTAAGAACAAATCAGTCCATTTGGTCAATTAATAACCTACTTGCTAATAATTTTGATGACCATTGTGATCTGTTCTACTATAAACAGACGATTGGTTTCAATTCTCTCACTTGATTAAATTGCTAAATTCATTTGCTAATACACCTCCGCTGCGGTCGTCTGCTTTCGCAACATGAAGCGACACTGTTCCAATATATCGTTCGTTTCGCGCCCGATACTGTGGCAACAAAAAAAAAACCTAACAGCCAAACCAGCATCTATAAATATGTAATACCCATGTAGGCATAGTTCAGTGACGGCGAAGTGCTCAATGGTCCACGCGACACCAAACAAGCATCACGCACGGCGCGGCGTCGTCTTCTCTAGCTACCCTTGACCCGGTCAGTTATGCAGCGTCTCACACAGATTCACGAGTTCATTCGCTTCCGGAGGAGATACGACATTCGGCATGCTGTAAAACATTTCGCTGTCACGCAACACCGGGTGGATTGATGTTGCGATAATTTTCAGTTACACATGCTTTTTGGATAGTCAGCATGGCGTAGAACAGCCGACCGTGCAAAAATCTGAATGGACAGCCGATAGTGACGCTGGAAGCGCCACAAAAATAGCCTGAGGGTAGGCATAGTTTTCCATTCAACAATAACTTTTTTCTATTTCCATTCCATAGCATGGTTCCCAAATGTTTCCTCAATCAACGTAAAAAGAGGGAAGTGTTGATTTCGTAGGAGAGCATGGTCCAATTCGGACCTAATAACAGTTTTTGGGCCATATCTTCAACGTACGATAAACAGCAATGAAAAGTTCCATGTTTTCACGGCAGCTTAATTCAGTGCGAAACTCAGAGCTAGCATAAGTGAAACATGATTTATGAAATAAAATCGAAATCCCTTTTTCTTAATTCAGTTTGTACTATTCTTCAAACTCTTATATGTTTTCTGGATCGTATTGTCAAACTATCTTGGCTACAAATTATCTATGATATTGATGGAAACGCTTTTTAATTATGAGCCTATTATGAGCAGTGTTGGTTTGGTAGACTAATGAGCCTTTCTTTAGCAGTTTTGGTAGACTCACACTCAAATCTCAGTTCTCACACGAGAGCAAACTTATTTGAGATCTGCTTTGTCAAACGCACATATGAGGTTTTGATGCAAAATCACTCGCTCACATTCATGCCGTCAAAAAACTCTAGCATAAAAATGAGAATTTGAGATTTTTGCAAAGTTGATTTTGAGGAGGATTTCGAAAAACGATGGAACTTTTTTTATTTCTTGGATGAAACCGTGAAATGTGGAAGCCATGATTTTTTTTATAGTAAAATTATTACAAATAAATTATGATCACAAATAAATACGCAATAACAATTGTACTTTTTTTGTTAAATCATTGGAAAATTGGGAAAATCAAAATAATCGATGCATTGACAAAAGCAACATCAGCAGTCGCTCTTCAACTCTCGATCGAATCGGTTGTGTTTAGCCTTTATTCTGCTTTCGAACTCCGTGCGGTGTTATTGGTTTCGGTAGCAAAATATGGTTGGAAATGAGGAGTCTTCCTCTCAGATGCCACCAATCATCGAAGAAATGTCTTCCGATCATCCATCAGTAGCCGATTCTCAACTGATTGGCACAGATCCTCAGCCTACTGCTTCCCGCCATCCTTGCTATCCAGCATCAGCAAAAGGTCCATATGAAGTGTTCCTCCGGCAAAAAGATAAACCGCTTAACGTGTTGTTGATTTCTGCATAGCTTTACAGTAATTTCAAGACTGTAAAGGAAGTCCGAAAGATTGGTTTCAGCAAGGTCCGCGTTGTGCTGACCAATCGTGAAGAAGCAAATAATGTTGCTCTTAATGAACGTTTGTCTCGCCTCTATCGAGTATATGTTCCATTAGACTGATGCAAATTTTGAAATGTTTGCTCCCCTATGCCTAAACGATGTCAATTATGATGAAAATGATCCTCCCAAAATTTGAAGTGATTCGGAAGAAATTTGGTTGTGCACACGCTATTTGAAGTTTATATGGAAATAACTATGGAAAAGGCAAACCTTTTGTGTTCAGTCCTCTAACTGCTCGTCATGATAATCTATGGAAAAGTGAACACACTCATCTTATGTGGAATCTTCCCAGCTACAACTTTGCCGAACACCACATTTCGATGGGACGTAAGGATAATTTGTTATTCTTGATAACAAAGTCTTAATCATGCTGAGATGATCGTTCAATTACTTACAGAGCAACACTGCTTTTTTGCTGTAGAACATAGTAGCCTGGATTACTTTGATCTATTCTACCCGCCAGGAGCACCACTGTTGCCTGCAGAGCAGTTGGTTAAGCACGCAAAATGCAAACCCACTTTATGATTATGAATAGCAATTTATCCTGACGTCCAATCGAAATGTGGTCTTCGGCAAAGTTGTAGCTGAAAGAATTTCGTATGAGTAGAGTTTGTTCACTTTTCCATAAAATATTATGACGGCCAGATAGGGGGCTGAACACAAAAGGTTGACGTTTTCCATAGTAATCTCCATATAAACTTAAAATGGCGTGTGCTCAGTCAAATTTCTTCAGAATCACTTCAAATTTTGGTAGGATGCTATTTACCATAATTGAAATCGTTTAAGCATAGGGGAGCCAAAATTTAAAAATTTGCAATTTGCACTCTAATGTTCCATGCAATTTAGTGGAGATCGATGGCGTGATTCAGCAGGCTGATATGGATCTGTCGTACCTTAAGGATGAAGGTGTTGGCAAATTCAAAGACCCTCGTATCCCTTCGGTTCCAGTTTTGGAATGCAATCAGCTAGCCATTGCATCTGATGATGAAAAAGGAAAATTGTTCAAGCCCTCCTATTCTATCCGGGTGACGTTCGAAGGAACAATCTTGCCGGACTTTCTCGAAATCAGAAATGTCTTGATCCCCGTTCGAATCTATTCTCCGAAGCCTATGCTTTGCAACAAATGCAAACGGTATGGCCACACGGAACCACTCTGTGCGAACAAAGCACGTTGTGGGAATTGTGGAAAATCTAATCACGATGTCACATGTCCAATCCAAGAAAACATCTGCCTCCATTGTAAAAAGAGCCATGAATCGAACCGCGATTGCTCTGCTTACAAAAAACGTGCCCAATTTACCACAGCACGAATCTGACAAAAATCCAAACTCAGTTATGCTGAAACAGTCGGTAATTTGCCTAACTCCGACTTCTGTCATGACAACCCGTATGCGTCGCTCAGTGAACTGTCAGACATTGATGAAAATGAGTCAGTAGGTAGCCGTTCGGAATCCTTGAAACGCAAAAAGTTAACCCGAACAAAAAAATCAAAGAGAATCAAACCCTCCGATCATCAGCCAGATTCCATTCTGTCGTCTCAAAATGTAATGAATGTTCCAACTAGCAAATCTTCCAATCATCAACCATGTGTAGCACCGTTGGCTTCGCGACAACAACATCAATCCGTTAGCTCGCACCCACCGTTTCTTGATTTTCCATCCACCTCTCGTCTGTCACAACCCTCCCGGAAACCTCCTGAGTTTCAATACAAAGAATCTGATTTTCCTAACCTCCCTGGAGTGGCCAGCTCCACATTGAACATCCTTCTGAAAAAAACTGATTTCATCGTGGCCACTCCTTGGACTGTTAGTATCTATCGATGGCTAACTCACTTCTAAACCAAAATTTTTCCGTATTCCAGTGGAATTGCAGAAGTATTCTGTCAAAAATAGCAAATCTAAGGTGTTTCTTACTTAAGCTAAATGTTGCTTACTCCGGATTTGAATTTTTATCTACAGAACTACAATATTCTTCGGAACGATCGAGATATCTGAGCTGGAGGTGTTATGTTGGGTATAAAGAACTGTTATTCATTTCGTCGTATAGATCTACCAAATGTTAATCCAATCGAAGTGGTTGCGGCTGAAATTGAGATTGACAATATGGTGTTTTCAATCGCTTCCCTGTATATTCCTCCATCAGCTAGACTGATACCTAGTGTCTTAAGAACGTTAGTCAGCAAACTTTCTCATCCTGTATTTCTACTCGGAGATTTTAACTCCCATGGTTGTGCGTGGGGGGAGGATAGAGATGACAGTAGAGCTAATATGATCTACGACATATTAGACGAATTTCGCCTATCAGTGTTAAACACAGGGAAAGTAACTCGGATAGCCTGTTCTCCATCTTGTAACAGTAGAGTCGACCTTTCACTGTGCTCATCGAATTTGTCTTTAACCCTCTAATACCCAACCCCGCCTTTAGACGGGGTACACTTTGGAATTTTGTGTATTTTTTCGTAGCTCGGAAATCAAAATGATTTTATTTTTGGCTTATACCTTGACTCATAACACGCATATAGGAATAGTTTTTTATGACTTTTGAAACTTTTTTGTATTTTTAGAAAGTGTTTGAAAAATTGCATTCTTATATAACCTACAAATGCCTGGGCTTCATTTAACGTGTAATATAAAAAATCGTACCTTTTATATTTTTCTACGATTATCCTATCACAAACGAAGAGCCTGGTGGTGTTAAAATTATTTCAAACCTGTTTTTCCGTTAGTTACACGGAAAATAAAATATGCTCCGAAAAAAAATTAAAAATTTAATATTTTTCAAAATACCGTAACAATTAAAATTTTTATTATTGCCAAAAATCAACAACTAGAAAAGGCTTCAAGAAAAAATGAAAAAAGCTAGGGATGTTCAAAAAAAAAAAAATAAAAATTATAAAAATCAAAAACCAAAAAAAAAAAAAAAAAAAAAATTTGGGGACGGACCTGGTGTAGTGGTTAGAACACTCGCCTCTCACGCCGAGGACTTGGGATCGAATCCCATCCCCGACATAGTCACTTATGACGTAAAAAGTTATAGTGACGACTTCCTTCGGAAGGGAAGTAAAGCCGTTGGTCCCGAGATGAACTAGCCTAGGGCTAAAAATCTCGTTAATAAAGTCAAACCAACCAACCAACCAAAAACCAAAATTTAAAAATTTGCGAATAAAATTAAATAAATGCCCAAAACGTGTTTAGAATGATTTTAGATAACGAAAAATAATATTTAAATCGAAAATAAAAATTTGGGTATTAGAGGGTTAAGTTGTGTCTGGGATGTTGTTGATGATCCTGCTGGTAGCGACCATCTGCTGATCCACATATCATTTAGTACAAAATCTAAAAGGGAACAAGTGGTTCCGTATGACCTGACAAAACATATTGATTGGTCCAAATACTCCTCGATAATTTTAACAGAAATTGAAAACGTTTCAGTACAGGAACCGGATTTGCACGGATTTCTAACAAACTTGATTTTAATGGCAGCCGAAAACTCGCAAACTAAGCCAATCCGTTCGTCAATTTCCAAAACTAAGGCTCCCACAATTTGGTGGGACCAAGAGTGTACTGATATTGTCAAGCAGAGGTCAGATGCCTTCAAAATGTTCCGAAAGTTTGGATTGATGCAAGATTTCTTGAATTATAAAAAGTTAGAGGCCAAAAGTAAAATGATTTTCAAAAATAAGAAACGTAATTTTTGGAAGCAGTTCGTAGAATCTCTGACCAAAGATACTGCCATGCCTATTTTATGGCAAACAGCGCGTAGGCTGAGGAACTTTAATCCAAGTCCTTCGGATATTCGAGAATTTGATTTGAGTTGGATCGTTTGCTGATCGGTTTGCTGAAAACGTTAGCCCTTGTTTTGTGTCTACTCAACCGCCGTTATTCATTGAAAATGATACGGTTTCAATGGATCTAGTAGAGGATTTAAGCATCACAGATTTAGAAAACGCTCTTGTATCGTGTAATAATTCTGCACCTGGCATGGATAGAATCAAATTCTCTCTATTGAAAAATCTACCTACTCCTGCTAAAGAGCTCCTCCTTTGTTCATACAACTGGATCTTCAAAAACAAATCCATTCCAGTAGCCTGGAGGAATATTAAGGTTGTTGCTATACTCAAAGCTGGTTAAGACCCCGCTATATCACAGTCGTATCGTCCAATAGGTTTGCTATCCTGCACTCGTAAAATTCTCGAAAAAATGATCCCCGTTCGACTAGAAGTTTGGGCTGAAAAAAATCAACTACTTTCTCCGACGCAATATGGTTTTCGCCACGCAAAAAGTACTAGAGATTGCCAAGCATTATTAGCTACTGAAATTCAAATAGCATTTCGATCCAAACAAGCATTGACTGCAGTTTTCCTTGATGGCGTACGATTCAGTGCTAATTGACATTCTATGTCACAAGCTATGCAAACTTGGAGTTCCAGTTCAGTCAGCTGATTTTTTGTTCAACCTCTTGTCGCTGAAAGTCATGCATTTCTAACTCTGAACTCTCAAGTTAAACATGTCCGCAACTCATGTCTAGGATTAACACAAGGATCTTCTCTAAGCCCTCTGCTTTACAATCTCTACACTAGTGATATAGATAGCAGCATTGAAAGCGGATGTGTTTTAGTACAATACGCTGATGATGCATGTTTATGGGCTACTGCTAAAGATGTAAAATTTTCGGAAGGAATTCTTCAGACCTCTTTAAATAACCTCGCAATATAGGCACAAAACCTCGGATTGGAATTTTCTGCTTCAAAAACGGAAATCGTGGAATTCTCCAATAAACGAACATTGTCGCCACTACAGTTACATCTGTATGACCTTCGAATAACCCAACGCCTCTGTTATAAATATCTCGGTTTATGGTTCGATTCATCGATTGGAGAATTCATGTCTAATATGTTGTTCGAAAATGTCAACGAAGAATAAACTTTCTACGTACCATAGCAGGGACATGGTGGGGAGCTCACCCGTCGGATATGATAAAATTGAACAAAACGACTATCCTATCAGTAATTGAATACGGCTCTTTTATTTTTGCCAAATCCCATTTCATCAAACTCGAACGGATTCAGTTCAAGTCCCTGAGGATATGCTTGGGTTTGCTGAATTCTACTCATACTCAGTCGGTTGAAGTGATAGCTGGTGTCCTTCCGCATTCGGTTTCTAGAATTGAATTGCAGGTATTTAGCCAATCGTCTCATAACATCTTCTAGAGTGATGATCCAATTAGATGAACTGTTCAGAATACACCCACAGCCAAATTTCCTTCGATCGTACCGAGAATGTCTTGTGTTGCCAACTTCCCCTAGCTCGGACAATTTTTATGATTATGAAGTGCCTGCCAGTTCGCCCCTTTAAATCGACGTCAATACGTCGTTAGTCCAAAATCTGGCGGATTTGCCGAAACCGTTACTACCATGTCAAGCTAAACAAGCATACCTTGAGAATTTATCAAACATTAACGCAGAGGAGATGTTTTTCACGGATGGCTCTTTAGGAGTTGATAACTGTGGATTCGGAGTCTACAATTGTAACTTCGAAGCAAGCTTTCAGTTAGAGTTGCCGTGTTCAATCTATAAAGCGGAAATGTTAGCCATAAAATTTACAGTAGATTATATCAAATATCTTCCACCCAAAAAATACCTCATTTGCTCCGATAGCTTAAGCTCAATAGAAATCCTAAAAAATATTCGAGTAACTACGAAAACAAGTCTAATTGCATTGTACATAAAGGAAACCGTGGCATGGCTTGCCAAATGCCAATATACGATCACATTTATGTGGGTTCCGTCACATTGCGGGATTGAGGGCAATGAATTTGCTGATGCTCTTGCAAAGCAAGGAGCCCGAAATGGTGATGTGTATCAACATTGCCCAGAAGCTCGCGATTTTTATGCAATCATAAGACAGACAGCTTTGTCGTCTTGGCAAGATAGTTGGTCTAATAGTGAACTAGGTAGATACTGTTACAGTATTCTACCCAAAGTTAGTCTTTCTTCTTGGTTTTCAACATTACAGTGCAATAGACTGTTCGTAAAAAATATGTCTCGCCTAGTATCGAACCATTATACTTTAAAAGCATCTCTTTTCAGAGTAAACATAGTCAACTCCAACCTTTGCGATTGTTCCCAGAGCTATGAATACATTGATCACACTATTTGGCAATGTGAGAAATTCGAAGAGACAAGACCATCCCTGTTACAACAATTGGAACGAGAAAATCGAGCTCCACAACCCATCAGAGATGTTTTGGGAAATATGGATACCATCTATATGCAAATCATTAATAACTTCATTAAAAAGTCAAAAATTCAACTGTAAACTGTTCTTATAATAATAATACAACATTTTTGTTCATTTTGTGCAAAGAACTAACAAAAATACTATGTGTAAATAGATTGTAAACAACTAACATGAAAAATCGGCTCCGTTAAGGTCTTCCAATGAGCCTAATAAACTATTTAGTAAATAAAAAAAAGCAACATCAGAAATAGCCCACATAATTTAAACTGATTTTTTCATCATCCATTTCGAATTGCAGTCTCACTTTAATATCGTTAATCACACAAGACTTTGACGACAAATGCAAAACGATTTGTTTTTGATTCCTAAAAATTATTGAGGTTACATATAAAAAACAATAAGGTTAACTAAAAGCCAAAAATTTTACAAATTCAACTCCTATACTGCCGTGAATCGCTAGTTAATGCCATCTGCATTTTCGTCAAAATTGAGTTGAGTTCAGTTTTCAATTTTCAGCATATCTTCCAATGCTCTTTCAGCTGCACTAATGAGATAATAGGGTAAATAATGGCTTCGGCACCCTGAGGGCATTTTCGGCAGCACTAACTTATCGTCCTTGTTAAAATTTACCTACGGAACAAGAGTTACCTTCAATGTACTCAATGTATTCCTTGAACTATAATTCTCCATGTAAACCTCATCTTTCACAAAAATATTATATAGCATGGGTTTTATCATTGAATGAAATAAATGCTTACGAAATTATTGTCATTCGTGAGCTGCCGAATAAAACAACACAAGAACAGCTTAAGAAAAACTCACCACTTTGAAAGGTTCAATTCTCCGATCCAATACCAATTTGTCACAAAAGCTACGCACCGATCACTCATGCACTATTAAACATTTGAGTTGTCTATAAACACTCGAAAATACTGAATTTTTATGCTTTAAATCACAAATTAAAATTAATGCACTTTGCTTTCCTCGGCAATCACTTTTTATTATGGAAATAGGTTGTCAGGAAACCATATTCAATTGCGGTGTGTTTTTTTATTCACAATTTAAATTCATTGAAAAATCGAACACAACTAATTAATTCATTGGAATTAGGCAACAAAACATGCACGGGTAATAATTGAGCCTTTCAATTCTTTCCTTATCTGAAGATTGTACCGCATAAACTTCAATATACTGAGAAACATATAAAATATACGTCTTTCAATAGGTTAACTATTTTGGCAACACTCCTGTTGTTTTACAGGCAATCAGAGGATGATGTTTTTGTGTCAAATCAAAAGGGAATTGATTTGCAAAGGGCCTATTCTGATTTTCTCATACACTGAGAATAATATTAACGTAAAAAAAACTGGCAATGTTTGGATTTCGATCCGAATTAGCTGATCGAACTGTGTGGTAGTTGGCAGCACTGTTGATCACGTCCATCAGATTATGTACATTCATCCGACCCGGCACTGCAATCCCTTCTGTCAACCATGTTGACAGTCAACTCCGCGCGCTCGACTACAAAGATCCCGTCAGCATTTGCAGTAAGCAACGGTGCCAATTTCGGAGCTCGTGTAAGTCTAGGCGTGATGGCTGATTCCTCAGTGTCTAGGACTATACTCGAACCATTTTCGGAGAGTGTTACCCGGATAATAAATACAATACAAAAACAAGCACGTGAGTCTTAAAGATTTATTTTCCCAATTTCCCCAATCCCTCTAAGCGCCCTTTGAAACATCTTTTAGATGAATTTCTTAAAAGATCCCTGTAGGAGTTCTTGAAAGTGTTCCAATTAGGATAATTTATGAAGGTCTTTTCTAGAAATCTGCAGGGTTCTGAATTTTCGTATTAATGATGCGAAATCTACGATTTTTCGCACTTAAGGAGAATGCTTTTTTCGCTTCCTCACGAGAACATCTTTTATCGCTCACACTAATTTTCCCTGGAGCTACGATGGTGGATAATCGAAAATCACTCCACTCCGGGGATAATATATTTTTCACTCCATCATATTTTCGCTCACCAACTGCTCCCGAGAATTATCACTATGTGGATAAACAAAAACTAGTGCCGGTGACGGGATTCGAACCTAGAACATTGCTAAAAACAACCGCGATGCGTGCACGCTAACCATGCTACCACACCAACTTGACGAAAGGACTGCTACTTGTGGCGATGCATACAGGAAAAGTTCTCCATCGATCGGAGAAAGAGAAAACAAACTTCTCACAGCTGCGGAAATGTGCAATTATCTATTTTCGCTTTGTTTTGTGGACGGATAAAATCGCAAGGCAGCTAATCGCTGAAAATTGCTGTGAGGGATAAATCCATTATCGTGAGAGTGAGTTAGAATTCGGAAGCCTGGAAATCTGAGGCGAATTATCGATGACCCTGTTGAATAGTCTTGTTCTAGTTTCTGAGGCTTTCTCTGAAGTCTGTACAATTTTCAATTTCGCGTTACCTTTTAGCGATTTTTTGCGCATAGACGCTAGGGTGCCGCTTATTTTTCAAAAGTTCTCAAACCCAAAATTTCATGTGCTATTATGAATTCAATTCATATTAGAAGAGAAATCTCAACGTTTGAGCCAAAAATATTAAGATTTAGGGGTGGTGCAAGCGCCTTGAAGGTGAATTTTCAAATTATAAAAAATGGCCTTAAGTGAAGTCACCATAACTTCGGTTATTTCTAACCGATTTTGATACTTTTAGCATCATTATTTTCACAATTAAATTTATGAAAACTTTGTAGAACATCAAATTTGTCTTAAATCGAAACAAGTCTTTGTCAAAAGTAATTTTCTCGAAATTTGTCTTCATTTTACTGAAAAATTCATATAGGGAAAGTATACCAGTTATGGCCATAGTGGTTCCCTATTTGGCCATATGCAAAATATGGATAACTTTTACATTTTTTATCTTTCTGAATGTTTTAACATCAAGATTTATCCTTTATCTTACTGCTAAAACACAAAAGATTTTTCAAAATGTGAAGGCATTCAAGATATCATGTATGGCGAAATAGGGAACCACTATGGCCATAACTGGTACACCTACCCTATGTTTGACCATAACTTCATAAATACTCAACCGATTTCAAAGATTTGTACATACATGTTTTTGAAGCAAAAAATAGTTCCATACTGTTCATACAACACATTTTTCTAAGAAATGGTTTTGGCATAGTTTTGTAACAAAAACTACCCAAAAACATGATTTGTTAAAAGAAAAAATCCAGTTTCTTTGGATTATTTAGGTTTTTCGCCAAAAATTACATTTTTCCTATAAAAGTTGTGTTTATGAAGCATTTTGTTTTAATTACGAGTTGAAAAGTGCATATATTTTTTAACATGAGCAAAACTATTATTGTTTCAAAATTATTTTAAAATTGCTGACAAGTCCTTTTCAAAGGTTTAACAAATGAGGAAAACCAGTTTCAGCTTTAAAATATTTTTTAACTGACAAAAATTTAAAAAAAAACTGGCGTTTTTCGTTAAAAAAAACATGTTTTTGTGCAGTTTTTGTTGAATAACTTAGTGGGCTTCGTGGCCGTGCGGTTAGTGTTACCAAGCATTTGGCCGCATCGAGTCAAGGGGTGCGGGTTCGATTCCCGCTTCAGTCCGGAAAACTTTTCGTCAGGAGAGTTTTTCGACTGTGCCACTGGGCGTTGCATGCTAGTCCGTTGCCTAGTGTGGTGCTTCCTTCAAAGGGCAAATCGTCCTCTGGAAGCATGTCTGTCGATGTCTGTCTTTTAAACTTGGTCAAAAAATTTTTTTAGTGATATGTGGCGTATGAAAAGTTTGAAAACAATTAAGTAAGCTTCTAAACCATGCACAAAGATTTGGAAGCGATTAAGTATTCATGAAGTTATGGTCAAACAAAGATATTTTTTAGTAAAATGAGGAAACATTTGGAGTAAACTACTTTTTATTGAAACTAGTTTTGATTTTATACAAATTTGATGTTCTACAAAGTTTATGAAAACTTTTAATTTAATTTTTAAGATAATGGTGCTAAAAGATTCAAAATTGGTTAGAAATTACCGAAGTTTTGGTGACTTTACTGAAGGCCATTTTTTATAACTTGAAAATTAACTTTCAAGGCACTTGCGTCCTCTCTAAATCTTAATATTTTTGGCTCAAACTTTGAGGTTTCTTTTTTAATATGATTCAAATTCATAAGAGCACATGCAATTCTGGTTTTGAGAGCTTTTGAAAAATAAGCCGCCCCTAGTAGTGTGAGTAGTGAATAGGGGCATGCATGTGCGGGGCCTTTCTTAGCCGAGTGGATAGAGTCCCCGGCTACAAAGCAAAGCCATGCTGAAAACGTCTGGGTTCGATTCCCGGTCGGTCCAGGATCTTTTCGTAATGGAAATTTCATAGAGTATTCTTCGTACCTGCCACACGACATACGAATGGCAACTTAGGCAAAAAAAGGTCTCAATTAAAAACTGTGGAAGTGAAGAACACTAAGCTGAGAAGCAGGCTGTGTGTAGGACTAAATGCCAAGAAGAAGAAGAATGTAACCCATTCAAACGCAACTCTGAAATTCAAGTAATCCGATAATCGTGTTCCGAGGATTTTTCTTGCAGAGCACAATATTATGAATCAATTAACCATGACGTCACGCTGCAACTTCTAGGTTGGATTCACACTTGTTGCAAGTTTATAACCATGACATGGCAAGTTTTACAACCGGAATGCTGCCAAAGTGAGATTGAGTTGTACTCAATATTCGATAAAATTAATAAAAACCAAATTCGGCAGCGTCCATTTATGACATAACGTTAAAATGTACAATTTTCGACCATTCCCCTCTCCGCAACGGTCTTTACATGAAAAACAAAAAAAACAATTTTGTGTTCAAGCCGCAACGTTTGAGCCAACGCCCCCTCCCCCTAGAGCGTTACGTAATTTGGTCTGCATAAATTTAGTGACGTTGTGTATTCAATTTGACTCTCTGCTATTCTATTTATAACTGCAATTCTGTTCTCAGTGTAGTCTGTATTTTTTTGCATTGGCCCTTTCAACGAGTAGAACATAATAAGTGACGTTTAATTTCAGGATTTGTCAACAAATACGAAATGTTACCAATACATAAACTAGTTTTTGCGCAGTTTTGGATTGCCGAAGTGAACATTTTTATTGCTGACAATAAATGAAGAGTGCTCAAGTGTAATTCAGGTGCCTCCTGCTAATTGTTGTGCTCTATTGTTGCGTAAAATTGCCCTCTTAAAAGTTCAGCTGCTTAGGCTGCCGACAATACCCTATGTTTTGCTCGGAAAAATTACGAAAAACACCAAGTCAAATTGTCCCATCATGAAAAGTAATCGCATATCAGTCCCACCAGATTTTTGCACCGTGTATCCCAAAAATGAAGCGTTTTTTGAGCATCTTTTTATTTTTCTCGGAAAGATATCGTAGTGATAATCAAATTGTGAAATTTTCATTGAGATTTGAACACGTTCCAATTTTCTAGAAACTTTTGAATATTCGTATGGAAAACGAGTTCAGAAACATTACAGCCCATTTTCTCAGTGCCTACTTTTTACAGATGGGACTGACTTGCGATTCACGGCAGTATAGTAGCTCAAAGTTTAAAACCGGAGACCAACAAAAAGAAAATTCCAATGTCAGTGTTTGCTGAGACCGTTTTCATTAAGTTTATTGAGTTTTCATAGTATGCACAATTAAAGCAAGCCTGGCGCACTTGGCGCACCGTTGCGTTCTGAAGGCACAACTTATTTTGTTCATATCGGTCTATTCTTGTGACACCAATCGCACCAATCTGTTATGTTGAAAAAGAGCCAAAAATGTTGGGCAGGCCTGGTGTAGAGTAACCACCCTCTCTTTTTCATAATGATTACGTGGACTGGGGAAAATCCAAGTAAATCATTCATTCCATTTTCGTCGCTTGAGAGACCTTTCAAAATAACTTTGAACAAACGTTCAGTTTTGTCGTCATAAGTAAAAAATGTGCTTCTTCTCTTCAAGATGTTTGAGAAGAAGTTCGCGATCTTTAAGAGTTAGCATGAGCATTGAGCAATTCGCACTATTTCCGAGGTGGTACAGTCCTAGATCGTTGTTGTATGAGGGTTGCCTGCTTCTCGTCCGTTACCAAAGCCAGAGATTTGGGACTAATCCCTGCTTCTTAGGCAAGAATGACGCATTCTCCAATAGTCGAGGGCCGTTCTGGCCACGTCCTTGCGAATACTGGGAATGGGGAGGAATGGTTGAATGAACACCTACATAAGGACTGTTCATTTTAAAAAGTGGACACTTTGTTTATGCTATATCTTTATTAATTTTTGATAATATCGTAATCGGTTTTCTGTGCATCGTTCAACTAGTATTCTACAATGTTATGAAAATATAAAAACTTACACTTTTGGATGAAGAACTAAATAGTTGTTCCAAAAACTCAAAAGAAAAACTATTCGTCAAAGTTAAGCATTATTTTTCGCATGAAAAAACCTATTTTTTATGAACAACTTGTGTGTTGGTATCCTTTACTCTTCTACTGAAGGAAGAGTTTTAAAAACATCAATAATTTTCCAAGTGCTGGTGGTCTTCTATTTTAAGGCGATAATGGTGCCTGCCACGTCAGAATGCAGACCAATGAGGGGAAGGGGAAGGAATTGATGATGCATTCAACTGGCTCCTACGGTAGACCGTATATGCCATTGCGTCTACGCCAGTTCATGTGGGAAGGGTGAAGGGGTAGGGTATTTTTTATGGCAGAGAGGCTTGCTGGTTTAGTTAGCAGACTGCCTATGTATCAGGCGTAAGGAAAGGCGTGCTATAATGATGAAAGAATGGAAGCGTAAGGAAACGGTTTATTTCTGTCCGTCTCGGGTTCTAGCAAATCAAAGATGGTTAAGAAGAAAAAGATGATCGACTCTTTATTTTGCCATATATTTTGCCGACGACACGTTATCCAAGTAACACTACTGCCATCTGTTGAGTCAAAAGCGCGTAAACATTATATTCAGCTAAATTTAACTCATCGTGCAATCAAAAAACGAAAAGCTGAAGAAATCAAAACAACCACTCTTAAAAATTGTTACACAGAAGTGAGCTCGACAACACAAAATTTGAGTAAATTTTATACATACTAAAAAATGTTCATGTGCTGGTTTTTTATCCTTTTTCTCACATTTTATGCCACTTAGAGATGATTGGCAATATCGAACATCCCCGTTTGAGCTGTGTACCTTTTTCAAGCGTGAATGTCATAAATTAATACCTCAACATCTGGTGGTCACTAGGAGAACGTTGCATATTAGTTGGCTTTTGACTCACCAGAGCGGCGCTATTCATGTTGCCTAGAAAAGACGGGATAAAAACTGTGATTTTTTAAGAGTGGTAGATAGAAGCAAATGGAAGGTACAACTACAAAATACGCGAAAAGAGACGGGCCTGGGATTGAACCCATGACCTTCTGCTTATGATGCAGAAGCGGTAGCCATTTGACCACCAACCCCGTCTAGAGACTGCTTCGATTTAATGTTCGGAAACTCTGAATTCCTTTAAGAATTACAATAAGAAAACCCTCTAGGAATCCCGGACTGAAGAAATTCCTGTACGGAGTTCTGGGTAGTATCACTGAATGAATCAACACTACAATCGAATTCATCTTGCGCTTTGAATGATCACGCAAAACACATTTTAGATACCATAGGCGACCGAAAAGGCGACGAGAACTGCTGTAAATCGCAAGTTAGTCTCATATGTGATAAAAAAAACGTCTAAGAAGTTCACAAACTCGTTTTCCATTGAATATTCAAATCACTTCTGGAGGTGGGTTTCCTATCGGAAAACGAAATAACTCATTCTATTGGTCATATAGTTTTTGCACATGTGCCCTTCAGGCTTAGTATTATGCAGATACTTTTAGATGCACTTGTCAGCGAAAACTTTATCGGATACCGTTTTCAATGTTGTTTCCCCTGTATATAACCGTATTTTAATCACCCAAGTTAAATAGAATGATAGTTCACGCCAATTAAAATTCAATTTTTGCCAATGAACAGTTTAGATTGTGACGAGGGCACTGGACCACTCACCAACTTTGGCGTGTAATAAAATGGATTCGATCGAATAAGTTTGGTCTTGCTCTTCTGATATGGAGAATACGCTCTACAGTGTTGGACATGGCAGTATGATTGTTAAATTAAAAAACTTTGATTTTCCAATTACCGCTGCGCTGTTTGAATAATTCAAAGTTATCTACGCTAACGCACATTTCTGGTTAATTCAAAGCAAACTGAGAAACAACGAGGTGCGTTGGTAGTAAGATTCCCTAACCATCCCGCTCAGTAAGACATAACAGAAAACTAACTCAATTGTATTAGATTTATGTATTTATATCCATATTTGTTATCATAATATAAAATCACAAAGTTCGCTGTCAGTAACGCTTTGAAATGTTTCACAAAAATGTTTCATTGAGCACTACGACATATATTTTAAACCAACTACAACAAAAACGATAATAAATTTTGAACCCCTTTTAGATTTTTTTTTTTAGATTTTTGATCCAATTGAATTAGCTGTTCAGCAAGATCAAGCTGAAGGTCGTGGGTTCGAATCCCACAAGTCAAATGTTTGTTCAAAATAATCTGTAACCTCTTTCAGAAGTAACTTCTCAGATTTTTTTATATTTCTTACTGATCTGATATCTTCGATTTCTATCGACCATTTACTTGTAAAAGGTAGTAAAAGTTAAAGTTTGTATTTCCATACATAATTTGAAGAAACAGTTTCCAAGTGAGTAAAGTGCATATTCGTCGTTTATTATAGCCTATAAGCCACACGACCCGGAATCTGAAGATGTCATAACAGTTTCAGACTCATGCCTTGATCATGATTTAAAAACTAGTAGTCCGTAGAAATAGTAAACCTGCATGCCCGATCTTCTTTTTGTGTTTGTTGCAAGTTTGCAACATAATAATAATGCTTTCATTAATGACTTTGAAGATTTGGTACAATATTGAAATTAAATGCTCAACTTGTCCTCGGGATATAAGTGTGAACAAGCATCCAAGAAATGGTCGCTGTCTGGACAATAGAGCTATCAATCTTCCATTTCTAGGGCTAAAATTATTTGCAACTTAACAATAATGAATAGTTGGAAATAAGATTTTCCATAAAAACACTGCCGGTTTAGTGGGCGATGAATTGTACTCACACACAATATTGAAGTTGAACTCTCAACTGTTTCAACAGAGCAATACTTCGTGAAACAACCCCACTACCTGTGACCGAGAAGAACTCGTCTTCTTCTTCCTGGTCTTATATCTTTAATAGGACAGAGCCTGCTTCTCAGCTTAGTGTTCAATGAGCACTTCCACAGTTATTAACAGAGAGCTTTCTTTGCCAAAGTTACCATTTTCACAATCGTATATCGTGTACTCTATGCCCAGGGAATTCAAGGAAATTTTCATTACGAAAAGATCTTGGACCGACCGGGAATCGAACCCAGACATCTTCAGCATGACTTTGCTTTGTGGCCGCTTACTCTAACCACTCGGCAAAGGAAAGCCCCTATCGAGCAGAACTCGTTGGAAACTAAATGAGGAAAAGGTTTTCTCAACTGGACATGAAAGACGTTTATTATCACCTACTCTTTGACTAAGGGTTTAGTTTTCATCTTTTCTTATGAAACGCCCTAGCAGATTGTTGAGCTTTCTTGTGTTCTTAAAAAAACTATAACTTCGTTTGTTGATTCTTCCAAATGCAGAATACTTTGATACAAAGGTGTAATTTACAGTTACCTTACTTCAATGTTCGTTGGATAAGCTTTCACCAATGACTTTCAATGAAGCCATTGTAATCAAATTCAGAACTTGTGTGCTTTTGTGCTACGTTTGGAATGAAAATTTTGAATTACATATTTATATAAATTTGCATTTAGAGTGATTCCAAGCAACAGTACCAAAATTTGGTAAATTTTTTAATTCATTTTTTTCTATTGAGCTGAAACTTTGCACAGTTTTCCAGTTCCATCTAAATGGTCATTTTCCAATATCAAATCTTCAAGTTGAGTCACGACTAACTTTTCAAAAGGGTGTATGTGAAAATGTTTCAAAAATATTCAAAAAGCTGCACAGCAAAAACGGTTCGTTCGATTGTTAGACAACTAAAGAAACAAAGTTAGACAACTAAATAAAGATTCCAAAAAAAATACACAAAGTAAAAAAAAATTTTTTTTGCATTAAAAAACATAATTTTTGACACAAAAACTCAAATATCTCAAAACTCTATCGGAATACCAACGTAATTTTTTGGAGGAAAACGGTCCATTATATTAGCTATCTACCATAAAAATTTGGTGATGGTAAACCAATAAACAAAAAAGTTATGACATTTCAAACATGTCACAATTTTCACATTTAGTAGAAAAAACATTTTTTTTTTTCGGTGTAAATTATTACGGGAACCGCAGTTTGTTGCTGATTTTATTGTTAAGGGCCTTGCGTGAATTAAACAAGTCGATTTCATGTATTCATTAGTATTATGTATATTATATGTATAAATATTATGTATATGTATAAATATTATATGTATATGTATATATGTATAAATTAAAATGAATTAACAGGTTACACGAAAATAGATTTTTTTTACCAGGAAATTTTTTCTTAGAGTATGATCGATGAGTTTCTAAATGTTATATAAAAACTTTAAAAGTTTTGGATTTGGGTATGCGTTATGAGATCATGAAAACATTTTATTAATACTTATTTATTTATTTATTGTTATTCAATTTTTTTTACAATATCGAACACTTTTGCATCATTATCAGTACAGTTCGAGTATAGTTTTGCTTTAATTTTATTTTCTGACAATGGAATGAAACAGTGAAATTTTTGGGTTCCTTGGATCGTTTTCGCGTTATTATATTGCTCGCTGAGCTCTGATGCCGTTAATTCGTACTCTTCAGTAGTAGTAAAACAAAATGATAATTTTGTTAAATCTTCTTCTTTTCTGCGATTCGCCAAATCAAATAGTTCTTTTGCAGTTTTAATTGGATGCTCACGTTCTTTGGCTAAACTTGCTGTTGTGGCCATGCGCTTTATGGTTCCTCCAATAGCATCACAAGGACCTTTGCCATGTGACGTAGCAAAGAAATGCCATTCTGCATCAATTCCGTACTTTGATTTAAATTGACATAGGCTCGAAAAATTCTTACGGTTTTTGTACTGCGATGCTGCTCCATCAGACATGAAATATATCTTTCTGATTTATTTATCCTTATCAACGCGTAAAAAGTTAATCATTTTGGCAATGAACAAATTTACAGATACTGAGTCGTGTCTTAAATCTTCGGAAATTACAATAAAACTAAAATGTTCAATTTGCGTACTTCCATTGAAATAAATAACTAATGGATGAATTGTAGCTTGTTGTACGTTCCAGTGATGGGACTGCACTTCATCTTGCAATACAAAGCTATAGTTTTCAGAAAAATCACAAATGACTAAAAATTCACCATCTTGTAATGTATTTTTCGTATTTTTTTAAAAAGCGGGATTGCTCTGTTTTAATAAAGTCGTGAGGAATTAAACTTTCTAATTTCAAGCAAAAAAATGACACAAACTCATCTACAGGTTTTACAATAGTTTCTAGGTCACACCTATCCGTGGTCACCCATTGCTCAAATGATAACTGATCAATTTAATTTTCTTCAAACTCAGCGAATAAAGTATTTTCCAATGATAAAGAATCTGGACAATCCGAACAAGATCGTAGATAGCAATTTGATGTTGTATTTTCACACAAAAGACTATCAGTTAACATTTTAATATCCTTTGATAAATTGATTCTTTTCAAACTATGTAAGATTAGGTTAATATTTTCGTGTGTTGTGCACACACAAACATTATGTATTCCTGAATTGGATAGAAGCTTGCATTGCCTTGGACGAAGGCTTGCAAATGAGGAAAAACCTACCTTAATATTTTCGTTAATTTCCTTGAAGCGCGTATACGCTTCTTTCAAAGTAGTCATCATTAATCGTTTTTGGATTGCTTGACGCTTTACATCTTTTTTTACAGATACATAATCTTTTTGGCCAGGCATAGCTCTACTTACTTCATCGTCTTCAAAATATTGAATTATTTTTTCTTTTGTCTCATCTGTTAATGAAGTACTCGACCTAGCATTTTTGGTTGCAAGAGAGTTATTTTTGAATTGTTTTGCCTCTTTTGCTGTATTTCTATTGGTTTTGAACTCATCAATGGCGTCTTGAATAGACCACGAGGTAAACTTTTTGCAGGTAAACTTTTTGCAGGTAAACTAGTCGTACACCTGTATAGAAATTTTTTTTTTGTAGCTTTTGTATTCAATATTAGATTTCTTATAGGTTTCTTTTATCAAAAGGTTTCAACACTATTGAGAGAATTTTTCTTCAGTTACGTACAATAAAAAATATGACACTATCAAGACTTTAGATCACAACACTGGATCGCGTCTAACTTTCTAATAGATGCTATAATAGTTATGAATAATTAAATAAAATATCATGAAAACAACTTGTTAACCTCATGTGGTACCCTTAACAAAAAATTCAGCAACAAACTGCGGTCCTAAAAAAAATTAACAATGAAAAAAAAATTCACTAAGTGTCAAATTTGTGAAATATTTGAAATGTCATAACTTTTTTGTTTATTGGCTTACCATCACCAAATTTTTATGGTAGATAGCTAATATAATGGACCGTTTTCCCTCAAAAAATTACGTTGGTATTCCGATAGGGTTTTGAGATATTTGTTTTTGTGAGTTTTTGTGACAAAAATGATGTTTTTTAATGCAAAAAATTTTTTTTTACTGTGTGTATTTTTTTTGGAATCTTTATTTAGTTGTCTAACTTTGTTTCTTTAGGTGTCTAACAATCGAACGAATTTTGAAAAGTTAGTCGTGACTCAACTTGAAGATTCGATATCGGAAAATGACGATTTAGATGGAACTGAAAAACTGTGCAAAGTTTCAGATATTTTTGAAATGGTCGATCAGAATCGACTTGCATGCCTCCGTGGAATCCCTCTTTAGATTTGTGATAGCAGTTCTTTGTTGAATATTTGAAGAAAGTTTTTTTTTTCTAATTACCTAATGACCATCTGCCAAAACATTTATTTGACCTGAAATGGAAGAATAAAAAAGCATTAAATATTGATCGCCATAGTTTGAGATTTGAAATCAAACGTGCAAGTCTGACAACTAAATAAATGGACGTAGTTCAAATAGAAAAAAAAAACACATCAATTAAACGTTGTGAGTGATTAAAATCACTCGTTTTTTGTAATAAATAAAATTGCTCATGAAAACTATCGCAGACGAATTCACTTGTTGTTTTGAATTACAATGAAATTCATAACACTTCACATTTTTCAATAATTCTGTGGATTAAACCGCCGCCGGCCGAAGTGTGATTCCCATCTCATCTCAACGAAGACCACTTCTCATAAACGTCCCTCAGATACCTGACAACATTTATCTCTCAGATTGGCGCGCAAAGCATCCGGTAATTGTTCGGACGGGTAGGTATACCAATTAAATGGTGATTTCTCCCGCCATAGCGGCACACAATGCTGAGAAACGAAAAAACCTGCAAGACCTGTTTTTTTCCTCATGATTGCAAGTACTAAAAATAAATGAGATATAATAAGTTGCCCAGTAACGATTCAAATTAATTGCATGAGCAATCTGTCATTCACATATGCATACGATCAGCTTCGCCCAAACAAGGTCAAATTCGTGCACTGAAATCTATATCGAAAGCGTTCGATAACCCGGTTAATGAATGGTATTGAATGACGCGACGCCAAAATGTCGATTGGGCTGTTCACTTTACAATTCAGTCCCATATCGCAGCACACTCCAACAATACGCTGCGGAGATGAAGCTTTAATCAGCGAAGGCTAAATAGCTGAAACGACACGGGTGAGGGCCACATCTTTTGAGAAAGCTAATAGGCCACTATGGGCAGTTTCCATACAGACAGGCGGCCAAAAATATTTTTTCCATCTCATGTCGTATTTATGAGTTTTGTGATACAAATTTGATGTTTTATTTTCAAAAACATGTTTTCATGACTAACTTTTGAAAATGGCTCATAGCGAAATAATGAGTTTTGTTATTAATGATGCGTATAAGCCATTTATGCGATTAACGTTGTGCAAACCATTATAAATATAAGAACTTACATATAAATAATTAGATGAATGATTTAGCCATATTGAATTATTTTGTAGCTGTTTTTTAAAGAAAATGGTCAAAAATATTGGAAAAATTCAAGAAGCCCTAAATTAAAAAAGTGCGAATTTGTGCAGCTTAATTCTTCACGATCCTTTAGTTTACATCTCAAAGTATCCTTGGAAATTAATTTTAGCCTGGGACAACTTGGGACAAAAAAGTATGGATTTTTTAAAATTTCAACAAAAAATCAAATATATTTTTACAGTGCACTCCCCGCATTTATCCGACCTAAAGTACGATTTTTTATTTCATTTTATTTTTCTAAGATAGCCTTTTGAATAAGCTTTCACACAGTGTATAAAGATCTGCATAAAATATTACGATTATGCAGTATATTCTATTCAATGTATACCTTATATTTGCACTGAATTCTTTATTTTTCTTGAAAACTCGAACTTTAACATACAATAAAACTATATAATATCTTGCCCTGATATTCCAGGAATATCTTAATAGAAGTTTACAAGAAAAACTTATCAAAACAAGTCATTTTTTTTCGATTTTTCGCCACCTGATCGCCCATAGTGTAGGCATGAAGTAGAATGGAATGGAGTAAGGCACAAAGCATCTTATTAATTTTCAATAGACTTTGTTGGAAGAGGTGTTTCTCGTTTGATTACCGCTTATCGCGTAGAATCGAAAACATCGCGAAAAGTTGATTCCGTACATAGAGCTCAGAAACAAAAGGAAGCGAATTGTATGATATTACTAGATGTTGGGTCGATGTGCCAATAACCGCATAGCTAAGAACAAAACTTCGTATAAAATCGAAAAATATTACGTTATTATTTTTACATCATCTGAAAGCTTTTTATCTTGGTATTGTGGAAAAAATATGAAACCTGCGAAAACTTAAATGTTTGTATTTATTAGCGCGTCTGCCGCTATAGGAATACATGTGCCTATAGTAGCACTATTTCTCATTTTTGTTCCTATAGTAGCACTAGCATCACGGCGTTGACAAAATACTTATCAAAACCGTATTTTTATACAACTTTTATATTTATCCTACAAAGTGTGGATCAAAAGCTTTCGTTTGATGCAAAAAAGATCTTAATTCATCAATTATTTTGTATAATAAAAAATAGCTTCTCTCAGTAAGCCTACTATAGGTTTACTATAGGCGCAAGGGAGCTAAAATTTTAAGCAAAACTAATAATTTCGATCATTTTTTGAAGAAAATCAAGCAGTGTGTCAATGGTACTTCGATAAATAGTTTCTGACCTTCATGTCAAAAAATGTTTTGAAAAGATTTATAGCAAAAGGGCCGTAAAAAGCCACTAGTGCGACTATAGGGGACTGTCCACTAAGGGAACACCGACCCTATTGGGCTGGGTATAGACCTTGTAAAAAGCTCAAAGAATCACGCTTTCTAAATTCCATCAATCTACGAAAGAAATCTTTTAACGATAGCATAGAAGGTGTCAAGGATGGGTGGTTATTGAACTGATTGTTCAGAAACAGTTCGAACAGTACACCGATATGTACCAAGTGAAACCGAATTACTTTTTTACATGAAAAAAATAAAGAAAACTAGAAATTTTTATATTTTTTTCTTGTAAAAAAATTTCCGAGTTTTATATTTCTTCTGAAAAGTTGAAATGCTTTCATTCCATAAAAAAGATTGGAAATCGGTTAAACTGTTCAAAAGTAATGATTTTTAAAAAATAAAAAAAAATCTAATGCGCTGAGACCTACAGTGTGTGCCAATACAAAATGACTGATTTTTTATTTTCAAAAAAAAAATATCTCAAAAACTAAAATACGTACATCGTTGAAAATTTGACAGTAAACGTACCATTTTCTGAACTTTCAAGAAAAAATGAGAACAGCAATAGCCCTTTTTGTCCAGTGGCCTTCAAAACACAGAAAAACGAATATTTTTGTTATATTTTGTAACGTAAAAAAGAATTTCTGTGAAATTTTATATTTTTCATGAAAAGTCAAAAACCCTCGGCTTTCATTTCGTCCAATAAAATTGAAAATATGTCAAGCGGTTCAAAAGTTATGGTTTTTTTTTTTCAAATAATAATTGTGCAAATTGGCGATTTTTCTGGTCACCGTATTTCGGAAATGGTCACCCTATTTCGGAAATGGTCACCCTAATCCAACCCGGGAGCATCATGACAGCTGCAGTACAACGTCAATGTACCGAAAAATTTTGGTCCGTGGTACTGTCAAACTCAATGAAATCATGGAGTGTGCTCAAAATAGGACGTAAACTAGAATTATGCTTGATGTACATACAAATAGTTTTACATTTTTTGTTTGGCATTTGTAACATCATTATAAACGAGTGATCACCAAACAGCGATTCTCTAAAAGGATTTGTATGGTCATCGGGAAGATTTTGTATGGCCCACGAGCGAGTTTTGAATAGTGGTGTGATGTGGTCCGCATGCTGAAGGTGCTTATAGTAACCGTTCTTTTGTTTACGAAATTATTTTTTGACCACTTGTCAATTCAAAGCAAGACAAACTTATTAGGGATCGTTCAAATATTACGTAACACAACAAGGGGAGGTTAGGGATATTTTGTAGTGTTTCGGTCCATACAATAAATTGAAATTTTCCATATAAAACCTGTTACTTCAGGGAGGAAGGGGGTTTAAATTGGCAAATTTCTTCGTTACGTAATATTTGAATCATCTCTTAGATATTTACGATAATCATCAATTTATGGGAAATTGACTGTAGTTATAAGCTTGAAACCAATCTGAGATCATATCAACTCGCAGTACATTTTCTTTTGCGGATATGGACACTTTTTTTCTCATACTCACCGCCAGATGTCTAAGTTTCAATCAGATAAGCTTATTGGATGAAGTATCCCGCTTTTACGAACGCTAATATCACCAATAATTAGCCCACTTTTACAAAAAGGGATCTAGTGATCTGACGTTTGACTTGGGTCGCTTGATATGGACTTATCCACCGGTGCACTAAATTTACTCAGTCCAAGAATTTTGACACTTGACCGAAACACGTGGAAACCATCTACGTGACCCGTTAAAGTGTCAAAATTCTTTAACCCGTATAGGCCTGAGTGAAAGCAAAAATACTAAAACCCTTAAAACTCAGCGAATACTTAACGGATTTAAATATTTTTTTGTAAGTATACTGGCCCACATATCTAAATTCTAGAAATGGCCGGAGAAACTCGAGAATACTCCTGTAGCCGGAGTTATTGCGGTGGGTCACTGGGTCAAGTCGGGTAGAAAAAGGCGATTTTTTGGGACATTCTAAATAATCATTATTTATTTCCAATTACATTTATTTTATTTTGCATAAATCATTAAGATCTGATATTCAGCATAATAAATTAATAGTTTTGCACCATTTAGAGTGAACCAGATGCGGCCACTCGGGCTTAATGTCCTGAAGAACCGGCTCTAGATTTGTTAGGTATTAAACCGTTTCAAATCTCTAAAAGAATAGATCGAACATAACAGTTCACTAAAATGCATTCCCATAAGTTTGACACAGATGTTAAGATACAAGTTGTGCACTTTATCATAAATTTTAGGCATCCCGAGGACCCGAAAATGGTCATTTGTAGGATCAATTAAATGCAGTTGACATAATTATTAAATTAAATCGATTATCAGAAGGTTTACGCTGATGCGTTTTACTTAAAACTTCTTGATATAGTGGCCACATTATAGCCGATTCTAGAAATTATCTGTGACTTGAAATTTGCCTTCCTCCAGGGGCACAGAAGCACAAAACCCTTGTCACCTGACCTGACCCAGAGATTCACCGCAATAATTCCAGCCACAGGAACATTCCCGAGATTCTTTGACCACCTTTTTAAACTAGATATGTGTACGAGTATACTGCCAAAACATAATTGAAATCCGTTTAGTATTCGCTGAGCGGTGAGAGTTTTAGTAATTTTTCTTTCACTCAGGCCTATACGGGTTAACCGAGTGAATTTTTCACACCGGTGGATAAGTCAATTGACCGGACCAAAGCCAAACGTCAATACAGTATGGCCCATAAAAAAATGCGAAAATTGTTCGAATGTGAGTATAGTATCCACAAGCGATATTTTCATTGTTTCTAATAGTGAATGTAATTTCTGATTATTGTAGTATGTTCTGACACAACTTCGCTATCCAGGACAATTTTTGTCATATTTTTCATACTGTCCTAAATAATGCAATAAAGCAAATAGATTAAAAGGTTTTGTCCACCCAAAGCTAGAAACAGCGTCTGATTGTCGTATACTCTGGTGATAAACTTTCCACCTCCAAAAATCACACTTTATTGTTGAAAATTTTAGTTTGTTTGGTATCAGAGGATAGAGGAGTTCTTAGAGAACGTGTTTTTCATGATCACAATAAAATATTTTGCCAGGGTCGTAGTTTTGAGGGCAGTTGCGTCTTATAGGTTTGATATGCCTTTATTTTTTGTTAAGGTTGAATGAAAAATAAATACGGAGGCCTATAACAGATTTTTGAGGATGAAAATTGTTCCTTCGATTAGAGACAACGTATATCAATACTAGCTCATAGGTTTTGAGCAAAACGGAGCCGCTTATCACACTTATATGAAGATTCAATCAAAGCTCTCCGAAATGAGCCGTTTTTTCGAAAATATGTTTAAGTCTCCAAGTACCCAGTTATGAACCAATTCTATCATATGATATGGGCGTTTGCTGGAGACAAGGCCTGTGAAGAATCTCACGTCATCGTTGATGCTTTAGAAGCTTTCATCACACAGATATTGAACTCGACGTCCGCATGATAAAATTTGAAGGTATGCTTCCAATTCCTCTCTGGTAAGGTGAATGTAATAGATAAAAATCTTGTCCAAAGCAAAAAGCTGAGTCTAAATAGATTAAACAATACAAGTAATGAATATTTTTTTTGTTTCATTCACATTTTCTATGTAAAAACTACCATAACACATGATATGACGATTTTCGCATTTTTTTATGGGCCATACTGTATGTTGGATCGCTACCAGAAAGTAAGCTAACTTTTGGTGGCTATTACCGTTTTTAAAAAGCTGGATAGTTCATCCAATGGATTTATCCACGGTCTTCTTTTCATGTTGTTTTTTTCCGATCTAAATATGTTTACCTAAAATGACATACACGCCAACACGAATGTTCACCGGATGAACAATGCGTGGATGAATGTGCAACGAAATCGTTTATTTTTATGTATACATCGCACGCAGTAAAGGTTTTCTTCACGCTGAAAGTTGCAGCGTGACGTCATCGTATATTAGTTCATAGGCTTATTTGATTGAAACTTAGACCTCTGGTGGTGAGTATGAGAAAAAGTGTTCTAATCCGCATAGAAAAAAACTGCAAATAAAAAAATATCACTTTTCGACTTGATTCGATCTCAAATAAAAAGATAAGGACACCGTCTTCAGCCATTTAGCTGTACGGAATGGAACTTAACACTTGACAATGGATAAGGATGCTCCAGTGGCACAGTCAAGAAACATTCCTGACGAAAAGTTTCAATGGCTGAAGCGGAAATCGAACCCACACCCAATGACACGATGCGTTTAAATGCCTAACGACACTAACCGCACGGCCACGAGGCCCACAATATTGTATTTTATTTATGTTACGGCCAGCGCTTTCTTTTAAGGGCATAAAAGCGATCCACAAATCAGTTAGGCTGTATTGTAAGTAATTTCTTATAGATTACTTTTCCATAAAACAAAGCACTAACACGTCATTTAATCTTTTCATCGAACGAATTGGTACGCTCTTAAGTTCATTTGGTGCTTAAACTTGATGATTTTATTAAATTTATTGCCTTTGGCAGACGAAAATCAGACTCGCCCTTATTTCATTTCATTCCATTCGTTGTTTTGCACCCGTCAACAACGAAACAAAATTTCGATCTGCCATAGTGAAAAATTGTGCCGGCAGCGGTGGATGGCCCCATTGTTTAAGTTGAAAGTAGGTACGTGAAAATTGCGTTATCTGTCACTTCGCGGGGGGTTGCCCTAATCAAACAATCCAAAAACACGTGTATCCTTATTTCGGATAAGGAACAAAATAGCAAATTCGGTGACCCACTAGTTCGGGTTTTCATGGAATGGCTGTATGTTGATGCGATTGTCCGACATTTTCCCGAAAACCATTTTTCCGAATTTAATTTCCCCGAGAATATACTATTTCCCCGAAAAAAAAATCGTAATGTATGCTACATACTGAAATATATTCATGACTCGAAGTTTTTGCCAAGAAAACTTGAATATTTATGCATGCTGTTTCAAAGAATTTTTATTTTTAAAACAAGTACTGGCATCCTAGATAGAATTTTGTGTCACGTTATTTCTTCCGCGTTTTTTTTTCCGTTCCACTGGGGAAAATTATATTCGGCAGTGCTACACCGCGTGCATATGTTCAATGGAAAAATTTGTTTCAAAGTGATAGATGTTTTTTTTTTTTGTTTTTTGGAGATTATATCTGAAGATGTTTTGTGAAGTTTTTTCTTTGATTTGCTTGCGTTTTACTCGAGAGTGCTCTTTGATGGCACCATCAATTGAATTCGTTTCGCACGACTCGTTTTTTTTTATCTCCCGTGCGTGTTGATTTGAAAATTAATTTTTTTTTTGGTTTGTGGATACTCGGTTCAGCATGGATTACGAACTGCAGTGCGTGCATTTTGATGGGCAGTGCTAAGTTACGACTCACGCTATTGTTTATTATTAGAGGAGCGACAGATTGCAGAGGATTTTCGAAAAAGGGATTTGGTGAGTTTGTTCTGATCAGCAGCGCAAAATAAGAATGCGTAAATACTAACCATTTGTCGGCCAGAACGTCTACCGAACGTATTGGGAAGTATTAGTATAATGAGTGAGATCCTTCCGACATAGTTTGAAACTATCATTGAAGTTAATTTAACTAGCTGCGTAAATTTTTTTACAAATGTTGAAGTCTGCACAGTGGGCCTGGCCATTTTAATATTTGTAACATATTGACGATATGCTGCAAATATTAATGCTGACAATTAAATACTGAAATAATGGATCATTAAAATAACCAAAACGGCCGCTATGAAAAGCATAGATAGCGCCACCGTAGCCTTGTGTATTTGACAGAACAGCAATGCTGTCACAATGATAAATCCCATATACAGTGGCGCCTTTGTTTTGATGCGCTGAGCACTTGCAAAAACTACCATCAATGATCCATTTCCAGTATTTCCATGATGCTTTTCAATATTGGCTGTGTAAGCGCTTAGATTAGAAGTACTGGCATCATAGATATTGATTACAGTTGATAGGTTGTCGACAGATTTATTTTGAATGGATACACTCCCGTGCAAAAGTTTAGGTTCACCTCCTCAAAAACATACAAAAGTGCTCTGTCCATATCTCTGTGATTACACGTCTAATTGAAACTCTTTAGGCCGCATTCGAAAAGCAAAGAGTTTTTTTTTACTTCGTATGTATTTTTCCAAAAACATCTAATTTCCTCAGCATTGGGTCGACTAAAATTTTAAACCAAAGTGTCATTAAAATCGTTTAATGACACTTTGATTTAAAATTTTGGTCGATCCAATGTTGAGGAAATCAGTAATGTTTTTTCAGTGTGTTTTTTTGAAAAATGTCACAATTTTAAGTACAAATTTAGCTTAGCTTAGCTTAGCTTAGCTTAGCTTAGACTGACTACACATATCAATGGTTGCTATTCCGTGATTGACCGAAGTCAGTGAAAATGCACAAAGAATCAACTAGAAGTTTGGCTGGGATTGGCCGTAATCTTCTTCAATGTGCATAATTCAGTGCCTCTATTTATACAGGGTCAATAACGGCGCCGGCCACGTCCTTGCAGTCAGGTGGGATTGGGGGATGGAATGTTAGTGTGTAACCTTTACTATTTGGAGACCGTGTTTGCCTCTGCATCTCCACAAAAGTTACTGGGAGGGATGTTTGTTAATGGGAAGGATCGTTGGGTCACAGGATTCACTTTGATAAGCGATTAGACCATAATAAATAATGATTTGTGAGATATATACATGCTTATTTGTAAATATAATATTTTCATTTGATATGAACAATTTCTATGTAGTGGAAAATTATGCCGATACTTTAGGTGACGAACCATTCAAAGTTTGTTGAACAAATACCTAAATGTAACATTCCTACAGCTGTCAGGACGAAAGCATGTGTTATTATATTTTACTTATTTGAAAAGAAACAAAAAACTTGATTGGTTGGAACATCATAGAACACTCTTATTCTTATGCCGACACATACAGTGGCGAACCATCCAAAGTTTGTTGAATAAAGTGAACTTTTCGCAAGTCTACACTTGTAGTGTCGAACCATTCAAAGTTTTTTTTTAATTACAAAAATAAAGGTAAAAAGGGGTTTTCTGAAAATAAAAAAAAAATGTGAAACATAAATAATTCATGAATCAGAGTTTGTGTCGACACTCACAGTGACGAACAATTCATAGTTTGTTGAAAATTCATATTTACGTCCCACAATTGTAACGATTAAATGTGCAGTCATACATATTTTATAGATTAGAAATAGTAGCATGAAACGAGCTCACCAATTGATCCTTTATCCTTCACTGTGCAGCCACAATCCACTCTCAGCCGTTTGCTCGGCTATATAAAAGCACTCAGAAAAAAAAAGGCGCGCGACCCGAAAAGGAAAAAAAAACTTAGCTTTCTTGACGCACTGCCCAGCAGCAAGCGTCAAGGTCAAAGGATCAAAAAGAACTAACCGATCACGCCACTTTTTCACTTACTAGACCGACGCGCGATATGTTTGATCCTGCCCTCGTCGCTGGCCCCCGTAGGAGCAAGCGTCAAGGTCGAAAGATCAAACAGAACTAAGGGATCATGCACAAATTACGTCACGCTCCGAGGGAGGGGGGGGGAGGGGGCCAAGCCAAGCGTAACAAGCCTTACAAAAATGTCGGAGGACTCATACAAAAACGTGACAAAGGGGGGGGGGGTCAAAAAAGCTGAAATTTAGCGTGACATAATTTGTGTACCATCCCTAACCGATCGCGGCACTTTTCACTTACTCTCCCACCGGCACACTTCGTTTTTTTTCTTCCGCGAAACGCAAATCGGACACAATGGATCCGGATTCCACCGCTCGCCCACAAGGAGCATGCAACAGATTCAACGGGTCCAACACTATTGAGCGTCACAATTTTAAGTACAAATTTAGTATACAAAGTTTGAAGAATGTTTTTTGAAAAATACATACGAAGTAAGAATAATTGTTTGCCTTTCGAATGCGGCTTAAAGAGTTTCAATTGGACGTGTAATCACAGAGATATGGACTGAATACTTTTGCATGTTTTTTAGGGGGTGAACCCAAACTAATGCACGGGAGTGTATATAATTTTTCGTATAATCGAAAGTCGGTTATCTGTTTTGGGGTAACTCTGATAATGGAGCATAATTCAAACAAAATTTAATGAATTACGAACATTTATAGGGCATTATTCTTTTAAGTAATACTGTTCCAATAATTATTTGCACTGAGCTGATAATATTTCAATAAGTATTTTCCCTTCTTTTATTCTTTAAAATTTATTGGCATTTTTTCGCAGAGATGCATTATTGGTCCATTCAAACGTTCTCATACCATATGTCCATGATTTGCCGACGTTTTGGTCGGACAGTCACAGGGTTGTCCTAGGTATCGTTCAAATATTACGTAACGCAATAGAGGGAGGGAAGGGGTCTTCCGTAGTGTTACGGTCCATTCAAAAATTTTAAATTTTCCATACAAAAGCTATTACGTGGAGGAGGGAAGAGGTCAAAAATAGACAATTATTGCGTTACGTAATATTTGAATCATCCCCTACCCATGATTCAAGAAAAAAACGAAGCTCAGCAAAAAGCTTAAAAATTTCAATTGGACTATTAATTATCTGTTCAATATGATGATTATGATGATGATTTGGTTCTACATCTATTGTAGCAAGGCATCTGCACTGGAATAATGTGAAAAGCGATTTGATCAAGATTGTACTGTTGTTTGTAAGCAGTCAGTCTCCTGTATGCCAAAAATGGATAAGCAGAGACATTTGCACGACACCCGCGTCAGGAAGAGAGAATCTCCAACGAACAACTATAAAATCAAGCCCTCGATTGGCAAAATATTCCCAATTAATGGGGTCGAAGAGCCCACCCTCAAACCACGAAATGTTAACAACAGAGAGGAACCAGTCTCAATCCCCTTGTCAAAATCGCTTCATTCGGGTGCCCTGGTGGTCCCAGCCAAACCCAAAATACTTAGAATAATAGACATATAATCATGTAAAGATCTCACCGGTTTTTGTTTAAAATATGGGTAGATTTCAGTGCACATAGTTCAAACTCTTGCTTGCATGAATCAAATAACGCGCAAACCGAATGGACCAAAGCACGAGTTCATTATTTGACGTTTGAGCGGAGCCGTATTATTTATGTGACCATGACAACGAGTGAATACGGCACCGCTCAAATTTCAAATTAGTGAACTCGTGCAATGGTTCATAGACCCGCGCCAACCTATACAAATGTTTAGAATACGCTTTAAATAGGTTTCATTCAGAATTAATGAACGTCTTTTTATAAAATAAAATTTAAGATTTTACCATAAAAAATAAAATAAACAATGAAGCTTGTCTTGTCCTTAAATCCGGACACTCATGAATCTCCCGAGCAGGTGGCAAAACATGCAATTAATGAAAGAAAAAATGCAAAACTTTCAAATCAACTTTATTTATCATGCTTTTAGAAACACATGCGTGTTCTGTGATGAATATAACATTTGAATGTTAGCAAAGTTTGTAGTTTTGTTATCTGATTTAAGATGTCTGTGGTTTGAGCTGCAGCAATCACTTTACTAGTTAAATTTTTCTCGGACAGCCTCTTTCCCTTGATCTTTTGACTATTTTAAACGTTGGTTCACTCCTTGTGTCTGCCTAACTAAACTTAAATCACTACATGAATAGTATAATTTTTTATATGTTTTCGTCAACTAAACGTTGTTTGTGCGTTCATCGATGCTATATTACGAAAATCACTTGCCTCGCGCAGAAATGTCGTTCAACTGGAGCAGTTTTTTAGTTTTCGTCACGGCATAAAATGTTCTTGATTGTAAAAAATGTGTTCCAATTGATAGCGCCAAGATAAGAACACGAACGTGTGTATAAAATCATTAAAGACAATTTAATTTAAAAATAGGATATTTGTTGCAGAACGCACAAATGTGTACAAGAAATATAACTTTCAGCAGCCGACATGATAACGGGCTTTCCCAAAAACAGTACGAAACTTGCCCCCCACCGAAGTATCTGATGATAGTATAGAGGTCGAAATAAAAAATGCTTTGTATTAGAGTTGAGTTTGATAAATTCTACCACTTAAAATGGAGCAGCACATTTGAATTTTATTAGAACATAAGTTGATCAAAGAGTGAAAATCTAGACAAAAATATAATTTTCATCCAATTTGCCAAGCTGAAAATTTGATTTTCGTACTTTGGCTAATCAATTTCTTAGCCTGCAGCTGATGAATGCATTAAAAAATTTAATAATTTGAATGAGATATATAGTGCACTGTACATGAGGGTAATGACTTCAAACTTTTGCACGAGAGTGTAAGTAATAACTGGAAGTGATCTAGAACCTCGTGATCTGTGGCTTGATATAATGATTGACAGTAGACAAATTAATTATTTGTATTTGGTGTAATTTTTCTCACTAATTTTTCTCTTCGAAACATTTCCAGAAAATATGTCATACACACTTAGATTTTTCTCGTTGTTAGGTAAATTTTCTTACCGAAACCATACTGTAAATAAATATTCAACTGAGGTTTCGGTAATGCAGACTAGATTTAGACTAGAAACTTAAATGAATAAAAAAAAAATCAAAACAATATTCCTCCACTTTTACCGAAATCGTCGCTTTATTACAAAAAAAAACTGTAAATAGTTTAGATTCGCCGTAGACTGTAAGTTTTTACCGTATTTCGGTTCAATAAGCTCAATGCTTTACCGAACAAATGATAATTTGAAAATTCTGAACATGCTGTAAATTTTTGACAGCTGTGTGTCGATTGAAGTTACATATTATTTATTAATCTTAACTTTACCGAAAGCATTACCGAGCGCTCAGCGATTTATATTTCGGTAAAAAAATTACCGGAGTCGGTGATATTTTCTAAGTGTGTGTTATTTTTAGTAAAAAGACGGTCATATGCAACATTTTTCTAATACGATTTTGAAGCATTTTTAGATACTGGAAGCTATAAAGATAAACTTTAATGATTTTTATAGCATATGTATTTTAATAAACTTTCGATAATTACAACATAGCCGCTTGGCTTGGTGAATTACAGTCAAGTGTCCTATAAGATACCAGATACTTTTTCACAGCTTCTATACGTATAAATAACGATTCAATTCGATTTCCATAAACCGAATTTTAAGCTGCTGGACTGTACCAATCAAAGTAAAAACGACGACCATCAACACTAAAAACACATTACTAAAGTCTCATTCTCCGAGATCGACCCATAAAACGTTTATGCTGATATCTCCAAAGCACCGAATGTGGCTTCATTTCCCAAAAACGTCGACCTCACTCCTGAGAACAACTGTATTGAAGACACCTGTCCGTCCATCCATTCTCCTTACCCTCACTTCTTGTCCAGCTAAACGACCGTTACAAACTGAAGTTTTCCCCATCAAACTTTGACGTTTTTCATTGTTCAATGCCAGCTTTCTCCACTAAACTAAGTGAAGGAAAGTAACCGCTGCTCTTACTCACTTGTTATTCAGATAAGTTTACTGTGAGTGATGTGTGTTTTACAATGTACGTTTTCCATGTTGACCATGGTTCATTCTGCGTCTTATAGCGGCTCCACCCCCCAGTGTGCGAAATTATCGCTGCCTTTTCAGTGCACATCGGAACACCCTCCCAGTTTATATTGCCGCGCTTGAATCCTTACATAACGTTTTACGACATAACCGTAATAACAATATCGGGAAAACAACAACTCATCTAAAATGTCAAACACCCACCCTCGGACTCGGTAGGCAAAAGAAAGGAGAAAAAAATCCTTCTTCGGTTTACCATTTTCCACGCCCGTCTCACGGTACCAACTTGCAAAACGTGGTAATGATTTTCTACTGTTTTTCTTATCGGTCGAGAATTGAAATGCACGCTTTGTTGGAAGTTGGGAGACCATCGTTGCCTCGGCACACATCACGATAAAACTATGATTGGTTCTTAACTTTGATGTGAAACCCATTTCCAGTGTGGGTTTAGAATGCAGTAAGTGACCGAATTGTTATCGACAGTACTTGAATCATCGTTAAAGTGCACTTGGACAATCGATATGGGTCGTTCCGAACGATGTGTCCCACACGAGTGTGATTGACGTTCATAGCTTTGATTTATAATTTAATGGATTATTCTTTTAACGTTCAACGCTCCCACATCGTAATCATCGTCATCATCGAATCTGCGAAAACAAAACTAATTCGATGAAAATATGTTCACTGTGTTTCGGTTGAAGAATAGAATACAGTGAACACATTTTCCTGTAAATTGTCTGAATTTTGAACAAGAAAACTGCTTTTGAAAATTCCGAAATCAATGACGAATCCTGCCCCCTTAAGGGAAGTATTTAAAACCTGAATTATAATGCCGATTGGATCAGCCCTGGCCTAACATTGATTTGTATAAATGCCCAAAATCCATATTCTTCGTATTCCTGTTACAATAATAAATTGCTAAGTCATATACCGTAGAGGGTGGTGAAAATTTTTTTCAAGAAGTTTACCCTTGATTTTATCCGAAAAATTCTATGAAATATAAACAAAAATTTCTTTGTTTGTTAATTTTTCGACAAAACTTTTTTTTATACGGCATAATAAATAATTTAAGTAATTTTAGCAAAGTACATATTAAGAAGTATGGAGAGATTCCCTCATATATAAGTCTAAGATACGACCTTGTGTGATTCTTCTACATGTTGTTTAAGAAATTTCTTTATGCATTTCCTCTAAAATTTTCTCTGGAAATCCTCGATGAAATGCAACCTGCGACAATTCAAAAGTTTATTCAGAAAAACCTTAGAGGACTTCTCCCAGAAATCTTTAAGAATTTCATCCAGCAATGCAAAAAGGGATGTTAAAACAATTCACACCAAACCAGAAATTTCACTGAGAACATCTCCAGACAGGGATTCTCCAAGAATTTACTCTAGAATTTTTTTTAGAAATCACTCCAGGTGTCACATATATAACATCATATAACAATTCCTGTAATCATTTTTCCAGATATTCCTCTGTGATTCCATCAAACATATATCCAAGAATTTCATAAAAAAAATTCTCCCTAGACGTATTTCAAGGATTTCACGGAAAAGTTCCTGGAAAATTCTTAATTCATATAGAGATATCCGATATTTTAAAACATCCGAGAGCTTCAAGAATTCAATCAGAAGTAACAAAGAAGAAAACGAAGTTTTTCTAAAATAATTGAAACAAAAATTGATATTTTTTTCAGGACTGCAGCTTTTGCACTCTTCGAGTTTTATTTTTATAATTATAATTGATCTATGAATATTTCGAAGAACACTTCCAAATATCATTTTTTTCTGGTCTTCCATAAGTTTTTGCAAGAGACAATCTTAGAAAAAACCCTGAACTGATCCATGACCTACTTCGTGAAAGAATTTCTGTTGCATTTTGAAAAGAATTTTCTGAAGAAACTTTTGGATAGATTTTTCGGAAATCCTTGAGAAAATTCCGAAGAAATCTTCCATGTTATGGTCAAAGGAATTCTAAGGTGACCTCCCAAAAAAATAACTTCTTGCAGTTTCTAAAGAAATTTACAGATAAGCTCTTATATGAACCTCTGGAGAAATTTTGATGATCTAAAGGTAATACTTGATTCTTGGAGCAGTTGTTGGTGTTGATTTTGAAAGAATCCTGGACTGTATGTCAGAAAGAGTTTTGAACGCCATTTGGCCGAATGCCATCTGGCCGAACGGGTCGTTTGGCCGAATGCCGTTTGGTCGAATTACAAACCAAAGAAATATCTAATTAGAGCGACCCAATAACTGTGATGGGATGGGACGTCATGTTTGTTGATCGACTTGTTAATTCAGGTAAAGTTGTGAACTCCACACATCGCGTCAAGATTCTAGGCAGATGATAGGTTCGTCTATACGTTATGTGGTGTGCTGAAATTTAAAGTGATTGTCAATGATTTCATGCAAAATTTTTCCTTCTGTTTATTGCAATTTCAGAGAAAACTTTCCGTTTTACGGTTCAACGGAAAGCTACCGCAGCTGTCACATGACTGATTTGCACTGGTAAATCATCAGTAGGCTTCAATGATACCTTGGATACCGTTTTGATGATTGTTGTTTGTTGGTGTTTTTCATAGCACTTTCTCTTTCAAGCATACTATGATTGAATTGTTTGCTTCAATGACAGAATGATTTCGAAGCCTGCGGTAGAACTTTGACAGCTGCGGTAGAACTCGGCGGCTACCGCAAAACGGAAAATTTTCTTAACAACCGTAATAACATAGGCTATTATTTCGAGTTCTACTGATATCATAACTATTGGCAATTTTGCTTATATATTAAATGGGAATTATACCTACTTTAAACCATCGGCAGTTCTTTGTAGTAACACCAATATGACGATTATTTGCATTACTCTTGCTTATATTTTCATAGGGAATTTTCCCTTTTTTTTGACCAAATACTGATCTTTCAAGACAAATGATCACAATTGTTGGAATTAAGGCTTGCTTGCGTGAAACAGTTAACACTCTACTAAGCTCACTGTTTATCCATTGTGATAAGAATAAACCAAAATTTCGTATTATGTGGTTAATTTAATTGCTAAGAAAAAAAATACAGTTGACTCTCCACAACTCGATGTTCTTTAATTCGATATACTCTATAACTCGATGGATTTTTCGATCTCTTCACATTCCCATACATCGCGCTCTCCATAAATCGATATTTCTATAAGATACCGCGGGGCAAGTGGGTAAATGGGGTAAGTGAAAATAATTTGCATATTTTACTAAATATGTGAATTAACGTTTTAAACTCATGTGTAAACCTTCGAGGCCATTCAGAACATTACGATAGGTAAGAGATTCCTGAGATTTTTTAACCATTATTGCATAATAGAGCGAAAGATGGTTAACCTGTTAAATATAACTCCGTAACAAGTTGGCGGCGTGCAATCTTATTTTAATATTTTCAGCGGAAAAAAGTTGCGGAAAATAATTTTCTGTACCACTTTTAAGTTGTCCCCTCTGACAGTTTCAAACTGCAATAAAAAAGGTTCAGAATTATTTCGACATAGAACTAAAAATAACTAAATTGAAACACCGTCAATTTTCCAATCACGTGGGGCAAGTGAAAAGTTTCTTATTTAAGATTGAATTTGTGTTTTCTCCTTAGGTAACTACAAGGATACAAGGTTCGCAATTATCATAGCACAATTATCATAGCGTGCTGATAATTCAAGAAACACTATACTCAAAGTGTTAAAAGCTATTATCATGGAACTTCTCTAAAAAAGGTTGCCAAATATAACGATATCAATATGTTTACTTTGGACAGCCGATTAACAGGAAGACATTGATTGAAAACTTCCAATATAAGAAAACGCACGTAAATCTCGTGGAATGTCTATGTAAAGCTAGTTTAAAATATAAAAATGGTATATAGGCGTATCCACATAAAAAAATTTTAAATACTTTATTGAAGTATTCCGTTTGATTTCTCCCGAAGAGTTATTCGACGTCATATCCGATTTTCTTGACAAATAACGAGCGGTGTAAATTCTACAGAGCAGAAACGCAATTGCTGTCCCATGATGTAAGAACTAACATTGGAAATGTTACAGTTATAATGTTGTCGAATCATTTCAACAAACATAACTAAACAGAAGAAAATTCGAGTAACAAGAATAAAATTTTCTTTGCTTACATGTTACTTATATTATTGTTCATTGAGACGCCTTAACAAATGTTAAAGGTAATAGAAATTGTGAATATAACTGTTAGTTTTTGAATTTATTGTTCAAAACGATAAACTTTTCACTTGCTTTGTGTCGGTATATTCCATAACTCGATAATTCTATAAGTCAATGGTCCCTTGAATATCGAATTATGGAAAGTTGACTGTAACTATGACATAACTTACTAAGTACAATAATTGAGGAGTCGAAGCAAACCGATCCTGCAGAAAGACGAATAAGTCGTAAACTGTCTTAGTTCCTGTAGAAAGTTAATAACAAATGCAATGAGAAAACCCTCTTCTGCCAGCTGCTAGTAGATATGTGAATAGTTGCACACATTGAGGATAATCTTCTTCCAGCTCTGACTGTTTCTTGAACTAACACTGAAGAGGTTAGTTTTTTATGACAATGATGATATATTCTTCTTTATGAATAAGCTGTTCTTTAAAATTCAATTTTGAAGTTCATCATAAATGCACGCCAACTGTAGTTGATAATTGTTTTCATCTTCGGCCAAACGGCATTCGGCCAAATGGTTTTCGGTCAAATGGCGTTCGGCCAAACGGCGTTCAGCCAAATGACCCGGAACCATCGAAAGAAGGGAAAATTTGTGATTGAAATAATATTTTCCAGCATATCTCTAAATTATCAAGATCATGATGTTTGCTTTTATAATATGTAGAAAAATTATCAGGTTCTAAAGTAATGATCATTCTAACACGGCTTGCAATTATTGAAAAAACAGCAAAATATAAAAATGATTAACATTTGGCTTTACTAAATTTTATCTTATAACAGTATTAATATAAAGAACAGTCAAAATTTGTGATTTAAACAATAGGAGATTGGGCGCCAAAAATTATTGCGGCATCGTAAAACGAAAAGACATAAAAAGTTGCATTCAGAATCATCGAAGTAACTACAGTAATCGATTTCTCGTTACGATGATAACTTAAGCTATTAAGATATTTTCAACTGCCGCCCTTATATCAGCTGGAAACAAATAAAAATCTGAAATATATAGCTCCAAAGAACAGCTTATGTTTGAAGAAAGGTGAAATTCACTGATAATAAATCTTCGAGCTGTTTAGTAGAATACCTATAAGTAGATGAAAAAACCGAATTTAGTACTATACCATTTAATTCCACTAGAGTTTGTATCCTTTGACAGATACGCGTATTTCGACCTCAACTGTAAGGCCGTCTTCAGTGTCGTGTATTAGGGTCGAGTCTAGTACACGACACTGAAGACGGCCTTACAGTTGAGGTCGAAATACGCGTATCTGTCAAAGGATACAAACTCTAGTGGAATTAAATGGTATAGTACTAAATTCGTTTTTTTTCATCTACTGAAATTCACTTTTATTTAAAATCAACTGTTTCTATACCTATTATTATAGTTACATCATATTTAGAAAGAACATCCACAAAAACATTTGAAAGAAGGGTAAATTTGTGCTAAACATAGCAAAATCTTCAGTGCAAAAATGATTCCAATTCCGAAACTCAAAAGAAGGGTAATCTCTAGATGAATGATAAAATACTATTGGCAATAACTTTCCGAAAATGCTTCAGTTTATTCAAGAGCATATGACTGTTGAAAAAAGCACCATTTTGAATCACAATAAGCCTGATGTCTTCAGAGGGATTCAATAGAAACTTTAAAACGAATGTCATCTTAAGAAATCCTTGGTTTCAGACTCATTATGCCAAATGATTATTGTGCTAAACGACCATTATGCCAAAGGTTTAATGCCAAACAACTTTATGCCAAACGGCTCTATGCTAAACGACTTTATGCCAATTGACATATCACTCATCCGGCCTAACGTACTTCAGCCTAACAAACTTCGGCCTAAAATACTTCGGCCTGACATACTACAGCACCATAGAATACATAATCTAAAAACTAAAAAGGAGGAAAAACTAAAAACAAATCCTGGATGAATCTATATAAATAAAAATGGAATGGTGTTTGTATGTCACGAAATGGCTTGAAAGTGGATTAACGGATTGACGTAACTTTTTCACAGTTGTACTCGACAAGGATGTGCGTTGATAGTGCGATGAAAAAGTTTGGGAAAGTCTTCGGGATATCCGAGAAAACGGGAGAAGACTGATGTGTAATTTTACATGGGGGCTGTCTGACGAATTTATCTTTGTATGTGATTTATTTGTGGAAGAAGTGTTGGAGGAATCTAACTTAGGAATCTTTTGAGGAACTATATGAACTTGTTATATAATATGCTAATAGGATAAAATTACTGGTCAAATTTTCGAACTTCCTCCAATCTGTTTCCGTTTGAATTGTTCATATTTTTCGAATTTAAAACTAAGTGGACTCTTTTTGAAACATCAAACAAGTTATCGAAAAACAAGAAGGTACATGCTGAACAATATATATAACTTTAATGTTTCTTAACGAAAAAGAAGTCGTATAAGATTTTACGTAAAAGTCGTTTAATTTCACAATTTGCATCACAACCGTACATCATGGTGGCAGAAATCTTTTAATTGATAAGTTTTCTCGCATGAAACGTTACTTTCATTCGCGGAGATCGAAGTGTGCTATGGTAAACGAAGGGCGTGAAAAAATCCGTGCGTCAAATTCAAGAATTTACAGTTATTTTATAATAAGTAATTACTGCATGTTTTACGTTCATTAGTGTGTGTGCATCAAGCAGTAGTGTTCTTGCTGAGAAGATTTTCCAAGCGATATTGCTGAAATTAAAAAAAAGGGTGAACTTCCAATAATGTGCCTGAGTTCAGTTGGAGGAAGTGACTTTGGCTTGCGGTGGACCATCAAGAAGTAAAGTTTAGTGTCGGTCTTGGCGTCCGGATATATAAATATATATAATCTATAGATGACGGGACAATGCACCAAAAACCCAAGGCGACCAGAAACGAAAAATGATGCATTTGCTGACCACCACCGTTGATTGTTAAAGCGCAACTAGCAAGCATTGGCGATTACAGCGGGATGCACGATCCAGGAGTAAAAACAACTAACGTCGGCACATGAAATCTGATGACATCGTTTTGAATACTCAATATTATAATTTTGGGTCAAATTGCACACATGAATTCATGGGAAACAACTCCTGTATAGCGGTTTCTTAAAAGGGGTAAGGGGCAAAATAAATATTCATCTCGTTTCAGAGAGCGAGCAAAGGCGCTTAAACCAAGGCTCTAGAGCCAGGACCCGAGGATTTCAACAATGGAGTGTGCATTAACTTTCTTAGCAACGCCACTTCCAACGATTTTACCTATAACCCTGAATCGAAACGGTTGGTACGGTTGTCCCCGTTTCTTCCTTTCATGAATTGAAATTGTTTTGCCTATCGGTTTATTCATGCGTGAATAACCTAATAGTCATATTTTTTTTCATTTGCCTTCAACCCCAAAGTCTGCACAGTGGGCCTGGCCATTTTAATATTTGTATCATATTGCCGATATTCTGCAAATATTAATACTGACAAGAAAATATCTTAATTAGTTAAGATATTTCCAGGATACTTTTTAATATTGGCTGTGCAAGCGCTTAGATTAGATTAGATTAGATTAGATGAAACGTTACTTTCATTCGCACATTTGGTTTCGACCAGTAAACTCATGCAAAGTAAATCAAATTTCTCCATACAAACTTCAAGGTCATTTGTGTGATATTTTAAAATCTAGCAAGGTCTCTGGTTCATGTATCAGCAAAAGCAAGTTATGCGATGGCTACTGTTTGCAAATGGTTGGTCAATTCTTCATAGAAACACAACTTCAAATAAAATTTGGGAACTTCAGGAAATTAAAAAGCATTTTCCATGAAATCAAATTTCCCTTATAATGTCTCTCGGGGCTATGCACTGCTTGTAACTTTTTGAAACTTTTCAAAATCATCTAAAACTTATTAAGTATCATCAGGAAGATTTATAGTACTGGGTTATGCCTGGAAATATGGAAACACTTTGGAACATCAGGGTACCTCTGCTAACCTCTTCAAACCGTTTGAGAACCACCAGAAGCCCCTTAGTAACCCTCAAAAATCTTTCAAATACTTCTTCCCTTCAAAATCCAATGAAAACCTTGATAGGCACTCTTAAAAATCCAATGAAAATCTTGAAAACTTTTGGGAACATATGATAAGCCTTTATGAAATATTTTAAAATTATTAGAAACCTCTTTAATCTTATTTATAGCTGATAGGAAACGTTTATAAATCTCCGAAAGTGCATAGCGGACCCATTTAGAACCACAATTGAGTTTCTAAATGTAAAATATTTCATACCATTCTACAGTTTTGACCTATGCTTCAAGAAATCCCTAAGCTTAAAAAGATCATTACGGAGGGCACAGTTTATTGTAAAATTGTCCCAGACAACCAAAATGTACGTATAACGAAATCACCTGGAGGCTTTATATGTGCAAAATTTCACTTATAAGATGTCGCGAAAAGACCTTCTACGTACAAAAGTGGAGGCGATATGCGTGCATATATTATGTGATGAATAATAACATACAATGCGAGTGTATAAATATTCTACCGAACTAACCTGTGATCTTCTGCGACTTAACTTATGATAACAAATGTTGATTTGACAGCTGCTACGGATTGATTCGACTTACTTTGTACGAGTGTACGAGATGAAACGAAATGTACAAATGAACTCAGAAAAGAAGTGTTTTATGCGAGGAAACTAATCAATCTGACGAGTTTATCCACGGTGTTTTGCGGGTTTCATGTAATTAGTATGAATAAACGAGTTATAAAGTGAACTTTCATGCGATTTCTGGTTGTCTGGGGTCGCAACGATCTCAGAAAACGTACCGCCAAAGAACCCAACAGCTCAGCATTAGGTAATTTTCAATACCGACCTAGATTCGTCCTAGACCTGCGTAACCGGGAATTATTTTTCGAGATCTGTATGCGAATGTGATCGAGATTCGGTGTTTACCGAGATTCAGGCAATTTATTTTAATCAGCTTCCGGATTCTCAGCGATCCGTTTACCGAGGTCGATTTCCGAATTTGAGTGTGATGGAAGTCGAGAATTCGCTTTAAAAACCTCGCTTCGAACCCATTTGCCTCTGGCAGCAAAGTCAAAGCCACAGTTGATGCCTTTGCTTACTAATAAAAATAGCTCTCTTCCGATAGCTTCCGGTTCTTGTTCGGAAGCTTTTTTTTAATGTCAATCATACACACACATGACGAATTTCCGTAAGGCTAACGTTTTATGCCAACCGGGGCGCCATCACTTCAACGGGTGTCAATAAAATGAACAACATCAAGGCAAAGAAATTCAACGCAAATTATATCTCGACATAAAACCCCTGCAGCCGACATGGAGATATTTCTCTTTTTTTCGAATTTACTTATGGTCTTTCACTATTTGCCGCCCTTTGAATGCGAGCGAGTGACACCAGCATCGTAAAAACACTCTTATCAAGATTAGGAGCTCATTTCTCAGATGAATCCCAATCAGAATCAAGAGTGCAAAGCAATTCCAGTTGTGTGATGTTCATAAACCACGTATTGAAGTAATAAATTTCAGATTGCAGAATGGTCTGAATTTATTCAATATCAATAAAGATTTTCTCACTCATTGACCACTCATGATTTCTACTTCCTAGTGTAGAACGAGCATGCAATCACAGAATTTTTCGTTACATAGTTTATAATCGGACCCCGATTGCCTTCTGTGCGCCCTCAGGGGCAGTAATATGCCGCCCAAAGGGTTCCATATCTATCGACAAGGTTGGAATGCAGAACGGAATGCCATTCCCAGGATTTGGATTTCCTCCGATGACGATAGCTTACTCAGTTTCTATCTCCAGATGAGATTATGTGATAGGAACCAATCCCCAGTCGGCTGTTTGCTTCCATTTTGACCCACATTCTGTAGTGAACCGTCAGTCCATATGTGTGTAGAATTGTATCTGTTTGCATAAATGGGCTTCAATCAGTTTAATCATTTAAGAAGCACTACCGAAGGAAGATATCATCATTCTAGTCCGATTCGTCATGTACCAGATGTTTGGAGTTGTTTAATTGATTTTGATTTGAATTTTCTTTATGTCGAGGCACAAGTGAATCTCAAATAGGCAGTTTTCCTTCTTTGAATACATAGGAAAACAAAGGTTTAAAAACCTTGTTTCTAGAAATTCTATCGAGTACAAACGTTAGGCGATACCATTCTGTTCCCAGTATGAACAGCGCAAATAAATGCAGTTCTTCGTTTATTTTCAAGCCCGGATTTACTCAAGCGTGATTCTTGTAAACAATGTAGGCGCTCATATTTACCGTTGGATGTGTCATAGGATGGAGCTTACATATATGGGACGGTACACAAATTATGTCACGCTAAATTTCAACTTTTTTTGACAACACCCCCCCACCCCCTCCTATGTAACGTTTTTTGTATGAGCCCTCTGAAAAATTTGTAAGGCTTGTCACGCTTGGCTTGACCCCCCCCCCCCCTTGGAGCGTGACGTAATTTGTGCATGACCTCTATGTCCAAAATCAATTGTATGCTTGAATTGTGACACATAGAGACCACGAACAATAAGGCAATTAAATTGACAAAAAACTGAATCAAATTGCTATTAGGCTGGTTCTGCAGGCTGTATGCCATCAGAGAGATAGATAACAGGTATCAATTGGTCGGCGTTAAGTCAGAGGGGACCAAGTACAAAATTTGAGAAAATTGGACTATTCTCACATTAGATGCGAAATTACCTTACATCCGTTTCACTTTGATCAGATTTCAAAAATGCTGTAAACTGCGAGAGATATGTAACAAATTTACTTTGGATGATCAATAAAAATCGATAAAAGTATGCAGTCAGAGTGGACCAAGTGCTTATAACCATATCATCGAAAATGATCAGCGCGCTGAGGAAAGCGAGGAAATGAAAAACATTTCAAGGGATTTGTCAGATTTCTCGACATCGAATGATTCTTCTACTTATCCATCAATAGAAATTTATAAATTTTACTTAGTTCGATGCATTTGAATTTGATTTTTGACCATTTACCATATTTGGATGGGTGGTCAGAAATTGCAACAATTTCTGTGCAGACAGAGCGGACCAAGTGTTGAAAAGCAATGAACTGATTGATTATTGCATTTTTTGAGTCAATTTCAGAGTCCGATAGAAGTTTATGGTAGTTCTATGGTGTATGTATGGAATGTGCTAGAACCCGCTTATTGGACCAGTATATTTTGGTCGGTACTCTAGATTTTCACTTGGTCCACTCTGGCTGAACGCATATTTGAATATTTCTGGTCTTCAATGCCCTGACCCTGCAAAACCTTAATCTTCAAGCTATCGTATGGCCATCATGGCCAACTTGTTTCGTACGAATATGAAAGTTGATTTTATTACTTTTGTCTAAGGGACGAAGCACTGTGAGCGTCCCCTAGATGCTTAGGATGAGCTGTAGCTAGCCTTCATGAGTTGAGTACGTGACTTCGACGTGACTCCCCTAGTGTCGGTGGATTTTCGTGGAAGACTCAAAACCTGGATTCGACGTCGTAAAATTTCGAATAAATCCTCGAGAGTGTCCTGCTCTTTCGAAGATGACACTTCCTCCCACCCCCTTCGTGTGACCCGGTCCAATAGTGCTGTGAGCATGTTGACAAATATCAGATCCTTGTATTCGTTCGGTTACACGACCTGACCAAGAGTCTGCACGATGCTTCCGAAATCTTCCACTAGGATGCGTAGGTCAGCTCCAGATTCCTTGGATAGAGTTAGTAGCTTGAAGATATCCTGCACCTGCCGCTTCCTCAGCTGCTTGCTATTATTATAGCGTTTCAACAGGGAGTCCCATGATATCGATGATTAGCTGAGCTTTCGTGATCTCTTCACATCACCTATCCATTGGAACAAATTTTATTATTTTTATATTATTTTTTTTCTTTTAATTTTTTTTTTTCCGTGTGGCTTGTTTATGCATGAGCACGACTTGGTAAATGTAAAACGCAAGCGTTTTTTATCAGTTTTAGATTGATTTTAAATTGTTTTTTTGTTGATCGATCAATTGTTTCGTGAGTTTTCTTTGACGATTTATTGGAGTTCATAGTGATAATAGTGTGTTTGCTGCTTAAAAGTAGTTTTAAAATAATTTATTGTGGTGTCAACAAAGTCAACTAGTATTGACTGCATCGGTGTTGCTTTATTACAACGACTCGTATGCAAAATTTCATCGATCCATCCCGTGCTTAAAAGCTTCGACTGTGCCTGAGTTCAACTTGCTGCATATCCAAAGGCGTTTTCATTTTTCCATCGTACAGTGAAGATCCTTCGAACATTTCTGTTGCCGTAATAGTCATTACGTTGGTTCGGAATATGGCCTGCAACATTTGCCAAAAAGTCATTTCAGATGATGACGGAGTTACCTGCCGTGGTTTCTGTGGGAACTCTTATCATATGCTATGTGTTAGGTTGGATCTTTCGCATGAAGCATTGGAAGCTCACAGGAAAAACCTATTCTGGTTTTGCGACGGATGTGCCGATACGTTGTCTAATGACGGCATTCAAAAAAGATTTGCTCATCACTGTAATCACGATATTGCACATGACAACGTTACTCTTCAATCACTTAAGGATGATATTTGTGGTCTGAAAGAAGTCGTTAATGCACTTACGACCAAATTTGAATCCAAATCGCTCACTCCGTCCTTGCGTGCACCTCGGCGATGGATTGCTGACACATTACCGGTTCCGAATACGCCAAAACGAATACGCGACGATGGACCAATGAATCAGCCTAATGCAAAGCCATGTAATATCCGTGGAACTAAAACTGCATCCGAACTTGTTAAGACGGTTGCACCCCCCGAGGTTCTGCTGTGGATTTATCTTTCGGCCTTCCATCCGAGCACTTCCGAAAATGACATCGTCAACCTCGTGAGAGAATGTATGGATATGGGCACTGACGCACAACCGAAAGTTGTAAGACTTGTTCCGAAGGACAAGGATCCAGCAACATTATCTTATGTTACCTTCAAAGTGGGTGTGAGCAAGGCGCTTAAGGAAATTGCTTTATCTATGGACACGTGGCCTGACAACATCTTCTTCCGGGAATTCGACAATTCTTTAAACAGCAATCGCCGTGTGTTACGAATTACTGCGAGCAACAGCCAATCCGGCGGGGGAGGTCGATAATGTCATCCCTAGATCCACATGTACCTGCTTCCGTTTTCAACCCAGAACGCACTGCCTGTAGCATCATGGAAGCCCCTAGTCCTCCCGACCCAGTCGCGCTGCTAGATTGTTCCTGCCATCGTAGTCGTTCTGGCCCTGTGGTTGAGGAAGGTGTCGGGGTCTTCCAACCGTTTATCACAGGCAAGTATTCTATTTGCAATGAATTTCCACCGCGTGATAGCCTTTCGACTTCTAGTACACCGTTGGCCCAAGATGCAATCGCAATCTCTGATCCGGTCTTACAAGCGTTACTACAGCATTTGAAATCACCAAACCATTCAACATCACCTTCATCTACTGCTGTCATCCCAGAACGCACTGCCTGTAGCATCATGGAAGCCCCTAGTCCTCCCGACACAGTCGCGCTTCCTGATTGTTCCAGCCATCGTAGTCGTTCTGGCCCTGTGGTCGAGGATGGTGTCGGGGTCTTCCAACCGTTAATCACAGGCAAGTACACATTTCATACGGAACGTCCACTGCTTGAAAGCCTTCCGAATTCCAGCACATCAATGGTACAAGATCCTAATGCTAGTCCGAACCGAATCGTCTATACATCTACGCATCGCTCCTCAACAACCCTAGGCCATTGTCCGCGCTCCTCATCTACTGCAATTTTTCCGGAATGCACTGCCCAGAATACAGAAACCTGCACTCATTCTGTTTCGACGTCGGGATCAGCAAATATTTCTTCGAGCAGTCGAACAATCTACGATAATGCGAAATTAACCGTGTACTACCAGAACGTACGAGGCTTGCGCACGAAAATCGACGATGTATTTGTAGCCATCTCCGCAACCAATTACGATGTAATCGTTTTAACTGAAACGTGGCTTTCCGACCCGATTCTTTCGACGCAGATCTTCGGGGATGCATATACTGTATTTCGAAACGATCGTAATGCACGAAACAGTCGTAAATCTCGTGGTGGAGGAGTTTTAATTGCTGTTGCACGTCACATTAATAGCGCTGCTGACTCAACGCCAATTGTTGATTCTCTCGAGCAACTTTGGGTCAAGCTAAAATTCACGAATTTTTCAATGAGTGTGGGGGTTATATACTTGCCACCAGATCGCAAATCAGACTTGGACAGTGTTGACAATCATGTTGAATCTATTGGAGCCCTTCTGTCTCACTGTCAAACCAACGATCACGCTATTCTGCTCGGTGACTATAATCAATCGGGCCTTGTTTGGGATTTACACACCGACGATCCTCCTAAAGTTGACGTATTGCGGTCGCACATTTCTCCAGCATGCGCTTCGCTTCTTGATGGCTTCAATCTCCACGGGTTGACACAAATCAACACAATATTTAATAGGAACAACCGCCTTTTGGATCTTGCCCTAGTGAATGAGACATCACTAGGAAATTGCACCTTATCCGAAATCGCCGATCCTCTTTCCACGTTGGATGCAGATCACCCCCCGTTTGTAATAGAACTAGGTCTAACGAAACCTGAATTTGACGATTCGCTGGATCCTCCTAGCTTGGACTTTCTCAGAGCAAACTATTCAGGTTTAGCTGAAGCACTAGCGTCAATTAATTGGGCGGCCGTTGACTTTGATACAGTAGTCGATGAAGCGGTCCAGATTTTTTCCCGCGAATTACGCAGCGCCATGGCTGAACACATTCCTTTACGTAGACCATCCTTAAAACCTCCATGGGGGAATTCTCACTTGCGACGATTGAAGCAGGTTAGATCAAAATTACAACGCAGGTACCGTAGGAATCAGTGCCCCGTTAGTAAACAGTTGTTCAACCGAGCTAGCTATCAGTATCGAATTTACAGTCGGTTCCTCTACAAGCGATATACTCAACGAACACAACAAAATCTGCGAAGAAATCCTAAGCAATTTTGGAAGTTTGTCAACTCAAAACGCAAAGAAAAAGGCCTACCCGTTGAGATGCATTTGAAAACCGAAGTAGGAAGCTCTGCAAGGGAAAAATGTAACCTGTTTGCGTCCCATTTCAAAAGTGCGTTCAACAATTTCGTATCTTCCGCCTCACAGATTGAAATGGCATGCAGAGATACACCGGAAAATGCTTTTCAAATGGAACGGTTCCAAATAACGACCGAACATGTGCAGACTGCAATCTTGAAGCTTAAGCTCTCTTATGTCAGCCCAGACGGAATTCCGTCGTGCATTTTCAAGAAGTGCAGCGATGCCTTGATCCAACCGTTGACATCGATATTCAATGCCTCATTGCGGCAGGGCAAATTTCCTACCAGTTGGAAGTCGTCTGAAATGTTTCCAGTGCACAAAAAGGATGACAAGCGCAATGTTGAAAATTACCGCGGTATAACATCACTGTGTGCCTGCTCCAAGATTTTCGAGATTATCATGAATGACATGTTGTTTGCTTCTTGCAAAAACTACATCACCCCAGATCAACATGGGTTTTTTCCTAAAAGATCAACTGCCACAAATCTTGTCCAGTTTGTTTCATTCTGCCTATGTAACTTGGACTCTGGGTCGCAAATAGATGCAGTATATACGGACCTGAAATCCGCCTTCGATCGTGTGGACCATGGGATACTACTCGCTCGACTTGAGAAACTTGGCGTCTCACGTGATCTCGTTCACTGGTTCAAATCATACCTCACGGATCGTCAACTCACAGTTAAAATTGGATTAGACTCATCCGAACCGTTTTCCAATTTGTCCGGAGTGCCACAAGGGAGCAACTTGGGTCCTCTGCTGTTCTCCATATTCATCAACGAGCTTTCTAGTGTGCTACCACCCGGATGCCGTTTGTTCTATGCAGATGATGTGAAGTTATACATGATTATCAACTGTCTCCAAGACTGTCTTCATCTTCAACAGTCCATTAATCACTTCGTCGACTGGTGCAACAGTAGCTTGTTAACAGTGAGTCTACAAAAATGTCATGTTATATCGTTCCATCGTAAGCGAACGCCCATCACTTTTGACTATTCCATCGCTGATCAACCTCTAACACGTGTAACCGAGGTTCGTGACTTAGGCGTAACATTAGATACTGCCTTAACATTTCGGGTGCATTATAACGATGTGATCTCCAGAGCTAATCGGCAGCTCGGGTTTATGTTTAAAATAGCTGACGAGTTTCACGACCCTCTGTGTTCACGATCTCTGTATTGTGCACTTGTTCGGTCTATTCTGGAATCGAATGTTATTGTATGGTGCCCGTATCAATCAACATGGATCTCTAGGATCGAAGCTGTTCAACGAAAGTTTGTGAGATACGCCCTACGTAGCCTTCCATGGCATGATCCTACGAATCTGCCAAGGTACGAAGACCGCTGCAGATTGCTAGGTATCGAGACGCTTGAGCAAAGAAGGAATAATTCACAGGCTGTATTCATTGCAAAAATCTTGTTAGGAGAGTTGGACTCTCCTGAAATACTGAACCGCATTAATATACATGCTCCAACGCGGGTGCTACGACAACGTGGTTTCCTAATGTTGGAATCCAGAAACACAGGCTATGGCTCACATGATCCTATAAGATTTATGGCAGCAACGTTTAACGGAGTGTACGAGTTGTTCGACTTCAACGCTTCTGCTGAACGTTTCAAACGAAGGCTTCGGGAAATGAACCGTTAACGAAACACCGAAAAATTAATCAAATTACAATGTTTTTATTCTTTTTATAGCACAAAACTGATTATTGTTAGAATTTAAGAACTATTTGTTTGTTGTACTGTAAGTTATTTGTTCTTAGTTTTATGTTGTATTTTTTCTCTTTAAAAGATGTGGGGTTTTTATGCCTATTTGAGCAAGTCAAACGATGTGGCCAGCTCAAATAGGCTTTTCCCTGCCAGGCTTCATAAGGACTTTACGTCCGATGAAGGTTAGAAACAAATAAATAAATAAATAAATAAATAAATTAGTAAATTTTACACCAACTTGATTTTTTTCCAGTCATAGTGGTGGTTTAGAACATTGCATCAATCATTTTTTTTTTTGTGGTATTTAGTTGGAGCTGCCTGACAGCTTAACTTGTCAAGGCTGAACCCTCGGTCTGGCTTTTGCCAAGTTTCCCCTCTACCAGGACCAATACTCAGACGGACTAGGCAATGGCGCCCACATGAACACTGCTTTTTTATTAGTATTGTGACGTGGTAGTTTTTGAAAAGTACCCATATTCCCTTGCTTCTGAGAAAAGGAAGCATTGTGAAAATCAGCAGCTCCATCAGAATTTGTTTGAAATAGTAGTGTAGTAGTGTCATTACTAATACTGTTTAGTCGAAATGGTTTTGAATAATTTGTCATTCAAGTGCTATTCTGATTACTCCTGTCTTTTACGTTAGATTAGAGTCTTAAATGTCAATTGTCGTCAAGTTTTAACAAAATTAGGCTGTTTAGTAGTAGTTCTAGTTAATTTAATTTGTTGTTGTTAAAAGTATTTATTGGTCATTACGTTCATATATCCTTGAAGAAAAAAGTCGCTTTCCTTGTCTGTTCAACAATTTTTCGAAACAAGCAAGTGTACCCTAATGATCGATCTCAGCGTCTTACTTTCCACAGTCATTTTATAGTGAATATTGAAAAGTAAAGTTACCTTAGGCTTCTATTACAGTCTCCTACATGATTCACTTTTCGGTGGCAAATGCAATGCTTCACAACGCCTACTTTCTACTTGTAAATTTTGCGAAAATGAAGCTGGAATTAGATTATTTATACCGCTGTTACAAAAGAGGTATTTCTTATTATGGCAATGTAAAAACCATATTAAAATAAGATTGTCGCCACTTATTTCTACTCAGTGAATCTACTAGTCATTTTTGAAAAAAATGTCTGAAAAATATGGAGAAACTTTGCCGAAGACACCATATATCTAAAATTGACGATTTAGGCGCAATCATTTTTGTCTTCCTAGATATGGCTTTGGGACCAATGTGCAATGGTGATGATGATGACGATGACGGTGATGACCTTCGATCTCGCTTGTGTACCGATGTCTCGTTGAACTGCGATGACTGAAGGTAACAGCGACCCGTGTGTACCAAAGTGATTGCCAATTTTGGTAATTTGGCAAATTTGGTTCCAACTCGCACTAGATGAAAAGTCCATCCACAGAACTATGCTGAGGATGGCTTCTTCCTGCGGTGCACGTTAGGTAACGACACTTTTCTTCCAGCAAAAAAACCACAACGGTGTGGGAAAAAATGCTTCAAATCGCGTTACGGAGCAAAAACTAAAGCGGGTTTACTCGGCGAGTGCACGACTAGGAATGATGTAGACTGTTGCTGTCAGATGAATTAAATCAACAATAAAACCAATACTGAGAACGTCATGTGCAAGAACTGCTCGTGCACTAGGCGAGGTTGTTTGGCAGCTCTCCTCCTCTCCAAAGCTCCGAGGCTAATCCACATCCCCAATGCTCTACGCCCCAGACAACCAAAACGTACGTATAACGACATCACCTGGAGGCTTTGCATGTGCAAAATTTCACTTATAAGATGTCGCGAAAAGGCTTTCTACATACAAAAGTGGAGGCGATATACGTACATATATTATGTGAAGAATAATATCATTCAATGCAAGTGTATAAATATTCCACCGAACTAGCATGTGATCTTATGCGACTTAAACTATGATAACAAATGTCGATTTGACAGCTGCTACGGATTGATTCGACTTACTTTGTGTGCGAGTGTGCGAGACAAAACAAAATGTACAATTGAACTCAGAAAAAAAGCGTTTCATGCGAGGAAACTCATCAATCTGACGATTTTTTCTACCGGTTTTTGCAGGTTTGATGTATTTTGTATAAATAAACGAGTTATTGCGTGAACTTTCATGCGACTTTTGGTTGTCTGGGGCGGTTACATGCGGTGACTATGAAATAAACACTAATAACCCCCAACACACCAAATGATTTTTCCTGAATTTACCTCACGTTACTGCTTTTCACTTTTCAGCTAGTTTTCTTTAATAGTTTTGAAGGTTCACACTCACGTACTTTTCCTACAGAAATTATTAATTAGCTTTCATATTTGTAATTCGGTTTCCTTTTTTAATGTGCTTAAAATCAATAATTTTTCCGAACAACTTCACTCACGATTTTAGATGAACTGGTTTTAACCCTCAACTTATTTCTGTAAATAGCTTTTAAAATAAATTAAATTTATAAACTTTTCCTTGTTGCTTTTCAATCTAACATTACTAGCAATATACTAAATAGGTTTTAAACACTTGAAATAAATTCACTTTATAACTTTATTCTTCTGCGGTCTGAACTGGACAGAACTGGTAAAGATCTTGTCCAGACCTTCAGACCTCTGATTTTCAGAAATTTCTTTTTAATTCCGGTCCAAAACCTTCTTGAAAATGTTGTTTTTATTTCCGATTTTCTTCCTATTGATCGGCTGAATAATTTCGGCTATGAAACATTTTCACGAGACCCTGATTCGAGCACGTACACTTGGTTGCCTACCTAATAGGCGCGAAATTATTTGAAATTTAGGGATATCTATGAAACGACGATCAGACGCCCGTTTCAAGGGTCCGAACAAGGATCTAAAAGGGATCAATAGGAAAAATAGAAACGAAAAGTACGGTTTTTGTAGCACTGAGAAGTATTGTTTTATTGCTTTATGTAATTTTAAAAGATTTCCTAGAGCAGACAATAATTGAGTACGCACAGCACGAGGGTACGATGTGCGCTGAGAAAAATTTTCATTGTTAACATCGTGTCACAACAATCCTGCTTAGTTGAGGATTATTGTACACCTCTCAAACCACATCAATGACAAGTGGATACGGTAGGAAACAATTAACAAATTTTAAAGCACAGGCCATCCCAGGATTAATGTAGGTCAATATTGTACTTTATCACTTCGTTCTACTACTATCGCAGTGTGCAGACGTGAAATTATCAGCCGAATAAACCTTAATCTAAACCTGTGAAATATTAATCAATGCGTAATAAATCATACATCATAAGACGTTGTGAGCAAAATCCAGTTGAATGGTGTACATTACGTCGGAGTACACGCAAAGTGAAGTGAATTATCATCAATTTAATTTCATCGCGGTAGTGAAATTACGATTCGCTTTCAACTGAAAGTGCCTACAGAACAAAGCGGCCGTTGGCCGTGCAACAATACAATACAGAGAGCACGCATCAAAAATGTCTATCCAGTGTACTGTTTGTGCGAAAGTGATAAATGCAGTGAATGATCGAGTTTTCTGTTTTGGTGGATGCGGTCAAGTACTACACGCGAAATGTGCGGATTTAACTAATGTGCAAGCAACTTCTTTACGTGAAAATGTTTCCTTGAAGTATATGTGCCACGACTGTAGAAAAAAACAAGTGTGCCTCAATACAATGTCGGGGAAATGTGAAGAAATACTGCGGGCAATCAATGAGATTAAGATCCGTGTGGAAAGAATTGAATCAGATTGCGAAAGAAACAATGTTTGTGACGCAATAAAAAAGAGCGAGGAAAGCTTAAAAGTGTTCATACAAGAAAATATTAGAGTACAATTTACTAATTTAGTGAGCTCGGAAGATAAATGTCTTAGAGCCGAAAATCAAGATGTTATAATTTCTGATGTTACCACTCCGGGCGAAGGCCTAGCTGGTAGTAGAGGAACGTCATTAATTAGTTATGCATCGCTAGCGAAAAGGAATAGACGAATAAGTGCGAATGAATCTGTACTACGTTCAGGTCGTGTTCGACAGAGAAATGATATTTCAACCCCCAAAACTGGTGGCAAAGGTCATGAGCAAATGAATAATGCGGAAAACGTTCAAAGTGACGCAAGAGGAAAAAGTTCCCAAAAAACACTGGACTGTATGGTGCGAATTAAACCGGCGGTACAGCAAACTAATCAGCAAACAAAAAAAGAGGTAAGAAATAAAATTAATCCGTCCCAAATGGGTATCAAGAGTGTGCGAAATGGCATGAATGGATCAATTGTGGTTGAATGTGGAACAAAAAATGAAGCCGAAGGGCTATTAGACAAAGTAAGAAATGAACTGGGAGAAAACTATATGGCAGCAATTGAGCAACCAAAAAGACCAAGGTTTAAAATTATTGGTGTTGAAGACGAATATGATTCTGATGAGCTGAGAAATATTTTAAAAAATCAGAACAACATTGAAAATGTTCAATTTTTGAAAATTTTGAAGATACTGAAGCAAGGGTGTTTATACGGAATTCACGCTTATTTGTGAATCTGACTCAAGTACTTTTGAGCAAATTATGCGTAAAGGAAGACTTTACATCGATTTTGATAGTTGCAGAGTCACAGAAAGTGTTGATATATTTCGTTGTTTCAAATGTTGTGGTTACGCTCACAAATCACAAGATTGTAAAAATGGTTTACATTGCACAAGGTGTGCCGGGAATCATGATATAAAAGAGTGTTCATCTGAACAAGAAAAATGTATAAACTGCGCAGTTTCAAATAAGGACAGGAAAACAAGACTAGATGTTAATCATACTGCATGGAGCTCTGAGTGTCCAATTTACTTGAGAAGCTTAAGACTATCAAAACAGTATATTGATTATAATAAATAGCAATCAAAGGATGTAGCGGACATTATTTTGTTGAATATTGCTGGAATGTGTAGTTACATTTTGACGAATTGGAACTTCTTGTAGATTCCAAGAAACCAAAATTGGTTATGCTTACTGAAACACACTTGACAACTGATATAGATATTGCGGCATTTAGCATAAGAAATTACAAAATTTGTTGCTGTTATTCAATTTCGAGACACACTGGTGGAGTTATGATGTATATTCATGACTCTATAAAATTTCATGAAATCAATAATTTGGTGAAAGGAATGAATTGGTTCTTAGCAGTTAAGATAGTCAAAGGACTAAAAGTAGGAGTATATGGTTTGCTCTATCGTTCCCCAAATGGCAATATAAATGAATTTTTAGAATATTTGGAACTAAATTGGTTAGAAAATACTCTAGACGATAATCAGATGAACTTGATTGCGAGAGACTTCAATATAAATTGGAAGGACCCAAATGACAGTGAGAGCCTGCGCAACATTACACAGTGTTTCAATTTGAATCAGAGAGTAGAAGATGCAACAAGACGTACAAGACAGTCCGAAACGATGATAGATTTAGTTTTTTGTAATAATGACGATGTTAAAGTTTCAATTGAAGAAAACAGCAAAATATCTGATCATGAAACATTGCGAATTGATCTTGGTCAGAATGATGGATGTGTTGAAGATGTTTTGACAATAAAATGCTGGAGAAATTATTCTAAAGATGCATTACTAGCATTGCTGAGAAAAAAAATGTCTCATGAAAGTGCAAGATTGTTAGATGAAAAAGCTGACGTTTTAGCTACTGTTCTTAAGGAAAGCGTGAACGAACTTGTTATAGTGAGAAAGATTAAATGTCGATCCCGAAAGAAATGGTATACAATAGAACTAAAAAAACTGAAACATTCAAGAGATGTAGCTTATAAAATAGCAAGCCAAAGTTGGGATGATGTTGAATGGCAAAATTATACTATACTGAGGAATGAATATTCTAATTCTCTTAGAAAGGCGAAGGCAGAATACACTCAAAAACAGATAAATTAAAATAGAGGCAATAGTAAACAGCTATGGAAGACGCTTAAAAAATTATGGAAAAATAAAGAGAATTCAGCTAATTGTATAAGTTTCAATGGGTCAAGCGTAGAAGATGGTAATGAAATTTGCAATAAACGTTCCTGATACCTATAATGATCAAAATGAACATTTATCAGATCAATTGAGTGTATTTCGACAGATTTCTCTGGTTGATCTCAGAAAAGTAGTATATAGCATAGGTAACTCATCTGGTGTTGAAAACGTGAATCTTCAAGTACTGAAGGACTCGTTTGAGGTAACTGGCGAATATTTACTAAACATTGTTAATGAAAGTCTCGAAATTGGCAAATGCCCACAAAATTGGAAACAATCAGTTGTTGCATCAATTCCGAAAATACCTGGAACAACTAATGCGGAAGAATATAGACCAATTAATATGCTACCCATCTATGAAAAAGTGTTGGAAGTCATCGTAAAAAATCAGTTGTTGGATTATTTGAAAAGTCAAAAGATATTAATTGAAGAACAATCTGGGTTTAGACAAAACCACTCTTGCGAATCAGCTGCTAATTTACTTTTGTACAAATGGAAAAGGATGATCGAAGAAAAAAAGTTAATAATTGTGTTGTTTCTGGATCTTAAACGAGCATTCGAAACAATTTCACGACCTATCATGTTAAACACTTTGCGTAGATATGGTGTTGCAGGAAAAGTCCTAAGTTGGTTTGAACCATATTTATCGAGTCGGACACAAATATGCCAATATAACGGATCAAATTCATTGCCCAGAGTAGTTCCTTTAGGAGTACCACAAGGTAGTGTCCTTGGACCATTATTATTCATTCTGTATATAAATGACATGAAAAAGGCTGTCAAGTATTGTGATATTAACCTGTTTGCAGACGACACTGTTTTATTCATTGGTGACAAGGATCCTTTATCAGCAGTTAGAAAACTAAGAGCGGATTTTTTAACATTGACCAACTGGCTAAAATTTAAAAAATTGAAATTAAATGTGCAAAAAACCAAATTGATGATTATAACGAATAAAAAGCAAATAGAACTTGACGAAACAAAATTAGAAATCGACGGATTGGAAATAGAAAGAGTAAATGTATTCAAGTATCTAGGTGTTTATATTGACGATAGACTAACCTTCAAAGAACATATTGATAATGTAGTGAAAAAAGTGGCAAGAAAATATGGTATGTTAGTACGTCTGAAAAGTCAGCTTACATTTTGGAGTAAATTGTTTTTGTATAAGTCTTTAATTGCGCCTCATATAGATTACTGTTCATCTGTTCTTTTTCTGGCGAGTGATATACATCTGAGGAGACTACAGAAACTTCAAAATAAATTTATGCGATTAATTCTTAACTGTGATAGATATACTCCAATCCAAACAATGTTAGATACACTACAGTGGCAATCTATTAAGCAGCGTATAATATTTTATGGTTTTTTTGCTCATTTACAAATTGACGAACAATAAGTTACCAAACTACCTCAATGATATTATTGTAAGAGGAAGAAATATACACCAACATAGAACGAGACGAATTTATGATTTGCGTGTTGTACCCTTCACAATGTCTACGAACCAAAAATCGATATACTATAACGGAATACGAATTTATAATCAGCTACCATTGGATGTAAAAAACGCAAGATCGATTCAAGAATTTAGAAGAAAATGTTCTGAATGGGTGAAAAATAGTTTTAGTATAAGATGAAGAATGTATGAATTTGTAAACTTGTAAATTATCATAAGATACATAAATGAACTATTATTATTATTATTATTACTTTATTCCAAATCAACAGAGATATTCCGAAATTTAGACATGATATCGGATCACAGAGTTACATCTTACTTGTAAAAGCACCCTTAACAACGCTATCCCATTCTTGAACTCAAAACCTTGTACTCTTGCCGGTCTAAAATCGATTTCATAAAAATTACTTCCAGATAATATTCCACGTGTGTACTTTTCACAAATGCAATAAAGCTATGTGGTTTTGTCCTCCCTCTCTTCTTCGGAATGGCTCGTATCACCTATCGTTATTCTGTAACATCAAAACGTCCATCAGTACATCAAACTAATGTTCCGTTTCCATGTTTTGACATCAGGATCAACACTGCCAACAGTCGAACAACCAGACCAAAAGTCATGAAAGGGCTAATATTTCCACGTCAAGTCTATTTATACGCAAACCATTCTAGCACGCAATAGTTGAATCATCCCAACCAACGTGAGTAACACGAGTCGGGCCCGGAGGAAATTCTGTCGTTACTGTCACAAAGCCCCACGCCAATTTTATTTTTATGTTTATTGAAATGTTTTTCCACCCTGTCTTTGAGAAAGAACGTATATGGATGGATTCCACCGGTCAGCAGTCCCGACGACGCGGCGTCCCATCGAGATTTGCCATTACCTACCTACCAACCAACCAACCGCCTACAGACGACTTCTGAGCAGTCAAACATTGACGCTGGTAATCGAGAAATCTGCTCCGCACCCGCATAGGTAAGAGGGTAATTTTCTGTTTTAGCACCAGCCACGAAAGCAACAATGTGTGTACAGCATAAATGGACTCCGGACTTGGGAGCACTTAGAGTACGACGGGGCAAGATGGCCACCCCTTAGTTTTGCCACTGATTGGATAAATATTGTGGAACGTCAACTTTTTTCGTCATTTGAAACCAAAGTTTTTGAATCTTTGGGTGTTTTTGTTGAAACACAGCTTAAACTACTTATAAATATACTTTCATAGCTGACTTTTTGGCTTCTTAACACTTCAGTCGTCGCGCTGTTGTATTTTGTACAACACTAGTGAAAAAAGCTCGTTTTTCATTCACAACAACACCGCGAACCGCGCGACGCCTGAAAGGTTACCCAGACAACCAGAAGTCGCATAGCAGTATACGACTAAAGTCATTTATTTGTACAATCTGCATCACTCCCGCACTAAATGATGGGTGAAATCGTTTGATCGATGAGTTTCCTCGCATAAAACGCTATTTTATGAGTTCATATGTACATTTCGTTTTGTTCCGCATAGTTTTACAAAGTAAGTCGGATCAATCCGTAGCAGCTGTCAAATAAACTTTGTTATCATAAATAAAGTCGCATAAGAGTATAGACCAATTCGCAAGAAAATCTACACACTCGCATTGCATGTTATGTTTCATCATATAAAATATGTACGTAAATCGCCTCCACTTTTGTACGCATAAGGCCTTTTCGCGACATCTTATACGTGAAACTTTGCACATATAAGCATCGCATAAAGCAAAAGGTGATTTGGTTATACGTACATTTTGGTTGTCTGGGTAATGCATTGGGCAGCAAATTCAAATTCAAATTACGGAAATTGACTCGCAAAAATTCACATTTTTTTGTCATTGATGACTTTAATGGAAAACATCGGTCATGGCACAATTCATAAAGCAATTCAAACGGCAGAATTTTCTTTGATGAGTGCTCCTCAGAATATTTCTTAATTCAATACCCTGATAGCCCTACTTGTTCCTCATCTTCTAGAAACCGTTCTACGATTGGTTTCGTCTTAAGGTGAAGATGAATCGAAGCCAAACCTCAAATTTCCAAGAGCACAAATCTGGAGAACCGAACACCCGTTTGAGCTGAAAACTGAATCGATTGATCACCAGCAGCTAGTGACCAATCGATTAAGTTTTCAGCTTAAAAGGATGTTTGGTTCTCCAGATTTGTGCCCTCGAAAATTTGAGGTTTTGCTTCGACTTATCTTCACCTTAACCGACTAAACTCATCTTCGTAGCCAACTGGTTACTCAGGCTGATTTCGGTTCTGACCATGTCCCTGTTACATTTCAAATATCCCATTGAGCGATTCTCAATCCTATCAGCTCCACTTTCAATTATTTACGAGCCGACTGGAATACATATGGATCATACATCGATTGTAATCTTGATGTTAAAATTTCTTTGCAAACGTAACTTGATGTTGACAATGCTCTAGAAACGTTAACTAATTTCGTTGTTGAAGCAAGGGACATTTAACTACCAATATATAAAGTAAAATTCGATTCCGTGATCATAAACAATATAATCATCTTACCCCGCCCTACCCTACGAAACGGGCTAACACAGCCACTTTACGCCGGGTCAGCTACTGCTGTTTTCAGTCGGTGTTCAAAATTTGAGTCGCGTGCAAAAGTTTTCTAATTTTTTACCATAATACTAGGGGCCACATCGACCGGTATCGCTGACCAATGTCGGAAATCTCCAATCAAACTACCCTCTACACGTCGATTTGGTAATGGGAGGTACAACTATCTCAACGTCTGCAATGAGCCACCTCATTATGCAAAGTGTCCGAAGACAAACAATGCTAAGAAAAAAAAAACATATCGGTCTGCGCTGGTCCAGCCCAGAGTTCACGGTAGCATTGGCTGCCATTGAGAGTATAAGAGGATTGCTTTCAATCGTTGTTGTAGCTAAAAATAGAATAGTGATCATACTGAAGTATGATTCTTGACGTCCGGCTAATAACTGATTTATTCACCTTGGAGTGTAAAGTGCGTTTTTTGTGAATTACTATAAGCTTCGGCTAAGATTGTAAATACTGTTATGATCAGAGAAAAATCAAAACATTTTTTTAACTTGACTCTACTTCTCTTTTTATATTTTTTGAAATTGTACTGATAAACAGCTCGGAAATTTATAATCTCTGATATCTCAATCATCGATTGCCGTTGAAAGATTTATCATCGAAAAAAAAACAGAAAATTTTGTATTAAATCAATTTTTAGTTTTAGAGTAGCCTTCCGATCAGAAACGTGTATTAGAAAAATAACTCAACTTACACTCCCGTGCAAAAGTTTGGGTTCACCCCCTCAAAAACATACACAAGTGTTCAGTCCAATCTCTGTAACTACACGTCCAATTAAAGCTCTCTAAGCCGCATTCGAAAGGCAAAGAGTTATTCTTACTTCGTATGTATTTTTCCAAAACAAATTTTTGAATTTTGTATTTTAAATTTTTACTTAAAGTTGTGACATTTTTCAAAAAAAAACACACTGAAAAATCATATTTAATTTCCTCAGCATTGGATCGACCAAAATTTTCAATCAAAGTGTCATTAGAATCGTAATCTTATATTCTTTGAAGAGCACTCACGAAATTTTGGCGGAAAAATATGAAAAGTATTCAAAATCAATGAAACAGTCATTCAAGTCATCGTGCAAAAGTTTGGGTTCACCTGAGCCGTACGCACATCATGTTTGTCATTAACTCTGCCATTTTTAAACCGATTTTAATAGTTTAAAGCTTTTTCGAGCGCAAATAATGGCGCGTACATGATTGGTTTGAGATTTCATAGATTTTTCGTGTTTTAAGTAAGTTCAGGTGTAACCAAACTTTTGCACGATACACCATACTGAGGGGTTAGCGTAGTTACGGTATACTTCGTAGACTGGATACTAGCAACATTCATGTTTCATTTGATAATCTCATCCAGACTGCTTTCAGGAACAAGGCTGGGGAGTAAACCTTGGTCCAATCATGAACAATATTACCAAAAGCATGGATATTGCTATTCCTGGCCACGCCCATCTTTACCGTAACTTGTGATTGGGGAAGGAGTTCATGTACCTACCTTGATACCTTGATGGCTACAGCGTAGCGTCACGCCGTTGCCGGGCGTATTGTAGAGCTCCATCTTCGTCGGTCTTGGGCAAAACTTCTCCAGTTGCCCCGAACGTTTAGGGTCGCCAGGTCCTCTTCCACTGCGTAGTGCCAGCGTATCAGTGGTCTTCCCCGAAGCCGCCGACCTCTACCTGGTTCCTTGCTGAATATTATTTTCGCAATTCTTTCTTCCGACATTCGCACTAAGTGACCAGCCCACTGAAGTCTGCCGTATTTTACACGCTTGATAATATTCGCATCTTTGTACACTTGATACAACTCGTGATTCATGCGTATGCGCCACACACCATTTTCGAGTTTCCCATCGAGTATTGTCCGCAGTACTTTACGCTCGAAAACACCGAGAGCTTTCCGGTCTGACTCTTTCAGCGTCCACGCTTCGTGCCCGTAGAGAGCCACCGGGAGAATCATTGTTTTATACAGGGCGAATTTTGTTTCCGTTTGTAAGCTGCGGGACCTAAGCTGGTTACGTAGTCCGTAAAAGGCCCTATTCGCAGCCGTAACACGTCTTTTCACTTCGCGAGAAACGTCGTTGTCACATGTCACAAGTGTTCCAAGGTAAACAAATTCTTCAACAATTTCAAACACATCCCCATCAAACACTACCTCAGCACCTACACCACCATGCCTGACTCTATCTCTACCTGCAACCATGTACTTCGTTTTGGTAGAATTAATGGTCAGGCCTATCCTCGCTGTCTCCCTCTTCAAAGGCACGAAGGCCTCTTCCACTGACCTGCGATCGATTCCAATTAGATCTATATAGTCCGCAAATCCAAGGAGCATGTGCGACCTTGTGACAATAGTGCCATTTCTCTGCACGCCAGATCTCCTAATAGCACCCTCGAGGGCAATGTTGAACAGTAAATTCGAAAGTGCGTCTCCCTGCTTCAATCCGTCTAACGTCACGAACGAGGTTGACACCTCTTCTGCGATCCGAACACTTGATTTTGAACCATCCAGCGTAGCACGTGTCAGCCTAATTAGTTTCGCCGGAAAACCATTTTCAGACATTATCTGCCAAAGCTCATTTCTTTTCACTGAGTCGTACGCCGCCTTGAAATCAATAAACAGATGGTGAGTCTGTAAGTTATACTCCTGGAATTTGTCTAGGATCATTCGCAAGCTAAACATCTGGTCCGTTGTCGAACGGCCCTCACGAAAACCAGCTTGGTATTCGCCGACGAAGGACTCTTCGAGCGGTCTCAGTCTGTTAAACAGGATGCGCGACAGAATTTTGTACGCCGAATTCAGCAGGGTAATTCCTCTGTAATTGACCCACTCCGGTCTGTGCCCTTTCTTGTAGATTGGGCGGATGAGGCCATCCAACCAGCCGGTGGGCAATTCTTCGTCCTCCCATACTTTCAGAAGTACTCGGTGGATCGAGTGGTAAAGCTGCTCGCTTCCGTGCTTGAGAAGTTCGACCGGGATCTCGTCCTTCCCAGCAGCCTTATAGTTCTTCCGCTCGCTGATAGCCTTTTTAACCTCTCCTATGGTTGGTGGGTCCACAGCTTGATCGTCATCATCTATGTTCATCCTGTTCCTCGCTACATTTCCATTCTCACCGTTCAACAATTGCTGAAAGTGCTCCTTCCACCTGGCAGCCACCGCCGTTTTATCGGTCAGCAAATTTCCTTCTCGATCATTGCACATGGCGGGCACTGGTACGGTATTGTGCCGCGCACCATTGACCGTTGCATAGAATCTCCGCATACCATTCCGGTTTACTTTTCTTCGGTTCTCGCTGCCCTGTACCGCTCTCTGTTCTGTCGGGTACCGGCCACGAGCATACGGCTTCTGGCGACATTCTTCATGTCTGTCACCCTCTGGCACTCTTCATCGAACCAGCCGTTTCGTCTTCGTCGTTGACCAGTGCCGATCACTTCCCGCGCCGTTGTTATCACAGCTTCGTGGATAGGGTCCCACAGGCTGTCGACGTCTCCAGCAACGTTGATTCTTCCCAACTGCTCGTCTAGTTGCTGACGGTTGTTCATGTAGCACTTACTTAATGAGAGGCCACCGACTCAGCGACACCCTCATAAGTGCTACGGAGGTGGAGGTTGGGAGGGGTAAAAGGTCATTGGATTCGCCTATAAAGCTAGCGATGGATCCAGGGCATTTGTGGTTTAAGTGTTGTAGAATTAATCTTTTGAATGCTGGCAATCAAGAGACAAAACATATGTTTAATGATTTATAATGATTATTAGATTTTACATTCTTTCTGCTCAGAAGTGAATGCAAGCAGAACCGATCCCTCTAGGGTCATCGTGTCATAGAAATAAGCAAAATAATTATAATAAAAAAAAACAACGCGTTTTGAATCCGCGGACAAAATACTAGTATAATAACAATTATCCGATAATGCGTCCTTACCTAAAAAATCTGATCTCCGCAAATGAGCGAAAAAAGAGAAAACAAATTAAATAAAACCGATCGCGAGACTACAACACATATTCAGTTCTGTGAAAACTAAACGTTTAACGTTCGCATATCGACCCTATTTCTATAATAATGCAAAATTCATACAAATATGGAACAAACTCACCGGATTTGTTGAAATAACACGGATAAAAATCTGATCCCCATACCATGATTTACAAATCATGAAATTCATAAATTGGTTAGGTCATAATATCAGGATCACAAATCATGGTTGCTGGAGTCATAATCATGATTCCTCATAAGCGTAACATCCAGTGTGAAAACATTAAGCGGCGCACTTTGCTTCATCCAGCCCACTGCTAAGTAGCCATGGTTTTGTAGTGAGCATCAAACTCAAGAGTAATTACTCACTTCGGCCAAATCGTATCAATAATAATTTTCCATTTCACCAAACTGTTTTCGAGGCTCATCATAAAAAAACGTTTTTGTTCAGAATCAAATATTTCAAGCGTTTGTGTCTGTTTAAACCACCATAAAGTAGTATTAAATACATTTTCCCCACACTTCTTTTTCGCCATTCTAGATTGTTTGTCCCGAAACGACTATTTGTTTACTAACATTGCACTGTCTTGGGGAACCACTTCCTAGTGGGAACCGAAGATGGTGGCTCGTTTTTTTCCCATGGTGTGGTATTGTGGTGCCAGAAGCCTGGCTTCATCACATTCGTATCGATCACTCTTAATTCAAGATGACGAAGCGGTTGAGTGGTAGAGTACGTGGCTCACAATCGGAAGGTTCTTGAGTCGAATCTTAATGCATGCTATTTTTAACTTTTTTTTTATTTTGTCGATCATAAACGGATGCGCGACTAAATGCTGGCATTTAAATCATGATTCCGAGCAATCAGCTACAAAAACCTAACGCGTGTGTTGCGTTACGGCAATCTGACTCATGATATCATGAGTCCAAATCATGGTGTATTTTCATAAGACGAAAACACGCTGGAATCATTATATCATCAGTCATAATCTTGTTTTTGGATTCTGATTTCTACCCGTGAATGTGCCGTCAGTGGCTTCCGGACGGAAAAATATGAATCGTCGTATAGACTACGGTAGTCAAAATGCAGCTGAATCCCGGTGCACGACACTCAAGTCACTATTTCACTTCTTTCCACTATAACTTTAATGAAATTAACAATAGCATATAATTATACTATTAAATTGAAGATATGCAAATCAAGGACAAAATAATAATTTTTGACGGCTGCGAAAAATTTTCGCGTCCAACTTTCAGCACGGCACACTTTGATCCTCCCACGATACACCATACTGAGGGGTGAACCCATACTTTTGCACGATGACTTGAATGACTGTTTCATTGATTTTGAATATTTGTCAGATTTTTCCGCCAAAATTTCGTGAGTGCTCTTCAAAGAATATAAGATTACGATTCTAATGACACTTTGATTTAAAATTTTGGTCGATCCAATGCTGCGGAAATTAAATACAGTGATCCCTCCATGAGTCGATGTTCCATGACTCGATATCGACTCATGGAACCATACTGGAAACAAAATTTCATGGTTACTATGATGGTCCCTTCAAACAGCTTTCCAAAGGATTGCTGTTCCATGACTTGATATTTCCATGAGTCGAGGGTCCCTTCAATATCGACTCATGGAGGTTTCACTGTATGATTTTGACGAAGAACTACGTCTTTCTTCTCTATACAGGAGTGAAATTGGAATTTCAAAACCAAGAGCGTTACGTTGGCATGAAATATTTTAAACGTTTATAACTTTTCGCTGGCTTAACGAAATTTCTTGATAAGCACCTCAATCGAAAGACAAGACATCAAAGGTTCATGTCGTTTACTTACTGAATCCCACATACCTGTTCAAATAGTTAATTAACTGTTTTTAAAGAGAACGTTGATTTCAAGCAAATCTATAAATAAGGGTGGCTAGAGAAAATTTGACGTCATTTGCTTTTCACTCTCCGATTGGTTCGCATCTCAGCAAGCGACAGATCGGCTTGCTCTGACCAGGCGTGCTTCTCAGGCACAGACATCGATAGCGAAGGACGCCCCCGTTTGTCTTGCTTCGCTCAAATCAAACTGTCAAGCGAGCGAGAGAAGATGCCGTCCACTGTCGCCGCCAAGAAGAAGAAGAGAAAGCAGTCTACAGGTGAATTTGGGGTCGAATTGTGAACACGGTCGGACGAGTCATTCTCGCTTTGTGGTTCACCGCTTGTTTGCGTTCACCCAACCATCGTCATCGCCGCCGCAAATTTCATCGGCCGAGGAGCTGTTGACCCGCGCTTCAAAATTTCGACTCGTGATGAAATCATCATTGGTGGTCAAGAAGCTATCCCGTTAGGAACAAATACCAGAAACCCCCTGAGTTTTGCTGGTCCGAGCAGTGTTATTTATCTGTAACAACATCGAAGCTAACAAAGCCATCGATTCTTTTCAGAGTCATAACATTTGTGGAAAAGAGTTAAAAGAAAGATATTCATGACTTCTTATATTCCTAAATCAATTTCACGGCTTCATACAAAATTTCATTTGTTATGAATAATTTATGACTCTACAATTTGAGACTGTATTCGCGGACGCTGCTGCAGTGCCGTCGGGTTGAGAGCTCAACATTTCGCAACGATTATAAAATAGAGCGGCATTTCCAACAGCGTCTTTGATGTTCCATATTTTATGGTAACACTTTGATTAGAAAAATTATCACATGTTATAAAATTGCGACATATTTAGAATCCTTTTGAAAAGACAAGATACAATCCCGTTAGGCATCACTACAAGAAGCTTCATGATCGGCTGATCTGAAATGCTGCCAATCTTCGATTTTGTTTGCTCAAAATTGAGCTACGTTTCCAGATTTCGACTTAATCCCTGTGGTTGTCATATAGCCTATTTTCCAGATCAGGAAGCGAAGAAATAAGCTAAATAGGAAATAGGCTATATAAAATTGATGTCTTGGCAAGGGATCTACAAGATGAGCATTATGCTGTTATTGCATCCCGACGGCACTGCACATCCTCAAATTGTCGTATTGTCAATTATTCGTAATAAATCAGATATTGTATGATGCTACGAGATGAATTAAGAGATTATAGCAAGTATGTGGTAAACATATTAGGAAATATTGCACGAATAACTCTTTAGAACACATTTGTTGGCTCTGAAAAGGGCCGATTGAAATGTTGAATTCGAGTCACACGGACACATTTTGACGGCGCACTGGTTGAAATCCTCCTCGCCCGATGAGGTTTGCGGTGGCGGCTTCTTCGGGGTCACGGTGGTCTTTGAAACTTGGTGAGGTTTTGCTGAGGAACTGCCTTCTTTTTCTCCTCTTTTCTCGTGGATACCAGCCACAGTCTCTGTTTAGGACTGCGATGGCGGCCACAACCATCTCATTCTTCTGTGGACTGCTTCCTCTTCTTCTTGGCGGCGGCAGTGGTGTTGGCTTTGGCTTCGGACGGCATCTTCTCTCGGTCGCTCAACAGTTTGATTTGAGCGAACCATGACAAACGGGGGGTCCATCGCTGTCGATGTCTGTGCCTGAGAAGCACGCCCTGCTGAGATGCGATCCAAGCGGAGAGTGAAAAGCAAATGACGTCAACTTTTCTCTAGCAAAGGGGCGAATGACCTTCGGGTTAAAGTCCCTCTCAAACAACAACAACAATTTTCTCTAGCACCCCTACTTATAGATTTGCTTGAATTCAACGTTCTTTTTTAAAACAGTTATTAAACTATTTGGGCAGGTATGTGGGATTCAGTAAGTAAACGACATGGCCCTTTTATGCCTTGTGTTTTGAAATTCGATAAGCCAGCAAAAAGTTATAAGAGTTTAAAATATTTCATGCCAACGTAACGCCTCTTGGTTTTGAAATTCCAATTTCACTTCTGTATAGAGAATTATTATTTTAGTATCAAACTGAGCGGCATAATCAAATGCAAACGCATACAGTTTCCGGTAGTTAGCACGGGCACTTTTACTATTAATAAGTCGCAAGGTGGAACTTTCCCCGAGGTCGTGTACGACTATGACAAAAGGCAGGATCAGCAATTAGTATATGTTGATTTGTCGCGGGTTACTTCACTGCAAGGACTATTTTTGACAAACTCTACCAATTCTTTCAAGTTCCATCACGCCTCAAGCAGCAATTCTCCCAAGATGGTTGACTTGAGGAACGAGCTGCAGCGCTTGGGCAATCATCGATTACGGACGCTTGGAGACGAACTGCGTGAAATACTGGATCATAGCGGCCCTACCTGCACATTGATGAGTATCAAAGTACAGAGCATAAATGCTCATGCAATGGATATTTCTACAGACCAAATTCTGACCAGTGTAGAATTCCTTGCACTGAGTGAGACTTGGCTAGAGGATCACTCCTCCGTCGACCTTGCTGGCTACAGCTACATAACCAGTTCAAATGCCCAGGCGTTCGAACTAGGTTCGAACTCATTCCCCACCGGTGGGCCAGCAGTTCGTTTAAGACAATCAATTTTGAAACTGTTATAACTTAAAATTGGTAAATATTTTGATATAAGTTTGTTCAACAAAATCATAATCAATATGTTGAAAGTTCACTGTATGGTATTTATTTTGTTTTAATTGCTTTTGTTTTTCCGCAAACTTTGATTATACCACTAAGGTCGAACTTTTGCTCCACTTTACTCTAATGATTTGACATTAGTCTAAAAATAACCCTAATAATTATTTATTTATTTCTTGTTTCATGGAAATGTCATATGAATCATTATCATTGTTAAACTGATGAAAATACATATCGACCTGTAAAAATTGATTACATCGCATTCGTCTGGACTGTAACATTAATCATAAAAGTTTTTCAAAGTTTATAATAATAAGAGGATTCATTATTTCTTTGCAAATTAAAACCAATTCCCAATCTTATAGAACCTAATCGTTAAAAAAGGAACGCTCGCTAGAACTTTTAGTATGAGAAGAACTCATAGATCCCAAAGCTAAACGAAGACACCGATAACGTATCAAACAAAGTTATGCGTACGAGCACCTGGATAGAAGGAAAAACTTCCATACTCTATCACATGTTGTCACATTAGTGCAGCTGAAAGATCGTTGGAAGATATTATGAACACTGATATCTGTCGAATATGTGATGCAAACAAATTGAATGAATCTTGTAAAAATTGTACCTCAGTTTTTGAACCCAGTTCTCCGCATGACCCTCTCAAGCACAATGTTGAACAGCAGCCCCAAAAATTCATCTCTCTGTCGAAGACCCCAGCGAAATTCGAACGAACTGGAGTGTTCACCCGAAATATTCATTCAATTTTTAGCACCTTAAATCAGCGTTTCCCAATAATAATAACTATCAACTTACCAGAATCATCGAATTTCGATAATTGACATTAATATACCTTCAAAGTTTAAAGCTTTTATTAAGAATCCTGCATTCGCAAAAACAAAAAAGGCAGTTTTCGTTCGAATGGACAACAATCTAGAGAAATAACAACATCCGTTTCTTCATTTTGTTAATAACGATAAAAGGACGTTCGTGTTTATCGTGATTTGTTGACGAATTGGAAGAAAACTGCTTTAAAATTTTTGAGAAATGCTCTATTATTACTAGAGCACTGTTGGTGAAATCTTAAAAAAAAGATGAGTTCTTTGGCATTTCCCTTCTGTGGTTTTTTAATGTTTCCACTCGAATCATTACACTAGCCATACGTTGACGATTTTATATTGGTGCTATCAGGGGAGACCAAGATTCTGAATTTTAACTCACTCTCACGATAATGGGGAAAATCCACTATATGATAACGTTTCAAAAATATCGCTTTGTTTAAATAACCGATAGTTTCGCAAGGCAGAATTTTCCCGTAACATTTCTAAAAGAATTATGTAACAATGAGAGATTCTCTCCATTCTTGCTCTATTTCGACTATAATAGTGCATTAGTAAAGCTTTTTTTTTTTTGTTGCGCTGTGTAATTGGTGACCTCTGGCGATTTTTATTTTGCAAAGGTAAGTTTTACCAAACAAAATCTCATATTAACTTTGAAAGTATGGTATGTTTTACTACACTTGCAGTGATCGAGATAATTTTTGTGCAGAATCGCTATGGAACTCAATCGAAATCTAAAAAATGAATTGAAGCGAGAATTTCTCAAGCTACTGCCTAATATACAGGCAATGAAAATAAATGAACTTTGTTTATTTTGGTTCCTGTTCCCCAAATTGTTGAACAGAAAAGCAAATGTTTCAACGGAACCCCAGCTAACATACGAGTTACGCTTAGATTACTAATTTCCGTTTCCCGAAACAGACTCAACTTTTCCTATATGCTCCAAGTACCACCGGATTCGTTGTTGAAATATGTACATATATATATCGAAGCTCCACGCGCTCCGCAAATTCTGGGGGCAAGCCTGCAACTCTCGACGCCATCAAAATTGCACGATGCTCTGATAAACGCATCTTATTTATTGCTTCTACGCGGTAATAGCATTAAGCTACACCTGCCAGGGAAGACCTTCAATTCCCTCGGTCCATGGTGCTTTTCAGAAATTCTGAGAATCAATCGTTACGAAAATATTGACAGGGAAATCAGCGATGATGGGTTCCTATAATTAACAATGCAACAGTGTGAAATAAATAACGGCACTGGGAGAACAAGTTATGAAACTTGATTGCATTTAGGAGCGGTGAACCAATAGGCGCATAGCTAAGAACAAATATTCGTATACAATATAGCTTGTGCCACTTCAGGATCACATAGCACTATTTTTTATTTCTGTTTCTAGCTTCATACTTAAATCACATATCAAAATCGTATGTTTACATACATACAGTTGTATATTGTTAAAATTATATATTTTCTTTAAATTATGGATCAATAGCTTGTGATTGTTAATTCTTTAATTTTTTTGTATAATAAAAAAATATTTCTCTTAGTATTGCTAGTATAGGAACAATAGGTCTACAATTAATTAACACTCTTAATGTCTCAATCACTTGAAAAGGGAATTATAATATTGAAATAAGCCCTATTATATAGGTGCGCATGTTCTTGTAATCAGATTGATTATGACGATTCGACTTACTTTATATTAAGTCGATACTTTTTATTAATTTTCAAACTTTATCACGCTAACTCCTGCTCCACACGTTGATCCTTACAGTAAAGAGAAATGGAGAGATCTCTGCATAACTCTTTACAAGATTTTCAATTCCTACCTCAAATTTGTTAGTCCTCCCGTAACAAAATAGTCTGGCATATTTTCAGACACAAGAGTAAACAATGAAATAAAAGCATTCCTCGAATTCCCCAATTAAACTGCAGCATAACTGTTTGTGAAGTACACCACCCTCGGGAAATATGGAAATGAGAATGATAACGACAGCTTCCCCCCGAGGCCATCGCTGTAGATTGAATTAATATCGGATTGCGGCGTCGGTGGAAAACAATCATGATAGCATAAGCTCATAATTGTTACGCTCCGTTCGAAGAAATCATAAGCTCACGAGGCGGTAACACGTTATTGCATTTCTCACGTGTAAGCTGGGTAAGAGCTCTCCAAATTGCCATAGAAATGTTAACCCCATTTAAAGCATTCCGAAATTCTAATGCAACAAAATGTTTGCTGATCACAACTTTTTGTTGAGTTTGATTCCACCGCAGACAAACAGACACTCTTTTTCGTGATTTTTATATGTACACGCTCGAAAACATATAATCAATGAATTTACTTTTTTCATTCAGAGGGAACTAATTATTTTGTTCTTTCACTAATTACTACCACCCTTAAAGTGGATTATATTGTGAGGCTTGGTAATGAGTGAGAAAAAAAAACTGAGCTCGCACTAAGTGAAAATAAGTGGAAATTCCGAGCGTGTAGTGAAAACAATCTTTAATGATGGACATCCCCTTGTTAATAGTGGAATAACTTTTTTTCTTAACATTAACTTGAACTTTCATCTAAGGAACCCCTTATAATTTGCAGCCTGTGATTTGTTTCGGCTTCGCACACAGACTTCAATTTTATGATTTTTCCCACTTTCTCCTGCTTTGTACTGTCCGATTGTGTACTAACCGGAACGGTCTCACGGATTACGCGCGAGATAAAAAAGGATAAATCTGTATTTGCCCTGACTATCTCCACCCTTTTTCTTGCAGCTTCCGAAACAATAGCGATTATTTTCCCGTCGATTTATTATTCATGGCATTTAAATTACTGTTCGAGAGTGGCATTTGCACTGGCAAGAACGCTCACTCCGACAAGCCGATAAATTAGGATTAATGAGTCATCGGCGATATCCATCTTTTATTCAATGTAATTTTATTTATCAGCCTTTTTTCTATACAGACAATCTGCGAGAGAGATGAACGGAAATGAAACTTTGTTCGTTTTGTAGGTTTGTGTCAGAGAATATTCACAGACGGAGTGGGATGATTGAACGATGAGCCAGTTTTAATTTTCCAATCAAAATAAGCTCTTTTTTACGCGACACCAGTGTTAATCAGATCATAGAATGGTTGACATTAACTCAAAAAATTTTAGTTAATTGCGAAAATTTACGCTATCGCCTTATGAAATTGTCGCTTGTACTTCCAAGAAAACAAGTAGCGTAGCTCATGTTGGAGTAAAAAATGATCTACTTAGGCACCGCTCATAAATTTCACAGAATTTAGACATTTTTCCATCGCGAAACAACCATTTCAGAGAAGAAATCTGCACGTAACCCCATCAAGAAGGTAGGCGAGGAAATTCTACCTACGCCGTGTACCCAATTTCACCAACTTATCACACTGGTTGACGGATTTCTCATCAAAGGAAATTTTATACTCAAAGTTTTTGCCATGAGCCGGTGAAATGGGAACCTGGGCCTTCTCGTTTTTGATTACGATTTATTTTCGGTGCTCCGATTTGGCCGTGTACTCATGGGAACGGTTCCTATCATTGAACTGTTTTGCCTTACAGGCAACCCTGTGTCGTCAATTTTCCTGGAAGTGCTCGGAGAATATCTGTCTTGAAAGTGCATGATTTGTTAAACGAGGAGCGTAAGTGATTAGCGACCTTCATGAACTCATGGAGTTTGATGTTAGAAAAATCGTTGAATTGGGAAGTTTTTCTTGACGTATAGGTACACTCCCGTACAAAAGTTTGGGTTCACCCCCTCAAAAACATACAAAAGTGTTCAGTCAAATCTGTATGACTACACGTCCAAATGAAGCTCTCTGAGCCGCATTCGAAAGGCAAAGAGTTATTCTTACCTCGTATGTATTTTTCCAAAAACATTTTTTGAATTTTGTATACTAAATTTTTATTTAAAGTTGTGACATTTTTCCAAAAACACATTGAAAAAAACATAGCTAATTTCCTCAGCATTGAATCGACCAAAATTTTAAAGCAAGGTGTTATTAGAATCGTTATCTTATGTTCTTTGAAGTGCACTCACGAAATTTTTGCGAAAAAATCTGAAAAGTATTCAAAATCAATGAAACAGTCAGTCAAGTCATCGTGCAAAAGTTTGGGTTCGCCCCTCAGTATGGTGTATCGTGCAAAAGTTTGGGTTCACCTGAACTAACTTAAATCTGTGAAATCTCAAACCAATCATGTACGCGCTATTATTTGCGCTCCAAAAAGCTTTAAACTATTAAAATCGGTTGAAAAATGGCAGAGAGATATTGACAAAAATGATGTGCGTGCGGCTCAGGTGAACCCAAACGTTTGCACGATTTGCATCATACTGAGGGGTGAACCCAAACTTTTGCGCGATGACTTGACTGACTGTTTAATTGATTTTGAATACTTTCCTGATTTTTCCGCCAAAATTTCGCGGGGTCTCTTCAAAGAATATAAGATTACGATTCTAATGATACTTTGATTTAAAATTTTGGTTGATCCAATGCTGAGGAAATTAGATATGATTTTTCAGTGTGTTTTTTGAAAAATGTCACAACTTCAAGTATAAATTAGTATAAAAAATCAAATTTAATATAAAAAAAATCAAAAAATGTTTTTGGAAAAATACATACGAAGTAAAAATAACTCTTTGCCTTTCAAATGCGGCTTAAAGAGTTTCAATTGGACGTGTAATCACAGAGATATGGACAGAACACTTTTGTATGTTTTTGAGGGAGTGAACCCAAACTTTTGCACGGGAGTGTACACGTATCTGTTTTTTTATTAATTTTATTGCAATTAATAAAAATAACCTTTGAATGGTTTGACATTGACACAGATAGATACCTTTTAAAAGTTCTTAAAAGTTCTGGTGAAGGTTTGAACTTGAAATATCGGCATAATTCCTGAGCTTATTTCGAAGAAATTTCTGCAAAAATAAACGATGAATAATGTATCTTAGAATACCTACAAGAAAAAAAAACATGTTCAGTACTATCCCGACTAGAGGCTTGTAACAAAAATATAATAAAATTTTATCAGAATATGATATGCATATCATATTATGATATAATTTTGTTAGGCTCCGTTATCCATAGAACATAATAAAACAGAAATATAACATAATGTGTTTTATTTCCCTATAAGATATTTTTCTCTTCATTTTTAACAACTTTATAACAAAATAAATAGATAGTTATGCATTTCAATAATATACAATATTATCGTATATCAAACAGTATTATAATTTTGATACTTTGTATCAAACATTATAACTTGGTTTGATATGTTTTTGATGGAATCAAAACACATTTTGTTATGTTTATGTTACTATTCATACACTTTTTTATAATTTTAGTTATTTTAACAACATCCTGCATCAAGTTTGTAACAACCTATGTTCGAAAAAAAACTTATAACATAATAACATATGCTGATATAATTTTGTTATGTACCCTTAGTCGGGATGGCATTTAATTCCACTAAAGTTTGTGGAATCAAATTGTTAAGTGCTAAATTTGGTTTCCATTTTCTTAACAGAGAATAGTCGGAATGGATCTTTGACTTATATTTTGGAGGTAGCTTAATAAAAAGTAGCCTAAAACTCCTCATGAAAGTAGGTTAAAACTTCTCTGAAATTTCAACCAAAAATTATTTATCAAATTTGTCAGAAACTTCCTCAGGAGTTATGCCTACAGAAACCAAGAAACTAGTTCAGAAAATAATTAGGAAATGGAGTGTCAAGAGTCTTTCTAGAAATTTTATCAAATGCGTCAGACATTCATTCGCGGACTACGCTTGAACCCTTTTATCTCTACGATATCAATCGATTATTTCTATTCCAAATAAAAAAAAAAATACATTTAAAATAAATGGTTATTGTTAGTTTTTAGCAGTGCTGGGAATGGTAATAGTAGTAGGCTTCCCAACCCTGGTTTTTGGTGATACGATTGTTTTGGAAACTTCGAATGCTGAGTAATATCTAAATTATTGTAATACGTATAAACTCTTTCTCTAATTACTATGGCACAATAATCACCTAATTCAGTTTTTCTCGAGTTCATTTAAAGTATTAAGCTTCGAGGCTAACTTTGGAAAGTGAGGGTTAAATTTTACATGAATTCCTCTTCTATTTTTAAATACCGTAATCCGGGGTAACAATATTCAGTTTTTGGGATATTTACTTTTTTTTTATTTGAAAATGCAAATGCCGCATGTTTTATATTTTCAAAACAAGTACTGACACTCACCGCTCGTAACTACTGTAGTTTGGTTTTCAAATGGTTTAAGTATGTTTAAATAAATGTTTTAGGTGATTTTTTTTATTTAGCTGATATGAGGTAACATTGACCACCTATGTAAACAACGTTGGGTAATATTGAAAATGTTGTTGCTTACTTAAATCACGGCCCCTGAAGCCGAATATGAAGACCAAGCTTTTACAAGTCATTTACCTTATGAGTTATTTCAAAAGTAAAATCACTTTGATCCGCGCAAAACGCCTAAATTTAGGCAATTTCCTAAGGAAATTCTGCATTCTTAAAAGTAGTTCGTTAATGTTGCCTAATTGAATAAACATATGAAAGATTTGACAACGGAATCGTTTTCAGCGATGCTATTTTAGTAACAATCGTATTTTCCTTGCACATACCATTTGCAGATATTGTGTGAGACATGAATCTTCGGTAGTCATCTATAATGAAATAATCCATTAATTCAAAAAGTTGCAAAATTTACGCATGAACGAAACGCAATTTCCGCGAAAACCTAAATTTGCATTAGCTTATAAATGTAATAAGCAGAAGCACCATTCGAACTTTTAACGAGTGGGAAAATTATGTTTTTGAAGTTTTAAGGATTTTTAATATGGCCAGAGTAATACCAGAAACAAGCATGTTCATTACCCGAAACGGTCCAATTGGCTTCATTTTTTCACAACAGACTCTTGAAAACCGATTATGAGAAAAGTTCTGTTACCTGTAATCTATTTACAGATGAACAATGATCAATATCGACATATCGAAATAGTTTTTTTGAGAACTTGTGAAAAATATTGAAAACAGAAAAAATATTGCGATTTAAATATATGTTGTAGTAAAAACGATGTTGCTGGTAGAGGGTTCAATCTCAACTGTAATCTTTAGATCTTTAGATCTTATATAGAAAATTATTGAGGGGGGTGAAATGATATCTCGCCCATCTGGAAAATTAACTGGAAAAATATCAGAAAATCACCATTTTTGGAAATGCAAATGTCATATAGTCGGAAATGTTGCGAATGACTTTCTCACAGTTTTCTAGTAGGAATCTATTTCAAAGTCTTAATAGAATTCTGAGAAGAATTTCATAAGTTATTCTTGAATGAACGTCCATTGAAGTACTTAGTGGAATTGTTGATGGTTTAATTTGAAATGCAGTAAAACATGCTTACTGCACAAAAGCCCAATTATACTTCCACTCAAGCCAAGTGAAGAAACAGTAAACTGACGAACACGATCTTCTTATTTTAAGCTTTTTGCTAGTGCACAAAGCTTGAATAAAAAAAAAGTAAAACCGTTGTTGCTTCTTTCGGGAGATTTCTTCCTTTGAAGTTGGATTCCGAGCTGTTTCACTTGAAATAAACAAACCTATTTATTATTCACATGGTTGCCCTTATAGTATTGCGTATTTATTTCGAGCGTATTTATTTATTTATTTATTTATTTACGTATTTATTTCTACAAAATATCGTCTATGTCTAAAATAAATGCACTAATAAAATTCTTTTTTAAAATAGTTTAAAAGCTACGTGACATTTATTATTCTAAGAAAACCCAATAAGATCTGATTCTAGGAAACCTGTGCAAATATTCGTCAGTCAATCGTCTGCAAATGATATTTATCCGTATACTGAAAGTTTGTTCCTCCCCATGAGTAGAACGTGCGAATTTCATTTCCTTCGCATAGACGATGATGGCTGAGAAACATTTAGTGACGATATCGATATCAAATTCTCGGTAATGTCGTTGATGTTTATTCACTTACTTCACTTTCTCTAATTGAGACCGGTATTTCAGATTAGGAACTTTATTTCATTCCCTATTGCCTATTGATTGGAATTCCCACCTCCCTAGTGGAACCGAGCGAGCGCCAAGTTCATCAACGACAAACAACTCCAATCTGCCACTTGTCTTCTCCGGGGCGTCTGGTTTCTGTTACCGTGGGTTCTGCGAATAAAAAGTCTTAGCGCCGAATTCGCGTGCTGACAAATGTTGTGACATTTAATTTTGTTTTGAAGTTTCTTGTTTCCTGTTTTTGCTTTGTGTGTGTGCTTTACTGCTCAAAAGGTTCGAAGTTTTTCGTGAGTCGAGTCGCAAACGAAACGTAACGACGACGTTGACGAGAAAAAGGCCTCAGGGAGTAAAAATTGATTTCGTTCCGTGGTGTTGCCTTCGTCGCGGGGTCTTTTACGGTGCCAAACGGTTTTCATCCGTAGAACTGGGCGGCATTAGCATACCGACGCGACGCACGGTTTTCCTTCTGATCTGATAAGCTTTTTATATCGAAAAAAAAAAAATTATATGCGTATGGCGTTGCTTTTATTTCCATGGAATTTTCTTGCCTTAATAAGTTTATCGTTGGTAACGATTCGATGTTTTGCCCATTACTACTTTCAAGTGTTTGGCAGGATTACCGAGATTTTTACTCGATTCTTGTTATTTTTAATGAAAGTGAGTTCATCTGGCATATGGCAATGCACGTGCTTGCTTTTTGTATTGCATAGGCTATACAAAACAATTTTCCGAACAAGAACGTGCAGGGCACGTGTAACATAAGCTGCAAGATAAATGAAATAGCTGTGTGATGAGAAACAAAGTACAGTTATTCAATGGAGCTTGCACGTCTTGTTTAAATGTAGGTTAAATATGTCTTAACATATGAAGGAAAGGCAGTTATATGTTTCCACAACTATTAAGCTTGGAAATGTCATTCATTGTACAGCAAAATCAACACATGTTATGGTTCAATTGATCAACAGACTACCCTGGTTTATAAACTGACTAGAGTATTCTTTAAGATTGAAAGCAATTTTTGAAAACTATTGAAAACCATAACATTGCGGAACACGTTTTTGTCTCCAGCATCAAAATATCTCTATTTACTTAATTAAGAGTTGCTGAATCCATTGCCGTTTACAAAAATATCATAGGTCGTCTAGTTTTTGAGATATTGGTTGTTGTAAATGCAAAAATTGACTATTTCAGCCAACTTGCATGCAAGTTTGCCAGCTTGTAAGGCAATTTATTTGCTTGATTTGCCACAGAATTCAAACTTTATGTGTATAACAATACTTGTGAGGCATAGATTGCACTGTGTTGGGAAGTGGCAATATAATTGATCGCAGCAAGCGTTCTGGTGCATTAACCATATTCTCTCTGGCACTTGCGAACTGTCACTTGTCTGGGTAAGTTGTGTGAGCATCACGTGGAGGGTGATTCCTTCTCCGGTTAAATACTGAATCTCCATATTGGCGATCCAGCCAGATTTCCACGATTTTGCGGAAAAGTTACCTGACATTATTTTTTTTACAGGACGAATCACTGCAGCGTGTATGCAAGAAATATTTTTTTTTTTTTAAAGAAGCCCATACTGGTGAATCTGGAAGCTACGTCTTGGTGCTCGATGAAAGTGATAGCTGATAGTATCTGCAGCTGATTGATGTTCGTGGAAAGAAGAATATTGGCGTTCTTGTGTGGAAGCCGAGCGGAGAATCTACAGTGCAGGAGTTGGTATAAAGAACGTAACGGAGAAAACAGCAGCATGAAAAAAAAACAATTCCAGTCGATTCTGTTGTTTTGCTCTAGCAAATGTCAGAACGATAGCTGACAGTGTGTTGTTTGTCAGAGCACTGGAAATGTCCACTGACGAGAAGCTAAAATTGTAGACTCTGTTGATTTGCTCAATGCAAATATCAGAAAAATAGCTTGCAGCGTGTTGTTTGCCAGTAGGAATGAGAAGCTCTGGCAATGTCCGCTAACGATAAGCAAAAATTGGCGATTCTGTTGTTTTGCTTAGCGCAAATGTCAGAAAGAAAGTCATAGTGTGTTGTTTGCTAGCAGAGGAGAAGACGAACCCTGGCAATGTCCGCTGACGAGAAGCGAGAATGGACAAATCTGTTGTTTTACTATATGCAAATGACAGTACGGAAGCGTGCAGTATGTTGTTCGTTCTGGGGGATGCACAGCCCCAGCAAGGTAACAAATTGAGAACAATCATTGCTGGCAAGTGAAAGTTCCACGATAAACTTCCCATTCTGGTCTTACGTTACTGGATGAGTGAGGCGTTGAAGTTTTAGCATGCCTACTTAGATGTTTAATATGCAATCGGATGTCACTTTCATATATTCTGTCGGTTAATGACTATCATGAGAGTACAAGGAACCAAGTGCCATAACGGTGTTAATTCAGTGTCACACAAAACCATGTCCCGAAAATATCCGTTAACAAAAAAAAATAAATATCAGATTCTGTACAGTACAGCTTGGTATTGCCTTTAGTAAAAATGAGCTCTGATTTCCGCTAGCGAGAAATGATAATTTTCGAATATTTCGGTTTGTGTCGTGGAAAAAAGATGAGCTTCGGAAACATCGCACTGAATAAATGTCAGAATTTTACATTTTTGTCATTTTGCTTTGAGCAAATACTGTATTGACAAAATATTGTTGTTTCTGCTCGCCATAGAGAAAGATGAATCCCGGCAAAATCCGGGAAAGGAAAATGAAACAAAGATTATCATTTCGCGTCACTGTGTGTAACTGTCAAATTGGAATATAATGTAAATATGTAATGTTTTTAAAATATGTGAAGCAAAATAAGCTATTGTAGTAGTTTGTTTTATTTTGTTACATGCCGATTACACTCTGTTATGCAAAAAATATTGCCCACTGACGGTATCAGAGATTTTATATATCCTGTTTCCTAGACAAGTCTGTAATATTATTTGTACACATTGAATAAAATTCGACGACTTGATTGTAAATGCATTACGTCACGTAATAAACAGATTACAAAACAGTAAACATGGAAGTATAGCCAGCCTGTAGGACAGAACATGGAGCAATAAATAGAGCTATTAATCCAAAGCGGATCTTGATAAGTAAAATTTCGATGCTTAAAAAATAAATAAATATATAAAAAAAACTCTAAGAAGAAAATTGCAGAACAAAATAAAAATTCAACATAATTGCCTATGAATAAAATAATTAGGGCATTTACGAGTTACGTGGGACGATTCACGGTGTTATTGAGCTACAGCTTGCCAAAAATGTGCAACGCTAGACAAGTTTACATAGTGTACAGTGATTAGGGATAACCAGTTCTAAAAAGCAGATTGTCATTGTTTGTAACATTTTTTTTGTTTATCATTAATCGAAAACTAACATTAATTTCTTTGCAGCAGAGGGAGAATGTGAGGCATAGATTGCACTGTGTTGGGAAGTGGCAATATAATTGATCGCAGCAAGCGTTCTGGTCCATTAACCATATTCTCTCTGGCACTTGCGAACTGTCACTTGTCTGGGTAAGTTGTGTGAGCATCACGTGGAGGGTGATTCCTTCTCCGGTTAAATACTGAATCTCCACAATACCTATCATCAAAGTTTATAATACTTTTGATGCGAATTTCGATGGTTTAGAAAAGTTTTGTATTTTGCCATATAAGAGAAACGAAGAATTTAGTATGGAGACTGCAAGCATGTTGAAAAAAACCGGTTTAATCTAAATTGAATAGTGAAATTTCAACCAAAATATATCTAAAACGAAAGTTTAAGTCCTCTTTTGCATGCTTGGTGGATAAGATCATAAAAAAGTTTGATAAAATATACTTCAAATTTTAAGTAAACATCAATAAAACCAATATATTATACAACTTTAGCGACCTATAGCTAAAAATTGTGACGTGCTGGGAAATTCTTGAGAACGGCATCAGATTCAGCAACCCCAAATCAATCAGAGACACTTAATTTGATCCTTGAGGGGCGCAAAAATGTCATTTTTGTTGCGCTGTGTAATGGATGCAATCACGCAAAAACAAATTTAATTCGACGCTTAGGGCGAGCTTGTGTTGGGGCCTTCCTTAGCCTAGTGGTAATGTTCGTGGCTACAAAGAAAAGCCATGCTGGAAGAAGTCTGGGTTCGATTCCCGGTCAGTCCAGGATCTTTTAGTAATGGAAATTTCCTTGACAGCCCTGAACATATAGCAATGCGAAAATGACAACTTTGGCAAAGAAAGCTCTGATCTAATAACTGTGGAAGTAATCCTAAACACTCAGCTGAGAAGCAGGATCTGTTCTAGTGGGGATGTAATACCAAGAAGGAGACGAGCTTGTGTTGCTGCTCCCGTTCAAAATGTGTATTTGCATTCAATTTATTATCCTAATGGAAAATGGCATTTTCTTTCCGAAAACATCCAATTAGGAGCATTTATTTCACCATGGCGCTCAAGCAAGCTTAAATTTACTCGTGAAATCTGATATCGATGTTTTGCATCAACCATATCACAGAATGTTATATTCTTCTCGATGGCGTTATGTCCTTTTGGAGCCAGCTTCTCAGATCAGCTTAGTTTACTGTGAGCACTTGCAAAGTAATTATCTTTCGCAATAAGGCTATTGCCCACGAATCGTTTCAGAAGAGTTGTGGCTCTACCGGCAGTATCAGGGATTTATTAGAGGCGAATCTCTTTAATGAATGTTCGAATCCTCTGAGCAGAATCTCAAATAGATAAACTTAAAAGTAGATGGAGTACCGTGTTAATTCCGCTCCTAAATGACAGATACGCGTATTTCGACTACCACTTGCAGTCTTCTTCAGTGTCAGTTACTCGTATCCACTGAAGAAATCGTCGCATCTCTCTACCTTAAATACTAACACCAGATAAGTACCTACACAATCAATCTCCCTACGAAAATTTTTTACAGGAGTATACCTGTCATGTCTTGGTCAAAAATTGAAAAGGGGGGATAATAATAACTATACAAATCCCTAACTATCTACCTATGGATTCAAGCTCGTTTATATTTCTTAGGTACAAACTTAAACAGCCTTGACTGTCCGTTTCCTTGATCCCTATTAAGAAGTAGTGAAGGCTTTTGTTTGTAAATTTCTAAACTTTCAGCGACGTCTAGTTTCCAAGATGAAGATACGCTTCGTACGATGTCTATGTTATCGCTTGTCATTTGATGTCAATCCTGGAAAACATGTTCAGCCACTTTTGATTTAAAATCATACGCTAATCCCTTTTCTAATTCCTTGCCCGCTTTTTTTACCTCAGCAATATGTTCTTTGAATCTTATTTCTAGAGTTCGTTTTGTTTGTCCTATATAGATTTTATTACAATGGGGGCATGCAATTTTATAGACTCCTGTTCTATTCAGTTTATTAATTTTATCCTTTGTTGATCCTAATCTAGATTTAAGCTTTCGAAATTTCTTAGCCAAAGGCTGTGTAATCTTGGTATCAAAATTCACCGCTACTCTTTTTAAATCCTCTTTTTCGGCAGTAAGTGTTGTCATACTTTTCCTATATTTATCCCATGCCCTCTTATCTACTACTGCTTGTATTGTACTATTCCTATATCCGTTAAGCGTAGCCGTCTCAAAAATATAATCCAGTTCTTTTGATTTTCCAATTTTACTTAAAGGAAGGGTTTGCATTCTATGTATCATATGATGAAAAGCCACTATTTTATGTTGATAAGTGTGGTTGGAAGTACTCGGAATAACTCGCATAGTATTAGTTGGTTTCCGGTAAATTTCAAATTCAAAGTGAGACGATTCCCTAGTAATTAGCAAATCCAAAAAAGGTAGTTTATTATCCTTTTCCTCTTCATGGGTAAATTTTATATCTTTGTGGATACTGTTAATTGCTTCTAAAATTTTTGGCAAATAATCCTTTTTGATATGCTTTCAAAATTGGCCATAAACAACTCGCTCAAAAACGGAGACAATGGATTACCCATAGGTGCACCTTTTGTCTGTTTATAAAAATTACCACGGAAGCTAAAATAGTTTTCTTCCATACAAAGTCGGGTTAATTTGATGTAATACCGAACTTTGTTTTTCCAATTTGACTCATTGTGTTGGTTAAGTAGCCATTCTTCCAAAAGGTTTATGGCTTCTTTAACTGTCACACTAGGAAATAATGCTTTAACATCAAAAGAAACCATAATTTCATCATCTTGAATATAGCCAGAAGCCTGAAGTTGGCTTGCAAACTCCTGAGTATTGTTAACTGAACGGCTTTCAAAAGGTTTGGGCATGGATTGGAATTCCTTAACCAGCCACTTTGCAAGTTTATGTGTAGGAGACCCTTCTGCTGATATAATTTCTCTCATTTCATTGCCTGGTTTGTGAATTTTTGACAATCCTTTAATTCTTGGTAGAACTGGATTAGAAACTTTGAGGCGACTAGTGTTATCTCCAAGAAGTGGCTTACATTCTTTTAAAGTTTTTTCTACATGTCTCACCATTGTGGGAAGTGGATCGACTCTAAAATGCCTATAGGGACCAGTGGTTATTTTTTCGTTCATTTGATTATCATAATCATCTTTATCCAAAATAACCACTGCATTGCCCTTGTCCGCTTTTACATAGTATACCGACTTATCCCGTAGTTCACTCAAAACTTTATCCTCATCACTATTTTGACCTCTTGTTTTAAATTTGTTATCTTTTAATGACTCTTCAGTGTAATTTCTAGCCGATTCTTGCAACTCTATCTGTATTGTGTGTGTTGAAACCGCCAATACACTGAGCTATCCGTGAAACAAAAATTCTTTGCTCACTAGCACCGCCTAGTGGCAAAATTTCGAAACTTTCTGCTCAAATAATGTTAGCCCTTGTGATACTGAGCAACTTTACCTAAGACGCCATCTTTCTAAGTGGTCAGGCTACTGAGCTATCCGCGAAACAAAAATTCTTTGCTCACTAGTGCCGTCTAGTGGCAAAATTTCGAAACTTTCGGCTCAAATAATGTTAGCCCTTGTGATACTGAGCAATTTTGCCGAAGGCGCCATCTTTCTAAGTGTTCAGGCAACTGAGCTATCCGAGAATCAAAAATGTTTTGCTCACTAGCGCCGCTCAGTGGCAAAATTTCGGAACTTTCGGCTCAAATAATGTTAGCCCTTGTGATACTGATCAGCTTTGCCGAAGACGCCATCTCTCCAAGTGGTCAGGCTACTGAGCTATCCGTGAAACAAAAATTCTTTGCTCAGTAGCGCCGCCTTGTGGCAAAATTTCGAAACTTTCTGCTCAAATAATGTTAGCCCTTGTGATACTTAGCAACTTTGCCGAAGACGCCATCTTTCTAAGTGTTCAGGCTACTGAGCTATGCGCGAAACAAAATTTCCATGCCCATTAGCGCCGCCTACTGGCAACATTTCAGAACTTTCGGCTCTGATAATGTTAGCCCTTGTGATACTGAGCAACTTTGCCGAAGACGCCATCTCTCTAGTGGTGAGGCAACTGAGCTATGCGCAAAACAAAAATTCCATGCTCACTAGCGCCACCTGGTGGCGTAATTCCGTATCAGAATGACCACCGCATGTCAGCCCTTGAGCTACTGAACAACTCTTCCGAAGACACCAACCTTCCAAAACATCAGGATCTAGAGATATCATATATTACAAAATTGTGCATTCTTATCCCTCATGGTTCATATAGTGCAAATCAGAAAAATCGCCCCTACCGGCCAAGTACTCAACTAAAAGATCCTCAACTCCTAAAGGTAGATCGTACTTAGCACTGAAACTTCGCCGAAGACAGTACTGTGCTATCTCTTTTGGCATATGAGATATTCAACAACACCCCCAAAGTGATGAAATCCCATAAGCCCTGGGTCTCCTATAACGCAGATTCCTATTACGCCCCCCAACCATGTGTCTAATAGGAAACCTGACTGTACTACTGAAATTTGGTGAGATCGTTTTTAATACTCAACTTTTGTTCAAATTGCACACATGGTCTCATATTTGGTCAGATGAATCAAGATTTATATTTGGTTCCTTTATTGCGGGAAAGGGACAACATAAGTTTTAACCTAGTTTCAGAGAGCGAGCAAAGGCGCTTTAACCAAGGCTCTTGAGCCCATGTCCTGGAAGGAAATGCCTATGTCCCAACCCAGGAGAACAACAATGGAGTGTGCATTAACTTTCTTAGCAACGCCCCTCCCAACGATATTAACATTAACCCTGAATTGAAACGGTTGGTACGGTTGTCCCCGTTTCTTCTTTTCCTGAATTGAAATTTTTTTTGTCTATTAGTTTATTCAAGCGTGGATAACCTAATTGTCATGATTGTTTCGATTGTCTTCAACCCCAAAGTCTGCACAGTGGGCCTGGCCATTTTAATATTTGTATCATATCGCTGATATTCTGCAAATATTAATACTGACAAGAAAATATCTGAATAATTTTAGGTATTTCCAGGATGCTTTTCATATTGGCTGTGCAAGCGCTTAGATTAGATTAGATTAGATTAGATTAAGTTTTCTTACTACTGTTAAAAAACACGTTAATAAAGATGAAAAAAAATTGTTTACTGACTAGTATTTAACCATTCAAACAATAGATATGGTCACAGGGATTATTCATTTGTTGCGTAATGATCCAAAGAAGCGTAAATTAAGTATTTTTATATCATAAAAATAATTTTGATATTTGCCAAAATGCCAAAATTGTGTAAAACCATAAATGAAGTTTACGTATTTCATTTTTTTTTTTCATTTAAAACAACTAATTTTGAGAGTGATGGACATTGTATTCTAATTTCATGTCCTTATAAAAGCGTTACGTATTTTATGATCGAAACCTTATTCACATCAAATTTGCGTCTCAAATGATACAACGATTAAATTTCGAGAGTGAACAGCAAATGAAATTAAATGTATCCCATTTGCTCGTATGAAGCCAGTCAATAACCTGTTGGCATGTTTTCGCCCTTTCATACTATCAGAAGTACCTAATGCATAGGCCAGGGATGAGAAAAGTACTGGAGCAAACATTTACCGCCTCTACATTTACATCTTTCTACACGACCATCAGAATCCAAAGCAAACCATGACGGTTCAAAACAAAAAAATGTCACGGCTCTTCAAAAATGTAATCTTCTTCTTCCTAACGTTTTTCAACCCCGAATGCGAAATGACTCGAGCACAGTGGTGACACGATTTTTGCGGTTTTCGGGGTTTTGCATTTTTGCTCGATAAAGGCAGTATGAAATTGAACTTGTTTATATGTATCGTAACGGAATGATTGTGGTCTTTCTGTTAGAGCTAATAGATTTCAATTAGTTGAAAACACAAGCGAAATATTAGCGATTGAATGATTTAACACTTTTTTCAATCATTCAGCTTGGAATGGCTGCCCGAAAATGGTCATAGTGGAGAGACAAAAACAGTCAAGCAGTGTGTGAACCGTTGGCAGCGCAACGCCTGATGGTATTGATGCTGCTGCTGCTTTGTGTTTTGGTGGAATGGCAGAATCGATGAACTGTGGTGAATTGTGGTCACAGTTCCCAAGACTGGAGGCTGCTCCCTTCTGTCACTTTTTGATTCTTTTCATCGAATCAATCGTTTCTCCTATGTCATTGAGCAGTGCTAATCATGTCGATATTCCGTAGTTCACGTGCCAGGATCCCAATTCACAAGCTAATTTTGCCTTTCATGCCTTACCATGAACTGTCGCGTTGATGAAGGTTATACTCATGATTCTACCCCATTATCCCGAGTGTACCATTACCCCGAAACAGAGCGCTTCGACGGCGAAGTATTCACTGAAGCCTTGAGGCGCGAATGGAACACTCTGGACACTCTGTGATGCTTCCATGCCGAGAAAGGAATCTTCTAGAGAGAACAGTCCGCCGGTGTACTGGTGGTGTGAATCAATTGCAAATCTTCGAGCAATCTGCCTTCGGACTAGACGAAGAATGCAACGCGCACGCACAGAAGCACAAAGAGAAGAACGTGGTGCAGCATTCAGAGTGGCAAAGTTAGGTCTCAAAAAGGAAATCGAGAGTCGAAAATGGGAATGCTTTGATAGTCAATGCCAGAGTGCCAACTCGAGTCCGTGGAGTCACGCAGTGGTAATGGCTAAGACTAAAGGTGCAATAGAGCCCCAAAGAGAAGTCACCCGAGTTGCTGCGATCGATGCGGAAGATAAAGGAGTATGCGGAAGATAAAAGAGAAGCAGTGGCGAGGGTTATGAGCTAGCAGAAGTCGTGAAACCATTCGCGTCAAATAAGGCATCGGGACCCACTGGTATCCCGAATGCTGCCTTAAAAGCGGCAGTGAATGCGGTTCCGGACATGTTCAGAATCACGATGCAACGCAGCATAGATCAAAAAATCCTCCCAGATGTATGGAACCGACAGAATTTGATGCTATTATCAAAGGTGGAGAAACCACCAGGTGACTGACCGGCGTATAGACCTATCTGTCTACTAGATACGACGGGCAAGTTATTGGAGAGGTTGATCCTCAACAGGCTAGTACCGTATACGAAAGGTGCAGACGGCCTGTCCAACAACCAATTTGGATTCAGGAAAGGTGAATCTACTCTGGACTCTACCATTAGGGTGGGGCTTATTTCCAAAAATCTTCCGTAGTCAGGATTTACAAAGTGGAAAATGATCATCGGTCCCAAAACAACATCCTGTGAAAAAATGAGAATTTTTGGTGAAGGTTTAAAGGTGGCGCAAAGGGCGTAAGTGCAGTTTTCCCATTTTAGTGAACTCTGAAAAAATTTGGTATGCTTTTCAGCTTGTTTTGGTGATTTTAAGACCCTTAAGGGCAAAAAATCACCTCAAAATTGCGATATCTCCACTCCTTTAGATGATATTTGACGGAATAAATTTTATGCATGCGATTTTTGGCCCTTGAATAGGTTACGCTGGCTGATTAATATGAACCCGAATTAGCATATGAATAGCTGGGGAGAATTCCTATGCTAGTAGAATGGAACAATGAGCAAAGAAGAATGAGAGAAAGAACAAAGAACACAGAAGAATATAAGGTGGGGTGGGTTAAACAGGTGGGAGGGTGAAACTAGTGATGTCTTGAGCGTAACTGAGGAATCTAGAAAACGATGATTATATTTATTGACCTCATTTTTTTCATTTTTTTTTTCTCGGGGATGGGATTCGATCCCAGATCCTGAGCGTGAAAGGTGTGTGTTTTAACCACTACACCAGGTCCGACCCCTTGACTTCTATTTAATATTACCTACTTCAGAAATATTTCGAACAATTTTTCTTCAAGTAGGGGAAGAGCACCAATTTTTTAACCATATCTAGTTTTTGACCTATGTAAACGATTTTATTGGAACTTATTGCAACTTTATTGGACTTTATGGAAAAATTTCAATAACGGCTAAAATGTCCTTAATTCCATGCGAAGTTTCATCATTATTCTCCTGGTAGATATAGATAAATTCACGTCACTTTACTGCTTTAGTTCAATAATTGTTTGGTTGTTTTTTTTTCTGAATGATGATAGCAATACATCGAAAGGGACCGTTGCAAAATTTACATCCTGGAAATTCAGCCTCACGCAGTATCTATTACATTCATAACTAAGGCTGATACAAATATTAATTTTCTTTTATGTCAACCCCCCCCCCTCCCCCTTCAAAAATCCGAAAATTTTGAAGGGGAGAAAAAAAAAGATTCATCATTTTTTTGACATCAGTTAGGTGTTTTTAAATTTTAGAGTAAAAATCAGGTAAAATAATGATCCAGATGACGATTCGAAAAAGTTTAACAACTATCGTTAAAAATAAAAATTAGAAAAAATAACTTTTTTTTCATTTTTATTTTTTTGTTCCTTATTTATTTTTATCCCCCCCCCCCCCCTCGTACCTTCCAAGTGGTCTCGGACATAAAAGAAAATTAATATTTGTATCAGCCTAATTTATATAATTATTTATATATACATAGGAAATCCTGTGAAAATTCCTTCATAGCTCTGTCCTAAAAAATATGTTTCAGAACTGTGACGACTTAATTTTGGTTTTATTTGAGAGGTTTTCAACCTGAAGTGCTTTATCTCTGCACCCTATAGAAGCTCGTGCACTAATTTGAATTTTGACTGCCGATTTTTTTTTCCTTCTGCTGTTGTTTATACACATCGATTTCAAATACAGATGTAGAACAATGTATTGAACTTCATCTGCATTTTCGTTTGTCCGGATTTTGAACCTGTATGGATTTGGGCCCCTCTGTAATTTCTTTCAGATTATAAAAGCAATTGCTGGAGTTATATCAAACGCACATTCTAAAATACTAAATAAGTGTAAAACTTGCATATAATCACATCTCATACATCCAACCGAGATATTTTCACGGCTCTATAGTTGATTCTAATATAATATCATCAGTTATACCCTCCCCCCTGTTTAACCCACCCCACCTTATATTCTTCTGTGTTCTTTGTTCTTTCTATCATTCTTCTTTGCTCTTTGTTCCATTCTACAAGGATAGGAATCCTCCCCAGCTGTTCTCATTCGGGTTCATAGTAATCAGTCATTGTAACCTATTCAAGGGCCAAAAATCGCATGCATAAAATTTATTCCGTCAAATATCATCTAAAGGAGTGGAGATATCGCAATTTTGTGGTGAGTTTTTGCCCTTAAGGGTCCTAAAATCACCAAAACAAGCTGAAAAGCATACCAAAATTTTTCAGAGTTCACTAAAATGGGAAAACTGCACATACGCCCTTTGCGCCACCTCTAAACCTTCACCAAAAATTCTCATTTTTTCACAGGATGTTATTTTGGGACCGATGATCATTTTCCACATTTTAAATCCTGACTACGAAAGATTTTTGGAAATAAGCCCCACCCTACTCTACCATGTTGGTCGTTCAGGCAGCTGAGGTGGCAATCGAGCATAAAAGCAGAGACATCCGCTAATGCGCGCTTGTCACTCTGGATGTGAAGAATGCATTCAGCAGCGCAAGCTGGAAAGTGATAGCCCACGCACTTCACCGCCTCAAGGTACCGGTGCAGTTGTGTAAGCTTCTAGAAAGCTATTTTGAGGATAGGATTGTACTGTATGACACAGAGGAGGGGCAGAAAAGGGTTCGAATTACCGCCGGACTACCTCAAGGTTTAATCCTGGGCCCGCTGTTATGGAATGCGATGTACGATGATGTACTGAGGCTGCCCTTTCCAACAGGTGTTAAGATTGTTGGCTTCGTCGACGACATCACCTTAGTGGTCTATGGCGAAGCGATGGAGGAACTAGAGTTCACAGCAGCGCACTCTATGTCCATAGTTGAGAAATGGATGAAGTCTAGGAAACTAGAATTGGCCCGTTACAAGTCTGAGGTGGTGGTGGTCAACAACCGCACGTCCGAGCAATGGGCGCTTATCTCGGTAAGTGGCGGCACCATAGAGTCCAAGCGATCCCCAAGGCATCTTGGGGTAATGATCGATGACAAGCTCAGCTTCGCTAGCCACGTTGTATAAGCCTGTGAAAGGGCATCTACGGCTATAGCGGCGCTATCGAGGATGATGTCTAACATCTCTGCTGTAATTGCCAGCAAACGCAAGCTCCTGGCAGGCGTGGCACTATTCATAATGGAGTACGGATGACCAATCTGGTCAAAGGCGCTTAGGACGAGCAGAAACCTAAAGCTGTTTGAAAGCACTTATAGGATCATGTGCTTAACGGTAGCAAGCGCATACCGAACGGTTTCTAAAGAAGCCGTGTGCATCATAGCCGGGATGATGCCCATCATGCTCATCATCAAGGAAGATGTTGAATGCATCAACCAAAGAGGTACCAGAGGAGTCAGCAGCGCATGTAAAGAGGCAATGCTCAGAGGTTAGCAGCACGAATGGGATTCTACTAAAGGTAGATAGACCCATCGGCTAATACCAAATGTGTAAGATTGGTTTATAAAAAACCATGGGGAAGTGAACTTCCACCTGACGCAGTTTCTGTCAGGACATGGTTGCTGTAGACAGTACCTAGGTTCGGGTACTCAGAATCTCCTGCATGTGTTGGTGTGGATGAAACCACGGAGCATGTCGTGTTCGATTGCCCGCGTTTCATTGTTGTGAGAGATCGCATGCTCACTACATGTGGAGGGGCTATGTTCCCCGAGAATATAATAGAGAGAATGTGTACGGATGCCGAGTGCTGGAATGTAGTAACTACAGCTATCACTAACATAATGCTAGAATTGCAGCACATATGGCGCACCGCCCAAGAGGTGGCTGTAGAGCAGGCCTGCCCAACCTTTTTAAACCGCGGGCCAAATCGCAAGAATAAGTTTGTGTCGCGGGCCACATTTTTAAACGCACAAATATTCCCATGCAGTCCAACAGAAGCCAGTAAATTAAGGTCATAAAACCCGACGAAATTCAGTGAATGGAGTAAATTTCATTTGAAGCAATCGATAAAAAGATAATTGCTGCTGGACATTGTGAGAGTCCCTTTCAAAATTATATAATAATCTAGTACAGAATATTTTGAAGAATCTAGCCCAGAAATTTTGGATCCTGTGGAAGTAATATCTAGGATTGTTTTTTAGAATCGTACTCCAAATTCTGTCAGACCTAATATTATTAGCATAAGCAGAAATGTGCTAAAATTCTGATTAAACTTTTACGAAATTTTTGATCAGAATGTCCAAGATTTTACAACTTTCGTGCCTAGGTTTCCTTCAGAATCTTACTCAATAATCATTTTGAAATGCTATCTAGAAATATTTGAAAATGCCTAAAATTATTTCAAAATTAACCTGCTTATAAATTAATTGTAAATTCGTTTAGTTTTCTGGCAAAATGTTACATACTTTATGTTGCAATCGTGCCCAGGATTTTGCAAACCTATGTATTAAGGGCCCTATTTTATAAGTCGAGTCGATCAAAATGACTCGACTGGAGTCACTGTCGACCGAAATATTCGCTCAACTCAACTCTGTCATTCGAGTTTTTCGACTGTTGTCACTCAATGTGACTGGAAGTCGACGGGTGACATCTGAAATATGCATGCTTGCTTTGATCGACAGTGACTACAGATGAGTCACATGATTCTATTCGATTTACAAAATAGACCCCTAAATTCGTTGAAAATTCTGGTTATGGAATCCTGGTAAACATTCTGTGAGAATCTTGTCAATGTTATCCGTGAAAGTCGTGTCCAGAATTCTCAAAAAATCCTGCCTTTCTTATAATCCCGTCAAGGATGAATGTCAAATAATGAATGTCGAAAGAAGCCAGGTAGAAACATTGTTTAACACCCATAATTTTAGATTTAGAATTTGAATAAATTTAGTATCTAAGAAGGTTTAATAACAAAACAATTTAAATAATTACTGTACCAAAAGTTTAGGTTGAAACTAAATTGAAAATTAAAAGGTTTAGTATGTTCTAATTTCGGGATGGTAGAATATTCAACGGGCCAACGGGAAGAATCTTCGAACCCTCCGCGGGCCGCACAAAATGAGGTCGCGGGCCGGATGCGGCCCGCGGGCCGTACGTTGGGCAGCCTTGCTGTAGAGGTTTATCCCTGCCGAGGCTGGTCCCTTGAAACATTGTTTAAGTCGGCTAGGAGAAGCAGTTTGCCTAGGCTACTTCTGCTACTGTAAGGTGGTTCCGGGTAGATAAGGGTCTGAGTCCAAGGGTCATGTCGATGCACTGTTCACCACTTGAGCAATTCTGAACGAATTTGTTCGACCTTTTGTCCATAAACCGTTTTGGCATGACTATCTTCCACAAAAATATGCTCATAATCACCTCCAGTAACTTTGCTGCACATTTTGATAGCCTTGAAATATGTTCCTTCTTATTGTTTTGGTCATATTGACACTTCAGTAATAACGAATTCTGCATCCAATTTATGCATTTCAATGCAAGATATCAGCTTTAAAAAAAATGGCAGCGTTCAATTATTCTGTATGATACCTTAGCGTTAACAAGCTACGCAATATTTAAACTTACGAATGTTGGGTGTAGATTCCACAACTACAATAATCTTAAATAAAGAAAAATGTCTGGCCTATTCGTGATTCTTATTCGGGACATTACCTCCGTTTTGCTTCAAATTCCAGACACATTGTTTTTAATTCCGGACAGCCGATTAGAAAAGTGAAACCACGGTGTCTCTGGTAGAACAAAATTAATATAAAAAAAAATCAGTATCGCTAAAACATCCACCAAATGAAAGCTTAGGCTTTTCCCTTTAATTTGAGACCTGTTTGGAAATTATCTATCGGGGGGTCCTGAACATTTTTTTCAAAATAGTAGAATGTCGTTTTTTTCAGTACTGATTTCTAAATTATGATTCACATAGTCATTTTCTTGCATGCTTATCTAAGTAGCCAGGAGAAAATTTACTACGAATAGTCAACCAATTAATAAAAAGGATTTACCATTATACCATTCTATTTAAACCAATTATAAACACGACATATCGATACAGTAAATACGGTTAATACGGCCTACAAATGTTCACTATTGTACATTACTAAAGCTCAAAGATGCTGTCGATCACATGCTTCGGAGTTCTCCGGAACCTTAACATGATTCCATGCAACTTGAAGATCGAAATGCACGGTTTCACTGGCTTGTTTTCCGTATTTGCTCAAACCACTTCCTGTGATTTTACAAAACTCCGGGATATGATAGCGCCAATGTGGTACTTCCAGCTATTGGGAGAGCAATCCACGTTTTTAAAAAGTTCTCAACCTTTTCTGCAAAATCAAGAACTACACAATCAATCCAGACTCCTTTGAAAACAACTTTTATGTACCTGATCAAAATGATCAAGCGCCTGAAATGCATTTTTTCATTGAAAATTGATAATTTACAGAATAGTATGATAAATTTCAATTGCAAGCAAACTTGGATCCCATTTTACTTCCAAAACAGGTTTTAATTCAGTTTCTGCATTATCGACAGCTGCTCAACTGCAACGTTCATCTGGTGCTCAAATCAAATTTTTTTTAAATCAAAAACAAGTCATCAGCGAACAAATGGTTTTTTTTATGCTGTACATTGGGTGGTAAACCATGTAGATTTGACAACCAACCAATTCAATAAGCCATTTTACGAAGCCTGGTCAAATGACAGGAGACCTGGGATTTTTCAATCATCGTCGTCAGTTTTCGCGATGATGATGGTTGATGACTGTGCGCATCTCTAGCGTAGCTTTTCATCCAGGCGAAAACTTAAATGGAGAAAAATTATTAAAATATTTCTGATCACAAAAGTGATTTTTTATGTGCAATATGGGTAACAAAGAGGTAGCTGATACAATAACTAGGTGTAATGTTGCAGTAACGAACATTTTTGGATCTCATTTTTGTCATTTTCTCCATGTCTACGTTTGGTAAGATGAGGCGTTGTTGAAAATCACGCTGGATTTAATCCCAGGTCTCCTGTCAATTGACGCCGTTGCGGCGATCAGCTGTTCCGAAACGTCTCGTAAAATGGCTCATTGGCACTTACTTTTTACACTACTGTGTCTACCAAGTTTTGCCTTTAGTTTTGGTGAGATTGTTGTTCTCACATCATTACATGCTTCGAGTGGTAGATTTTAAATTGTATTTATATTTATACAATGCTATATTCAAAAGTTTGAATTGGTTACTGAACGAATAAACGTGCAAGCTCGATATATTTTTGTAGGACAATACCAAACTTTAATCCTGATGTCGTGAAAAATTTGCTGTTCAAAAATATCAATCACTATTGCTGATAACGGTTGCAACATATTCTTTAAACACAATACGCAAATCTTCGAACGATTGTATTCGTGGTGTTGGGGCAGGTTCGCGATTTCCGTTGGAATTGGAACGGTAGAGAAAAACGGCCACTTGCTGTCAAGTAGCCAATATGCTCGGCGGGAAACGGTAATACCGGCGAAAGCACTAGCACAAAGCTCACGGAGGTGTCGCTAACAGCCACTAGGCGTCTTCTTTCTCTTCACTTATCAAATTTCCAACACTTTGAACTAAATTTTATTGGGCAAATAACTTTGGAACTACAACTTTTCTGGACTTCTTTTAAAGCTGGATTTGGAACTATTCACACTTGGAATTTCACTTTATTCACTTTTAACTTAATTTGGATACAATTTAGGAATACCTTTTGGTTTGGAAGCTAAACTTGGAATGATTTTATTCTACAAATCTTAATTTTACGAAACCTAGCCAGCTACTACAACGTATGAAAATTAAATTATATGCTACTCAATTATAGCACTACTACAATAGTCTAGCACTCAAATTCAGTACTAGATCAGGTGGATTCGGCGCGAATCTATAAAGATCTGGTTGGGAACTTGTTGAGAACAAACACGTGGCTTTTTGGTTTCATATTTCAGGTCTCCTTACAGAGTGAAGCTTAAATATATATTTATTAATAGGTGTGAAATTGGGATATATTTACCGTCGATGGGGGTGACAATGGGTCTAGGGGGTGAGATTGGGTCAAAACGGAAAAATATGTTTTGTGAAATATTTCAGCTAATAACGCTGATATTACTAAAATAAATAATACATATGTTAGGGAACATATTATAACACATAATTCATAACAATAAACATTTTTAGAAATAGTAGTTTTTGTGTGCTACATCAATAAACTTGCATGTTGAAACTAGATCAAATTTACAACATTAAATTTCTCCTGTACAAAGTATCACGCATGTACTCTAGCCTCTATCGTTGTATTAGTAGAATGTTGAAAGTCTTTTCATTACACATCACAGGTATTTTCCGGAATCTGTTTGATTTTCCCACAAAAAAATATTTTTTTTCGGTACGATGTCTTAAACATTGAAAATGGGGGTGAGATTGGGTCAAGCAAGAACGATAGTAAATGAAATTCCAAGTCCACTTTTTTGACATTTAACGGTGCCGGGTGTTCTCTTTTTTCATTAAGATGTGTTAATTCCTTCTAAATACAGCATCTCTGAAACATCAAACAAGTCTACTTGGGTATTCCGTGCATTGAATAACAATACAACGCATTTTGACAACTTCTCAAACCAGCAACTGTGTTTCATGCGCAGCAACATCGTAAATTTTTATCAAAAGGGTGTTTTTTTTTATATTTGATTATTTATCAGTGTTTTCATATTATAGAAACATCTCACGGAAGTACAAATGAGTTGGAACGCTGAAATACTGGGATTATGACGTCAACTTCTGCCTGAAATTTATTGATCGTGGAATGTCGCACCGAAATTTAACTATTTGCGAAGGTTTAAAATAATCACTGTTTCAGTACACCTTTGGGGAAACTGGATGGGCTTTATAGCAATGGGGATGAGACTTTGAAGACAGTTTAAGGGAAAACCCAAGAAAATTTATGTAAACTTGACGATAAATGTTGGGTTTACATATTTTTTCTCATAGCTCTTCAATTTTCAGTATAATCTTTCTTTTAAGTGGGTTTATCATACTTGTGAAACATCTTAGATATTTTTTTGTCTTGTTTGCATCGTTTTTGTCAATATTTTTCAGTTGTGAATGGTTTTGAAATCATATTCTCAAAAACAAGTTATTTCAATTGCAGTGACCCAATGTCACCCCCTCTATGGGGTGAGATTGGGTCATTTTTCATTCACTTGTTGTGCCGCTGTGAATAAATATTTTTCTTTAATTTTTTGAACAGTTGTTATTGTACCATCAAAGTACATACACACCAAATTTGAAGTTTATTGGAGTGAAATTGCGATAGTTATTCAAAAAATAAATAGCACATATCCCTTTTTGACCCATTGTCACCCCCAACGACGGTATTGTAATTATTGACAGGCATACCTCTAATCAGCAAACCAAAATGTTGACCCAAAACAATGAATTCTCGCGTAACTTTTCAAAACGGCCTATCTAACAATTCACACATTTCGAGTAAATCGAGCTTGAAGGTTGTGAAAATATATTTTGAAACTGTATCAAAATGAAACAATTTTTCCCCACTGTGTTGCTTGTAGAGGGAAGCAGTGTAATAGAGTTCAACGTATGAAATGAAATTTTGTCAATTTATTTGGAAATTACACTGAAAACTATAAAAACATCAGATAGGACGTTTTGACCAAATAAATGTACATAGGATAAATCACATAGGTCGTTCTGTTTCAACAATTGTTACATTGGACATTCATTTCTGTCATTTTGTTTCAGTTATAGTAACATCGGATATTTTGATTTGAGCACACAACAATCATGTTTTATTTCATTTTGTATTTGTGCGTTGAACTGCTTCAACATTCAAGTTGAACTGCTCATTTTGTTGCGGTGTGATAATCGCAGGCATCAGCTGTGCTTTGTTTTTATTCATTTGAAGAAGAGACGAATGACCTTCGGGTTAAAGTCTCTCACGAACAACAACAATTTGATTCATTCAATGCCACGCCGCCACTTATGGAAATATTTTTGAATTTTAAGACGGTAGCATACAACTGAATCTAAATAAGGGTTATTTATTGAAAATCTTTTAAATCTCTAAACATTTTTTTTATTGAAAATTTTAAATACTATTTACAACCATTTTAGTTTTATATAAATAAATTAATTTTGATTAAAAATATACAATTTTACTATTTACTAAATTTATAATCAACTGAACAGCAACACTGCCACAAAAACAAGCTTGTTTATGGAAATCTGGACAAACATTTAAAAATGGCACATCGACATTGGTGAACAATGGCTTTGTAAGATGCTGTTGAGCCCAATTCAACTCGATCACGTTCACTAATACTAGTATCAGGAAGAACTAACACTAATCTTTCTGATAGTGGTGTTAGTTTGCATGGGCGAGCTAAAAAGGGATCAACAGCAACGTTTCTGAAAAAAAAAAGGCTCAAGACCTCTCCAGCCCTTTTCAAATGTTTGTCCAGAAATATTTGTCATGGCCTTCTACGGTTCGATTGAGTTGTCATCATATGGTACAAGCGATTCATTGTATCATACTATTGGTGGAAGAAGATCACCTATGGTACGTATCTCTTACTAAAATAAAAAAAAATGTTCAGGACCCCCCGATAGAACATTTCCAAACCGGTCTCAAATGAAAGGGGAAAGCCTAAGCTTTCATTTGGTGGGTGTTTCAGCGATACTGATTTTTTTATATTAATGTTTTCTACCAGAGACACCGTGAAACCATTAATTAAACTCATCTAGCTGTCAGAAAGACCACTAAACAGGTCGGTCTTTCAGAAGTCAAAATTGTGTTTACATTTTGTGTGTGATGGTGTGGAATTCGATAAGCTTCAGTTACTCGAAAAAAAAATATTGTTGAAAGTGAACCTTCTATAAAATCGAATCAAAAGTTTTAAAATTTAAGTGCTAATATGATACGTACTGTTACTGATGATAAAGATTAGTTTTATAATCTCCCGAAGACATCTTACCTCACACGCCTATATGCTCTTGGAAAACGAATAAGTTTGTGGGAGGTTGTCCCAGATGGTCTGTATGGGATGTTGATGTTAATGTTTGCAGACATGGAGACGATTAATCTTGTAGTCATATGATAATGCGATACAAATATACTGGAGGCCACCCAATACAGTTTGCCATTATTAGAGCCGAGAATAGTCGGTTTCTGAAGTCCTCTTGAGTGTGTTAGTGCAGCGTTCTCAAACTGACGTCAAGCCTTCAAGGACTTTCCTGATGGTGCCTAAAAGCTTCACGTAATTCAGCTGCAAGTCACAGCAATCTAATTGACCACGAAAAGCGTTTGAAGTCAGTTGCCTGGCCGTTCGCCTGATAGGAAACACGCACTATCAATGCTGGAATTGACTAGAGAGCAGCGATCGAAAGGGGGATGAGCAAGCCAGTCGGCAAAGCCAAAAAATATAAAATAATAATCATTATGAAATTTCACGAGATATCACAAAGTAAAGTTAATGTTGTTCCCTGAAGAAAGCTAGAATTCCTATAAATATGTATGAATGGTTGTTCTTTTTGAGATGTCTAGTTTTTAAGAATGTTATACAAACCTCAATACAACGTCAATACAACAGAATTAGAACGTCCAAGTGATGATAAACAATCCATCTGAAAAAGAAAAAAAACTTATATAATTAGAGTGCATTTATAATTGTGAAAGTACACAACTTTGCTACTAAGCAAAATTACACAGATCTCTCTTTGGATTTAACCCCCTAAGCCTAAAGCATAGCATAGACTACATGACAATCGATTCTACTCCTTGATTGATTTGAACTGGTAAGAATTGCACTTCGATCCAAATGAATAAAAGATAGAACTTTCCGCTTATTCTCGAAGTGCACATTTAAGCAGATCTCATATTTTTGATCAGTAACGGCGCTGACCAAATCCTTACAGTCCGTTGGGATGGGAAAGGAATGTTAGGGTGTAATGATTGTTGCTTCTAGAGACCGCTAATACCTCTGCATCTCCACAATCGCCACGGAAAGGATGTTAGTGAGGGAGCGGAATGTTCTGGGAGTCACCTTTGGTCGGTGATGCGATCCATGGATATGGAGGAAAAATACGGCTTTTACAAAAAAAAAAACTAGCTTTGCGTTGTTGTTGCGAGGAAGATACGTTGATAAAAAATTAAAAAAACTCATTGACATTCATAATGTCCAACTTTTCAAACAGTGGCGCGGGAAGTGGGTAGGACAGGTAGGACATGTCCTACGCACGATAACACCTGGGTAGGACAGTCAAAGGATTGTCCTACCCACGATTAAAATAAACAAGTTCAGCAGAAAGATTGAAATTAACTTAACACTTCAATCGTCGCGCTGTTGTATTTTGTACAACACTGGTGAAAAAAGCTCACTTTTCACTCACAACAGGATCGTTGTGGTTCTGACGGTGGCGAACCGCGCCAATATACATAAAACTCAACCAACGTCGTAAGATACGATAAGGTATTTAATGGAATATCTGCAATATGAAACATTTTTCAAACATCTTTAGTTTCTCCTGAAAACTTTTGCGATTAGCCAGCTTTGCACTTTCGACGTAAACAAAAAAAAACTACACAAATTCACTGAATTTTTGCTGTTCATCCATTTATGATCTAGAAATAGATGAGGAAATTAGAAACCTCACAGGTTGCAAAGGCAAGCAATTTGGCCTATTTTTTGTTATATTATTTTATTAAATAAGGGTTTTAAAAAGGATATATATAAAAAGGATATTCATATTTTTCAATGAACGATAACAAAAGTTGATCTAATGAGTAATGCCAAAGGCAGCACTGGAATGAGGTTTCTTTTTAGAGACTTGGTCTCTGTTTTATTGCAAATCTCTAAAAAGTCTGTGTATTTTTAAAGGAAGATCTCTAAAGTATCTATTCAATCGAAAATAGTCTCTAAAGTATCTTTTTTCTTATTCTGCTTGTATTGAATCCTTATGAAAAATTGCACAGGCACCAAGAAACCTTCGGAGACTATAACAGGTTTAACAGACTCTTCAAGAATTGCGTCTTAGATTCCCCGAAGAAAAGCGGTAGGATTTATCATAGTATACTTTTTAGTATACTTTCAGGGTTTCCTACAGGGATCTCTTGAGAAATACTTCTAGAAATTTTTCCATCGAATCTCCCAGAAATTCTTCATGCGATTTTTCAAAGGATGCTGTGGTGTACAGAGTCTGCGTTACGAGATTTGGATAAATCGTATTTTCTCGTACATTTCTGAAAAGGTAAAAATGATAGTCTTGTTTGTTTCAGTGTTTTCAAATGTTAATAGCTCATGATGAGCTTTGCATCTGGCAAAAGCTTTTCGATTTGAATCGACGTAGCTTTCGTTTGTATTGGTAAAAACGAGAATGAGCTGCGTGTTCAGTCAAACGCTGTACCTGTATGCATAGCCGTGAATGATAAAGTGAGAGAAAATGAAAGATGTTCGGCAGATAGAAGAGTGCATGGTGACGTCACGAAAAATTCTCCTTCTCTGTCCCTCTTTCATCACGCTCAATTGACTGTCCTGCTCTTTGACATTCACTGCTGGAATTGTTGACATTTTTTTATATGGAGTTTCGAGGTTAGGTCAAGCGTGCAACGATCTATGGCTGCGAATGAAACAGCGCTGATGGTTGGTGCGGGATGAGTATGTATGTGTGTCTTTTTCGAAGCTGTTGTGAGGTTGAATAATGTTCGGCTGGAGGTTCAGTTTGTTAACGGATTCTGCGACGAACACCCGCGAAAAAACATACTCCCGAAATTGAGCCGGCGAGTATCGGTTACCACAATGGCGTAAATCGGTAGGTATTTTGTGATAAAAATGGCACTTTATGTGGAGCGGCAGGACTCCCAAATTCAACTTATTTGGAACCACGGATTTCCAAATAATCTTTCCCGGAACGACAGGTTTCCGGTGTTGATTTTTCTGGAGCGACAGGTCTCCAACAATAAATTTTCCGAAGCGACAGGTCTTCGATGTTATTTTCTCCGGAGCGACAGGTCTCGAATGCAAAATTCCGAAGCGACAGGTCTTCGTGTAAGTATTATCCGGAGCGACAGGTCTCCGAGGTATGATGTTCCGAAGCGACAGGTCTTCGAGACGTTAAATTTTTTCGGAGCGACAGGTCTCCTGTTAAAATTCTAACAGACGATTAGATATCGTTATTTATATCTGAATGGAACGGGACGTTGTATGAATGCAGCGTGAACAATTTTCTGACAACTATATTTTATACTAAAGCAACGGAGTGTAATTTTTGGAGCGATTGTTATTTGAAAACTGAACTGGGATTCCAAGTGGAAATTAGTTTGAAAGTTGATTTGAATTGGATTTGAATCGGGTTTTTGTTCTGAATTGGAATCGGATTGGATTTAGATTTGGATTGGAATGGATTTTGATCGAAATCATGTGTGATTTGGATAAGTTATGATTATAGTTTGATTGATTGAGAATCGAATATAGATTGATGTTCCTGAATTAAGATTGGATTTTGATTAAGTTGGATTGAATAAGCATTGATTTTGAAGGATTTGGATCGTATTGATAATTCTGATTGGATTTAAATCGAATAAGGCTCGGATTAGAAATGAAATTCACTTCGTAATTGATTCTATTAGATTGGATTCTAATGAACTTTAATTTTGATTGTATTCGGATTTGGACAGGTTGAATTTTGATTGGATTACGTTGTATTTGGAGTAGATGTGGATTGGATTTCGATTTGTATTTAGATCTCGGACTCAATTTGCATTGAACTTGACTAAATTTGGATTAGCTTGAATTTGATTTTGAACTGGATTTAGATTAAATTCAGGTTGCATGATTGGATTCTGATTTTATTTGGATAAGATTGTATTATAATTTCGTTCGAAAGGATTTAAATCGTATTGATAGTTCTGATTGGATTTGGATTCAAAAAGGTTCAGATTTGGATTTGCATTGGTTTTAGATTGCATTGGAATTGATTCGAATTGGTAAGATTCTTATATGGTTTGATTTCTATATGGATTAGATCTGGATTGGATTCAATTTGCATTAGATTGGACTAAATTTAAATTAGCTGGGATTTGATTTTGCACTGGATTTAGATTTGATTCGTATTGTATTCGAATTGGTAGGATTCTGATATGATTTGAATCATATTCGTTTATAGATTGATTCAAAAGGATTTGGAAAGTATTGATAATTTTAATTGGATTCAGATCGAATAAGGCTCAAATTAGAAATAAAATTCGTATCGTAATTGATTCTATTGGATTGAATTCTAATAAACTTTAATTTTGTTTGTATTCGGGTTTGGACAGGTTGAATTTTGATTGGATTACGTTGTATTTGAAGTAGATGTAGATTGGATCTCGATATGGATTAGATCTCTATTGGATTAAATTTGCATTAAACTGGGCAATTTTTTTTTTTTTCTATCTTTATTAACGAGATTTTTAGCCCAGGGCTAGTTCATCTCGGGACCAACGGCTTTACTTCCCTTCCGAAGGAAGTCGTCACTGAAATTTTAGGTGACTATCTCGGGGATGGGATTCGATCCCAGGTCCTCGGCGTGAGAGGCGTGTGTTCTAACCACTACACCAGGTCCGTCCCCAAACTGGGCAAAATTTGGATAAACTTGAATTTGAAATTGAACTGGATTTAGATTGAATTCGGATTGTATGATTGGATTCTGATATTATTTGGATAAGATTGTATTAAAATTCGATTCGAAATAATTCAGATAGTATTGATAATTCTGATTGGATTTGGATTCAAAAAGGTTTAGATTTGGATTTGCATTGGTTTTAGATTGCCTTAGAATTGATTCGAATTGGTAAGATTCTAATATGGTTTGGATTCACATTCAATAAGGTTCAGATTTGATTTTGATTGAAGTTAGATTGAATTCACATTGGATTGCATTTCGTTGGATAATAAATAAATTTGGATTTGATTTGGAATTCGGATTTTGACTGTTGGAATATAGATTGGATTTTAATATGGATGGAATTAAAATAAGGATTGGTTTCAATTTTGATTGGATTTACATTGGATTGGATTCGAATTGGATTATATTGCATTTGGATCAGATGTGGATTGGATTTGATTTGGATTAGACGGTACTTGATTTGGATAATGACATGATTTGGATAATGACATGATTTGGATAATGACATGATTTGGATTAGATTCGGATTGATAATTCTTTGGATTTGAGCTTGATTTGGATTGGATTTTGATCGAATTTGCATTGGATAATATCGAGTTCAAATTAAATTAGCTTATGGATTGTATACAATTTTATTGGAATTGAGTGTAGATTGGATTAAATTAGAATTGAAATTAGATGTGGGTTGGATTCCGATATGGATTTTATTTTAATTGAATACGATATGGGTTAGATTTGATTTGGATTCCATTTGAAATTTATTTCAAAAAGACTCAGATTTGATTGAATTGATATTTTAAATAACCTAAACGGCCATTTTGGGAAGCATAGATAGATAATTGGTAGGATTTTGATAAGATTTAAATAAGATTCGATTTCAATTTGAATCGATTGGGTGTGAATCGGATAGAATACATTTGCTTGAATTTAGATTGAAAAAGGTTCTAATATGAATTCGATTTGTATTTGTTTCAAATAGGATTTCCATTGATGTTGAATTGAATTTGCATCGGATTGGATTGGTTGTGTTGGACTGTATTGGTTTGGGTTAGATTTAGATTTGAACATGGATGAATTTGATTTTGAATCGGATTTGGATTACCTTTGAATATGTATAGGATTTTATTTGAATGCATCCGGATTGGATTTGGTTACAGATTCGACTTGGATATGAATATAATTTGGATTGTGTCAATTTGGATTTGATAGAGTTTGTGATGGGTTTGGAAAAATATGAATTAAATTTTGCTTATATTTGGATCGGATTGAATTGTATTACTATTATGTTATTAGATAATGACATAAGTATATTTGGATTTGGATGCGATTCGGCTTGGATTGTTTAGGATTAGATTTGCATTGAATTTGCTCAAATGGGTATAAGTTTCTGACTTCGTTTTTATTTAAAAAATATTTGGTTGGAATGGATTTATTTTTTGATGATGGGATTTAGCTTTGAATTGGATAATTGTTTATAATATAATTTGGATTACGATTGCATTTGGGATAGATGTGAATTGGATTTTAATATGGATTTGGGACATCATTTGGATAAGACTCAGATATCAATGAATTCATGTTGGATGTGAATATGATTTGTAATGAATATTTTATTGAATTGATATTAAATTTGAAATGGATTGCGATTCGAATTGAATTAAGATACAATTCGGATTGAATAACATTTTGTTGTTTTGAATTTGATTGGATTTTGGTTGAAGGATTGGATTAAAGTGAGATTCGGTTTGGGATTGTTTTTGGAGTAGGATTGGGTGTAGATTGGAATCAGGTTACTTTTTAAAGAAATTTAACTTTATTGAGTTAGATTTGGATTGGATTTACATAAAATTATATTTTAATTGGCGTAGAATGAGAGTCAAATTGGATTAATATTGAATGTGCATTAGATATGCATTGCTTTGGGATTTAGATTCGTTTTGGCTTATATGCAAATGGAATATGGATATAGATAAGATATTGATAGGTAATCCTTGCGCTGATGGTGGCTAAATAATCATCATCATCATCATCATCATAGATAAGATATTGATAGAATCAAATTCCTTTGATTAAATTTGGATTGAATGAGGACTGGATTTGGAATAGATTTGAATTGAGATTGGATATGGCTGGAATTTTTATTAGATTAGCTTGGTATGGATTGGATTTACACTTTGATTTATATTTGTATGTGGGCTAGATATCAATAAGATAGAAATCAGATTTTGATTGCATTTAGATATGATATAGATGTTTTTGAATAGATTCGAATGGAATAAATTTTGATTAAATTTGGGTAGCGTTGAATACTTATTGGATTTGATAGAATATGGTTTGAATAAGGTTTATCCAAAACAAATTGAATTTGGACTGAAATCATAATTAATTTGGATAAAATAATATTTTGTTCAACTTTTCATTGAATTTGAATGGGCTTTGAAATAGAATAATTATTTCATTTGGATCTAATATGGAATAAAAACAAGTTTCAAATTCGATTGCATTTACAATTTGCTTCATTTTGAGAGTAGAGAAGGGAGCGATTGTGGTGTACAGAGTCTGCGTTACGAGATTTGGATAAATCGTATTTTCTCGTACATTTCTGAAAAGGTAAAAATGATAGTCTTGTTTGTTTCAGTGTTTTCAAATGTTAATAGCTCATGATGAGCTTTGCATCTGGCAAAAGCTTTTCGATTTGAATCGACGTAGCCTTCGTTTGTATTGGTAAAAACGAGAATGAGCTGCGTGTTCAGTCAAACGCTGTACCTGTATGCATAGCCGTGAATGATAAAGTGAGAGAAAATGAAAGATGTTCGGCAGATAGAAGAGTGCATGGTGACGTCACGAAAAATTCTCCTTCTCTGTCCCTCTTTCATCACGCTCAATTGACTGTCCTGCTCTTTGACACTCACTGCTGGAATTGTTTAGATTTTTTTTATATGGAGTTGACATTCACTGCTGGAATTGTTGACATTTTTTTTATATGGAGTTTCGAGGTTAGGTCAAGCGTGCAACGATCTATGGCTGCGAATGAAACAGCGCTGATGGTTGGTGCGGGATGAGTATGTATGTGTGTCTTTTTCGAAGCTGTTGTGAGGTTGAATAATGTTCGGCTGGAGGTTCAGTTTGTTAATGGATTTTGCGACGAACACCCGCGAAAAAACATACTCCCGAAATTGAGCCGGCGAGTATCGGTTACCACAGATGCTAAAAAGAATTTCTCTAGAATTTGATCCAGGAAATCCATAAGAACTCCATAACTACTATATCCAGTAATTTCCTCGGGAATTACTATGATTTTTTTCCAAAACTATTCTAGAATTCTCTCCAGATACTTTTTCACTAATCCTTCAACCGAATTCGCCAGTTGATCTTCCATAGATTTCTACAGAATTTCTTTCGAGGACAATAATAAAAGTTTAGTCCACAGGGTTTACAAACAATAGCTCAAGGGTTTTTTTTTTTTTTTTTCAAAAAACTTTGCAAGAACTCCTTCGCCTGTTCATATAGATTATTTTAAAAATTCATCCACGTTTTCTCTCAGAAATCGAAAATTCCTTGACGGGTTCTTAAAACCACCAATTTTACCAAGCATTTATTAAAAAGTTTCTCATGAAATTTCAATGCAATCTTCAAAAGTTTGTTTAAATTTTCCCACCAGTTAATACTGCAGCAAATTTCTCAATATTTCTTTCGATTATTCCTACATACATTTCTATAGAGATTCTGTCTGTTTTTCGAAAAATTTCTTTTGAAAATATCGGGCATCCCGATATTCAATTTTTATTCGATTATCTTGGCAAATTATTTAGGAAATCTTTCTGATCTTCCCCAGAAGTTATTTCAGAGAACCTTGTTCATTAAAGGTGACTTTAAAACTTATCCCAGTTTCAACAGAGGTTATTCTAGGACTTACTTTAAAAAATAACACACGGATTTATTTTCCAGAAAAAAATCCTAGGCATTTCCCTAGAAACATTCCTGAAAAAATTCTTGAAAAAAAAACTTTCAAGAAGTAGCTAAGTATGCTGTTTTGCTCAAGAATAGTAAAGAAATCCTTTGACTGGATGGGTCAAGAAATTTCCTACTGAGAGGCCTATTTGAAATGACATTTCTTCTAAACTGCATATAGCGATCAAAGAAATGTGATTTTCTTGAACATATTTGGAAGTAAATTTTCCACGCATTGAAATAAACGATTACTTTTCTTGTCATCAGCAAACCAGCCTTTACTTAAGAAAATCTCAACGAATTACTGGATAAATTTATTTACAAATCTTAGATGGAATCTCTGGAGCAAATGCTGAAGATATCTTTAGAGAAATCTTATGTAAATCCTAAAAAAAAACAATTTTAAAGGAAATTCATAGAAATTTCTGGTGACGCTATTGATTGAAATTTAGAAGATGTTTGACCGGGAATATTAGAAGATGTCCCAGGGAAATCGATGAATAAAATCTTGGAGGAGTTAGGACTTTCTTTAAAAATATAGCAAATGAATTTTGGAGGAATTCAGATGATTTTTGAAATAATCTTCGAAGAATTTCAATTTCTGTAGTTTCTCTTGGAAAATCCATGTTGAATTTTTAAAGTATCTTTCATATAATTCTTGGAGAAATTCCATGGGAAAATTCGTGAAAAAAATCATTAGAAAATAATCACTAAATATATATTTTTTTTAAATTTCCGGAGATCTGAATGTTTGGGCAAATACATGAATAAATTTCTGATGAAATTGCTAGAGAAAATCATAAGAAAATACATACTTGCTATGAATAATCAAATTCTTATTCTTTCATTAGATTTTGTTTAAAAAAAACTAGGCAGTCTTCTAAGATTTATGTGTTTTTTTTTCTGTTGAGCGAAAAAATCGCATGATAATATCATTAAAACGCTGGAAAACAGTACAATTTCCTTAACTCAACTCAAAGTCGACCAAAATGTAACTTTCAATTTCCAGTTCGGGGTTAACATTTTTCTTTGCTTCACTATGCAAAAATATTTGCCAACGTTTGTCCTACCCATGGTTGCGAACGTGGACGCGCCTCTGTTTTCAAAGGTTATTTTTAGTAACGATAAAAACCAGTCCAAATTCCAATTTGAAGTACAGTTCAAAGACCAGTCTAAAGTCAAGTCCAAAGTCCAGTCAAAAGTCCAGTTCAAAGTCCAGTACAAAGTCCAATCAAAAGTCCAGTCAAAAGTCCATTCAAAAGTCCAGTCCAAAGTCCAGTCCAAAGGCCAGTCCAAAGTCCAGTCCAATGTTCAGTCCAAAGTCCAGTCCAAAGTATGATCCAAAATCCAGTCCAAAGTCCAGTCCAAAATCTAGTCCAAAGTCCAATCCAAAGTCCAATCCAAAACTCAGCTCAAAGTCCAATCCTAAGTCCAGTCCAAAGTCCAGCCTAAGTTCGGTCTAAAGTTCTGTTCAAATTCTAGTCTTGAGTCAAGGCCAAATTCCAGTTCAAAGTCCAATCCAAATCATGTCTAAAGTGCAGTCAAAATCTCAGTATGAAGTCCAGTCCGAAATCTAGCCTAAGATTGGTCTAAAGTCCAGTCCAAAATCCAGCCTAAAGTCCAGTCGAAAGTCCAGTCCGAAGTCCAATACAAACTTCAGTCCAAAGTCCAGCCAAAGTCTAATAAAAAGTCAAGTCTTAAGTCTAGTCAAAATCTCAGTTCGAAGTTCAGCCTAATTTCGGTCAAAAGTTCTGTTCAAATTCTAGTCTAAAGTCAAGGCCAAATTCCAGTCCAAAGTCCAAATCCTGTCTAAAGTCCAGTCAAATTCCCAATCTGAAGTCCAGTCCGAAGTCTAGCCTAAGTTTGGTCTAAAGTTCAGTCCAAATTCCTGTCCAAAGTTAAGTCGAAATTTGCAGTTCAAAGTCCAATGCAAAATGCTGTATAACGTCCAGTCGAAAGTCTAGTCAAAATCTCAGTCTGAAGTCCAGTCTAAAGTCCGGTCCAAAACCCAGTCCAAAGTCCAGTCCAAAGTCTAGTCTTAAGTCCAGTTCAAATCTAAGGCCAAATTCTAGTCCAAGGTCCAATTCAAAGTCCAGTCCAATGTCCAGTCCAAAGTCTAGTCTTAAGTCTAGTCCAAATCTTAGGCCAAATTACAGTCCAAATTCCAATTCAAAGTCCAGTTTAAAGTGCAGTCCAAAGTCCAGTCCAAAGTCTAGTCTTAATTCTAGTCCAAATCTAAGGCCAAATTCCAGTCCAAAATCCAATTCAAAGTCCAGTCTAAAGTCCGGTCCAAAACCCAGTCCAAAGTCCAGTCCAAGTCCAGTCCAAAGTCCAGTCCAAAGTCCAGTCCAAAGTCCAGTCCAAAGTCCAGTCCAAAGTCCAGTCCAAAGTCCAGTCCAAAGTCCAGTCCAAAGTCCAGTCCAAAGCCCAGTCCCCATGGATAAGGAGGAAAAATGCGGCTCTTACTAAAAACTAGCTTTGCGATGTTGTCTTTTGAGGAAGATACGTTGATAGAAAATTAAAAAAGCACATTGAGATTCATAATGTCCAACTTTTCAAATGTTATTTTTAGCAACGATAAGAACAGAAAGGTATGTGTGTATTTAAATTATCTTCTTCTTCTTGGCATTAACGTCCTTACTGGGACAGAACCTGCTTCTCAGCTTAGTGTTCTCATGAGCACTTCCACAGTTATTAACTGAAAACTTTCTTTGCCAGAGTTGCCATTTTCGCATTTGTATATCGTGTGGCAGGTACGATTATACTCTACGCCCAGGAAAGTCAAGGAAATTTCCATTACGAAAAGATCCTGGACCGACCGGGAATCGAACCCAGACACCTTCAGCATGGCTTTGCTTTGTAGCCGCGGACTCTAACCACTCGGCTAAGGAAGGCACCGATTACGATTTTACATTATATGAAACAGGAATGAAAGTTTATGTTGCCACTTGTAGTGACTAACCATTCAAAGTTATTTTGAACATAACATAAACGTAACGTTGCAACGATAAAACGTGTTAACATAAGCATGGAACGAGCTCACCAGTTGGTAATCCATCCTCGTCTGAAAACGAATAGTTGCTTTAGAGCAACGCGAACCGGTTGCACATCGCTGAAATGCAGATCTTTGAATTTAAAATGGTTCGAACGTCCTGAACTCATGAAACAGAGCAAAGTGAAATGGAATATTGTGGAACGTAAAGGATAAAAAATACAAATGAAAGCGGTATATCTTAGAGACTGTGCCCAAAAAGAGAAAACGGTTCATCATTCAGCAATAACCAACACTAGAATTTGAAACAAAACTACCTCTTTCTCCTCATTTGAACACATATGAATAACAGACGGGTGGAAAATTCGTATCGATTCAACTTATGTCAGATTTCCAACTGTTCACTTGAAGTAGGCGACTGCTGTGTGAGTCGTAATTCTGTAATTTGTCTGATGGCTATAATTTCGGCTGAAGAAGGCTTCCAGAGAAACAGACTGAGAGATTTCATAGTACTGCTGGGTTTCAAACAATCTCAAATCAAAAATCAAAGTCCATTGAGACGGAAAATGAAATTCAAGAAATCACAAAAAGCTACTTGGAATATACCGGCTTCACAATCATTTATCAACCCTCCCCACAGTTTTGTTTTTATTCAATTGTGTCTAGGACCCTTCGCTCCAATTTGTTTGCTATTAGGGAAATATAGAACTCCTACATCACACTTGCCGCCGGCCTGATTCCACCGAGAATTCAGCTCTCATATGAGGAAATACCCATCACCGGCACGTGCATGAGTGGATGAGAAAGGCAAAATCGAATTACTTTACCCAGCACCAAACTGTGCCGGAGCTTGGGTTGACGATAAAAAGCAACACTTTGATGATTGATCAACAACTGCTGGAGGAAAGCTTTTGAAATTTGATTCAATGAAATCGTTCCTTTTAGTATACCTATCATGGAACACAAAAATGCATTTGTACACGTGGTGGGGACCAATCTTGTGGAAATTTGAATCGCAAGGTTCGGCAAACTCGGATGGGCATCATCATCATATGGAGGAACATGACCAGAATATTGTCTGAAGTAAAGCAAACTAGTTGTTTTTGCGCACTTTTTTTTCGTTCATTTGGACGCCCCAAATTAAATTGCTCTACTCACCCAATAATGGAAACGTTTTCACCAGGGGTTGAGCAAATGAAGCTGCCAAGAAAGTAGAAACTATAGAGTTTTTTTTTTCGTTAAGAGTTTTGCTGCTTTCCAAGCGCTCGACATACTTAATTTTTGCAGCAAGTATAATTATAGAGCGATTCTGCAAATTCTGATTTTGCAAAGGATACTTAATTAGGTAAAGTGAAGAAATAAAGTACCTTTAATGGATATAAGTAGATATAAGGAGATATTAAAGTATAGAAATATAGAGATATAGAGATATATAGATATAGAAATATAGGAATATAGAGCTAAAGAGTTTTAAATATACAGATGAAGTCAGTGACAGAGATACGAACAGAGCTTTCTTATTATGATTCTATATCGAGAAGTGGAAATCCAATTCTAAAGAATTTAAGTAATTTGAAATTTGGCAGATACGCGGAACGCGATCCAAAGTGATTCAAATATACTTATATCTTGAAGCATCGATTTTTTTTAGACTTAGGACTAAACTAAACATCCATTTCTCTTTTTGTTTCTGTTGCATCGTTCTTTTTAATCGGTATCGCCCATTTCCATTATCATGTATCTCAAAAACTCCTCCATCGAATCGTCAACATTTGCTGTTGGCATTTCAATGAAGCTATCAGAAGAAAGGTCAGACTGCCTGCTGTTTAATTATTTATTCAGCAGAGCATCCATGAAATTCAGTTTGAACTTTTCACTCATTCCATGACACCTCATTTTACGTCTCAGTTAATAACGTTGGGTTAGTAGATAGAACACATGCTGCTCACGTCCTAAACCTGGGATAAAATATCGTTCTTGAAGTTATTACTAACCCAAAAAGAACCTTTCTACATCCAAAACTTTCATCACATGACAGAACAAGTACAGGTTTGAAAACTACATTAGGATCATTATATTGCAATAAAGAACAAGTTAGTATTTCAGTATATCGCATTAAATGCAAGAATCGTTTGTGATTCAGTATCATTCATCACGCACCAGTAAAGCTAGAATTTGATTAGGCGAAACTTATCTAGATTACCTTCTCAAAACACAATTCAAAGAGAAAGCTAACAAACTTTATCGTAGCGGAACAAGAACATTGCCAAAGCCAACTGTGTAAATACGGAGCAGCTTCCTCCGACTTGAAAATTTAGCTCATCGTACCGTTTTAACTCGACCTCCAACAGGGTCCGCCTACTGTGTTTGTTGTTGGCAAACTTTTCGAACCGGTTGACACGCAGTTTTACTGTCACGAAACTTTTCTAGGCAACCAGGGGGAGATCGCAACTTTTTACAACATACACGCCTATAAAAGGAACGAGGCCATAACCTAGCAAGATTCTTGCAGTACTTTTACTCGCTGTACCTCGCAAAACAATCTTCATTGCCTGTACTCAATGGTCGGGGTCACCGACAGAATCAATTTCTCCTTCGCTGGGTCATGCATGTGCTGTGCGGCTAATAAATGAGCCAACTAATTGGTCGTTCCTATCGCAGCCCGATAAGCATTCAAATGTATTCTTTCCATCCGCATGACCTACCAGCCCTGCTGATCGCAGCAAGCTTTCCCCCAAGCCAGAACGAACAGAGTAGGGAATTGTTCTAGATGAGCGAGGGGTTAGATAGATGAAATAACATACCGTTTTTATATCAGCTTCTAGATTCTACGTGTTTTACGTGCTGACGGTTTTGATCACTATTTTTATAAATTTTAGAAGCTAAAGCTCTTTTTTAGCTAACATTCGACTTATATCCAAATCACTTGTTTCGCACTAATCTACACACTTTCGACTAACCTTTGTCTCTCTTTTGAATCACCCACAGCCACATTTATTACTCATTTGATTAATTTTCAAATCATTCTCATGACCCAATTTTTTCTCGAACCTGACTAGTTCTTGACTCACTGATTATTACCGTTCTACTCACGTTCGTCTGTCAAGATGCTCCCGTGACTTTAACCCTAAACTATATTAAATTAATTCACAATCTATCATATTTCAACCTTGTGTCTATTTTGCGTACAGCTGTAAAGCAGGGTCAAAATTCGTTCTGGTTAAGAATCTTTTCTCCACTGTAAACTAGGAAATAATTCGTTGTTTCCTGCAAACAGTTTCATAACGTGTATGTCATGAAATTCAGTCTCTAAATTAAAACGAACATGTATTATATTGTACTATTCAAACATTTTCTAATCGAAATTCATTTATTCCGTATTGAGAACTAACATTGAAACACAATGTACCAATCATTTGTTCAAACGGTACGAATTAACAGAGCTTTAATGCTTTGAATGAAAAAAAATGCACGAATCCATTTTACCAAACTTACGATTTAAGAATATATTTTATAGTGTTTTTATAGGCTGAACAGAGAGAGTTACAAGGAAGCAAGATCAGCTGGAAAGCGTTTTGATTCACTTCGGCAGTGGGGTTTTTTGAAAGCTACTGAGCTCATCCATTATTTTGGGTTTTGTGCAACGTAAGAACTATATCACAATCACACCACGCGACGCGAGACAGGACACAACACTTATGGTTCTTACAAACGTTAAAAGGACATATAAATTACCTTTTTTTTAACATTTAAAAAAAGGTAATTTATATGTCCTTTTAACGTTTGTAAGAACCATAAGTGTTGTGTCCTGTCTCGCGTCGCGTCGTGTGATTGTACTGAGCTCATATTTGACCACAATGTGCGTCGTATTGAAGTGTTTTTTATTGCAATATTTCAGACAATTCGGCCGAGAAAAACTGCTTTTCTCAGACTTTTCACTACTAGATAGCCCTTGAACTGCTCAATAGCTTTGCCGAAGACACCAACATTCTATCTGTTAAGAATCTTGAGATACAGACAATTCGAGAAAATTTGTCACTAGCGCCACCTAGCGAGAAAATCCTCAATAAGACTCTTTTCCGCCAGATTGTCCATGAATTGCTGAACAGCTTTGCCGAAAACGCCAACCTTCTAGCTAATAAGGATATTGAGATACAGATGAATGAATCAAATTTGTCACTACTGCCACCTAGCGGATGAATTCTCAATAAGATTTTTCATCGCCAGATGTGGGTAAAATGATCAGCTTCTTCTTTTTCTTGGCATTACGTCCTCACTGAGATAAAGCTGCTTCTCAGCTTAGTGTTCAATCAGCACTTTAACAGTTATTAACTGAGAGCTTTCTTTGCCAAAGTTGCCATTTTCGCATTCGTGTATCGTGTGGAAGGTACGATGATACTCTATGCCCAGGGAAGTCAAGGAAATTTCCATTACGAAAAGATCCTGGACCGACCGAGAATCGAACCCAGACACCTTCAGCATGGCTTTGCTTAGTAGCCGCGGACTCTAACCACCCGGCTAAGGAAGGAAATGAACAGCTGTTGGTGGTAAAATGAACATCATGCAGAAAACGTGAGAAAAACAAATATTTTTGAAAATTTTCGTTGCATTGCCGAAAATATATCCGTTAATGATTGTTACCCATTCAAAAAGAAATCTACAGGTACCGTCAAACGGGGCTTCTTTTGACACTATTTCCACATTCTTTAACTTTGAGGATTTGTAACTCTTAGAATTATGGATAGATGTTGATAATTTTTGCCTATATTTAAGTTGTATATGTACGTAACAAATGTGCAAAATATGAGGCCAATCGATCAAGAAATAACAAAAATGCTTGAATAGCGAAAAAAGTGTGTCCTTCAAGACAAAAAAATTTTCACAATTTGCTAATGAAATGATTTTTCCTTATAACTTTCAAACTGATTCAATAGATTGTCGTCCACTGTGATGTTATGGAAAGTTGTTCATTGATAAACTTAATGTAGAAAATTGCAAAGCTAGAATCAATTACACATATATAACAAATTTCAACGAAACATGCCATTCACTATTCTCAGTTTGCAGTAAGAAACTTAAATTTTCATCTTCCACTTAAATGGAACTATCATTTACGAATGCTCGATTTTCAAGTTGACATAAACGAACGACGTAACTACTAGGTACTGCGATGATAAATGAGTTATGTACAAAAACTCTTTATTTTTTCTTTTCTTACTGTTATGTGAACAATATGTTGAATGATCACATTAATACCGGTAACTAATTTATTACCAGTAAGTAATTTTCATTAAAAACGCAATCTATGAAGTAAAGTTTAGCAAAATCGTAAAGAATTAAGTTTGCTTTTGTAATATGCTTTAAGCTTCTTAGTAGCTTAGAGCTGGCTTAAGAGTAGGTTAATTTAAGCATTTGAAGGATGCAACTGTTTTGTACTACAAATTCATGTAAAATATGACGAAACATAGTTTTTTAGAGATTATGTTGTGAATTTGACATTGGTACGTATTGAAATTTGTGTGTTTTATGTCTAATAACTTTTACAAACATTTATTTTTTTTTTTTATGTGGTAAATAACACAAACCAAAACATTATAATAAAATAAAAGTCGCAAAAATAAGACCTTTGATCAATTATTTTAATAAAACAACAATTTTAAGCAAAACAAATCACAAGATTTTCATGAAACATGAGGATTTGATAGTTTTGTGATGCTCCCAATAAGTTTCCACGACATGGGTGAAATTCAAACAATGTTTGTATAGTCACCCTTACCCTTACCTTGTGAATATTTATTCGGGCTTTTTTGAAATGTTTTCTTGTTTATCCTGTTATTGTTGATGTTGTTCCAAGAAAAAATCATGCCTAATGGTAGAGCATACATTGATCAATAAAAGTGCTGAAGACACAAAATTGCTCAGATTAATATTTACGCTGCTAATAAATACAAAAGGTGAGTGTCCAAAGTAGCCCCTGGAATCAAAAGCCCCGTCCGACGGTATCAGATTTGACATCATATCATAACGACATTGACCTCACTGAAAAACCTCAAGACTCCCGAGCTAAAAATTACGTCAGTTCTAATTTTCAAACGTGGTTTTCTAAAATTTAAGTTTTCGTTGACATTTTTATTTCAATTGACCTCCGTATCAACCCGAATACTCCGATTTATGCTCTTAATCGTCCGTGCGTGATAAAAATTCAATCAAATTTGTTTTTTCTCGATAAAACGCACGGTGTTCATTTTACCACCCCTATTCATCTTTCCACCATTTCCCCTAATTTCAATATACATATATTGTCTCTTTATTTATTTCATGTCGTCAATCAGAAGTAGACCATTTTGTTACAATTTTAAACTTAATATTATATAGTTTGAGAACGTTATTTTCTTAATCTAGTTCGAATTTTGATATGACATAAATTTTTGTTTTAGTTCCGATTTCGTCATAGTAAAGTCAATGGTTTCGCAATGTTTATTGTAAACAGACATTATTTGATTTAAAGGCTCAAATTTGGCATGATTTGTGCGGTGATGGTTTGTATAAAAAATACTACGGCTTCGCAGTTGTCTTGAAGGAGCATAAAAATTTAATTTTGACAAAAGTGTCATCGAGTCAATACGATGCGAAACTATATCGTTTACGAACGAGACCATTGCAAATTCGCGACGTTTCTTCAATGTGTGAATATTAATTAGCATGCATCGTACTTCATAAGATGGTAGGGGTAACCTTGTCCAACCTAATTTTCGAAGTGCGAACAACAGAAATTGTTTTTGAACTGATTCTATACGATTTTCATGGGTTGATGAAAATGGTGACCAAACTTTGCTACAGTATTCTAAAATTGAACGCACATAGGTTATGTATAATGTTTTTATAGTGTATGGATCGTGAAAATAATAGCTAAATCGTTTTATAAATGCTAACATCTTGTTTGCCTTGTTGATAATTGTATTATAGTGATCTATAAAAGTAACTTTGGAATCTTAACATTACTTAACATTACTAAAAACATATTTTGAATAGTTCGGCATTATGGATGTTGACGTATTTTTTAAATTTTCCACCAAAAACATCTCCAAACAAAGGACTTGGCCGGCGCCATTATTGATTAATAATATTAGATCTGCTAAAATTGTACTTCGATAATAAGCGGACCCTCCCATCGTTTATTCATTTGGATCAAAGTGCAATTCTTACCAGTTCCGATCAATCACGGAGTAGCAACCATTGACATGTACAGTCAGTCTATGCTATGCTATACTATGAAGAACCAGCTAAAGTTTTGAGGGACATTAAACGTTTTCAATACTCGAAAACTAGAGATCAACCATAATAGTTCACCAAAATGCGTTCCAATAAGCTTGGCACAGATGTTTAGATATAAATTGATCACTTTATCGTAAATTTAAGGCGTCCCGAGGACCAGAAAATGGTAATTTGTAGGATCATTTAAATGCAGGACACATGGCAATCCAATTCAATGATTTCTCAAAAGGGTTACGCTGATGCGTTTTTCTTAAGGACATATCTCCTTGGGTACCAAAATGGCCTCTAATATGACACCTTACTTCCCCCTTCACTTTCCACTCCCTCCTCCCACGCTTGTCACAGTGTTTTGGAGAGCGATCACAAAAAATGATTATTTGAAGTTACTAACCTTATTGTAGAGCGGTGGTTTCTTAACTGAAAGTATTCTTTAATGTGTTTTACACAAATTACCTGTTTTTAAATGCAAACAAGTAGTTATTGCTGTGATTTGTGTTATCACGCACTATCGAATCACTTCTTCTTCACGCACCGTGTTGTTGTTTGAAGTCTTTTCGGTGCCCGTTCTAAAATTCACTTTTCATGGTATTTCTACTCACCGTGACAATTCAAAAATCTGATGCGATGCATGTAATACTAGACTGATGCAAATTTTGAAGTTTTTGCTCCCCTATGCTTAAACGGTGTCAATTATGATGAAAATCATTCTCCTGAAATTTGAAGTTATTTGGAAAAAAATTGGTTGTGCACAGGCCATTTGAAGTTTCTATGGAAATTACTATGGAAAAGACAAACCTTTTGTGTTCAGTCCTCTAACTGCTCGTAATAATAATTTATGGAAAAGTGAACAAACTCTACTCATGTGAAATCTTCCCAGCTACATCTTTGCCGAAGACTACATATTGATTGGACGTAAGGATAATTTGCTATTATTGATAACAAAGTCTAAATCATGCTGAGATGATCATTTAATTACTTTCAGAGCAACACTGCTGTTATGCTGTAGAACATAGTAGCCTGGATTACTTTGATCTATTCTACCCGCCAGGAGCACCACTGTTGCCTGTTTTCTAGCGTAATGCTTCTGGGAGCAATAAAACACTTAAGTTCACTGATTTGTGCTCGAAAAATAACACCGGAATACAAATTCACTGGGCCAACATTGTTTATGAATCGGATGCGCAGCTCTCACTGATTGGAAGTGATGTCAGTTTTTATGTTTGGATTTAAAATTGTTTGGATATTCATACACTTGCTACAACCACGAATTTTACAATTTCATAACACTCAGAAGGTGTACAATATCACAAGTGTTGCAAAACATGTTTAAGCAAGAGAAAAATAATGTACGACGCAATTTATCAGCAAAAATGAATATTAGATATTATACAGTACAATTGACTGTAGAATTCAAATGCATACTGATGTCAACTTTCTCCGTCCGTGAGAAGCGAGAGAAGAGAGGAGAAAACTGAACTGCCAAAAAAAGTAAACAACACACGCATGGTGTGAAAAATGCTTATAATTTTAGTCAAAAAACATGTTTCCACTACCAAATGAAATAAATTGTGATTTTGAGCTTTAAGGAAGTTGTTGAAGAATTCATATCGACATTTGTATGATACGTGTGCAAGTAATACTGCTTACATAATTCTGTAGGTGGAGGTATACATGGAACATGATGATTTATTTTTGGCCGACGCACATAACATTGTGCTCCGCCGTGTTGGGTGGCTCGAGAGGGTGGTTTAGCGGGTGGCTCGAGTGGGTGGCAACATTATGTTTACGTGCTCAATAAACCTTCACCTTAAAATTCCACGACATAGGGTAGAAGCACCGGTTTTTTTCCATACGCCAGTTGTAGCCATAGTGGGTTATACACCGTTTTACATAGCCAATCAGCATTAAACCTTTTGTGCTCAGTAGATCACATTCATATGATAGAGCTACATTCATTTACTAGTCCAAATTGATTCAAAACATAAGAAAAACAATCAATTTTCCTTATAATTTTAACTCCCATACACCTAATTTGGCCAGGACACTCCTAATTTGGCCACTCTCATGAGAAATCAATGCGATTAGCCAATTTAGGAACCGAAGTTAAAACTCTGGCCGAAACTGGTTCCGTCGGCCTGTATTGAACAACAGGATTTTCAAAGCGAAAATATGGTTTTAGCTCAGTTTTGATATTTTACACACATAGTATGGATTGAAAGCTTGCATTTGACATATTTGTAATGTAAAAACGGCTACCCATTTAATTTTTATTGACATTTTCTCTGAGGCTTGCCAAAACCGGTGCTTTTACCCTAGTGACCACATTATAACTGATTCCGAAAATTATCTGTGCCTTGAAATTTGACTACCCACAAGGCGCAGAAGCACAGTACCCTTCTCACCCGACCTGACCCAGCGACCCACCGGAATAACTACGGCCACAGGAACATTCCCGAGTTCCTTTAACCACTTCTAGAAACTATATATATGTATACGAGTGTACTAACAAAACATAGTTGAAATCCGTTAAATTTTTACTGAGTGGTGTGAGTATTAGTATACTTTCTTTCACTTAGGCATATACGGGTTAATACGTTTCTATGGAAACGTATAGTTATAAAAATTAGACGAAGATTATCAAATTTAAGAAGTTCGATTTTTTATGTAACTCTGCATTATGTTCTCCGAAACGATTCCTCTTACATATTAGATTCAACACAATTCCTCATAAAAAATTAGATATTTCAGCAACCACATGAAGCATTCCAGTTTGCCCCAGTGTCTCCGCAAGAAAATGTGTTAACCGGACGATAACGCCCAGCTCCGGGGTAAAGTGCTTGCCTCTCATGGACGCCCGTTACGATTAAATTATGCAAATGAGAAAAATGTTTTCCAAACAAGTCGCCTGTTTTCCTTGTAAGACGATCGTCTGCAAATTGAAATCAAACGATGCTCCTCAAGCTGATGATTAACTGTTGATGCCCGGATAATCTACTCGCCGAAGGTCAAACAACTCAGTCTGGTGTTCCCATTAAGGCGCTGGGAAGCGACGAAGCGGCCACTCTGTGGGCTATCAATTAAGGATAGATTAGAGTAAAGCGGATAACTGCTGGTGTGGTGTCGAAGGGTGTCGTCGGATCACAGAGACCAGTCGTGTGTGAATAATAAAAATGGACATTGCGTTTCCTTGGAAGCTCAGAAGAAAAGCACATGCGCAGCCCATGAAATCAAATCCGTTGCTCAGGTAGAGACGGCATAATCTGCTGCTAAGGTGCTTCATTACATCCCACCACCCAAGTGTGCAAAACCGAAGACAGAACAGAACGAGCTGTTTTCACAAAATGTAAAATCCACTCAATAGCTATTTGTGCTCATTGAAGCAAGTCTCTGGTTACAATTGAGACATATTGCAGCAAGATAATACCCCAATCACCGTTACGGGAGAACGTCCAACAAAGATATTTCAAAAGACCATCCAATTCAATTTAAATTCCAACAAATTGTTCTGAGGATGAAAATATAAGAAGTGCAAAAAAATTTATGCAAAGTATCCCATTCAGCTGACAGCTTCCAGTTAGTAAGTTTGGATGTGCTGAGTAACATCAATTAGTCCGAGACGGATGCGAACTCTATGCTGGGATTCAAAAGCCATGAGCAACGATGAAGCAATCCGAACTATATGGTACCAGAGAGCATTTCTTTCCCCACGATTTAGCACTTGTCCCATTAACTCCGCCCGACTTCTACGGTAAACCTCATCTCGCCCTATCGTCCCATTCTTAGAACTTGCATATTTTTGTATTTCTGTTTGTTCAGTCCAAAGCTTCGCTTTCTGCTGCTGCGAGAAAAACATAATCCAATGGATCTCGCATTCAATTTACGTCCACTGGACGGAGCAAAAAAAGAATCCATTTTTCTACAACTGATCACCGTTTCTTTTTCGATGTGGACACTTATCGCTTTCTTGCCGGTCCCAGGGCTTAAGATGTAAATAATGGGAAAACGTGCCACCGCGGTGAAGTGCCCTGTAGTGGGTCCCCTGGATTTTGGGTTCATTCCTGCTCTGGACATATCATTGCCAGGGATAGAACACAAAACAAGTATAATGGAGATGTCAATTAAATATCACGTCACCCTAAAATTGAAGTATAATGACCAGGAAGCAAAAGGATGACAATGACCCGAGTGATTCGTTTGAACGGAAAATTTAACTTCTAAATAAACTCGGTCCCAAGCTCTCCAACTTTCCACCCCTTTTCTATCATCGAAACTTTGCCAATGAGACTGGGATGCTATAAAATCGAATAGGTACTCGTACTGTTGAACATAAAAAAAGGAGGACGACAGAAGGCTTGGTAAGCAAAATGAACGGAACGGAAAGATGCTTACCATAGTCAATCTATCTTAATTGAGACCACATCACCTCTACACATGGAATAGTTAACAGTTTATTTCGCCAACTGAAGTGTGGTTGTTTCCTGTTGTTTCCAAAATAATTGCAGTGTCAGTTGATTTCCATATAAAGTGCTAAACTTTGTCATGCTGTTTATACACTTCCTTGCATGTGTGTAGTAGAGCTGAAACTTTTTCGAAGAAATGTGCTTAATTTAGTAAGCTATCCGTCTTATCATTACTTCCAGAAAACTGTCCACATTCAAGCGCCTGTTTGGACACACAGGAAGTTATTCATCAAAGTTAGCTACACATAGACAGCTGTGTATTGTTCTTAGCGGTTGTATCAATAGGCTAAGAATAACACTACAGATCGTCTGTTCCGATGGTAATACTTCACCACAGAGGTGACCCCTAATTAATGGTGTGATGAATGATTGGAATTAATGGAAACAGAACCTGGGGAGTGAATACCTCCCACAGTAATATGCCCTTCTTTCGATGCCTTCTGCAGTAACAAGAATGAGGCTAAACGAGAGTGGGTTATTTACTTCAATTATCACAATGGTTTCGAATTGTGGTGAAGATGCATCGAAGTCAAACTTCTAACTTTCAAGTGCACAAATGTAGAGAACCAGATAAACGTTTACGCTCAAATTTCAATTCACTGGTCACTCGCTGGTGGTAACCAATCGATCAAACTTTCAGCGCCAATGGTTGTCAAGTTATTTAGATTTGTGCTCTTAGAAATTTGAGGTTTGGTTTCCCAAACTTTCAGAGGTTCCCAAACTTTCTGCAATGTTTTGGGAATAACGCGGCGCACCGGCACAATAAACTGAAGAGAGAGGACTTTCTTATGTATAAGATTTTTTTGTACTTTCCTTACTTCATTAGCAGAAGAATGAAAGCATTATATGGACACAACAACACTAAAATGACTTTGGGATTATGAGGGTCTTTCATGTATTTTGGACAGAGCGTTACACGTATATAATGCAGCCACTTCCATTTGATTTAGCCGTAAATGGCCAAATTAAATACGCGTAACGGCCTGTCCAAAATACTTTTTTTTACTTATCTCGTTTATTTGGCAGGCTCGGGCGCCGTAGGGCATAACAGAGCCGAAATCTTTTCTTTTTTTACATTGTTTACATTTCCAAATTTTATTTTAAAAACTATGTTAGTTTGAGGAAGTTTTAAGGTCAGGGAATACATTTGTACAACATGAAAGGAAAGGATTTTTTGGGATTTCTTAAGCTACTTAAACTACTAATCTGATGAAGCTTGAAGGGACAGGATGTCCAGATCTGTAACGAATCTAAACAAAAACGGTTTGTGGAAGACACGACGAGAAAAGGACAATTTGAAGGGGGAAAAGAAAGACGTTGAACGAACGACAATCAAACTCGGATATTGATACGCTTCAAAAACAGTTAGATAATATTCATATATTCAATATCAAGGCCCACCAACACTTCCCTGACAGGTTTCTGCTGTTTTCCTCGGATCCGAAGCGATCTGATATTTGGGTTGGGTCGTTTGACAACTAATCGATAAGTTTTTGATCGATCATTTCGATTTGCTATCAAACGACCCAAGCCACATGTCAGATCGCCTAGGCCCTACCAGAAAGCGAGCTTATTTGTGGCGGCCATTAGCGCTCGTAAAAAGCTGGATATGCTCGTGTAGCTCAAAATTTTTAAAACAGGAATAAGGCCTTATGTCGACACTTACAATGACGAACCATCCATAGTTTGTTTAGTGATTAAATAAATGAAACATTGCCATGATACAAATTTATGTTATCACAAGCATGAAACGAACTGAAATGCGGAATAATAAAAATAAATGGTTTTGCTAACGATACAACTAACACTTTCAAATGCTATAAAGTAGAATGATAAAAGGAAAGTTCTCACCGAATGTCAGAGCATGTCTTCATGGAAAGTTCATCCATTGTAGCTGCCGGAGCTACCCTTTTTCAGCTAGTGAAATGTAAAAGAAGCCTTACTCGAATGCTGCTCTTCTTTATCGTGCGAAGGCTTCGATTTCACAAATCTTGACCGATGAGAAACACTTTTTCTTTGCTCAGTTTTAGTTTCTTCGGATAGTTGATCTTTTTCTCTGCAGATACACTGTAAAGACGTTTCACTATCTATACAAACTTTTTATATGATAACAACAAATGCTTCTTTAACAAAACTGAAAAACCAAGTCACTTTTAAATGGCACAATATTCAGCCTAATATCAGCCAAAACGCTAACATTATAGAGTGAAAATCTACTCACACAAATATGCTTCTTCTACGACTCACACAAATATAAGAACTTCTTTTCTAATAAATGAGTATTCTACTTCAACACTCACTGGCGATAAAAAAAATAATTTTCACTAAAAAAAAATTACTACGAATGCACAAACGCCGAACTCTCCTGTTTCTTTTGTTGTGAACGATTGATAAGTTTCTTGAAAGTATCCTGCACACTCCATTTTTTTGATAATTTTTTTTTGTTCATTAATACTCATACAATTTTTTAAACTGTACTTAGATTTTTGAATCTTATCAATATCGATGCGAGGAGAGGAATTAGATAAGAAAAAAATATTAAAAGAGAAGCTTCCGTTTTCGAAACATAAATAAAAAGTAGGATTTGACATTGGAAAATGTGTCATCAAAAATGAGTGTTTTCTGAACTGAAAATGTTGAATCAATTTTTTTTTTGCTCACCTTAAAAAATATCCAAGTATTACCAATGCACTACAATGGACCACATTTTCATAGAAATTTCTTTCTAACTTTTTGACGTTGGATAACGTCTTACGGCAACATATGGGGGTACAATTCAGAAAAACGAAAAATTTAGCATGTAACGAAAAATGGTCAGGTTTTGACCGCTAATAACTCAGTCATTTATCGATAGATTTTCAATATTTATCCATGAATCGATTGGAAATTTATCTACGCGTCGATCCAAATGGAGGACACTATTGATTATTAGCAACAAACTATTGAAATATCGTAAAACGTTGACCCCTTTCTTATCTAACCAATCACGTTCAAGCACATTTTTCGGTTCCGCTTCCCACTATAAAAGCGCACCGCACCCTGCTTCTTCCCTCATTCTTCTTTTTGCCGTCAGACTGTGAACACGGTCGGCAAGCAAATTTCGAGAGTCATTCGCTTCCTCAGTTCAGTTTTCAATAGGACGCGAATACAACACGCATTAGAACCGAAGAACCACGCATTTCGGAGCCGCAGCAACTGAAGCCGCTCATTTGAGTGCACCAGCCAGCATAATCGTTTTCGGCCAGAAATCGTCGCTACCAGCCAGTGCTCCGCTGTCATTGCCATGCGGGAGGCTAGCGCGGTCATTCTGGTTCATTAGATCGAGCGGCACAGCCGTCACCGTCCGTGTAATATTCCCTAATTTGAACGAGATGGCTGAAGAAAATCGACCAAAGCCGCTTGTTGAAGCGCACATCGTCATCCGCACCGCAAATCTCATCGGGCGAGGAGGATTGCAACCAGTGCGCCGTCAAAGTGTGTCTGTGTTACGCAAATTCAACAATTCAATCGGCACTTTTCAGAGCCAACAAATGTGTTTTAAAGAGTTGATTGTGTAATATTCTTTAATTTGTTCGAGATGGCTGAAGAAAATCGACCAAAGCCGCCAAAATGTGTCCGTGTTACGCAAATTCAACAATTCAATCGGCCCTTTCCGGAGCCAACAAATGTGTTTTAAAGAGTTATTTGTACAATATTCCCTAATGTGTTTACCACATACTTGCTATAATCTCTTAATTCATCTCATAGCATCATAAAATAATTGATTTATTACGAATAATTGACAATACGGCAATTTGAAGCTGTTTCCGAGGATACTGCTGCAGTGCCGTCGGGTTGCAATAACAGCATAATGCTAATCTGTACATCCCTTACCCAGACATCAGTTTCATATAGCCTATTTCTCAGATAAGAAAACGAAGAATATGAAAGGAGGAGCATCATCTGCTATTCTAAGGGTATAAAACATCTCTCCCTCGTTGAATCTGGTTTCATTCTGTTTTCGCTTTCGAGCTGGTAAGAGCTCCTCCAAACCTGCTCAGCTCCTCGCCACCAGAGGCAAGCTGTTGTACAAGATGGCAGAAGAAAATCGACCAAAGCCGCTTGTTGAAGCGCACATCGTCATCCGCACCGCAAATCTCATCGGGCGAGAAGGATTGAAACCAGTGCGCCGTCAAAATGTGTCCGTGTTACGCAAATTCAACAATTCAATCGGCCCTTTTCAGAGCCAACAAATGTGTTTTAAAGAGTTGATTGTGTAATATTCCCTAATTTGTTCGAGATGGCTGAATAAAATCGACGAAAGCCGCTTGTTGAAGCGCACATCGTCATCCGCACCGCAAATCTCATCAGGCGAGGAGGATTGAAACCAGTGCGCCGTCAAAATGTGCCCGTGTTACGCAAATTCAACAACTCAATCGGCCCTTTTGAGAGCCAACAAATGTGTTTTAAAGAGTTATTTGTATAATATTCCCTAATGTGTTTACCACATACTTGCTATAATCTCTTAATTCATCTCATAGCATCATACAATAATTGATTTATTACGAATAATTGACAATATGGCAATTTGAAGCTGTTTCCGAGGATGCTGCTGCAGTGCCGTCGGGTTGCAATAACAGCATAATGCTAATCTGTACATCCCTTACCCAGACATCAGTTTCATATAGCCTATTTCCCAGATAAGAAAACGAAGAATATGAAAGGAGGAGCATCATCTGCTATTCTAAGGGTATAAAACATCCCTCCCTCGTTGAATCTGGTTTCATTCTGTTTTCGCTTTCGAGCTGGTAAGAGCTCCTCCAAACCTGCTCAGCTCCTCGCCACCAGAGGCAAGTTGTTGTACGAGATGGCAGAAGAAAATCGACCAAAGCCGCTTGTTGAAGCGCACATCGTCATCCGCACCGCAAATCTCATCGGGCGAGGAGGATTGAAACCAGTGCGCCGTCAAAATGTGTCCGTGTTACGCAAATTCAACAATTCAATCGGCCCTTTTCAGAGCCAACAAATGTGTTTTAAAGAGTTATTTGTATAATATTCCCTAATGTGTTTACCACATACTTGCTATAATCTCTTAATTCATCTCATTCCATCATACAATAATTGATTAATTACGAATAATTGACAATACGGCTATTTGAGGCTGTTTCCGAGGACGCAGCGTAGTTAACGTCATGCAATCGGGTCTTGTACACAGCCCCCTTTGATTTTTGTATAGAAATAAAAATAAATTAAAATATAAATTGCATAGCGCGTGAGAAATCTGAAACCCCCTCCCCCCATGAACCTTTATGTAATAAATGGATGACCCCTAAGGATATTATTTCCATCTATTAAATGTAAGGACTAAAGAATATGATTATCTCTGGGATTATTCATAAGGAACGGTCGCATTTCCCAAGTGATCCATTTCATTCATAATTTTCTTGTCAATTATCGCAGTCATGATCATTGATTAGTTGCGAGTTTGGTGATGCATTCCCTATTACGGACATCATTTTCATACAACAAACAGATCACCCAAAACTCTTTCTCTGTTTATTTGGAGAGCAAAAGTTACCGCCCATGCTTCTTCTTCCATCGACCGGTTCTATCGGTGTTGAAGTGTTAACCGAACCAACCAAATAATAACACTCAATATCCATAATAGATCAGAATTGACATGCAACAAATAGTTTGGAAATTGATTAGATTTTTAGATTTCTAGGTAAATCTTTCATAAGTTCGTGACGGTCCTAAATCAGGAAATAGAAGAAGCTAACGTTATCCAACGTCAACTTGGCGGTCGTATCTCGGAAACAACCTCTTACTTTTTATTTGTAGAAATTATATTATACATGCTTCAGCAAAGTTGTAGACCATTCAATTTCAAGCTTTACCGAAAAAAGTTTATTTGTATCTCTTAAATTGACCGATTTAGAGCTATTTTCCTACGGTGACAAAGAGTGGTCCGAACAAAACTGGTTTTCTGGCTCTAGAGTTTTCAATTCAAATTTCTCATCAAAGTAGTCTATGAAACACTTTTGGAGCTTTGAAAAATGCGTAATTTGGTGAGTGAAGGAACTCGCTATCTCCTTCTGTTTGGGAATTATTGTTGTTTTTCTCTAAAAAAAACATGCCTACTTTGATTGTGAATATCTCTGATTGGGGTAAACATAAAATAGTTATTTGAAAAAATCGAGTTTTGCAACGAGTTGCCTACAACATTTTTTGCTATTTCGAAAAATGCCATTTCAGCTGGATGAACTGTAAAAGCACAAACAATCATTTCAAGAGAACCTACATGGGCACACATCCATGCGTAGTATCAATTCAATATTCTTCAATCACGTAGGCTGTGATACAGTAGTACCTACCCATGAATGTCACAAGTTTTCACGCTCCCATCGATGTCAGGTAAGACAGCACAAACAGCAGCTGACTACAATTGTTTGACTATTCGATTCCAAATCAGAATCGCCAGCCATAAATCACGTGGTCATTCACTGGAAGAGGGAAGGTCTGGCCAATGATCACGGTTCATACAAATTTTATAATTTTGTGTATTAACAAATGATCGCGAGGGGGAGGGGGGTGGCCTGGAATCCCAAAAAACTGAACACGTGGCTGTCCATTGCCCCTGTCGGAATGAGATCGCACAACGGATCTAGAATCAGATGCAATTATGCTTATTCTGCGCGGCATGTGAGGCGAGACGAGTCGAAAGAGGGACAATTGTCGACTCGCTCCCATTAGTCGCCTCACATCACCCGAGGTAAGAACGACTCGTCTCGACTCTCACGCCGCGCAAATAAGCACAAATGGCATGAAGGGACTGGGACGTTCGGTTGATGCCTACCAAAACAGTACTGAAAAGTGCTACTTTTCAGCACCGAAAAGAGTGCTGAAAAGTAGCACTTTTCAGCACTGTTTTTTCAGTAGGAAAAGTAGGCCGTTATGTTGACCAACTTCTCAATGAAAAGTTGATTGATTTGCAACGGAATTGCAAAAAATATCTTTTGACGGCATTCAGAAGACAAAATAAAATTGTATATTATATCAAAAAATTACAGATGTGTTATTTTTGTAACTCTAATAAAATGTCTTGTAAATCTGCAGTTATTACCTCTGTTTTTAATTTCTTTGTAGCAAAAACAATTTTACATTTTATATTTTTCAAACAAGCAATCGGAGCAAAAATAGTCTCGAAGGCTATATTTTGAGTCAATCAAATAAATGCAGTAATTATATTTGCATCTTTTAAAGACACCAACACTTTAACGCTTTCAGTGGACGATTTTATCCCTTGAAAAAAGCACCATTTTAGACAACGGACCAGCATGCAACGCCCTGTGACACAATCAGAAAAAGTTCCTTAGCCTAGCTTAGCTTAGCTTAGACTGACTACACATATCAATGGTTGCTATTCCGTGATTGACCGAGGTCAGTGAAAATGCACAAAGAATCAACTAGAAGATCGGCTGGGATTGGCCATAATCTTCTTCAGTGTGCATAATTCAGTGCCTCTTTTTATACATGGTCAATAACGGCGCCGGCCACGTCCTTGCAGTCAGGTGGGATTGGGGGAAGGAATGTTAGTGTGTAACCTTTGCTATTTGGAGACCGTGTTTGCCTCTGCATCTCCACAAAGGTTACTGGGAGGGATGTTTGTTAATGGGAAGGATCGTTGGGTCACAGGATTCACTTTGATAAGTGATTAGACCATGATAAATAATTATTTGTGAGCTATAAATATGCTTATATGTAAATAAAATATTTTCATTTGGTGTGAACAATATCTATGTAGGGAAAAATTATGCCGACACTTGAGGTGACGAACTTATCAAAGTTTGTTGAATAAAGTGAACCTTTCGCAAGTCTACACTCGTAGTGTCGAACCATTCAAAGTTTTTTTCTAATTACAAAAATAAAAGTAAAAGGAAAAAGATGTTTTGAGAAAAAAAAAATTGGACGTAAATAATTTTTGAATCAGAGTTTATGTCGACACTCACAGTGACGAACCTTTCATAGTTTGTTGAAAATTAAAGGTGCAATCATACATATTTTATAGATTAGATATAGTAGCATGAAACGAGCTCACCAATTGATCCGTCATCCTTGAGCAGCAACAATCCACTTTCAGCTTCACTCGTTTGCTCGGCTATATAAAAACACACAGAGAAAATAGGCGCGCGACCCGAGAGGGAAAACAACTGACGACTATTCGGGCTTTCTTGACGCACTGCCAAGGAGCAAGCGTCAACGTCGAAAGATCAAAAAGAACTTATCGAACGCGGCACTTTTTCACTTTACTCGACATGTTTGATCCTGCCCTCATCGCCGGCCCCCGCAGGAGCAAGCGTCAAGGTCGAAGGATCAAACACAACTAAGCGATCACGCCACTTTTTCACTTTCACTCGACCGACGCGCGACATGTTTGATCCTGCCCTCATCGCCGGCCCACGCAGGAGCAAGCGTCAAGGTCGAAGGATCAAACACAACTCCCTGTGACACAATCAGAAAAAGTTCCTCACAAAAAGTTTTCCGGACTGAAGTAGGAATCGAAGTAACACTCCTCAGCATAATGCTTGACGACACTCCGCACGGCCTCGAATTCTTAAAACGAGTTGAAGTTCAAATGATAGTCGATGAAAACGACTAGAATCTGCTTCAAATTCGTCGAAGACCGGTTTCTTTAAACAAGCCTTACCATTTTATTTTATCTGAAGTGCTATGGCGCACCAGGTTGCCGCGGCGCACAGTTTGGGAAGTACTACCTTATGTGTATTAGGCAGTGTACTCTGTGCTTTTACATCATTGGCTACTCTTTATGGGAGCTGATTAGGTTTTTCTACATTTGTATGTCTACAAAACCTTAAGGAGGCAGAATCCGTCATTGATTTCGGAATTTTCAAAAGCATTTTTTTTCGATCAGAATCAATAAAATTTACGCGAAAAGGTATTCACTGCGTGACCACATATTCATCGAATAATTTTTAGTATCGAACAAAAATACTGCTCTTGAAGTTTCGATGATAACGATGACGGATCCAGTGCTTTGAAACGAGGCTCGCCGAGTTGGATATTTACAACGAATGCTGTAAAACATTGTACAACACTTTTTGTACTTTCGTAGAAGACCACCACTTGAGGCTACATTCACCATTATTTTGCAATTACTGGAAATTGTTATGTAATGATTCATTACGCAACTCAAAACAGTTGTGTAATGAAAAGGGATTGCGTAACATTCATCGCGCAACTGGTTTTATTTGCGTAATTACTATTACCGCACTGCATAACTCAATGCAGGAAAGAAGGCCGTTTCATGGCAGATTAGCGTGATGAAAAACAGCCTATTGAGATGAGAAATAGGAAAAAAATGAATTGTAACACGTTCTGATATAATCATGTTATGAATCATTGGAAAAATAATACAACATATCTAATTGTCATTAACGGCAGATAATTATATCTCAATTTTGATACGATTTTGATATGCTAGTCGGGGATGCACAAAGAATCAGCTAGGATTTCGGCTGGGATTGGACCATAATCTTCTTCAGTGTGCATAATTCAGTGCATCTATTTTAACAAGGTCAATAACGGCGCCATTCAAAATTTGTTGAACAAATAGTTAAACGCAACATTGGTATAGCTGTCAGGAAAAAAGCATGTCTTAACAAATTTAACTCATATGAAAAAACGTGATTGGCTGGACTATCACAGAACACTCTCATGCCGACACTTCCAGCAGGCCCGGAATTGAGGGGGGTGCCAAGGGGGCAAATGCCCCGGGCCCCCCCCATGAAGGGGGCCCCCCGAGGAATCAAAATTAAGAACAAAAAACATTTTGAAACACCTTACAATGATTTCTCTTTTGTCGTTTGGACATATTATTCTAACGTAAAGTTAACTTTCCAATACTTGAGTAATTTTTTTTTTCTTTACCTAATCTCACAGCATGGTTTGGTCAATTATCATGCTTCAATATATTACACAAAATATGAATATTAGGCCAAAATCTTCTAAATTCTACTCTAATTAGTTTTCAAAAAATATTTGAATTGAAAATGCGCTTAACGTTTTTGCAGGGTCAGAAGAAATACGGCTAAACCTGGAAAGCACTGCTTAATTCAAAGAGTTTATCTGGTTCCTATCAGAACTATAAAATTTAAACATATTTGCATTTCTATCAGAAACTTGAAGCGTTAGGAAAATTCTTATTTTAAATACTTTTTTTTTTATTCCGTAGTTGATGAAGTTTTCTTCGAATTCAGTAAAGGCTTACAGTAAAATTTGAATATAATTAATATTTTCATACAAAAATGGTCAAGTTTAGTGAACTGTATGACAGCTTCTAACGTGCACTACGTCTCATAAATAACTTGAAATTTGATTTATAGAAAATTTATGAATTTATTTTCAAGAGTTTGGAAGCTAATAAAAATAAATTATTTTGAAAAAATGACAAAATTTTCAAATTTCAATATTTTTTCTGTTTACAAAATATCAAAGTATCAAAATTTTGACATTTTTTTTCAAAATGGGTGGAGTTTAAGTATTTAGACATAGGGAAAGTGAACCAGTTATGGCCATAGCGGTTCCCTATTTGGCCATATGTAAAATTTAGAAAACTTTCACATTTTAAATTTTTTGAATGATTTAACATCAAGATATATCTTAAATCTAACTACAACAAAACACAAAAATTTTCAAAATTTGAAAACATTGAAGTAATTACGTATGGCGGAATAGGGAACCACTATGTCCATAACTGGTACACCTACCCTATTTGCATAGTATTTGAGAATTAATTTACAAATCTAATTTGAAGCTACAGTTAACTCTGCCTTACTCGACATTCCGTATCTCGATATCGAGTTAGAGAACCATAGTAAAAGTTGTTTTTCATGGCTAACTTGATGGTCCTTTGGATTGCAGTTGCACTGGTTATGTGTTCTGTAACCAGGGTTGGGAAAAATCTTGAAATTCACTCTACAGTAGCCAAGCAAAGCCAATCACAGTCAGCGAAGCTAGTGAAACTCACGCCCATCGCTGCTGTAGGCAAAAAGCCTTGAAAATAGCAAAACACCCGTTGCTAAGGGCAACCCTGAATTACTGTAGAAAAATGTTCTATTTCCCGCTGCATTTCCCGCATTTGGAGCCTTCAATGACACTCATGATTTAGAAAATTCGTGCACCCAACATAGGCTACTTGATGAGATTCACGTTTTTGGAACTACTGTACTGGAGAGCCACGTGATTTTCGCAAAAATTCAAGCCTACTACTATTACCATTCCCAGCACTGTCTGTAACTCGATACCTTACTTTTGCTAGTAGCGGAAAATCACTAATTTTCGACCTACAGGATATCTGTGCCAAATTTCGGACTTTCATTCGAAGTAGGTCAAAATCGTATGAATGGGCCGAAAATTGGTGCTTTTCCCCTACTGTCAATACTTTTTTTTTTTTCAGAGAATGCGGCAACCAGAGAAAAACTGGAAACTTGTTCTGATTAGAAACAAAAGGAGCTTTGGAAAAAACGGCTTTGAAGATGTTAAGATATAATTAACTCCAAACAAATTATATAGAAGCCAATCTCCTAGTAATTGTTATATTTTTCCCTTTGGACGCAAAAATCACATCAAAACATTATTGGAAAGCTTAAAACCAGTCGAGTTTATCAATGTATATAGCTAACAAACGAAATTGTGACTAACACTACTTTGAATTTGGGCCCCTCATATGTTTGGACCGACCATCTCGTTCAAAATTCAAATTCAATGCGTTAGTTTGTGGAATCCCAAAACGTGCTGAATTTTGTATAAAGGGGCCCCCTTCATGAGATCTGACCCAGGCCCCCGAAGCCCAAATCCAGCACTGACTTCCAGTGATGAACCATTCAAAGTTTGTTAAATAAAGATAACCTTTTGCAAGTATAGGATGTTTTGAAAAAAAATTAAAACAAACATAATTCATGAATAAGAGTTTATGCTGATACTCACAGTAACGAATCATTCAAAGTTCGTTGAAAATTCATGTTTACGTCCCACTGTTGTAGCGATCAAATGTGCTGTAATATATATTTAAAGATTTGAAATTAAATCATGGTACGAGCTCATCAATTGATCCTCCTTACCTGACTGAGCAGCCACAATCCATTTTTATCTTCACTTACAGCATACAGATTAACTGAGAAAGAAATCAAACTGAAGACGGAAAAAAATACACGTTTGCTTTTCATGCAAAAAATCGCTCTAATGGCACAAAACAAAAACATGAATAGACGCCGAAGCGCTGCCCGAAAACCGATAAAAAAACAAAACTTAACTCCGGCGAAGCGAAAACCGAATCCGCTTGCTGGCCTTCACGAAGCGCACTGCCCGAAAACCGAAAAAAAAGAATCTTCCACTCTGGCGAAGCGAAAATTGAACCCTCTTGCTGGTCTTCTCGAAACGTACTACCCAAAAAGCGAAAAAAAATCAAAGTTTCACTCCGGCGAAGCGAAAGCCAAATTCGCGTTCTGGTCTTCTCGAAGCGCACTGCCCGAAAACCGAGAAAAAAAACAAACTTTCACTCCGGCGAAACCGAAAAAAAAATCACTCTGGCGAAGCGAAAATCAAGTACGCTTGCTGATCTGTCGAAGCGCACTGCTCGGATACCGAAAAAAAAACTATCTTTCACTCCGGCGAAGCGAAAACCGAGTTCGCTTGCTGGCCCCTCGAAGCGCACTGTCCGAAAACCGAAAAAAAATCACTCTGGCGAAGCGAAAATCGAGTTCGCTTGTTGACCTCTCGAAGCGCACTGCTCGAAAGCCGAAAAAAATCAATCTTTCACTCCGGCGAAGCGAAAACCGAGTTCGCTTGCTAGTCTCTCGAAGCACACTGTCCGAAAACCAAAAAAAAGAATCTTCCACTCTGGCGAAGCGAAAACTGAACCCACTTGCTGGCCTTCTCGAAGCGCGAAAACCCAAAAACCAAGAAAATTCCGCTCCGACGAAGCAAAAACCGAGTCCGTTTACTGGCTTTCTCGAAGCACACTGCCCGAAAATCGAAAAAAAAACAAACTTTTACTCCGGCGTATCGAAAACTGAACCCGCTTGCTGCCCTTCTCGAAGCTTATAAGCCTTATGTATTTATTGAACAAACTATGGACGATTAGACACAACAAATGTCGACAAACTTTACACTATTTTACATAATATTAAGACATACTTAGAGTAAGGTGGGGCAACAGCCCGACCTTGGTAGTATAATCATTTTTCATCAGAATAAAATCTAAAACTTAAATGGTAAAAGTAGAATTACCTTCGCCATATTTGCTACAATGTTGCTGAACAAAATTGTGTCAAAATCTTTGCTGATTTTTAGTTATAAAATTGTTTTAAAATGTTAAATATTGGTGACTTTTTTCACACTGCCAAATATTTCGCTAAATTTAAAGGGGTAAAACGGGGTAACTTTGATAGTTTTTTCGAAGAAAACTTCAATATTTATGCATTTTGTTTCAAAGAATTACAATTTATATTTTTAAGACAAGTACTGACATCCTAGCTACCGATTGCAGTTGATAGATTGCCAAAAGATTAATTCTGAATTCATATAATCGAATGTCGGTTTTCTGTTTTGGGGTAACTTTGATAATGGAGTATAAATCGAACAAAATTGAATGCATTACGGAACATTTAAAGGGCGTTGCATACCTCTAGGCGTTTAACGCTACATGGAAATTTCTGACTTGTACTACAAAAATGGTCCCAGTTTGTGAAAATGGGTTTCGCTAAGAGATTTGAGACCAAATTCATGTTTTACTATAACAAGGCTGTCAAGGATAAGTGACGAACACATTATGACTTTATTAAATAGTGGTCGTAGAACAGATTGTTTGTAAGCGTTGCAAAAATGCTAAAATCTTGTAAATTTTCAATATTTGCATATAAATCCTCAAATGCACTTGATTCCAACGAAAATAGCTTTAACATGAAGTGTCATACTAACACTCTTTATTTTTGCATTCGTTTTGCTTAACTGATTAACAGAAACTTCGTTATTTCGTTCAATATGTTGTGGGTCTCGCACTATCAAAGTTACCCGCATTACCAAAGTTACCCCGTTTTACAGTACTAGGTTTGTTTTCGGGAGATAATATAAGGGTCGAAATTTGCCCCACTATGGGCCAAAATTGGTTGCCAAACCTTTATGCAAAAACTAATACATCGCAAAGCATTCTTAAGATAGACTTAGCTAAGCTCTTACATTATTATTATTATTATAGCTTTATTGAGGAGATTTTCAGAAAGCTCTTACATAAAAATAATATAATATTAATTTATTTTCATATTGTTGTTTTCATAATTTCCATTTGACCGAAAAATTACAACTTTCACGTCAGAAAACAAATCGCTATAACTTTTCCAAATCTCAAATGATTTCTATAATACTTGAATGAAAGTTCCTTACTTGAATAGCATACAAATTTTATGGAGTAATGGTGATTTAATCACCATTACACCATAAAATTTGTATTGAACTGAGGTAAAATTTTTTTGAAAAAAAAAAACAACTTTCGACTCACTTTACTCTACTTTCTTATTATTTGTTTTTTCGTATTTATTACAAAAAATACCTATGAATAGATTCTTATTAGAAGTACAGGTCGGACTCGATTATTCGGAGTATTGATTTTTTTTCACTCCGGATAATAGAATCCTCCGGATAATCGAATCACTAAGAAAAAAAATAAAATCCTCGATAACAGAACTTAAATATTATCATTCTTTGTTGTTTTATTTATATGATGCGGTAGCGTAGCCAGAAATTATTTCTAGGAACAGTAGGGGTCTTCACAAGAAAAAAATACATTGAGCATACACAGAAAACCATTTTTTCAAACCCCCCTTTTCTCAAAAACGTAAACGTTGAAAACTGCAAATCCATTCATATTTTATATTGCAATATCAAATTATCTCAGATTTATTCAAAAAAAGGGAAAACAAGAACATCAAAAAACCAAATTCCGGATAATCGAATCCCGGATAATCGAGTCACCGGATAATCGAGTCTCCGGATAATCGAGTCCGACCTGTATCGATAGCTCTATCCCGTTAGGCCGAATGTCGTTAGGCCGAATGCCGTTAAAAGCAGAAGGCCATTAGGCCTAACGCCGTTAGGCCGAAAGGGTCATTAGGCTGAAAATGGGCGATAGTTCAATAACCTTTGTGATATATATAACTAATAAGAACAGCCTTTGATTAAAAGAAGGAAAAAAACACTGATGAATATGTTGGCCGTTGGAAAAAGTACTAAATGGTCAAATGTTATTTCGGTCTAACGACCCTTTAGGCCTAACCTGAGACGAGACTCGCGAAGACGGTGTTCTTTTTCTGTGATTGCTGAGTTTTTTTATTATTCCACTTTGTGTTTATACCGATTATGCGCAAGCTGTTCAAATCCTCACATGAACCTCTCAGCAAAAAATGATTGAGTTTGCATAACATAGAATCATAAATAGCCGTTTGAGTGAAATTGCATGCCAGCAAACGTAGCAGACATTAGAAATAATTAATCTTCTGCTTAGATTTATCAGCAACTTTGGAAAAAACTGCTCCGCTGACTGAGGTTTTCAATAACAATTTACTTTGAACACAATACTTTTCACTTTTTCAGCCATAAAAACGGTGTGCTGCATTTGACGTTTCGTGAGAGGGGAATCTGGGCTGCATATGACGTTGATATTTTTCCTCTTCGCGAGTCTCTCTCAGGGCCTAACGACTTGCACCCTTAATGGCTCAATCTGAATATTCGTGAATTTAAATATAACCAAATCTAATGAAACACGAAAAACATTTTGACCAAAGAAAAGAGATACAAAACTATAGAAGACGAATGTCACTGGTCTCTCTCAGAAATATGCTGGGTACATAAGTGTCAAACTGTATATATACATACATTTTCGCGTTGACATTTATAGCCCCGCCTACAAATTCTTCAATATCCATCGCCCTGTTTACATCATCATCATTTGGTGAACAAACTGCACGAAAAGGTGTTTCGTGCAACAAGACCGGCAGATAGCGGTAGTGTGAAACGTCAAACGCGAGGAAAAACTATGCGCGCGCCTCTGGTTATGAGATTTGTAACAAAGCGAATTTGAAATGATTGTTAAATGAGTGGGCGATGGAAATTTTGTCAGTGTTACGTCTTTTTGTCTGTGGTGTAGTAATTTCTGTATTTCCGGACCAAATTTCGTTTTTTCGGGGTCCATCATTATGACGTCTTCTACATTCTGCATTCCTAGAAGTAACCTTAATGAGTATTTTTTTGGTGAATTTAGACTGGTGTCCGGGATTCAAAGCGTCCGAGCAATTCGAATCAACACGGTGTAGACCGTGGAGTCCGACTGAATATAAGCCAGCTCATGCGAAAGTGTAAAGGGCGGGGTTAAGGCATGGCAGAGAGGTTTGCTTTTGGCTATCAGATTGCTTATGAGCCTCTGTACGTGCCATAAATTATTTTCTTCTTTTGACTTTTACTGTGCGCCGTGTGTTGGTGTTATCTCGCTCTCTCTCACGGGGAACTTGAAAACAGGGCGCACAGTAAAAGTCGAAAGTTTTATAGCATACACAGGCTCATGTATTAAACGCAAACAAATTTTGTTGTACAATCTACCGAATCCATGGTACAATTAAGAACTGCATCAACGATTTTCAACCGACTACAAAAATCTGTTAAGTTTACTATAATCTGGTAAAAAATTACTGAGCAGTGCAGTAAATGTGACTATGTGCATAGTATAGTAGCATCCAATACAAAGCATTGTATTTCAATCCCACCGTACAACACAGTGTGGTCAAAAGTATAATGCCAAAGTTGACAAATCTAGAATGATGATAATAAATCTTCGAGCTGTTTAGTAGAATACCTATAAGTAGATGAAAAAAACGAATTTAGTACTATACCATTTAATTCCACTAGAGTTTGTATCCTTTGACAGATACGCGTATTTCGACCTCAACTGTAAGGCCGTCTTCAGTGTCGTGTACTAGAAGTTGAGTCAAGTACACGACACTGAAGACGGCCTTACAGTTGAGGTCGAAATACGCGTATCTGTCAAAGGATACAGACTCTAGTGGAATTAAATGGTATAGTACTAAATTCGTTTTTTTCATCTACTTAAATCTAGAATGTTTCTACAGAGGCGCGTCCACGTTCAAAATCATGGGTAGGACATACGTTAGCAAATACTGTGAAACAAAATAAAAATAACTGAACTGGAAGTTGAAAATTACTATATTAAATTTTGAGGGGCTCAAACGCAAAGGGTATAAGTGACATTATGGTCGGTTTTGGGTTGAGTTGAGAAAATTCTACTGTTTGCAAGCGTTCTAACGATATTTTCAGATGAGTTTTTCGCTAAACAGAAGTAACAATATAATTCTTAGAAGACTGGCTTGATTTCGAAAGCTCGTTTGGCAGGGCTGGTAGCGACTGAGTGCGTTAAAAATAGGAAGTTGAAGACCTCTTGACGGAAAATAAGAGATCATAAAAGAACCAAAAAGAGGCCGAGAAGGGACCAAACAGTAACCAAAAAAAAAACAAAACAAAACTAATAGAAGCCAGTAGATAAGAGTTTAATTCTTCATAGCATCAGAGCAGGTATTTGTTTAAGATCTAATACTTTTTTTTTTGAGAATTCCTCGTGACATTACGACAAGTATTACTATAGAAATTCATCAAAATTTGTTTCAGATATTTTCCCAAATATTCAGATATTACTCCGGAAACTAATAAAGTAGTTCATCTAGTGATTATTTTCCAAGGAATATCTCCACGAATTGTTGTAGGATATTTATCCAAGAATTATATTTAGGATAACTCAATAATATAACATGGATTTTTTCAAGGAGAACCATAGAAACTTAAATTCTCCAAAGATTATTTCAGGATCCATCTGAATTCCTCCAAATTTTTTGAAGAAGGACCTAACTCCTCCATGATTTTATCGATTTCCCTGGGACATCCTCCAATATTCAAGAAACACACAAGACATTTCTAGGGATTTCCGTTAAAATTGTTTTTCAGGATTTATACAAATCTTCAAATAGGCATTTCAACAATTGCTCCAGAGATTTCAGCTAAGATTTCTACAGAAATCCTTCCAGATTTTCTCAAGGAATGTATCCAGGGAAATGCATAGGATTTTTTTCTGGAAAATAAATCCGATGAAACTTGGGTAAGCTTCAAAGTTTCCTTTAATGGACTAGGTTTTCTGAAATAACTCCTGGGCTCTTGAGTTTTAGAAGTTTTCCTAGATAATTTGAAAAGATAATCGAAAAAAATCAATCGAATCTCGGGATAGCATTTCTCAGAATCTTCTAAAGAAATTTCTAGAAAAACATTGGACATGGGATTTTTTGAGAAAATTTTTGATACATGCTTGGCAAAACTTGCTGTTCGAATGAATTTCCGATTTCTGAGAGAAAACGTAGATGAATTCTTGAAAGAATCCACAAAATGATTTCTTGCAGGGTTTCTTGTGTAAAAAGCCCTTGATATTTTATTTTCAAATACTCTGGACTAAACCTTTATGAATTTTCTTAAAAGAAATTCTGTAGATATCTTGAGGACAATCTCCTAGAGTAACAATTGGAGAATTCGGTTGAAGGATTAGTGAGCAATGTCTGGTGGAACTTCTAGGATAGTTTTGCAAAAAAAAAACTAATACCTTAGAAAGATACTGGAGGTAAGAGCTTTGAAGTTCTCATGGATTTTCTGGATCAAATTCTAGAGATATTTTTCTAAGCATCCTTTGAAAAATCACTGGGAGAATCAGTAGCAAAATTTCAAAAAGTATTTCTTGATAGATCCCTGTAAGAGACCTTGAAAGTATACTTAATAAAATCACTATGACAATTCCTGCTGCTTTTCTTCGGGGAATCTGAGACAAAATTCCTGTTGAACCCGTTATAATCTCCGAATGTTTTTGGAGCCTGTACAATTTAACATCAGGATTCAGAATAAGGAAACAGAGACTTTACAGACCATTTTGGTTAAAATAGATACTTTAGAAACCTTCCATTGAAAAATAGAGACTTTTTCGTGCCTTGCATTGAAAAAGAGACCAACTGTCTACAATGAAACCTAACTTTCGTTATCATCCATTAAAAAAACATTCTTTCATATTCTTTATATGTATATCATTTTTAATACAACTTTATTAAACAAATGCCACAAAACTATGTCAAAAGCTTGCCTTTACAACCGCTGAGGTTGTTCTAATGTCTGTATCTATTTCCAGATAACAAATGGATAAACAGCAAAAATTCTATGAGTTAGTGTAGTTTCTTTTTTCTATGCACTGAAAATATCCTGGGTAATCGCAAAATTTTTCTGGACAAACTTAATATGCTTGAAAAATCAGATGATAAATGATTTAATTTATTTTTCAAGCTTTCCACTGATCTAATTTTTTTTGTAAAATCGTAAGTAGGACAATCCTTTGACTGTCCTACCCAGGTACCGTAATATCGGGTGAAATTGATCATTTTTCACGATTTTTCTAGTATGTTTTCTATGATGTTAACAATGCCAAACAACTAAATGCAGGAAAACAAGTACGAAGGTGAACCTCATCGACTCAAGTACCGATATTTTCTAACAAATGTCATTTTAGTGTTAACAAATACCTCTAAAATAAAAAAAATCAGAGGATCTCATTTCGGGGTGAAATTGATCACTTGTCAATGTCATTATTGTTAGTTTCCGAAACAACTCTATATGATAAATTTGAGCTCCCTGAGTCCGAATATGCTTGTCAAATTCTTAACAATGCAATATTTATATAAATAACGAAAAGTCAAATTTCAAGAATTACGTGGAAAACGCCTAAATGTATGCAATTTCCTAAGGAATTCAATTATATCTAACAGAAATTCAATTATTTCAACCATATGAGCTAATTGGTACAAGTTTTGGTAATGAAATTTGGTTTGGGGATATATCTCAAGCATCCTCACAAACTTTCAGGTTAATACCATGTTCAAATCCTTGCTTATAAAAAGAAGTTCATAGGTGTTTGTCAATACTGCACCGTGCATGATTTTGAAATTTTACGTTATTTTCATACTAATAAACATTCTTTAACGCAAAAAACTTCACAACACACATTTCAACAATAGTTACGACAAGCAACGTTCATTTACTGCAGCTTACATTGATATTTGTGCTCCATTACGAATAAATAAAATCGTGTGATACGATGATCAATTTCACCCTTCTGATCAATTACACCCGATTTTACGGTATTTTCGTGCGTAGTACATGTCCTACCTGTCCTACCCACTTCCCGCGCCACTGGTTTCTAGTCATAAATACTACAACTCTGGTTAAATAAACAGAATATATTTTCTTATGTAGTAATGTTGACTATGTATTGGTAGAGTTAACAGATTAATGTAGTCGGTTGAAAATCGTTGGTGCAGTTCTTAATTTTACCATGCATTTAGTAGTTTCTACAATCAAATTCGTTTCAGTGTAGGCGTCAGGAAAGGTGTGCTATAATTATGGAAGAATGGTGGCGTAGAGAAACGGTTCCTTGTCCGTTTCTGGTGCTAGCGATGGCTATGAATGAATAGTTTAAGCACAGATAACAGATGTTTATGCTAGAACAAATCTTCTGACAATCAATGTAGAGATTCAAATTGATTGATATACGTTAAAAATACTAGATACACCAATGTATCGCTGGATCTAATGTAAAGTGTTGCATAAAAATAAACTAGACATTTATCAGAACGAACAAAGGACAGTTCATAGCTTTTTAAGGGTCGAATGGATCAAAGTAACTCATCAAAAACAACTGTCGACCAGAGATTTGCTCAACAGGACTCTTTTAGTCATATTGTCACTCAGTGTAACTGAATACCTATGAGCCTATGCACGCTATAAAACGTTTGACTTTTACTGTGCGCTCTGTGTTCAAGTTGCCCGTCAGAGAGAGCGAGACAGCACCAACACACGGCGCACAGTAAAAGTCAAAAGAACAAAAGAATTTATGGCACGTACAGAGGCTCCATGAGGAGTCGACTGCGAAGCCTTCTGAAATATACAGTCGACTCTCCATAATTCGATATTCAAGGGATCATCGACTTATAGAATTATCGAGTTATAGAATATACCGGCACAAAAAATCGGAAAATCGAAGGAACAAATTCTTGTATTTCTAATACATATATCACCGCTTTTGTGAAAAAGCAATATTATTTTGTTGATAATATTTCATAAAATATTATTTGAAAACTTTTTTCTAAATGCTAGAAAAATCACGTTATATTTACCGCCAATATTTTGTTTTTATTTTCATGTTTTTCAACTTTTATTACAACTTTCAAGTATTTATTCACCTCAAAACAAGAATTAGACCAAATTTCCCAAAATAAGAAGGATTTTGAAATAGATATCGAGTTATGGAGAGAAATTTACCTCTCACGTGACATCGACTAGTGGAGGTATCGAGTTATAGAAATATCGACTTATGGAGAGCACGATGTATGGAAATATGGACTGTATCAGCCTACCGTGTTCGACACTGACTATAGACAATATCGGTTTCCACAAAAGGCCCCTAACTTTGTTATTTGTTTGTATCCTTCTCATCGCAGATACTCCTCGCCACTAATTGATTTATGAACAAACAGGTTTGAAATCTGCATTCACAAACGGTAATTAAACAATCTCGGATAAGCTCTAAATCTCCACACATGTGAACAGCATACGTTCCCCACTGTCTACGGCCGGTCTTAATCACAGCAGGCTGATTACAACCCTACAGCAACAGCATGCTGTAGCACGCGTACGCTGCGCCATGTAATGGAATCTAAACAATTACCTACAAGCCGGTAAAGCGCTTCAATCGTCAGGTTCATTAATGTTAATTGTCGATGTGGAAAATATACGGCGGATGATGACGGGAAGAGGGAAACCCCACAGCAGTGCTGTGCTATGCGGTCTCTTCAATTAGAATATATATCGATGTCAACGGTCATACTTATTGGTAATTGTTGAGATTGGCAATTGATTTGTGATCAGAGCGTTGTATGTACCTACCAATAGATAATATCTGAAAGAGACTCGCGAAGAGGAAAAATATCAACATCATATGCAGCCCAGATTTCGCTGTCACGAAACGTCAAATGCAGCCCGTCGTTTTTAAGGCTGAAAAAGTGAAAAGTATTGTATTCAAAATAAACTGTTATTCAAATGCTCAGTCAGCGGAGCAGTTTTTCTAAAGATGCTGATAAATGTAATCACAAGATTAGTTATTTCTAATCACTCAAAAGGCTGTTTATGCTTCGGTGTGATGCAAACGCAATATTTTTTTGCTGCGATGTTCATGTGAGAGTTTGAACGGCTTGCGCATGAAAACACAGAGTGGAATAAGAAAAAACTCAGCAATCATAGATAAAGGAGACCTTCTCCGCGAGTTTCGTCTCAGGATAATATGACTTTTTTTTTTCGATACTAGTATAAAAAACGTGAAATCCTTTTATAGTAACCCTCGCTCACGAAACTATTGCAACAGCGTGTGAAAACACCATATGATGTAGAGACGATGCCATTAACGTTCCGGTAATTGAAAACCTCGTGAAGGAATGTAACCACCCAATGTAAACACACACAGACAAACATGACCGGAAAATAATTTTCCCATAATCTATGAAACTCCATATGCGCTAGCAAGAGCATACTGCTCACGAACATACATAATCAAGCACAAACTTCAACCCAAGAAACAGAATCAACAAGCATCCAAGCGACTGTCAGACATCAATTTCATTAAAATTATCAGAGTGTTCATTGGAACGCCAGGGCGTTATTGATTGATCATAAATTTTATGTCGATTTGTGCTTAATTTGCTAAAACGAAGTTATAGTAGAGTCAAAAGATTTTAGCGTTGATAATGTTTATCTGTATCTAGTGCATACTTTCGGACATTTGATCATTAGGCAATTAGAAATCAATCATTAATCATGAAAACAATTATCAACTGACTTTGGAGATGCCCTTACAGACTTGAAGTATGCAACGTTTCAAAATAGTGCTGTAAAGTTACACTTTTCAGTACTGTTTTGTTGGTGGGAAAAGTATGCCGTTATGTTCTTCATTCTTTAGATAAAAAAATAGGCTAACATACAACGGAATTGCAAAAAAAAATCAGCAGGTGTAGAACAGTAGCAAACACTTATATCAAGATATTCCTGTACTACCAGACCAAGATATTTTGTAGTTTCATTGATGATAATGCCAAAGTTAGCGTTTTTGAGAAAAATAAAGAATACAGTGCAAACACAAGGTATACGTTGCATGGAATAAACCAGAATTGTAACAGCTTACTTAAAAATTAGAATGGAAAACAAAATCGTACTTTAATTCGGGTAAATGTAAGAACTAAACTGAACAAAATATATTCGATTTTTTATCGAAACTTCACATTTTTCATACTTTTTAGTCCCAAGCTAAAATTTATTTCCAAGGGCATGTTAGGATGTAAACTATAGGACCGTGAAGATTTTTCTGAAAAATATGATTCATTCCTGTGTAAATGAAATCTCTGCAAACCGTCGCATTGAGATGCTCCTGTTGGTCACGATTAATGTGGTTCGTTCATGTATGCAGTATTTCATCCGACAAAAACTCGTGTAAATGTTTGGTTTCGTGCGTGTTCGAATTAGTATCAGTTCATTGTTCAACCACTCCTTTGAAGATTACTCCAAATACCGCTAACTCAACACAATTTTCTGCAGATTATTGAAATAATGGGGACACGTTTCTGCATTCCATCGTGGCGTCGAACGTGCCCCTGAATCCTTGTTGTCCCACCCCGAGCAGAAGAAAATAACTACTGAATACCGAATTGAGGTATTCCATACCAGATAATTTCCAATACTTACAACCTGAATCAGGTATGAATGAGCACTGTATAAGAGGTAAAATACCTCAAATAATACCTTCTGCATACCTTCTACAAATACCAAGCTGATAATTAGATCAGGTGTTGTATTACCATACGTGATGGATTTTCATATAAAAGTGATGTTTTTTCAATAATAGTTCAATACCTCTAGCAGTCCTCAATACCTATCGAATACCAAAATGAAGTATTTTAAACATATTTTTCAAATACCATTATAATACCAAAATGAGGTATTGACAACTGAACAATACCTAATTATGGTATGATACCAAAATATGGTATGCATAAATTATTTCGAGTTATTCTTTCCTCCTCGGGACGCTAGACTATAAACCATGCAGCGATGATTGGCCAAATGAGCAAACAAGTACATAATATGATGTATGGGATTGGCACGTGCCTGACTTTGCCGGAAAATTAATTCCCGCTGGTGTTAAAGCGAATCCATCTGGGTAAATCTGGCCGAATAATAGAGCTAAACTAATTTACATTTGGCCGGATCGGAGGACCCGCGGTCAGTGCCACAAAACAGGACGACGACGTTCTGGCTTAGAGCCACGGTTCTGACACAACACTAAAACTATGTAAATTGCTAATTCCAACCCCCGGCATCAACCATAATATTCTATTTACATGTGGCAATATGCAAATATGTTTGTTATATGCCCGATAGACTGGTTTGAAAACAAACAAAAGCGTTGTAAAACTCAACGGTGAACTTCATAGATATATGCCTTGAGGTAAAACTAAAATTCTTTCAAAGTTGCAACTCATTCGTGTTGCTCTGTTATCAGGTGCATTAAACTTCAAATTTTGTATGGGATATGCGCAAAGACGATAAGAAGACGTAGTAGTCGGGTTCAAACTAAGTACATTTTCTAGTACTTTCGCTCAAACGATACCAAAGCTTGGCAGATCGCAATTCGCTTTTCTCAGAATCCTTTGATCGCTTAAAAGCATGTTTAAAGACTAGTTTCAGTAATAATTTTCAGTTTATCTTTTCAAAATCAAATTTTGTTTGTAGATAATATTACAAATGTAACCAGGATCTCTAATCCAATGGCTGCTACTTGTGATTACTAAGATAATATGATAAGTTCAATCCCAAGATCATTTCTCATATAAAATATTTAGCTATTTTAAATGTTCCCCGATATCTTCAAAAATATTTAGAGGTATTTGCAACTGTCTAAAATATATTTAACAAATCAAGTTTTCCTACTACCCACCTGTCTCAATAAGTGACCAGCATAAATCACGATTCTCGAATATTGAAGACTGCATATATTTTGTTTAAACACCAGAAATTATTCTCAAATCTCTTTCTTCAGGTAACGGACGGGAGAGGCAATTTCAATTCATTATATACTGTCTATAGTCAGCATTTCAATTTGCCCATGAAACTTGGATGCTATCGAATAAATTTATTACATTTAGTTATTTTACTAACCCACACTAATAACATGTGTTATTATACTCCACTCATTTGAAAAAAAAAATGAAACGAGCTCACTAACTGCTAATGCATTATTGACTAAGCACTCACAAATCAATTTCAACACTTCGAAGACGCGCGTTAAACACACTCGATTGTTTAGACCCTCGCAGAACACCCTGCTCAGCAATTCACGCAAATCACACCAAAATTTAATTTTTGAATTGTGAGATGAGAAGGAAAAAGTCTGATTAAATTACCTCATTTTACGAAATCCATTACATTTCATCTGAAGAGTTAAACTTTTGTTTATTTATTTGTATGATTTTTACCACATACAGCTAGCTCATCACCGTTCAATCATCAACAGTTGAACAGTTCAGTAGACTAAATCACTGTAATTTTGGAACAGAACTAACGAACCCTGTGAAAATTAACTGCGCTACGTTGATACAGACTACCGAATTGTTCACTTGTTGAAACTTCACAGGCATCCGTAGAATAGTGTAGATTGTCGAGTTGGAATTTCGAAGGACAATAATCATGGCTTTCCCTAATATGGAACAAAACGTAATCATATATTTTGTTATGTCTTGTATTATGTTATGGTCAGCAAAATTCAAACCCATCGCATCAAATGACTTAAAGCATTTGGTTGATGATATGTAAACTTTCATGGAAAAAGATTGTTGATGTCTAGGATAATTTCCATTTTTGTTCAAAGGTTATTGAAATTTTTCTGATAAAAATGTGATGCTTTCCAATATTTTTTGTAGTGATACATTGTATTTTTTTATATAATATAAAAACTCTTTTTTTTTTTTTGAATCCCGTTTGGTTCTTACAAAGACTCTAGTGGATGAATTTAGAAGCTGAACCGTCTATGTGTGCTCTATAACAATAATAACGTCACATGATTTTTTTCGCAGCTTAGTTCAAACGCACTTCTAAGAAATTCAACATGTAAGAAGAGAGAAGGGAAATAATTGCGCACAAAAATTTGGAAATCCCATCTTGATCAGTAATAGAAATTACCAAAATGTTATGTTTTTCAAGAAAAACTGTGTGGCTTGTACTGAATAAGTACGAAGAAACTATTCCGACGGATCGCAAGGCACAAAGCAAGTGTCTGGCAGTTACTGTGCACCGTCAGGGTGTTCGGCCATTTGGCCGAATGCCGTATGGCCGAACGCCATTTGGCCGAATGCCATTTGGACGAACGGGTCGTTTGGCCGAATGCCGTTTGGCCGAACGCCATTTGGCCGAATGCCATTTGGACGAACGGATCGTTTGGCCGAATGCCGTTTGGCCAAAATACGAACAAAAAATCAAATTACTGCAACACTTATGTGTAAGATTCTTAGGTATTACCCAATAAATGATCAGCTAATTAATTGACTTTAATTATGTGACGGGACGTCATGTTTGTCACTATATAAGTACTCCAAGAGAACGATACAATTATTCCGTTAATTAAGGACGAAGTTGTGAACTCCATTCATTGCATCTAGACTCAAAGCTCATGGTTGTTTCATCTGGGGCTACCAACGGTATGATAGGGTTCCAGCTTTTTAATGATTTCATTAGAAGTTTTTCCTTCTTTTAAGCATAGGCTATTCTTTAGAGTTTCGTAACTAATAATTCAGCTTATATTTTAATTGGGTATTTTACCTTCTTTAAATCATCCGCAGTTCTTTGTAGTTACTAATATGAAATTGTTTGCATAGCATTTGCTTAAATTTTCATAAGAGATGTTTCTTTCTTTTGATCATAGGCTGTTCTTTCTGTTTCTCCTCCAATTTTAATATTGCAAAGTGTGAACTGAGCTCTGCACCGTTACTTGCGCATAGCAGTAAACCGATTGATTCGGTGAACAATTACGTGGAAAATGCTTACAGTTTCTCCGTTGTGAAAAGAAGAAGCCAAAATTTGCAATTACTAGAATTATGAAATAATTTAATTAACACGATTCGAGAGCAGTAATTTACTATTATTTCCTATTTCGGCCAAACGGAATTCGGCCAAATGATCCTTTCGGCCAAATGGCGTTCGGCCAAACGGCATTCGGCCAAATGGCATTCGGCCAAATGACCAGGAACCACCGTCAGCTACGGATTAAAATCAGGACAATTGAATCAAATCCAAACATGTCGGACCGCTATGTTGGCCAAAAAGTTTGGTGCTGCAAGCAGTACCGTACAATGGATTCGACTTCGGATTTTTGGCCTCCGATCATACAAAGTCTGCAGACAATCAAATAGGGAACACAATTAGAGCAATGTGTGGCCAGATTCCATACCTTGAAACTGTTTGATCAAGTGCTGACGGAATTCAAAAATGTCTTTCATGATGGGTGATACTCACCTAATTGATACGCAATTTAGATATATTGGGCTATTATGGAGCGAATGGAAGTATCACCAAAACATTGACGAACTGTAAACTAAATGGGATGAACGTGTCAAAAATGATGAAAATACTGTGCGCCAATTAGTTAATCGTGTTCCGGAAATTTCTTGTGAAAGGGGATGAATATTTTTTTATTAGTTTTCCTTCGAAGCTTACATGAAAAGCAACATTTGAGTTGAAACAGAATTCATTTTTTTATATCCAAATTAGTGTATGATCCAATTATAAATGGGCCACACCTTAATCGAAGTTACCGGTTGTTTTTTTAGGTGGATATAAATAAATAATAATATAAATAAAAAATTTTTGAGGAAGAAGTTTGATTCTTTAAATCAGTGATTTCCAAAGTGGGCGAATTTGCTTCCCTGGGGGCGATTTTCATGCTCAAGGGGGCAAAAATTGGTAAACAGAATTTGGGGGGCGAAAAATCCAGAAAGGGGGCAAAAAGCTAACAATTATAATAATTTCTCATAACCACACATCTGACGATTAATCAATACCAAACTTACCTAATTCATATTTTGCCACAAATCGTTATATCAATTCCATATAACTAAATGCAGCAAAACAAGTACGATGATGAACATCATTTTCTCATGTACCTAAATTTTCTAACAAATCTGATGTTAGTGCTAAAAATCATCTCTTAAATAAAAAATCGAGGGATCCCATTTCCGGGTGAAATTGATCACTTGTCAATTAGATTATTGTTAGTTTTGAAATCAACTCTACATACTAAATTTGGGCCTTCTGAATCAAATATGCTTGCCAAATTCTTAACAAGGCTATATATTTGTAAATAATCAATCATAAAATTTCAAGAATACTGAGGATAACGCCTAAATGTAAGCAATTTCCAAAGGATTTTCCTAACAGTCAACAGAAATTCAATTATTTCATCAAAATGAGCAAATTGGTACGATTTTTCTAGGGTAAAACCTGATTTAAGGATATATATTTTTTAGGCATCCTTACAAACTTTCAGACTAACAGCATGTCCAAATTCTTGTTCAGAACTAGAAGTTTATGGATGTCTATCAACATCACACCAAACATGATTCTGCAATTTTACATTATTTTCATAGAAATAAACATTCTTTGACACAAAAAAAAACTTAACTACACACAATTCGACAATATTTGAGACAAACAATGTTCATTTGCAATAGGTTGTACAAATTTCGTGCATTATTTGTAAGAAACAAAATCGCGTAACACGGTGATCAATTTCACCCGAATTTACGGTACCGTAATCCGGGGGCAAATTGATCATTATCTCACAACTTTTTGTAATTTTAATCCTTGAAATTCAAATATTGTCAAATTTATTTCGGTAAAATCAGTACCGTAAACCGGGGTATCATTGATCAGCGGGGCAACATTGATCGCAGTGACCCTCCTCGTAAAAAGTTCGAATCAAAATTAATCGATGAAATATTTTCAATGCCTGGATGGTGATTCCCTTTCTTCTATTCATGAACTAATAAACGTTACGGTTTTTGCGAAAATTGAGTTGTGTTCATGCGTAAATTTTTCATACTTTTGGGAACAATGATTTTCATGATTATGATTGACACATTCAAACAATCATGTTTCACATGAGTTCTGAAAACGATATGATCAGGAGAAATGCAGTTTTTATTGGAAATGACATCGCTGAAAACGATTCTATTGTCCAAACTTTCATAAATATGTTCGGTTAAGCATAATTCACAAACTACTATGATGAATGCAGAAATTCCTCAGGAAATTGCCTACATTTGGGCGTTTTCCATAATTCAAGGTGTTTTTAAGTTTGAAATAACTCAAAAAGCAAATGTCCTGTAAGTGTTTGGTCTTCGTATTCGGCTTCAGGGACCATGATTTCAGTAAGTAATGATATTTTCAGTATTACCGAACGTTGTTATCATGGGTGATCAATGTTACCCCATATCAACTAAATTGCAAAATCACTTAAAACATTTTTTTTTTTTAATTTGCTTTTAACATCCAGAAAACAAAACACAGTATATAGACACGAGCAATGGATGTCCGTACTAGTTTTAAAAATATAAAACTTACAACATATGCATTTTCAAATGAATTGTTTAAGAAATATTCAAAAAAATGATCAATGTTACCCCGGATTACGGTACTTCATTGATCTCTATCAGTTTATGCACACTAAGGTCTTTTTTTACACGGTCCCCCGTGCCGTGCAAAAAAAATCCGCGCAAAAAAACCGTGCTTATTCTGGAAACTATGTAAAAATAAATCGTGTTAATTCTGGAATCCGTGGAAAAAGTACCGTGTTAATGGGGATTTTTTTATTTCCGTACGGGTTTGGGCCGAAAGGTCTCAGATTTTCATGAAACTTTTTCCACAGGCAGGGCTCATCATTATATGAATAAAAAAAAATTTAGGAAAATTCAGGGTCGCCTATTTTCCCGGAAAACTCAGTTGGAAATTTTTTGTTTTCCCCTGACACTACTTACTTTGAAAAATCATAACTCAAGAACGAAGCATCGTAGAAACAAAGTTTTTTTATGAAAATGAAAGCAAATTTTCTAAGGAATAGAAAAAAAAAATGTTAACTGGAAAAAGTTTTTCACAAAACTTTCCACCGTTGAGAAAATTCGTAAAGAAAAACCGGAAAAACTATGCTCCAACCCGTGGAAAATTTTCAAAAAAATTTAAGCGATTAAGGCTTATGAAATTACCTTCACAAAAATATATTTTTGAAAGTTTTCCACTAATTGGAACATAGTTTTTCCGGCTTTTCCTTACGAATTTTCTCAACGGTGGAAAATTTTGTGGAAAACTGTTTCCAGTTAATATTTTTTTTTTATTCCTGAGAAAATTTGCTTTCATTTTCATAAAAAAAAGTCTTTTTTTCTACGATGCTTCTTTCTTGAGTTGTGATTTTTCAAAGAAAAAGCTCAAAATGGCACATTTGCACATTTTTTACAAAATTGACCATAACTCAAAAACGAAAAATAATACCATTTCAAGAATTTCAGCGATTAAAGCTTATGAAATTATCTTCTCAAAAATATTTTTTTGAAAATGTTCCTCGAGTTGGAGCGTAGTTTTTCAGCTTTCTTCACGAATTTTCTCAACGGTGGAAAATTTTGTGGAAAACTTTTTCCAGTTAACGTTTTTTTCTATTCCTTAGAAAATTTGCTTTCATTTTCATAAAAAAAACTTTATTTCTGCAATGCTTCTTCTTGAGCTATGATTTTTTAAAGAAAAGGCTCAAAATGGCACATTTGCACATTTTTTACAAAATTGGCCATAACTCAAAAACGAAAAAAATACCATTTCAAAAATTTCAGCGATTAAAGCTTATGAAATTACCTTCTCAAAAATATTTTTTGAAAATTTTCCACGAGTTGGAGCATAGTTTTTCCGGCTTTTCTTTACGAATTTTCTCAACGGTGGAAAATTTTGTGGAAAACTTTTTCCAGTTAACATTTTTTTCTATTTCTTAGAAAATTTGCTTTCATTTTCATAAAAAAAACTTTGTTTTTACGATGTTTCGTTCTTGAGTTATGATTTTTCAAAGTAAGTAGTGTCAGGAGAAAACAAAAAAATTTCGACTGAGTTTTCCGGAAAATAGGCGACCCTGAATTTTTCTCAATTTTTTTTATTCATATATTGATGAGCCCTGCCTGTGGAAAAAGTTTCATGAAAATCTGAGACCTTTCAAAAAAATCCCCAAAGGTGAATGTTCGAGACAAGTTCTGTTAAGAACTTTACCCCATCGTTGACGTTTCAAAAACTTTCATCACAAATGTATTGAACTAGATGACAGCGCGATAAAATTTGAAGGTATGCTTCCAATTCCTCTCTGGTAAGGAGAAAGCAACAGATTAGAATCAAGCCCAATTACCGATTTTTGCATTTCAGATACGGATACAATGTAAAGAAAAATTATCATGCCTAAAGCAGAAGGCAATGATGCGAAACTTGAATGTCGTGAATAACAATTTGTTAAAAACATAAAATCATTTTTTTGCCTTTTTTTGTTTAAAGTCAAGATTGTAAAAACACGCAACGTTAAGAAAACAGTTCTAGACTATAATGTGGAAAGGGGGAAGAGTCTTTGCAAACCGACCTTTTTGACACTCAACACAGGTATAGTTGAGCTATCAAATTTCTTTCTACTTGTTAATGGTGAAAAATTTCATTGATTTATTCATATATGCCCAAGATTAATGAGCTGTAGATAGTCAAAAGCAAAGGCTGTTTTGCCTATTATCCGATTATCTTTTTGAAAAGTCGATCGAACTTTCTTCTTCATGGCATTACGTCTCCACTGGAATCTATGACAAAAGTGTGAAAAACAAAACGTCGAAAGGACAAAATTTCGACTAGGAGAAAAGAAGGAACTAAAGGTCGATTTATTTCAAAAATCGTAGCCCGCAGCAGACAAGAAAAGCGCTCAAGAAAAAAATCTGATTATTACCCAAGTAATTCTGACAGCTCATCTCCTAGGAGCGAAATGTCACTTATAGGGGAAATCAGGGTAAAACCGACACTGTGGGTAAGATCGACACCCTTTGATTTACTATGTTTTGAGCAGATTTTCATGCAGCTTCCACCACACTCTATCTTTACTTGTAAGATGTTGTGTTTTGGATGACATTAAAACTGACGCTACCAATAAACTGCCAAAATAAACAACAAAATCATATTGGATAACATAGAAGCAACAGCAGTTGCAATATTTCGCTGTTATTCTTTAACTACTTCGGATGTAAAATTTTTAAAATGTCATTATTTGTTCTGCGTCTACATCATCATTTACTATTATTACGTTCATACAACATGAAGGAGAATTTGTTTTTTGGGTTTTCGACAGCTGAAAACGTTATTGAAGAATAAATGTCCACTCGGGGTAAGATCGACACTTTCATTTGGGGTAAAATCGACACCTTTTTTCGCTTAATAATCTTACTTCAGGAAATCTTTCTTGTCGGAAGACTTCCTCTTTAGTTTATATGAGTCTTTATTTTTGAATTCCAGTGAAGTTCATGGATGGCGAACTTGCTAACAAGTAAAATATGGCACTATATGACTTGCCACAAGCTATCATTAAGTATTAAATGAAATATTTCTATTTTTCACGTTTAATCTTACAAGATAAAGCTTGAAGAAATTTTTCTCATTTGAAATTAAAGAATTAATAGAATTTGAAATGTTTTTACATAAATTAATCTTACTGTTACAAACCATGAGGTTCGACAGTTTTAAATAACTAAAAATAATTACACTTTTCTGTCTTGTAAAAATAAAACAGTATTTATTTTTGAAACCAATCATTCGCCACAACTTCATCTTCGTAAACATTCCATGAACACCAATTAATCATATCCATGTATTCACCCCAACTTTATAATCTTAGCATGGAACATTTTAAAATTTTCACATATATTTAGTAGATCTTTGTCATCTCCTCAATAATTTACGTAATATGTGTATAATCCTTTAGAAAATGGGGTCATAAAAGTCGAAAGTCATGTTTAAAGCATGCTTTTTAATATGCCATGTGATGGTGATGTTCACAACGTATAAATTCTACTCAAAGTGCATGTGTCGGTTTTACCCCAACAGGGTGTCGATCTTACCCGCACACTCAATCGTCTCACCTAAAAATGATGAAATATCAATTTGATTTAAATCACTATATAACCTTAATATATCATCCAGCGATCGCAAGGATTGATAGATTTATACCCAATATGTTATTCTAGAACAATTTTAGGTTCATTTAACAAGCGAAAGTACATAAATTTTATCAATAAGCTTAGGGTGTCGGTTTTACCCCGAATTCCCCTACATGCGAAATAATTGAGCTGAACATTTTTCCGCACGGAAAAAGTGACAGCTCAATTTGATTTGCACGGCAGGCGTTACCGACGTTACGATATCGGCTCTACTTATCAGCTGCGGACTTCTCAAGGTATTTAGATTCGAGCAATAATTTCTTGACAAAAAAGAAGGACCAAAAGGTCGAAGAATTGTATCCAAATAAATAATGATCTCCCATCAGGCAAAACATTTTCGATCTTTTGTCCTTTAGACCTTTCGTAGGTCGGTCCAGGATCTTTTTGTAATGGAAATTTATTTGATTTTTCTGGGCAATATACGCTCTTAGTTAATAAATGTGGAAGTTCTCATAGAACATTTAGCTGAGAAGCAGATTTCGTCCCAGTGGGAACGTAACGCCAAAAATAATATAAAAATGAGCCCTGTGTCAATGTTCCGCCCATACTTAACCGAGCCAGTCTAGTACTCCTGTTTCCGTTTCCCATAGCAGGAGTCGTCTTTCACAAAGGATAGCACGAAGAAAGCAATGCAATAACTATCATTGCTAGTGCCCCGTACTGGCTTCTTCGATGTGATGCACCGGCTCAGCAAGACAACGAGTCGTACATATAAGTCCTCCGCAGCATCAAATTCAAGACAAATATGCTGTGGCGCAAAACAACCGTATTGAACCATTTTTATGCTTTTTATACAATATGAAATCCACATGAAATCTTATAACCGACGTCATCTTACGCAAAATACCCCAAATAATGTTCGTCCAAAAGTGATGGATTTTATAACATGATATTACATACAGGTTACCACATTATAATTTTCAAACTAACTATCCCTCTCCTTTCACACTTATAAAAATGCAGAGGATTCGGTCTTTAGTAGCAATGATTATCTATTTTTTTTTCTGGCGTTACATTCAACTGGTACAGAGCCTGCATATCAACTTCATTTTCTGATAAGACCTTCCACAGTTATCAACGACGAGTTTTCTTAGGTTAATTCCTATGACAATCATTGTAAGTAACTACGATGAGTAAATTCAATCATTCTTAGATTTTCATTGCCTATTCAAGACACTTCGAAGGGAGAAAAGTATCAGAAATGAATCTGAATTTTATTTAAAAAAAAATCGAGATAGGGGAACTTACGTATTGTCGGCAGTCTAAGCAGCTGAACTTTTAAGAGGGCAATTTTACGCAACAATAGAGCACAACAATTAGCAGCAGACACCTTAACTACACTTGAGCACTCTTCATTTGTTAATTATTATACACAAAACACTATTTTTTTCTCTTTATCTTATATTTTTCCTCACCAAAATCACGAGGCACTTGTTCTTTTATCGGCAATGCAATTACTATTGTCGGCAACAAAAATGTTCACTTCGGCAATCCAAAACTGCGCAAAAACTAGTTTATGTATTGGTAACATTTCGTATTTGTTGACAAATCCTGAAATTAAACGTCACTCATTATGTTCTACTCGTTAAAAGGGCCAATGCAGAAAAATACAGACTACACTGAGAACAGAATTGCAGTAATAAATAGAACAGCAGAGAGTCAAATTGAATACACAACGCCACTAAATTTATGCAGACTAATGCACCGTCCACAAACTACGTAACACTCTAGGGGTAGGGGAGTAGGCTCAAACGTTGCGGCTCAAACACAAAATTTATTTTTTTCATGCAAAGACCGTTGCGGAGGGGGAAAGGTCGTAAATTGTACATTTTAACGTTATGTCATAAATGGACGCTGCCTAATTTCGTCTTAATTTATTTTATCGAATATTTTTTGTATTCAATCTCACTATGGCAGCATTTCGGCTGTAAAAATTGAATCCAGCCTACAAGTTGCAGCGTGACGTCATGGTTAATTGATTCATAATATTGTGCTCTGCAAGAAAAATCCACGAAACACGATTATCGGATTACTTGAATTTCAGAGTTGCGTTTGAATGGGTTACATGCATGCCCCTATTCGCTACTCACACTACTGTTTATTGGGGTGCGGCTTATTTTTTCTCTTAACCTCTCAAAACCAACAATTCTTGTACTCTTATTAATTCGAATCATATTAGAAGAGAAACCTCAAAGTTTAGGCCAAAAATATTAAGATTTAGAAGGGGGTAAGCGTCTTGAAGGTAAATTTTCAAATTACAAAAAAATGGCCTTTAGTGAAGTCACCAAAACTTCGGTAATTTTTAACCAATTTTAAAACTTTCAGCACCATTATCTTAAAAACTAAATTTATGAAAACTTTGTAGAATATCAAATTTGTGGTAAATCAAAACTAGTTTCAATAAAAAGTAGTTAACTCCAAATGGTTCCTCATTTTACTAGAATAATATCTTTGTTTGACCATAACTTCATGAATACTCAACCGATTCCAAATCTTTTTGCATGGTTTAGAAGCTTACTTAATTAATTTCATACTTTTCATTCAACACATTTTACTAAAAAAAAGATTTGACCAAGTTATTCAACAAAAACTGCACAAAACCATGATTTCCTAACGAAAAACGTCAGTTTTTTTTTAAATTTTTGTCAGTTTAACAATATTTTTACAGGTGAAACTGGTTTTCCTCATTTGATAAACCTTTGAAAAGGACTTGTCAACAATTTTTAAATAATTTTGAAACAATAATATTTTTGCTCATGTTAAAAACAATATATGCACTATTCAACTCGTAATTAAAACAAAATGCTTTATAAACACAAGTTTTATAGGAAAAATGTAATTTTTGGTGAAAAAAACATAAATAATCCAAAGAAATTCTTTAAAAAATCATGTTTTAGGGTAATTTTTGTTACAAAACTAAGCCAAAACCATTTTTAGAAACATGTTTTGTATGAACAGTATGAAAAACAAACTATTTTTTGCTTCAAAAACATGTATAACGATCACTTTAATAGCGACAATAACTCCCTATAGCGACATTTTTCGTTCCCTTGAAAAAGATTTTAATGTTATCACTATTCTCTATAACGATATTTCTCTATTACGACGCTCCTTTGCCATGTCGTTATAACAAGCTTCGACTGTACAAATATTTGAAATAGGTTGAGTATTTATGAAGTTATGGTCAAACAAATATGAATTTTCCAGTAAAATGAAGAAAAATTTCGAGAAAACTACTTTTATTTCGATTTATGACAAATTTGATGTTCTACAAAGTTTTCATACATTTAATTTTGAAAATAATGATGCTAAAAGATTTGAAATTGGTGATAAATAACCGAAGTTATGGTGACTTCACTGAAGGCCATTTTTTATAACATGAAAATTCACCTACAAGACGCATGCGCCAACCCTAAATTGTTGATAGGATAAGAGATAGAATTTAACCCTCTAATACCCAACCCCGCCTTTAGACGGGGTACACTTTGCAAATTTGTGTATTATTTTGTAGCTCGAAAATAAAAATGATTTCATTTTTAACTTAAACCTTGGTTCATAACACGCATATTAGGGAAGTTCTTTATGACTTTTGAAACTTTTTTGTATTTTTGAAAAATGTTTGAAAAATTGTATTCTTGTATAACCTACAAATGCCTGGGGTTAATTTAACGTGTAATATAAAAAATCGTAACTCTAATATTTTTCTACAATCAATCTATCACAGAAGAAGAGCCTGATGGTATTGAAATAATTTCAAATATGCTTTTCCGTTAGTTACACGTAAAATAAAACATGCTTCGAAAAAAAAATTAAAAATTAATATTTTCAAAAGTACCGTAAAAATGTGATTTTTTATTATTGCCAAAAATCAGTGCTCAGGAGAGGCTTCAAGAAAAAAATATAAAAGAATAGGGATGTTCAAAAATAAAAATTATAAAAATCAAAAACCAAAATTCATAGATTTGCGAATAAAAATAAATCATTGCCCAAAACGTGTTTAGAACGATTTTAGATAACGAAAAATGATATTTAGTTCGAAAATAAAAATTTGGGTATTAGAGGGTTAAGTAAAGTACATAATATTAAGTTTTCAGTCTGTGTGACCTGTAGTCAAAGACGGTGAATAAATAAATATATATATATATATATATATATATATATATATATATATATTTTTTTTTTTTTTTTTTTGAATTTGTTTATCGGCATATCGGTCTATTTTGCTCGAAGTAAGAGGGAGCATGGAGAAAAAAGCAATGAATACTAGATGGATAGGTACCGTAAGGTGCTCCCTCTTACTTCGAGCAAAATAGACCGATATGCCGATAAACAAATTCAAAATATAATTATCACGGTCAATATCTTTGCATGTAAAAAAAAAATAAAATAAATAAATAAATCTTAATATTTTTGGCTCAAACTTTGAGGATTCTCTTGATTTGAATTTAAAAGAGCACACGAATTTTTGGTTTTGAGAACTTTTGAAAAATAAGCCGCACCCTACTGTATATGCGCAAAAATCGCGAAAAAGTAACGCGAAATTGAAAATTCCACAAGCCATTTTTACATTTTTTTTACGTTCATATTGTTCTCAGTGTATGAGAAAATCAGAATAGGCCCTTTGCAAATCAATGCACTTATGACTTGACACAAAAACATCATCCTCTGATTGCCTGTAGAACAACAGGAGTGTTGCCAAAATAGTTTACCTATTGAAAGACGTATATTTTATATGTTTCTCAGTATATTGAAGTTTATGTGCTACAATCTTCAGATAAGGAAAGTATTGAAAGGCTCAATTATTACCAATGCATGCTTTGTAGCCTAATTCCAATGAATTTATTAGTTGTGTTCGATTTTTTCAATGAATTTAAAGTGTGAATAAAAAATACACCGCAATTGAATATGGTTTTCTGGCAACCTATTCCCGTAATAAAAAGTGATTGCCGAGGAAAGCAAAGTGCAATAATATTAATTTGTAATTTGCAACATAAAAATTCAGTATTTTCGAGTGCTATATAGACAAATCAAAAGTTGAATAGTGCATGAGTGATCGTTGCGTAGCTTTTGTGACAAATTGGTATTGGAGCGGAGAATTGGACCTTTCAAAGTGGTGAGTTTTTCTTAAGCTGTTCTTGTGTTGTTTTATTCGGCAGCTCACGAATGACGATACTTTCGTAAGCATTTATTACATTCAATGATAAAATCCAAGTTATATCATATTTTTGTGAAAGATGAGGTTTACACGGAAGATTATAGTTCAAGGAATATATTGAGTACATTGAAGGTAACTCTTGTTCCGTAGATAAACTTTAACAAGGACGATATGTTAGTGCTGCCGAAAATACCCTTTTTCTTAGCTTCCTTGTGCGCATAGAATAACTTCGCATACCTTTCACACTATATACAAATGCAAAATGGCAACTTTGGCCAAGAAAGCTCTCAGTTAATAACTGTGGAAGTGCTCTTAGAACACTAAGCTGAGAAGCAAGCTCTGTCCCAGTGAGGAGGTAGTCCAAGACACTATGGGCAGTTTCGATATAAACTGGCGGCCAAAAATATTGTGTCCTTCTAATCTCATATTTATGAGTTTTGTCATACAAATTTGATTTGCGTTATCATTCGAAGTTTTCGAAATCAACTTTTGAATATGGCCTTTAGCGAACTAACAAGTTTTGTTACTAATAACACATATGCCACTTGTGAGAACAACGAACGCGAAAACCATTATAAATATTATTTTTCGGTTATGGGCCACCTGATCGACCATAGTGCAAAAGAAAAAAGACCATTGGTGTCAAAATTAAGATTTATAGAGCGGTTCCACGCCAAATCGGTAAACGATGAAACTCGACTACCTTGGATTCAAATGGAATTTTGCACATAGTTTCGAAATAATAGAATCCAGCTTTTTACGAGCGCTAATGGCTGCCGCCAACAGGCTCACTTTCTAGTAGGGATTAGTCGATTTGACGTTTGGCTTGGGTAGGCTCAATATAAAACGACCTAAGCCAAACGTCAAATCGACCAATCCCTACCAGAAAGCGAGCCTATTGGCGGCAGCCATTAGCGCTTTTAAAAAGCTGGATAAGGTTTTTCCATTGGTGGAGAGACCATTTAAAATCAAGAGTAACTTCTGATAAGGGCGTAAGTATTTTTAGCATCACCATTTAAAAAAAATGTACCTCGGAAACCGTTTGTTATAGAGAAATAGTGTCTGAGGAGAGATGGTAGACAATCAAATAAGCTTTGTAAAAAAAATATTTACTGAAAAAAAAATACTTTTATTTTCATGAAAAAATCGAAATTAAACCTTAAAACACAAATTGCAAAAAATAGGTATCTTCGATTTTTTAAATTTTTTTCTGTAAAATTTCAATGTAAAACCAGATGTTTTAAGCACAGTTTCAACATGGTGTAATCTAAAATAAAAATGTTTTTCTAAGAGCAACTTTTTTTTTCAATTTCTGGCCGTAGAAAAGACGTTTTGATGCTGTAATATGATTCTTCACCCAAAAACAATTCAAAATGCTAATAACAATGATCTTCCTAGAACTACCCGTTTTCAAGATATTTAGGATTCAATCACAGACAAACAGACGTCACACTCTCATCATTGTCCATCGACCACCTTTTTAACGGTCGATTCAAAAATATGGTAGTTGGCCAATCCACCACTCATAGCGCTCGCATCGTTTTTGTTCGCGTTTGACGTTTAAACACGGGAATCGAACCCATGACCTTCCGCATATGAAGCGGAAGCGTAACCTCAAGGCTACAGACCCCCCTAGGAGTAACTTATGAAACGGGCGTATTTTCTTAAGTTTTATGATATTAATATAATTGAATCCTGGCGCGGTAAATGGCTGGGCATGGCGTACCATTGGTACCTCGCGTACCTGCAGGAATAAAATAGACCCCTTTGTGCGGTCCTTAGCCTCTTGCCCAGCAACTCCTATCCCCCCCTTCTCGTGAGGAATGGGAAGGAGGTGGACCCACCATTTCACCGGGATCTATTAAATTCTACACAGATGGTTCAAAAATGAATAATTTGACAGGGTCTGGAGTATACGGACCGAAAACCAAAATCTCTGTCTCTCTTGGACAGTGGCCTACAGTATTTCAAGCAGAAGTCTATGCAATCAAGGAATGTGCGCAGCTGTGTCTGAAAAGAAATTACAGACATGCCACCATCTGTATTTTCTCTGATAGTCAAGCAGCGCTTCAATCTTTGAAGGCTTTCACTTGCAACTCAAAACTTGTGTGGGAATGCAATTGCCGATCAGCTAGCAAGGAATGGATCAACCAATATGTTCATTGGTCCAGAGCCATTCCTTGGCATTTCAAACTCTGCACTACACACGGAATTGAACAACTGGTTGTTCGGTCAAATTCAATCAAATTGGAATACAGTTTCCAATGCGAATCAGTCCAAAAGGTTCGTAACAATAAACACGACACAAACACAAAAACTTATAGGTCTCAACAAAAGGGATCTCAGAACATACATCGGTCTAATAACTGGTCACTGCCCAAGCAGATACCACTTATACAAGATCGGTGTCGTCCAAAACACAAATTGCCGTTTCTGTGACGAGACGGACGAAACCTCACAACACCTTCTCTGCTCTTGCAGTGCACACATCCATCGTAGGTTCAAAATATTTGGCAAGCACTACTTACAGCCAGCTGATATTTGGAACGCATCCCCCAGGGAGGTGGTTAGCTTTATTAGGCTGATCACGCCAGATTGGGGGAACTACAACACTGCAACCTAGGACTTCTGCCCATCAATGGCAGATGGTTCAAAGTTCAGTCAAATGCGCAAAGTATTCCGGAGGCACATTTGCTACTGGAAAACATTGTGTACATAGAGTAATAGGGTATATCACAATAGTCCTAAAAAATGGACGCAGTGATCCCACACCCGACAGAAGAAGAAGAAGATCCCCACCTCCTCGTGGTACTGGCCGGGGTACGAGTAACCTTGGGGAAGATCGGGTAACCAACCCCCGGTGGGAACTTTGGTCGTATGCTGACAGGGAAGGGGGGGTTTGCTTTTGCAAACCTGGAGCGTCTGTACTCCACGTTAGGAGCGGCTCACAACAGCGTCTGTTCCCCATGTCAGGGGCGGCTGATCATCGTCCGAGTACCAGAGAAGGACTCTAAGCTAAACTGCGCACTATGGCCCTCCGAACATTTAGGGGGAATGGTCCTCCGGAAATCTAGGGGGTTGGTGTCAGGCCCTGCGAGCCAGCCGTAAAAACACATCAGCACAGGAACGTCAACGAGAGAATACGGACCGGAACAATCGGCAAAGACCACAGCGACGAAAATGGACTAGCGATTGGAAACTCGGTACGTGGAACTGCAAATCTCTCAACTTCATTGGAAGTACTCGCATACTCTCCGATGTACTGAAGACCCGCGGTTTCGACATCGTAGCGCTGCAGGAGGTATGCTGGACAGGAGCATTGGTGCGAACGTTTAGAGGTAATCATACCATCTACCAGAGCTGCGGCAACACACGCGAGCTGGGAACAGCTTTTATAGTGATGGGTGATATGCAAAGGCGCGTGATCGGGTGGTGGCCGATCAATGAACGAATGTGCAAGTTAAGAATCAAAGGCCGATTCTTTAACTTCAGCATAATCAACGTGCATAGCCCACACTCCGGAAGCACTGATGATGACAAGGACGCATTTTACGCGCAGCTCGAACGCGAGTACGACCGCTGCCCAAGCCACGACGTCAAGATCATCATAGGAGATTTGAATGCTCAGGTTGGCCAGGAGGAGGAGTTCAGACCGACGATTGGAAAGTTCAGCGCCCACCGGCTGACGAACGAGAACGGCCTACGACTGATAGATTTTGCCGCCTCCAAGAACATGGCCATTCGTAGCACCTATTTCCAACACAGCCTCCCGTATCGGTACACCTGGAGATCACCTCAGCAGACAGAATCGCAAATCGACCACGTTTTGATCGATGGACGGCACTTCTCCGACATAACCGACCTCAGAACCTATCGTGGCGCCAACATTGACTCCGACCACTACCTGGTGATGGTGAAACTGCGCCCAAAACTATCCGTCATCAACAATGTACGGTACCGACGCCCGCCCCGGTACAATCTCGAGCGGCTGAAACAACCGAATGTCGCCAATGCGTAAGCGCAGCATCTTGAGGCAGCGTTGCCGGATGAGGGCGAGCTCGATAGGGCCCCTCTTGAGGACTGCTGGAGGACAGTCAAAGCAGCCATTAACGACGCTGCCGAAAGCGTTGTCGGATATGTGGAACGGAGCTCAAGAAACGATTGGTTCGACGAGGAGTGCCAAGAGGTTTTAGAGGAGAAGAATGCAGCGCGGGCTGCAATGCTGCAGCATGGTACGCGGCAAAACGTGGAACGATACAGACTGAAGCGGAAACAGCAAACCCGCCTATTCCGGGACAAAAAGCGCCGCCTGGAAGAGGTGGAGTGCCAAGAGATGGAGTTGCTGTACCGTTCTCAAGAAACGCGGAAGTTCTATCAGAAGCTCAACACATCCCGCAAAGGCTTCGTGCCGCGAGCTGAGATGTGCCGGGATAAGGATGGGAGCATCTTGACGGACGGACGCGAGGTGATCGAAAGGTGGAAGCAGCACTACGATGAACACCTGAATGGCGCAGAGAACACAGGCACAGAAGGTCAGAACAGCGAAGGCGATGGCTACGTCAGCACAGCGGATAGCGGAAATCAACCAGCTCCCACGATGGGGGAAGTTAAGGATGCCATTCAACAGCTCAAGAACAACAAAGCCGCTGGCAAGGATGGTATCGGAGCCGAACTCATCAAGATGGGCCCGGACAGGTTGGCCGCTTGTCTGCATCGGCTGATAGTCAGAATCTGGGAAACGGAACAGCTACCGGAGGAGTGGAAGCAAGGCGTTATATGCCCTATCTACAAAAAGGGCGACAAACTGGAGTGTGAAAATTATCGTGCAATCACCATCCTAAACGCCGCCTATAAAGTGCTATCCCAGATTCTCTTCCGTCGTCTATCACCTATAGCAAACGAGTTCGTGGGAAGTTATCAGGCAGGTTTCATCGACGGCCGCTCGACAACGGACCAGATCTTTTCCGTGCGGCAAATCCTCCAGAAATGCCGTGAGTACCAGGTCCCTACGCACCATTTGTTCATCGATTTCAAGGCGGCATACGATAGTATCGACCGCATAGAGCTATGGAAAATCATGGACGAGAACAGCTTTCCCGGGAAGCTCACAAGATTGATCAGAGCAACGATGGACGGTGTGCAAAACTGCGTGAAGATCTCGGGCGAACACTCCAGTTCGTTCGAGTCTTGGCGGGGACTACGACAAGGCGATGGACTTTCGTGCCTGTTGTTCAATATTGCGCTTGAAGGTGTCATGTGGAGAGCCGGACTTAACAGTCGAGGTACGATTTTCACGAGATCCGGACAATTTGTTTGCTTCGCGGACGACATGGATATTATTGGGAGAAAATTTGAAACGGTGGCAGATTTGTTCACCCGCCTGAAACGCGAATCAACAAGAGTCGGGCTAATGGTGAATGCGTCGAAAACAAAGTACATGCTGGTTGGCGGAACTGAGCGCGACAGGACCCGCCTAGGAAGCAGTGTTACGATAGACGGGGATACCTTCGAGGTGGTGGACGAGTTCGTCTACCTCGGATCCTTGTTGACGGCTGACAACAATGTTAGTCGGGAAATACGAAGGCGCATCATCAGCGGAAGTCGTGCCTACTATGGGCTCCAGAAGAAACTGCGGTCAAGAAAGATTCACCCCCGCACCAAATGCACGATGTACAAAACGCTCATAAGACCGGTAGTCCTCTATGGGCATGAGGCGTGGACTATGCTCGAGGAGGACTTGCAAGCTCTTGGGGTTTTCGAACGCCGAGTGCTAAGGACGATCTTCGGCGGCGTGCAGGAGAACGGCGTGTGGCGGCGAAGGATGAACCACGAGCTCGCTCAACTCTACGGCGAACCCAGTATCGTGAAGGTAGCTAAAGCTGGAAGGATACGCTGGGCAGGGCATGTTGCAAGAATGCCGGACAACAACCCTGTAAAGATGGTGTTCGCCACGAATCCTGTCGGAACAAGAAGGCGTGGGGCGCAGCGAGCTAGGTGGATTGATCAGGTACACCAGGACCTGGAGAGCGTGGGTCACAGGCGAGGATGGAGAGAAGCGGCCATGAACCGAGGGAATTGGCGAAATATTGTTGGCGAGGCTTTATCAAGATAATTGATGTAAAGCCAAATAAGTAAGTAAGTATAATTGAATCCTAAATATCTAGAAAACGGCTAGTTTTAGCAAGATCATTGTTATTAGCATTTTGAATTGTTTTTGGATGAAGAATCATATTACAGCATCAAAACGTCTTTTCTACGGCCAGAAATTGAATTTTCAGAAATGCACCAAAAGTTGCTCTTAGAAAAACTTTTTTATTTTAGATTGCACCATGTTGAAACTGTGCCTAAAACATCTGGTTTTACATTGAAATTTTACAGAATAAATTTGAAAAAAATCGAAGATACCTATTTTTTGCAATTTGTGTTTTAAGGTTTAATTTCGATTTTTTCATGAAAATAACTTTTTTTTTTCAGTGTATATTTTTTTTACAAAGCCTATTTGATTGTCTACCATCTCTTCTCAGACACTATTTCTCTATAACAAACGGTTTCCGAGGTACATTTTTTTTAAATGGTGGTGCCAAAAATACATACGCCCTTATCAGAAGTTACTCTCTATTCTAAACGATCCCCAATTATATGAGATAATTTTCGTCTCATATACTTAATACATCTGCGCAGTTTCATCCAAATCGGAATGGTACATGTCAGATTTCAGCATTTTATGGACGATTTCGCGTGGAACCGCTCTATACTACTAATAATGGGAATGTTCTAAAGCTGTCAATTTAAGAGCCACAGAAAATTAAGTTTTTAAAAACTTTATTTTGATGAATTAGCTTAACATAATGTGTAGTGTAAGTTAACCAAAGAAAGCGTACTTTTATTTCAACAAGTATGAAAATGTGGAAAACTCTAATTTAAAAATAAGACTAAGCAAAAAGCTGTTATCAATTTTTATATAAAAATTAATGGTGAAGCTTCAAATTTAGATTCCTTGTTTCACTTTTTGAACCATCGTGAACTGTTTTGTAAAATATTTACTTTCAAAGCTTCTATTTTTTTATCCAAAACGTTACTCTAATGTACCCAAAACTGATTCAGAAATTTTAGCTCGCATTAATTATCGTCACAAAAAAAATTCCATGCATTATTTATGGGACACCGCATATCCGAACTGATTAAATGCTGAGGGTTTGATATGCTAACGGAAGAGTAACATGTTTTAACGTTTCATGGCTTATTTTAATTCATTTTTGACTCTCCTACGTTCAAGCTAAAACTGATTTCTTATACCTGTTTTCGGGAATTATGGAGGCAATAATTGAGACTTCTGGGATCCTTGTCAAGTTCAATGTCTGTCACTTTAATAGTGTCTTCTAATGCTCACGTGTAATGTAGTCTAGAAGAGCAATTATGCCCGTCTATCTGTCTGTCACCATTGCTTATAGAGGCTCATATTATTTACGTTATTTCAGAAGTCCAAAAATACCAAACACTATTTTGTTCTATTCGTGTGCTTTTTCAACCTGGACATTTCTGCGAATGCATTTTTATCACTGATATCTGTAGGCTCACTGCCACGGTGAAAATTGTAAAGTCGAACATCATAATTAAATATTTCACTGCAATCAAATTACGCATTGATAAATAAGCGTGATGGTGTAAAATTTATAAAATGTACACGAATCGAAACGCGAGCAATCGTTTCATTTCCAGGAAGATGGAAAGGGTGAAATGGAACCGTTGAGAATGGGTTCGTGGAAAGTAAACGCACCCTCCATTGTTGTTGGCCTTCCTTGTGAACAGAGTATAAGAGCTTGGATTCAGTATCCCGATTCAAAATTGTTGTTGCATTAATAAATTCCATTATGTTTCTGCTGTTTTCCACAACATGCATTGTTGATTTTAAATACAATTAAACTTCAATTTTGTCTTGCTATTGGCAGCAGTGTGTGATCCTTTGGCCGTGTCGCTTGCTCCTGCGGGGACGGGTGATGCGGTCAGGATCAATCGTGTTGCGCATCGCTCACGTACAGTGAGAGGCAAAATAAAGTGCCCACCTTACCAGTTTTCGAATTTCTCTAATTGATTTGGTTCAAATTAAAGTTAACACACCTAAATCTTTTGTGATATTTTATTTTTGATGTTCTTTTAAAGTTGCACTTACGAAATTTTGATTAAAAAAAGAATTTTACTTAAAGAAAAAGAAAATCAATTTGTATTGAAAAAAAAGTAGTGACAAAAATAAGTGCCCACTTCCTTCTTGGCCCCAGAAAAGATGATTTAAGAAAAATAAAAAGCAATTTAATAGTTAATGTGTCCTCCTTTGGCCTTAAGGACTTGCTGGAGGCTCTTCGGCATGCTTTTCACCAGGTTTTGTAGGTGTTGTGGATCTAGTTCTTCCCAGGCGCGCTCCAAGGCTTCAAAATAATTATTTTTGTTGGTAACACCAGTTTTTTCAACCCTAGCATCGAGAATCGCCCACAAATTCTCGATGGGGTTGAGGTCTGGGCTTTGTGGAGGCCATTCCAGCGGTTTAATCCGACAAGACCGGAAGAAAGACTTGGTCTTCTTTCCAGTATGCTTCGGGTCGTTGTTCTAGAGAAATATGAATTTCTCTTCAAGGCCCGTCTGGATCAGCGAAACCTCCAGATTTTCCAGCAAGATGTTAATGTAGGAATCTGCCGTCATTATTCCGTCGATTTTCACGACGCTTCCTACTCCACTCCATGAAAAACACCCCCAGACCATCACATTTCATCACATCACACTTCCATGCGTCACCGTTCCTTGGATGTGGCGCTCCTGAAGCTCGAGCTGTCTAACCGAGAGCGGCGGGCTCGTGTGTGATGCAGAGCACCACATCCAAGGAACGGTGAAGCATGGAGGAGGAAATGTGATGGTCTGGGGGTGTTTTTCATGGAGTGGAGTAGAAAACCTCGTGAAAATCGACGGAATAATGATGGCAGATTCCTACATTAACATCTTGCTGGAAAATCTGGAGGTTTCGCTGATCCAGACGGGCCTTGAAGAGAAATTCATATTTCTCTAGAACAACGACCCGAAGCATACTGGAAAGAAGACCAAGTCTTTTTTCCGGTCTTGTCGGATTAAACCGCTGGAATGGCCTCCACAAAGCCCAGACCTCAACCCCATCGAGAATTTGTGGGCGATTCTCGATGCCAGGGTTGAAAAAACTGGTGTTACCAACAAAAATAATTATTTTGAAGCCTTGGAGCGCGCCTGGGAAGAACTAGATCCACAACACCTACAAAACCTGGTGAAAAGCATGCCGAAGAGCCTCCAGCAAGTCCTTAAGGCCAAAGGAGGACACATTAACTATTAAATTGCTTTTTATTTTTCTTAAATCATCTTTTCTGGGGCCAAGAAGGAAGTGGGCACTTATTTTTGTCACTACTTTTTTTTCAATACAAATTGATTTTCTTTTTCTTTAAGTAAAATTCTTTTTTTTATCAAAATTTCGTAAGTGCAACTTTAAAAGAACATCAAAAATAAAATATCACAAAAGATTTAGGTGTGTTAACTTTAATTTGAACCAAATCAATGAGAGAAATTCGAAAACTGGTAAGGTGGGCACTTTATTTTGCCTCTCACTGTAGCACTATATAATAGTGTCGCAGATCGCGTTAGGTGGCCGTGTCGAACACTGGTTTGGCGTACAGTGCGTTAATCGAATAATATCGCGAATCCGGTTAGGTGTGACCGTAAGGACGGGCCCCATTCATTAAATCTCTGTGTAACTTCGATTGCTCTGGTCAATCACGGAGTAGCAACTACAAATTGTACGGTTATCTATGCTCATGCTCATGCTCAATTTTGTCTTGCTATTGGCAAATTAGAAAAAAATACCTTCCAGGTTTGCTCACATCAGACTCGTCTCTAGATTTTCATCAAAACTGTTTAGCCATAATCTTTGGATTCGATGGGAAATTTCGAGGATTCTCATCAGAATCCTCTCAAGATTTTAATGATTTTCAGGATTCTCTCATCAATATCCTCTCACGATTCTCATCAGAATCCATCCAGAATTTCATCAGCATCGATGCCGAATTCTTATCAGAATCGTTACAGGAATCTTATCAGAATCGTTCCAGGATTCCCATCTCACCGTTCTAAATTTATCTTCAGAATACTCTTCCGAGGATTCTAATCACACTTGTTTCAAGATTTTCTTCAGAATCCTTCTAGGATTTTCTACAGAATGCTTCGAGGATTCTCTACAGAATGCTTCGAGCAATCTCTACAGGGTCCATTGAGAATTCTCAACAGAATCCTTCCAAGATACTTATCAGAATTAATCTAAGATTCTCATCGGAATCCTTTGAATATTCGCAAATGAATACTTCAAGGATTCTTATCCAAAACTGTCCAGTATTCGCAACAGAATCCATCGAGGATTTTAATCGAAATCCTTCCAGAATTCTAATCAAAACCCTTCCAGGATTCTTACTGAAATCCTTCCAGCATTGTGATTAGAATATTGCTGAATTCTCTTCACAATCTTCATCTTCATCAGAATTCTTTCTGAACAGATTCCTTCCAGGATTCTTATCGGAAACCTTCAAGAGATTTCATTAGAAGCCCTTTTAAGATTCTTATCAGAATTCATTAAATGTGGTTACTTGGTCTCACAATCCTTGGGTGAGACATTCCTCCCGACCCTAGGTAGGTCTAGGTAACAGAAAAAGCGTGGACACGAGGGGTCCTGAATTGGTTTCAAACGGATATATCAACATCCCTGGGAGCTAGAAGTTTGGTGTTTTCAACAAACTTGTTCAGCATATCAAGGGCTATGAGATATCTGATTGAGAATTCATCCGCTAGGTGGCACTAGTGACAAATTTGATTATCTCAAGATCCTTACCAGCTAGAAGGATGGTATCTTCGGCAAAACTGTTAAGCAAATCAAGGGCTGTCTGGCGATGAAGGGCCTGATTGAGAATTTTCCCGCTAGGTGGCATTAGTAACATTTTTTCTTCAATTGTCTGTATCTCAAGATTCTTATCAGCTAGCAGGTTGGTGTCTTCGGCAAAGCTGTTCAGTATATCAAGAGCTATCTGCGATGAAGAGTCTGATTGGATATTCATCCGCTAGGAGGCGCTAGTAAAAATAATCTATTATACCTCAAGATCCTTATCATCTTGCAGGTTGGTGTCTACGGCAAAGATGTACAGCAAATTTGGCACTACCTATCTGGAAATGAAAAATCAAATTGAAATGAATTGAATTTATCCGCTAGGTGGTGTTTAATTGTTTGTATCTCAAGACCCTTATCAGCTCGAATGTTGATGTCTTCGGCAAAGAAAATATTCCACCAGGTGGCACTAGTAAACCAAATCTTCATTCTGTACCACCTCAAAATCCTTATCAGCTAGAAGGTTGGTGTCTTCGTCGAAGTTATAGGGCTATATGGCGGTGACGAGTCTGAATGTGAATTTATACGAAAGATTGCGCTAGTAACAAATTTTCTTCAATTGTCTGTATCTAAAGATCCTTTTCAGCTAGAAGGTTGGTGTCTTAGACAAAGCTGTTCAGCATATCAAGCGCTATCTAGCGATGAAGAATTGGAAATTCATCCGCTAAGTGGCGCTTTACTTTATCAGCTAGAAGATTGATTCCTTCGGGAATGATATTCATCAGATTGAGGGTTAGATATACAAAATCCATGCAACTGCACTTGAAGAGATTATAATGAAAGCCATGAAAACCGTCTTTCAATATGGTTCCATAAAAAGGTTCTGAATATAAAGTTTTGTAGAGATGACTGTAGCGCTATCTCTCGGTTTATCCCTCAATTCGCTACTAGCGTTATCTAGTGGTTGAATTCTCAGTCAAACTTTTCATAGCCAGATAGCCCTCACAGATAAAATATTTAGATTTCAATGTAACGTAACCAGAAGAGTATAGTAGAAGTAATTCAAATTCATCTATTGTTACAGCATCACGTTTAATTAAAAAAGACGCGGACACCGTCTTCAGCCATTTAGCTGCACAGACTGTAACTTAACACTAGACAACGGACAAGCATGCTCCAGTGGCACAGCCGCGAAACATTTCTGACGAAAAGTTTCAATGGCTGAAGCGGGAATCAAACCCACACCCCATGACCCGATGCGCTCACTGCCTGACGACACTAACCGCTCGGCCACGAAGCCCACTAAAGATGCTTGAATGTTACATGATCGTGTAAGCTTAAAGTGCACTCTATTGAAAAATAAGCGATTTGTCGGTGACATTTCAGTTTATTTTGATGCTCCAAAAATGTGCATGAAAATAAATTGAAATTTACAACATATTTTAGCTGTGTGTTTTAGAATCTTGAGACCAATATGATTGAAGAAAATATATTACTTGCATTACTAGCATTGTATTACAGTATTGTAATGTATTACTATTATTGTATTACCTAGTGGATGTGTTTCTAATCAGACTCTCCACCACAAGTAGCACTTAATCTGTTGAACAACTTGGCCGAAGACAGTTGAATATAGCCGAGAAGATTTGCCGAAGACACCAACCTTCTAGCTAAAAAGGATCTTAAGATATAGACAATAGGGTCCTAAAGCCCTGTCCCAATTTTAGCGCCAAACGCTTAAGTTTAAGCCAAAAACACATGTTTACTCAATTTTTAAATGTTTTTCGTTTGTTAACTCCAACAAAATTGTTTTAGATTTATTTAAGATTTTGTCACACCCCTTGGCTTAAACTCAAAATTTGGGTGTATTTTGTTTTCCGTGTCCCTTCCAAAATGTCAGATAGGAACAACCCCAGTGTTAAAACTAAAACACCTGTGGTGTTTTTGCCGACTAACATGATCAAAAGTGTCAAGGTTCATTTATGGACGCAATTTTTAAACTAAAGTTTAAATATGATATAGCCGTTATTTGAGCGGGAAAAAATGCTAAAGTCGTTGCAGTAACATGCTCTTTTGTGTTATTAAATAAAAACAAGATTTCGTTAAACATTTTAGGACCCTATTGAAGAAAATTTATTACTAGCGCCATCTATAGGATAGATTCTCATTCAGACTCTAAACGGCTTTTTAGCCCTAATTCTGCTTAACAGCTTTGCTAAAAGCATTAACTTTCTAGCTAATTAGGATCTTAAGATACAGACAATCCAAGAAAATTGGCCACTATCGTCACCTAGCGGTTAAATTTTCAATAATATTTTTTACCTCAAGATAACCATGAATCTGCTGAATATCTTTGCCGAAACATGATGATGAAGATGAGGTAAAGAAGATTGCAGATTTATATATTATTCGATATTGTTTTGAACTGAAGTATGGACCGAAAATTATCCAAAAATTTATTGTAAAGATACATAAAGATCCATAATACAAGTCACCAGTCACCGTGCGGCGTCCATTCACCGTGCATATATACAAATCCCTACAGAAAATTCATACAACTTTCACAAATTATTCTATTGTCAGCAATATAAGATAAAACTGATGAAACGAAGTAGTTTTTGTCACAAAACATTTAGAAAAACCTAGTTTATGTAGTCAGAATCATGTGAATTCTGTTTGATAATGAGATTTTTCTACACTCTTAGTAAAAACGCAAAAAAATCACATATTTAATTTAAACGATAGAGTATGAAAGGTTTCAAAATATCAACAAGTTTTCACTGTGGATACTATTGGTAAGATGCATTTCATCGTATGAGCATTAAGATTTTATGCAAATTAGAATTTTTTTTGTGTTTCAGTCGAAACCCAAATGCACGGTGAATGGAACTTTTTCAATTTATATGGTTCCTATTACCGTACATTAGTGTAAAAGGCATGAAATTATTCAGTAATGTTAGATTTTTTGTTATGTCATCATTAAACTACTTCATATTTAGTTTTTGAGTGAATATGGAATGGTTTGGTTGGACAATACAGTCAAACCTCCTAAAACAATTTTAATGAAAAAACAATTATCTAGCCAATTTTTAAACTTTTTTTAGTCTTATTGTAAATGAAGATTTGAATACTCTTAAAAATTAGTGCGCACACTACTAGCAACATAGTTGCTCCATCCACAACGTTTCTTCGAGATACAAAATGAAATCATGACGCAAAAAACCTTAACATGACATTTTCAAACATAATTTTTGTTATGCATCACTAGTTTTAGATTTTTCCCTGAATTATTATATAATTGCACGCTACGTAGTGGTATTCTAGTCAGAGTTGCTCGATGTCACTATCAATGCTTAAAATTTGCTGATTTGTACAGGCCGACTGCTATACAAATCGGATCATTCCATATCACATCAACATCATGCTGTCTACTCCATCACCAGTACATTGATGGCGATAGACTATGGATATCACTGATGGATTAAGTTTAGCTTTAAATGAAGCAGATAAAATGGCAATTTATCAGTACGATATTTTCGTAAGTGTTGCAGATAGATTGAAACTATGTGTTGGTCACTGAAAAACATTAATAGCATGGATAATGACCACGTGATCACTCATTCTGCAGTGATTTTGATCTAGAGTGCGATGTCGCATCACTGCTGTTGGTTGTCAAATCAAAATGATATTGATAGCTCGCAAGTGATATTGATAGTTTTAGACCATCAGCCATCAGCTGATATGATTGATATTAAGCAACTCTGATTCTAGTACGCTTCAAATTATTTGGAAGTGTTATATAATTTTTTGAACAGCAAATTTTTCTTAAATGCACGGCGAATGGTAGCTTGACGGTACATAAATGGTAAATATGGTATTGCTACAATTAAACCTATTGTATTTCAATAATATGTTTTATCAGCGAGCAAAAATCCTAAAATAAAATAGAACACCGTATTTTTTTCATTTTCTTCCTAAAGTCTCTTCAAGTTCATGGAGAATCATAATATTTTGAATTTTAAGAGCTGAACCACCGAACAAGTAAAAGCCACTTTAATGAAGTGCATAATGACACTACGGGACGAAATTTTGTCTCAAGCACTAAAATTTCGCTATTTACTTAATTTAGGATTGCTGAATCTATTGTCGTTATCAAAAATATCATAGCATGCCTAGTTTTTGTAGATATTGGCTGTTGAAAATGCAGAATTTGACGATTTCAGCCAACTTGTATGCAAGTTTACAAGCTTGTATGGCAATTTATTTACTTAATTTGTCATAGAATTCAAACTTCAAGTGTTAAACGATTCATACTTATCAACAATGTTTATATTACTCTCTATGCTTATAAGTTATTTTTTGATGATTTAGCAAAGTATTGCGTTTCGCCGTATATGAGATACGAAGAATTATGTATGGAGGATTCTACCCCATTATCCTGAATACCATTACCCCGAATGCCATTAATACCATCCAAATACCATGAGGAATTGTCATCAATGTCATAATGTCAAGGTTATTGTAAATTCGAGGAAATAGCATTCGGGGTGATGTCATTCGGGGAAATGGCATTCGGGGTAATGGGGCAAAATCAGGAACCTGTCACTTACTGTCACTGGAAAACCCGCACATTCGAAGGGCAGAACCTGCAAAGCCATCAAAATTCAAGTAAACGTATGTAGTATAGTGTTGTGTCATGAGATAGAGTAGGCCATGCCCGAGAGATGTGACAGGAAGATTGGTGAATAATAAATCATTGTAAATGAGTACTGCGAAATAAACTGTTTGTTTCTATACTCTGCTACATTGGCGACGAAGATTAAAAAAAAAAAGAGTTCCTCGGTTTACTTTCATGCGATAATTGTTGACGAAAAGTGCAGAAAACGATGATAAAAGTGTATACAGTACTACGAGAAGATGTATCCTAATTTAAAGAACAATCAAGAGGACGGTTTTATGGAGAAGAAGGATTGAATTTGAGGACGGTTTTATGGAGAAGAAAGATCAAGCTATGATCGAGTTTAAGTTTTATATCCCGGTTTGAATGGTTCAACAGATCGAACCAAGTGAATCTACAGTTTTGATTGGTTGGACAGAAGCGTAAGGATTCTGGTAAGATAATGTCAATACAATATGAAGAGAAAATCGTGACAGTACGAAATACAGAAACACGATTCAAATTTAATTAAAAAAAAAACATCGTGAGGATGTATGAGGAGCCAACTGACAATGAGTTAACTGTGTAGATTGTGTGTCGTTAAAACTTGTTATTTGTATGTTATCAAAACTTGCTAGATACTTTTTGTTTGACAGCATGTGTAAAGAAAATACAGTGTTTATAGATGGGTACTGGGTTAGTCAGAGCTACTTTGATCTAATTTTAAAAAAAAAGTATTTCATAAAGATGTTCCTGGAACAATATTTGCCATAATGAATTTTCCATAAGGTATTGACTGTTTAAATCATTCTGAAATACCAACAGTACAACAACAAAATAGTACAGAAAATAACTTCTCTAATATTTAGCTTGTACCACTTAGAGCCCAACGGCGATATCGAAATTTGCATTCCAATGATTGAACTCTCTACGCTCAGTCACAAATTTCTTGAAAATAGGATAACTAATCAGAATAGTAATGATTTTATTTCTTAAGTATAGAGGAATAGTGTGTTTATAGTGTTTTCTGTGCTTCAAATTCTTGATTTTACTACCTTTGGCAAGGAGCTATTTTTAGTCTGACTGTCCTTTTATTACAAGCATATGAAAAAAAATCCATACATAGTGATCTGATTGCTGTAATGATCGAACTTGCAGATAAATTTAATAACAATTGTATATTTATATAAACTTTATATTGTTTTCATTTTGAATAAATGTAATTATTATTATCTTTCTGGAGCAACATGTTCTTTATTTAGTAAAAGTATTCATTTGATTTGATATTATCTTTAGGGTGGAAACTACTGTGCCGTACTACGATGTGTAGCTCATAATGTGGTGAAATCACTATTTAAAAAAAATGTAAGAAAATCAGAAATGCATATAAATAAAATTTTAATGCTTCAAAAGTTATTTAAAATAATCGTCTGCTGAAGAAAAATAAATGGACGTAAGGTTTGATAAAAATGGTCTATTATCCAGCAAGATTTTCATTGACGATATTTAATTAGTAATTTTTAACCAGTGGTCCACATCTTAAATTGATTGAATGGATGCTAAATTGTATATTCATCACAAGAAGTTGTGTATGAAAAGTCTATACTTTTTGGGCATTATTTATTATCGTGCGTGTCATACGTTATAGATATTTATGCAATAGCAGACAAAAAGAGCACGGCACTTAATAAATAAATGTCATTAAGTTGAAGAGACAGGTCAAAATTAATTGGGAATGCAGAATCACAAATAAGAGTACACAGTAAATTAAATGGTTTTGATATAATGATAATAATAATTTATAAATGTCATGGATTTAAAAGTTTGTAGTCCAACGGACAGATCATTTGTCTTAAATTAAACATTTCAGTTTTTATGTTTAGTTTTCCTCAAGTATCTGTAGTTTTTGGACTTATAAAATATAAATTTTCAGGAAAGTGGAGTAAATGTTTAAAGTTTAAACTAGATTTAATAATGTTAATAAAAAAAAGCTTTCAATTAGGAGTATTGATAGCTCAAAGCAAATTGAATTATAAGTTTGTCAAAAGACTAAACTATAGTTGCAGAAAAACTCAATGATGTGCAAGCGGAACAAACACTGTAGTCTAATGAATTTATGCAAACACATATGTTAAACAAAATTAAATATTAAATCTGAATAGAAAATACAGCGATTCACGGCAGATGAGTCGGATTTAAATGAAAAATCTCAAGTTGATCAAAGGAACTATGAAGACAGAGTAAAAAAAAAAGGAACATTCGGTCCATTTCTAGAATGAAATGAAGGAATATAATGAACAGTCTACACCTAAAATAATCAGCATGTAATAATTGGTAAAATCCATATGTTTTGGATAGATAAGCGTAGTTCCAAATCCTTGTTGATAAGTAGAGAGTAAAGGGAATACATCAAGTAATTCCGGTCTACTTCTCCGTAAGAAACGAAGAGGATAGAAAACCTGGTCCGTTTCTGTAACAAGAACGAAGGGAGATTGTGGATATTCGGCCCATTTCTGAAATGAAATGAAGGAGTAAAACAAATCGTCCGGTCCGCTCTTAGAAAAAAAAAGTAGAGAGTAAAGAGAACATTAAAAATGATTCTGGTCTACTTCTCCATAAGAAATGAAGAGGATAAAAAAAATCCTGGTCCATGTCGTAGAAATTCGGACCTGTTCAAAAGATGACAGAAGGAATAAAACGAATCATCCGGCCCGTTTCTAGAAAAACACGATTGTGTGTTGAGAACGTGGCTCTCAGTCAAAAGATTATTGGTTCAAATCCTGACGGATATGCAAAGAAAACAAAATGTTTCAGTCTGTTCTATGAAAGACCAGATGTAGGAGATCCATCTCAGTCCATTTGGCAATCCAGTCTACTATGAGATGAAGGAAGAATGTCTTCGGTCCATCTACGGTAAAGGGATGTGCAATGAAAACAAAAGGTTTCATTATGCAATAGAAAAGTCCAATTCTCGATTACTTTTTCAAATCGACGTAAGTAACTTTCATATGGTTTTGAGAAAATTAATTCAGAAGAATCACAACCTGTCTTTTAAAACTGTTTTAAAATTAATCAACTTTTTAATTTTTTTTTCGCCGTGTACATCGCTTAAATTTTGCATACATTAAGCTCGCGTTCAAAAACTAGGGAGTTCCTGTTATTTCCCACAAAAAAAATATTACAAAATGATAAGCCGATTTATTCAGTTACTTTCGACGTTTTTCTACCAGTGTAAAATCGGCTCAAGTAGTGTTTTGTTTTGATTCGTGGTTAAGTCACTTTGTCTCTCCATACAGCGGGGCGGCGAAAGTAGTGGTTAGGTTGCGAAAGTTGAGAATCTTACTTTCGTCGTTTTGTAAATCCGGAAATTAAACGTTTTAAAAGTGAAAAATCGAGTTGGTTCAGAGCGCAACGTGTAGAATTTCGTCTGCGAAACACGTAGAATCGATAAAGTAAGTTTATATACTTTTTTGACTTGAGTCTGTTAGAATAGGTTTTCGAGAATTGTAGGTGGCTTGCCTTGGTTCATTTGAAAGTCCAGTATACCACGAAATTATTGAAACTCTTACATTTGCAATTTTTATTAAAAAAAAAAAACCTTGTGATACTATGGTAGTAGAACTACAGCCACATCTACTATGTCTTTTAACATCATATTTATATCTTTAAATTATTTTTCTTTAGTTCCTGAAGTTGAATGGAGCCTGAAATGTTAAACTTAAATTGAAAGGAATATCATAACATTCAAGAAAGAATAATGGACGAAAGCTCAAGAAAGAATCGTAGACCGATTAAAGGAAAGGTTTGGTTGGTAATATTGGTGGTGAATACAAAAAGTATGTTTCACTATTGAATGTTATAAGAAAAACGAGATGTCAGAATGTAGCTAAGTATGCTATTGATAACTTAAATATTATTTAAAAACAGATTTTAATATATTTTTATTTAGGTATCAAACAAACATGAACCGTGTTGAGGTACGCCTTAGAAATCAAAGACGATGGAAATATAAGGAAACAGATGAGGATGGTAAAATAAGATGTTTCTGGCGGAGATCAACAGTGATTCGAACAACAAATCTTCAAACACAATTTATTACGGATTTTTGTACATTATGAAGAAAATATCACTGAGGACTATTGAAGCTAGCTTATTCCCATTGTTATCTATTACGTTTTGCTATTGTTTTCAAATTATAGAGAAAAGGAGAGATGTAGTATAGCGTTGTGTCATGAGATAGAGTAGGCCATGCCCGAGAGATGTGACAGGAAGATTGGTGAATAATAAATCATTGTAAATGAGTACTGCGAAATAAACTGTTTGTTTCTATACTCTGCTACAACGTAAAAAAAGAATCTAGGTGTTTCTACGATTTTACATTTAAAAAAAACTGAATACCTAAATATGGTTGTGTGTTGTCAAACTGCTATCGATTTTTATTATATTCTCATGTTTTTTATAGTGAACAACAAGATGTGAATAATTTTGAACAAAATAAGTTCATCTGACCATTGTGCACAACCCAACAATTAAAGGAAGAAGTCAAAGAAGGCAAGAAAACATGCCAACTGTCAGTGACCTTTCTCGTCTTCTCTCTCTCAGGTTGAAATTGTTGATTGAATCTAAATTTTTTCGTACAATGGGGCTCTGCACAAAAATCAGTCCATCTCTTTCACTCTTCCATGAAATTAGTAAACAACAAGGCCAGTAAACGTCAAAATGCCATACAAAATCAAAACAGTGCAGAGCCCCATTGAAACTCAAATTAAATGGGCTTCGTGGCCTTGCGGTTAGCGGCGTCAGTCGTCTAGGCGTATTGTGCCACGAAGTGTGGGTTCGATTCCCACTCCAGTCGGTGGAAACTTTTCGTCTAAACGAAAAATTCATCACTGGACTACTGGGTGTTTCGTGTGGTCCGTTGCCTAATGTTAGTGATCGTTCAGTCTGTGCAGCCTATGTGCTAAAGACGGTGTAAATTGTCTTTTGAAACCAGTATTTTATACAACTTTGGCGACCTGTAGCATCAAATTTTAACGTGCTGGAATATTTCTGAAAACAGCATTAGATTCAGCAATTTTTTTTTCTACAACAGCAACACAATTAAATAGGTAATTATGCTAGATTTTATCAGCCTTTGCCATTCACCTGGTAAGAAGAGGTAAAGATTAAACAGAATTAATCAGGGAGGGAGATGGAATTCCGAGCTAAATTTTGTGTGCTGAAATTGCTTCCGCGAAACCAAATCTCTTTCTTCTGTAAACCACTGGAAACTATCGCATTTCGGCCAAACATTCCTGTGGGCCACTGTTACCTAGAACTGTATCCGCTCCATGAGCCGAAAAATAGTATTGTGAATGCTTTTTGCTCATACTCGAGTCAGCGGTGGCATGGTAGACGCTTCATCTACTCTAGTTTTGAAAGAATTATCTAATGAGGTATGTTCCGCAATGTGCTGTGAACAAAACTTAGTAGGTTTGACTATATGTTACGCTTCCAGAATAAGGTTATGTATAGTTTTTTTTTTATGTTGTCCTTCTTCTATTATGTCTGGCATTATGTCCCAACTGGATCAAAGCATGCTTCTCAACAGTATATGAGTACTTCTACAGTTATTGGCTGAAATCCAACTGGAAATTTTCGCATCTGTGGCAATTTTTTTTTTAATCATAGCAGGCTGCAAGAACATTTTCAAGTTTTGTTTTGTGTTTTTTTTTCTTATCTCCGCGCCTGAAGAGAAAAAGTAAAATAACACCAAAAAATTCGGGAGGGAGAAATTTTCGAGAGGTAGCTGGAATTATTTCCGCGGAATCACACAAAGTGAGTGGAAGTAATTCTCTTTCTTCCGTAAACCATTGGCTACTATCGCTATTTGAGCCACGGTTTCCTAGAACCGTGTCGTCCATGAGCCGAAAAAATAACATTGTTGGTGGTTTTTGCTCATACTTCTGACTGAAGTATGAGCAATTGTGTAGCAATTATTTTCAATGGGTTTTGTCGAGCGTTGTATCTGGAGGACGCTCTATTTACTCGAATTTGGGGCTTTTCAAAGAATCACCTGATGAGCCATGTTTTGCAATTGCAACAACTCAGTAGGCATGAGCAGCCTCTTCGCTTGCGGACGAAGATGTACCTTACAACATATTTTTGTATGTTGTCTACTTTTCTCCTTGCCTGGTATTTCATGCAAACTGAAAAAGAACTTTCTTCTCAGCATTCTGTGATACAAATACACTAACAAATGCTAACCATTTAAGGCATGCATTAAGCAAATCGAGAAACGTAGAAAAAAAGCGTCTTGAAAAAATATCCCTCAATATGAGTCTAACTCACATTAAATTCAGACGTTTCGATGGAAATGTTTCCGTAATTGATCTGATTTAATCTGATGTGAAACTTTTTAAGTGATGAGTGCCTACTTCGATGCTCATTTCTTCGGTTTCCCAAGAGACAGACCATGACATCAACAACGGCAAGCACTCGTGTAAAAAAGTTTGATTGCGTGTAGGTACACCGCTTCTCTTAGGATAATTACTGACGTCACTTGTCAATGGAGCAAATGGAGCTATCTTGTCTGTTTGCAAACTTTAGACACGTGTTTACTAAAGAATTGCTGCTTGCGTTTTTGACGCAAAGTAAGGACTTTTCGCAACCATTTTCGTAGCTCAGCCTACTTGAAAAGTTAAGCCGAAATTGACAGTACATTCATTGTATTTCAATTTTTAGAAAAGTTACTCGGAAGTTGTCAATTTCAACTAAAACAGATCCTGACTAGATTGAATTTGAATTTTAATCCAGCGGCCTTCATTTTAAGATTGTTTCCTAGTTGCGCGTTTTCTTAGCCAAGGAAAGCTGTAATAATAATAGGGAATGTAGGCCGTTATGTTGTTCAATTTATTGAAGAAAAGTAGGGTTATAAGCAACGAAATTAAAAAAAAAAAAACTTTGCTCGATTCCGTCACATATCACTCTATATTTTATCAAGAGATAAACATAAACAACATATAGGCCTACTTTTCCTACCAACAGGGCTACTTTTCAGCACTGTTTCATAATGGTGATGAAAAAATAGTACTCAGGTGAAGGATTTTGAATAAAAATAGGAGTGATGCTCCTTGAAACACTTCAACTATAAAGACAATTATCGTAGTTGCAAAGCTCTTTTTTGTTTCAGTACTCATCGTATGTATCCAATACGAAATATATTTATTTTGCAACTTGTTACGATTATGTATAAGGTTGTAATTTTGAAGTTATCTGCCTCCATAATTAATTGTTGCCTTTAACCAAATGCGACGAATAACTATGTTTTTATTGTTCAGGGATGAATCAGCTTTGGTCTGAATTGCCCCAAAATAAAAAGTCAATGAATCAATATGTTTTTATTCATTTATTCAATTCCCAGCCGAGGAATCGTTTCTGAGTGATTTCATAACTTTTCAGACCACCGTGCTTCGCTTCGGGTAAGGTAAAACAACATCAATGTAAACCTTCCCGATGCTCAATTTTATGCTTCTTTTCTTTAAAGCTGTTTTATGCCAAGCAAAAGGGATTTTCCCCAGAGTGGGTGGATGAACACTGAAATAGCTGGATCAGTGCGTTCTGAAGCATATTCAGAATGAATCTCATGGATGCAGCAGTCGCAACAGCAGCAACCCTTGTGCCGGTTCAGAAATTGTATGCCAGCTGAATACGCGAACTTTTCTAATCAAATTTATGATTTGATCATGGGAAGAGAGTTTCATTTTCTCAACTCTTTCTATGGCTAAGCAAAAATAATTCAAATTATAATAAATAAATAAGATATGGAAAAATTCAAAAGATAAATATTTTCGAAATTTTGAAAGTTCAATAGGAAGTAACTAAGAAAATACAAGAATATTCAAAACCTGGAAAAAAATTGAAAAAGCAATAGAATTCAAGAGTTTGCCGCATCGAACAAATCATTTTTACACAAAAAAATATTATACTTTGGGGTAGATTCACTCTCGAAGTTTGAACCTTCCTACTTTTTAGGAAGTATTGTACTGTAACGCAACATTCATTCATACCTATGCATTTTTTAATTTTCTATACAATAGATTTATTACAGATTGTAGATTTTCTTGGCTTTCTGAGGCCGTCATGATGTACATCGTACATTCGTACATCATGGCATCTTCCGCCATGCCATGATGTACGAATGCAAACATTTTCAATTAATTAAGGAAGCTTTCCGTTAATTACTGTGGAAGTGCTCAAAGAGCACTAGGCTGAGAAAGATGCTCTATCCCGGTTACGCCGAAAAGAAGAAGAATTATTAATTAAGTAATCCTCCTATGAAACCCACTGGAATTTTCTTAAGGAGCCCTTTCAGTGATTTTGCCAATAGAATCTAAAAATTTATTTCAAACTTCTCCAAGGGTTTATCTTTATGTCTCTTCAGGGATTTCTCCAGATGGTTTTCCCAGGTTTTCTCGAAATCCTGAAACATTTTCTAACGAGTATTTTTTCTTTTTCAAACGAACCATCTACCTCATGCTTTTTTTAAGCATTCCTGCATAAAGTTTTCCATATATTCCTCTGAAGATTCTCACAAAAAAATCAACAAAAGGCTTTCTGAGTTAATCTTTAATGGACTATTGAAGACATTTTCGAAAAAATCCTAGATATTTTATTTAGGAATATCCTTGACGGATTCCATCAAAAATCAATAACGAATTTCTGAGGAAATCATTGAATAAATTGTAATGATAATTCTTAGAAAATCCGCGACAGGTTTCCTGTGAATTGCTGAAGAAAACCTTGAAGATTATTTGCAAAGATATTTGAGGAAATCGTGGATGAATTCCTGTGGAACACCTTGATTGATAGTTCTCAGTTGAAATCTCTAATGAATTTGTGAAATTCTTAAGAAATCCTTGATGGGTTCTTGAGGAAATCCTTTACGAATTTCTGAAGAAATCCTTGAAGAAACCCTTGGTGGATTGGTGAGCGAATATTCTACAGATTTCTGAGCAAATCCTTAACAGATTTTCGATTGATTTCTGTGAAATTCGCCGATGGCCTTTGAAGTAAACACTTGACGAATTTATGAGAAAATCCTCGAAGAGTATCTGAAAAAAAATTGATGAATCCCTAAATAAATGCTAAACAGATTGCTAAGGTAATTCTTGGCAGGTTTTAAAGGAAATTGTTGACTATTATCTTTATAAGCTCCTTCTGAGAGAATCGGAGATGGATTAATGTGGATCTTTGACATATTTATGAGAAAAGATTGTGTCACTTTCCCCGAAAGCCAGTTCCTCAAACGACCCTTTTTCCCGAATGCCATTTCTCCGAATGACCCGTTTCTCCGAATGACCTGATTCCTCGAAAAATGATGCAGTTCAAAAATGTGCAAACGTCGCCTACAATGACAATGTAACGATAAGCACTTCAACACGGATAAAAATCTGATCCCCACACCATGATTTACAAATCATGAAATTCATAAATTGGTTAGGTCATAATATCAGGATCACAAATCATGGTTCCTGGAGTCATAATCATGATTCCTCATAAGCGTAACATCCAGTGTGAAAACATTAAGCGGCGCACTTTGCTTCATCTCATTCGTATCGATCACACTGAATTCAAGATGACGAAGTAGTTGAGTGATAGAGTACGTGGCTCACAATCGGAAGGTTCTTGGCTCGAATCTCAATGTTTGCTATTTTTAACTTTTTTTTTATTTTGTCGATCATAAACGGATGCGCGACTCAAAATTTTTGGCATTTGAATCATGATTCCGAGCAATCAGCTACAAAAACCTAACGCATGTGTTGCGTTACGGCAATCTGACTCATGATATCATGAGTCCAAATCATGGTGTATTTTCATAAGACGAAAACACGCTGGAATCATGATATCATGAGTCATAATCTTGTTTTTGGATTCTGATTTCTACCCGTGAAAGAAGGAGATATTTGATCATTGTCGACCAAACACCTATTGCCAAAGATGTCACATATCATATGACCGGACCATCCAACCCCTGAAATGCGTATAGTTATGACTATTATGATTACCAAAAACATTTCGGGAAAATGGGCTATTAGGGGAAACTGCCGTTCGGGGAAACGACATTCGGGGAAAAGTAGCAAAACTATGAGAAAATTATTTGTAAGCAAATGCTCAACAAAATTCTGAAGAAATATTGGACGGTAACCTGAAAAAAATATCACGGAAATTCTAAAGAAATTCTTTAAAAAAAAATAGGGATTTTAAAGGATATGTTTGACTTATTCCTGTGGAAAAAGATGACGTATTTCTGAGGAAATTCTAGACAGATTCTTCAAAGAATTGCTAAGAAAAAAATTGATGAACATTTAAAAAATCATTAAGGATTTGAGTGACAATGAAAGGCGGATTACTGGGGAAACACTCGAGGCCACTGTGGAAAACTTCGATGGATGTTCTGGGTAATGCTCAATATCTTTCTAGGAAAATGTTTGATGGATTTATGATGCCTCCAAAACTGTGAAGAATTTCAACAATTCCTTGAATTCGAATTGTGTCTTGACGGATCTTTGAAATTTCTATGGAAATACTAAACTAATTTCAATAGAAATTTTTGATGAAACTTTGAAGAAATATTTCACGGATCCCTGAAAAATTCTTAGAAATTTTAAATTTAAATTGACGGATATCTGTAACAAAAATTCTGAGGAAACCCTTGGTGAATGGTAAAGAAAATTGAATTTACGAGGAAGTTTTTGTCAGAATTCTTAAGAAAAAATAAATAAAATTTAACAGATCTTTGGAAAATTCCTTTATGAATTAAAAAAAAAAACGCTTGAGAAGTTGTTGAGAAAGTTCTTGACAGGTTTCTGAAATCATCCATTAGAAAAACAACAATTTATGACAAAAATTGAAAAACTTGTGAAGGAACATTTGACAGGTATCTGAGGAATTCTTTGAAAGGGTTCTGTAGAATGAATTCCTGAGGAACTCATTTTTGGATTTCTGCAAAACAAATCTCACATGAATTCTTTGAAGTATTCCATGGCGGACTTTCAAGCAAATTTTTAACGTATTTCTGAAGAATTCTGGATAACCATTGTATATTTTGTGGAGATATACAATGGACTCTTTGCGAAATCCTTAGCAGATCTTTTGGAAAACTTTTGACGAATTCCTGAAAATATCTTCACAGATTACTGGTGGGTTTTGATATCGGACAAATATGGCTAAGTTATTTCTGCCCTCGAGGTCGTTCAAGGAGTTCTCATTGGGAAAGCTTCAGCAATTTCTTCTTCGAAGAATTTAAAGATTAATCTAATGTAAGTTAGGACTGTCCATTTTATAAAGTCACCTTGTGCATTGGGGTGCGGCTTATTTTTCAAAAGTTCTTAAAACCAAAAATTCGTGTGCTCTTATGAATTTAAATCACATAAGAAGAGAAACTTCGAAGAAGCCAAAAATATTAAGATTTAGAGGTGGCGTAAGCGTCTTGAAGGTGAATTTTCAAGTTATAAAAAATGGCCTTCAGTGAAGTCACCATATTTTCGTTAATTTCTAAGCAATTTTGAAACTTTTAACATCATTATCTTAAAAAATAAATTTATGAAAACTTTGTGCAACATCAAATTTATCTAGCATCGAAACTAGTCTAAGTTAAAAGAAGTTTTCTCCAATTGTTTCTTCATTTTACTCAAAAATTCATATTTGTTTGACCATAACTTCATAAATACTCACCCGTTTTCATTTTTTTTTTTTTTTTTTGACATTTTTTTTAAGCAAACTTAGTTCTTTCCAAACTGTTTATACAACACGTTTTTCTAAAAAATGGTTTTGACTTAGTTTTTTTTAACAAAAACTATTCTAAAATAAATATGTTTTAATAAGAAAATCCAACTTTTTGGGTTATTTAAGTTTTTTCGCCGAAAATAACATGTTTCCTATAAAATTTTAACCTTTAAAGCATCTTGTTTTAATTACGAGTTGAATAGTGCATATATTTTTTAACATGAGCAAAGACATTTTTGTTTCAAGATTATTTAAAAATTGTTGCAAAGTCCTTTTCAAAGGTTTGCCAAATGAGGAAAACCAGCTTCAGCTTTAAAAATTTTGTTTAACTGACAAAATTTAGAAAAAAAAACTGTCGTTTTTCGTTAAAAAATCATGTTTTTGTGCAGAGTTCTGTTTGATCTTTCGACCTTGACACTTGCTTTTCCCGGGGCAAGCGACGAGGGCAGGATCAAACATGTCGCGCGTCGGTCTAGTAAGTGAAAAAGTGGCGTGATCGGTGAGTTCGGTTGGAGTAACTGAAAAAGTGCCGCGATCGGTTAGTTCTGTTTGATCCTTCGACCTTGACGCTTGCTCCTGGGCAGTGCGTCAAGAAAGCCCGAACAGTTTTTTTTTTATTCTTTTTGGGTCGCGCGCTTATTTTTTTTTCCTGAGCGCTTTTTTATAGCCGAGCAAACGAGTGAAGCCGAAAGTGGATTGTGGCTGCTCAGTCAAGGATAACGGATCAATTGGTGAGCTCGTTTCATGCTACTATTTCTAATCTATAAAATATGTATGACTGCACATTCAATCGTTACAATGGTGGGATGTAAATATGATTTTTCAACAAACTATGGATGGTTCGTCACTGTCGACACAAACTCTGATTCATGATTTATTTATGTTTAACATTTTTTTTTTTCAGAACACCTCTTATATACCTTTATTTTTGTAATTAAAAAAAACTTTGAATGGTTCGACACTACAAGTGTAGACTTGCGAAAGGTTCACTTTATTCAACAAACTTTGGATGATTCGCCACTGTAAGTGTCGGCATAAGAATAAGAGTGTTCTATGATGTCCCAACTAATCGAGTTTTTTGTTTCTTTTCAAATGAGTAAAATATAATAACACATGCTTTCGTCCTGACAGCTGTAGGAATATTACATTTAGGTATTTGTTCAACAAACTTTGAATGGTTCGTCACCTCAAGTGTCGGCATAATTTTCCTCTACATAGAAATTGTTCATATCAAATGAAAATATTATATTTACGTATAAGCATGTATATATCTCACAAATCATTGTTTATCATGGTCTAATCGCTTATCAAAGTGAATCATATGACCCAATGATCCTCCCCATTAACAAACATCCCTCCCAGTAACCTTTGTGGAGATGCAGAGGCAAACACGGTCTCCAAAAAGCAAAGGTTACACACTAACATTCCTTCCCCCAATCCCACCTGACTGCAAGGACGTGGCCGGCGCCGTTATTGACCCTGTATAAATAGAGGCACTGAATTATGCACACTGAAGAAGATTATGGCCAATCCCAGCCGAACTTCTAGTTGATTCTTTGTGCATTTTCACTGACTTCGGTCAATCACGGAATAGCAACCATTGATATGTGTAGTCAGTCTAAGCTAAGCTAAGCTAAGCTAAAAAATCATGTTTTTGTGCAGTTTTTGTTGGATAACTTGTTCGAAACAATTTTTAGTGAAATGTGATGTAGATGTTTGAAAACAATTAAATAGTTTTCAAAACAATGCAAAAATATTTGGAATCGGTTGAGTATTCATGAAGTTATGGTCAAACAAAGATATTTTTTAAGTATGAAGAAAAATTTGGAGTGAAACTTTTAGTTGAAACTAGTTTTGATTTTAGACAAATTTGGTGTTCTTTGAGGTTTCTCTTCTTATATTCATAAAAAATTTGTTTTATTTTTTTTTTTTGAGGACATTTGAAAAATATGCCGCACCTTGAGGGTGCCTTTGATAACGTGTCTTTCGATGCCATAGTGGAAACTGAACGAAGCCATGGGTTGCCTACACTGATTACCAATTGGATTTACCAAATGCTCAAAAACCGACATCTATTATCGACATTGCGTCAAGCTGCGATTCGGAAATTGTTAGCGGATGCCCCCAAGGGGGAATCGCATCATCCTTTTTGTGGATGATTTTCCAGCTTCCAAATCTGAATAAAACATCTATTGTTCATTTTACGGAAAGACGAACCCGCGTTGGGATTCGACCTTTATGTATGTGACTGATCAAGTAAAGTATGTCGGAGTCATTCTAAATTCACTGGTTTATTAATTTTCGAATACCTTTAAAAACTCAACTGTTAAAGACTCTTCCAGGAATTTCAGTAAGTAGTCCTCAGTACTCTCGAAATGAATTTTATGATTCAATGATTGCAATTAGAGATGGGCAACTCACTTACGAATCGTTCAAAAGAGCCGACTCTCAAAAATGAGTGAACGAATCACGATTCTTTTCAAAAGAGTCACGATTCACTAGCACTGTAATTTTTGGAATGGAGTTTAAAAATCACCAGGGATGACATTTTTCAGCTATAATTATCATAATCAAATGCACTAACCATATATAAATATCTGTAGTAGCTTCGTATATAAAAAATAAATCAGTTAGAAATCGTCATGTTATGTTAGTTTTATTTTCATGATTCATTTTTCATTTTTTTTTTGTCACTAAATCGATCAAAAGAGTCGATTCACTTTTGTGAGTGAGTCACCTACGGTTCGCTCCTAAAATTGGACCAATTTGCCCATCTCTAATTGCAATGAAACCCTGGATAATATCCGGCGGATTTTCTGTAGGTTGGGTAATATTCTTCGAGAAATTTTAAAAATGAGCTTCAGTAGAATCCATGGACAATTTACTTGAGAAATTACTGAGAAATCGTTGGAAGATACTGCAAGAGTGATTCCTGAATGAAATGCAGGACTTCGTTAGTGTTCATCAGGCAGTTGAGCGCATCGAATCAAATTACTGAACATACTTCATAAGGAATCCCTGGTTGAAATTATTCATTAATTCACGGAAAAGTTCCAAATTTTAAGAATAACCCCAAGAAAAATTCGTGTAGCAATTTCTGGCAGAATCGTTGGAGAATTGCTTAAAGCAAACACTACGGAAATCGCTGGTAAAGCTACAAAACAAAAAAATCGCCATTGGAACTCTCGATGAAATTTCCACTCGGCTAAGGAAGGCCCCAGATTCTTGACGGTTATCCTAATAAAATTTCTGAGAAATTTCCTGTCGAATTTATGAGAATACCATTGATGAATCATTCCATGAAAATACTTGACCAGTTTCTGCAACATTCGTAACAGATTCTTCGGAGAACCTTAACGGATTTCTGAAGAACTTTTTGACTGATTTCTGTGGAAATTTTTGACGAAACACTGAAGAAATATTAGAGGGGTTTCTAGGAAAATCCTTGATGGAACAAATCTAAACAATTTTTTTCAACTGATTTCTGTGGAAATCATTGACAGATTCCGGAAGAAATATACGAAATAATGTTGTGGAAATCTTTAACAGATTTGTATGGATCTCTGTGAAAATCCTTCACGATTTCTGAAGAAATGAGAGTTGTCCATCTGAATAAATTGTTGATGGGTTTCGAAGAAGTCTTTTAAAAACATCCGATAAATACTTCGAAGGACTTAAGAAAATATCCTCGGTAGATTTCCTTAAAAATTGCATAAAAAAATTCCTGAGGAAATACTGGGAGGATTTCTGTGGAAACACTTTATTGGTTTCTGGAGTAGCCCTTGAAGATAATCAAAAGGAATGCATTGAAAATGTCTAAAGAAATCCTTCATCGATTCAGAGATAATCTATGACGGATTAATTTGGAAATCATTGACATATTTGTGAAAGATATGGATTGCTTAGGAAATGCTGGACGAATTTATGAAGAATCTTTTGACGGTGTTGCTAAAAATATTATAACGGATTTCTGTGGAAATCTTCGAAGGTAATATGAGTTAACTAATACTTGAAAAAATCCTCAATGGTTTTTTGAATAAATTCATTGAAAAATCTTTGACGAATTGATGACATTTGTTGATGAATTATAATGACAATCCTTGACGAAGTTCTTATAAAAATGTAGGATATTTTTGACAGACTTCTTAAGAAATCCTTGAAGGATGTTCAAAAGAAAAATACTTGTGAAAGTCCTTGACAGGTTTTAAAAACAAAATCATGGTCAGATTTCTGAGAAAATTCTTCAATATTTTCAAGAAATCTTTCAATCAGAATCATTTAAGTAATTCTCCAAAAATCTAAGAAGAGTTTAGATGGGAAAGCTCCAGAAATGTGTTCTTCCAAGGATTATGCACAGACCCCATCGAGAATCTTAAGAAGAAGCCATAAATCCATCATCTGCTTTACCATAGAAAAATATTGAAAACATGACGCACTCCAGTAGATGTTCCAGACCGGAATGGAAAAGATTTCACCATAACTCTGCCAACAAATGGAATGACACATGCGTTCATTATTTCATTTTTCTTGAAGAAGGCAATATATGTATCCATGAGAAATTTCTCTTACTTAAGTAAGGTTTTAAAATAAGCGCCACTTGAGCTATTTACATGAGTACATAATAGTTTATTGATGCAATTCTTTCGTGCTGAAGATTTTTTTATCTCTCATAACCGCAACCACTGAACAAAAACTGGGCTAAATTAAGTGTGTATATTACAGTACGGCAACGAAAATATATCAGTATAGATCAATAGATGCCAAATTTAAAAAATCGCAGAATACACTGTATAGAATGCATTATGCGAAACGATAATTTCTCAGATTTCTACTCAAAATATTCAATAAGCAAAAGCTTCATATTTGAGACTTAAGAAGAGCAGTCATCTATCTTGCAGATTACTATCAATATTCTTGAAAAAATCTGGTCTCTGAAAACACTTATTAATGATCTCACTGGTACAATTTTTTGAAAAGAAAAACAAACAATCGGTTCATTATCCACTACATTTCCATATGCGTAGGCACTCTCTTCTGAAAATATTGGGTTATTGACGAACGCATGTCTCCCACCGATTTCAAAAATCACCAACTTATTTTTAGCGAGCCGTAATTCTAGCCTACTACTAAGAAGGCACAACATTCTAGGACTCCTACGACAATTGACTTGCCAATCATATTCAAATTTTCGTTTAAAATTACCACCGCTATCGAATGTCCATCTTTAAGCGGAGCTCTGTTATGCATCAAATGCCGCGGCACTTGACATTGCTAATTGAATTCAAGTGGAATGGGTGACCGTGTATGCGATGCAACTCTTCCAATGGCGTCGTTGGTTTGTTTATCCAGCAAGGAATCACGGTCCAATGATTGATTTATGATGAAGACTCTCAGGTATGGGAAAAAAGATCAAAACCGAAATGGGCCATACTTACTTTAGAACGGCTGTCCAAACAAAGTGGTCCATCTCATCTTGTCATTCACTTGTGTTGTGAGAGAGTAATCCTTGAAGTCTTAATTTAATATAGCCACGAATGCCTAACTACATCACACAATTTACGAAAATTCATTCCATCCAGTTGCGTCGATTTGAGGGTGGTTGAATTTCGTTTCTAAGAGGTCACACTTCCACTTGTTTCAAATCAAAATCTTCCCTTCACATGTTTCACAACTGACACGTTTATCCTTCCTTACTCCCTTCGCTGTTACAAATTGAGTATGATTAATACTGCCACTCAGCGTGAATTCATAAGCCACTTCCTCCGGACATCAATCTAACACGCATATGAATACCCGTGACACGTTTTCCAATAAGCGCGCGAAGATTGGATAGGCAGTCCCGTCAGCCACTGTCTACTGCATACTCTTCTAATGATGATCCACTTTTATTGGCGTATTATAATTTAATTGCCCATAACTGACTCGTCAATGCAACAAACACAACGCCGACACCAAACGCACGATTCGAAGAACGGACACGTCGAGCCGAGAGGCATCTGCTGCAGAAAGCGTGCGCCACTAATTTCGTTAGATGAGGAATCTTGTTCAGCGTCGACACCGCAACGATGACAGCGAAAGACTAATGACTACTAACTGGATCCAACCCAAACAATATCAGCCGCATTGCTATCGAGCACGCCGAATGGATACGAGAGACACACAACTTGTTTAACGCTAGATTGCCAACGTATCACTAAAATGCTAGCTCCTGGTGGTCGAAGGAACCGCTTGTAGCTTGTTACGTTTACTGCCGCCGCCAATCGAAGCAGGCGCGAAACAAGTGACCGACCGAGACGCTCTTGCCGGGTGTTCATTCGAAGGCCATCCAAGCAGTCGTGCAACAAGTGGATGTTGCATGAACATGCGGATCATCTCCAAACGGCTCAAATAGATTATATTTCCAAAAACCCCCCCATCACAATATTCCTACTCGTGCTTGCCATTTGAAGAAATGCGTTGTAACTAGTCTAAAAATACGTGACCCCCCTTAATCCCCCCCATACTACCCTCTGCAACATATTTGTCCCACGACACGGCTTGCTATTCTAATGAGCTGTCCACGGCAGTAAACCTACCCTCGCCCTGCGTAATTAATGGAGGGTTGCCTCAGCGATGAATCGGCATTTGTCATGTGATATATCAATTCACACGCACTAACCGCTAGCTCGATGGGATGGGACTACCCGAACGTTATTCCCACATTCGGATCGACGCATGCCAATCTCGGTATTAATGGACCATTGAGGAACAGTGATTTACTATTTCGTATGGCAAGTAGTAGTAGAATAGTCTAAAAGATTCATAAACTCATAACTTGGCATAGTAACAAATTGTAAATTACAGTCAACTGTCCTTCACTCGATATTTTGTATTTCGATATCAAGTTAGAGAACCATAGTAAAAGTTGGTTTTCATGGTTATTTCGATGGTCCCTTGGATCGCAGTTCCACTGGTTTTTTGTTCTAAGGTTCACTACCTCACCAACTCTATGGTCCCTTCCTGGGAGGGAGGCACCGATACTACACACAAAACATGACACAAAGTTATTTCAAACTGCAAGAAAACTCCAACTTGCCAACGACAATCAAGGCAGACTTGATGAAAATCGCTAGTTTTCTTTTGTTGTGTACCTTCGATCTTTCTGGACAAATATGGAAAAAGGGCCAAAGTTTTCTATGCAGTTAATTTTCGTTTTTATTGGAAAAAGTAAAATTATGAGTATTTGAATATTTTATATTCAATCAGAGTAAAAAGTGCTACCGTGGCATTACTTTTGTCACATTCTATAAAATGCGAAAATAAGTTTTGATGAATTACGCGCTTTTATCATGTTTGTCCATTGTTTAAGGTCTAGGCTCACAGTGACAGTTCGTGACAGCAAAATCTCGGCTCACTGTGACGTAGAGAAATTTTGTACTGGTTTCTCCCTTCCAGGTGGCTTCAAATCGAGTTATGGAGAGTTGACTATAATTAAAACAGCAACCAGACTACTAAATTGCTTTTCTGTCATTCATATGCGAGGAATTCATCAAAAAGTCGAGAAATCGCAGGTTACTGCCATGTAATGGAGTGAAAATCCGTTAAACAGAGTATTTTAGCAGTTTCACCAAGAATGTTTTAAAACAGAAAATTCTCCATAATTCTATGTTGGAAGGGCCATCGAGTTCGGGAGGTAGGGAGTTTCAGAACATAAAACCAGTGCAACTGCAATCCAATGGATCATCGAGTTATCCATAAAAACAACTTTTACTATGGTTCTCTAACTCGATATCGATATACAGAATATAGAGTAAGGGAGTGTCGACTGTAGAACACAAAACTAGTCCAAATGCGATCCAAGAAGCCATCGAGGTAGTCATTGGCGTAGCTTGGATTTTTTTTACGTTGGATAACGTCTTTTGGCAACATATGGTGGTACAATTCAGAAAAACTAAAAATTGAGCATGTACACACTAAGATTTTATTACCGAAGTCGGTAAAATTTTACTGGGTTTTTGAACAGCAGAGTTTTCTCGGTAATTTCTATAAGAACTGAAAACTCCGTAAATCGACAAGATTCTCGAGCTGTCATTAAAAATGCTGGTTTAGTCAGTAAATCTTTCTGCAGCCATGTATTGGATTTTTCGGTAAATAAAATTTATTTGTTTACCATAATTTGCTGATTTTTTCAGCTTTTGAGCAGAGTCCCCTTTTTCATTCCATATTTTTGTTGGTCAAAATCCCAATTCATCACCCTGAACATCCAAACCATTTCCATCATGATTTTATATGTAGAAACTCGTTACTTCTGAAAGGAATTCAAAATCGGCAACAAATTGTTTGTCATAGGTTGTGCCGGGAACATCCCGGCTTCTTACCTCAATGAATACTCGGTGTCTATTATCTTAATAGATAACAATATACTGCCGATAATCAATTCCTTACCTTGCACCGGGCCCACAGGAATCAGCATTCAGGAACTAAAACTGCTTTTCATTTGGAAGCAGCTCATCAGTCTCGCACATACCAACTTCTAATTCAGAATCTATCCATAATTGTTTTTGTGTCAAATTCTCTCTCGCGCTATTTTGTTTTCTTTGCACTTTAACGAAAAAAGTCGGTAAAAAATAATTATCACTGAAATCCAGTACTTTGATTTTACTGACTTTTTAAACTCACTGAGTTTGTACGATATTTTTAGAATATCACTGAACGATCAGCTAAACTGGCTACCGAATTCAGTAAAGTGATAAATATTTTGCTGAACATCAGTGAGTCCGAATAAAAAAGCTGAAAGTTAGGTATTTTGTTGTAATTTACAGTGCCAACACCGTAAAAAATATTACCGAACAGATAATTGAGATTGAGAACAGAAAAAGATTGAGTGTGTAACGAAAAATGGTCAGGATTTGACCGCTAATAACTCAGTCATTTATCGATAGATTTTCAATATTCATCCATGAATCGATTGGAAATTTATCTACGCGTCGATTCAAATGGAGGACACTATTGATTATCATTGGCGTAGCTAGGATTTTTTTCTGGAGGGGGCCTTGGGGGGGGGGCCAGCATGTTCTGATGTCACAAATGTTATATACGTCGCAATAATCATAGTTTTAAAAAATCTCGTATTTTCCATGGATTTTTAGTAATTGTTCTTTTTTATGATCTGAATGGATGTAAAAGTATTCCAATTCGCTGAGCACATTTAGCGGTCTTGATAAATTTGAGTTATGATTATGGACAACGTTACTTTTATTTAAGTTGAATGATCTTGGTTTCCTCAACTAACTTCCTTCGGAGTATTCTTCCAACAGTTCCTTTATCTCTGATTATTTGTCTTTTGAAAATTCCGCTAGGTACTTCTTTAATGTATCTTTCCTACTTTGTTTTGTTTGATTCATAACGTTTTCCAAGATATTCTTTAGGAATTCTCTCATGTATTTCTGGAATACCTCTAAGCATGTAGCAAACTAGAAATGTTCAGAAATTTAATTAGTAGTTCTTCAAAAATTATCTTCTGGAAAACCTCTTTAGGTCTGATGTAGGTTTTTTGAAAGTTTACGAGTTACACGGTTTTCCAGAACCAGCTCGTAGAAATCTTTCCTAGAATTCATGCAGGAATACTCCAATAATTGTTGCTGATATTTATTAAGAAATTTCTATAGGGAATCTTGCAGAATTTTGTTCTAAGAATCTTCCAAGAGAATTCATTTATTTTCTTAAAATGTTTCTACAGATTATCCTGAAAATTTTGTCATATATTACTCCTTTATTTCCTTAAGTTAATTAAGTGAATAATACATTAAATCTCAAGTAGATTTCAGTATTGCTTCTACCATGAACATTTGATAAAAATTCTGCGTTGTTTAGGTTGATCTTCCGAACTATGAATATTTGCACAATTTTCCCTAGAGTTTCTGCTATAAATACATGGATCATTTGATTCCAAGAAAGTAACAATTTATTCTTGAGATCCTTCATCAATGTCTTTTGGGAATTCATCAGGAATACACCCCTTTTTAAATAAATAAATTAATTCGGTTGTTCTTTGAAACACTACTCTAGTACTACAGAAATTCTATGATTTTTTTTTTCTGGAATTTATCTAAGAGTCATTCTATTAATAATTCCCGATATTTCTACAGAGCTTTTTTCTGGATTGATTTCAGGTATTATATTAAGAAATAATACAATATTTTTGTGATTTCTACAGGAATTATGATTAAAAGTAATTTGCAACAGAATTATGTTATTCCTGGTATAATGCCTGAAGAAATGTTGTACATGATTCCCAGATTATTATCATGTCAATTTTAAATGAACCTCATTAAACCAAATGCTTGGATTATTATTATGTTTCTGCTAAGAAACGCTGTGAGAAATTCTTAAACATCTCAAAGAAGATGTTCACAAATTTCTCTCTGAATGCCTTCATAAGTATATCTGTGAATTCTAGTAGAAACTCCATTTACTTTAATTATTTTGCCAAACGTTCCGATAAGAAGATTCCATTACCATTTAAGATAAAAATATACAAGGATCTACTGGTAATTTTTATCACATTTTCAATAAGTTTTCTAAGAAACATTGTTATTTAAATGTTACTAATAGATACATTCTTTCGATATAAAAGAAAAAAATGTTTTTGATAAATTTTGTTTTAATGAACATATTATAAATTGTTTTTCATTATTTTTGTCATAATTAATTAAGAAATTTCTCATAGTCCGGCAAAAAACCTGGAATAATAATTTTTCTAAATAAAAATTTGAACTTCTAACATGTACTATTCTTACAAAAGTATTCGGAAGAAGTTATAACGTTGTACCTGAGAAAATCATAAAGTTGTATCTAGAGGATTTTTTAGAGATTTTTAGCAAAATCTATTGTTGAGATAAAAAGTGGAAAAAAACTCTTAAGTTTGTAGTAAAGTTTCTGGAACAATTTTCAGAAGAAAATCTTTAGAGCTTTTGATGAAAATCCTTGAATGAATTTAGTAGAAACCTAGGAATACACTACACTGATACACTTTCTGGTGGACGTTCTGATAATATTTGAGAAAGAATTCTTTGTGGGATTTGGAATAATATTCAAAGCAATACAAAGAAGAGTTTTCCAAAATATATCCGGTACAATTATTTAAGCAGTACTTTGTGGAATTCCTAGAAGTAAAATGTGATATGATTCATGATAGAATGTCCATCAGAAATTCCTTAGCATCCCTTCAATAGATTCGAGAGAACAATTTTCGAAAAATTCCGCTACAAAATTATAGAAAATTAAAGTTAAAAGGATTATTGTTCTCCTTGAGGAACTCCAAATGTTCTATCGAATTCCAAGATGCATTTTCCGTAGTTTTTTGCGATGTTCTTAAATCAGAAAATAAACGATGACTTGTTTGTGGTTAGTAAGATATCTTTGAAATATGCATGGGGATTGTGGGTTCGAGTCTCGCCACGCCTCTTAGCATAATGTGACATAAAGTTACCATAAATACATTTCATGTTGGTCAACATGGTTATATCTGCCTATATTAAACACGTTCCTTTGAATTATTTTTTTTTATTTCATATATGATATCCTAAAAAATGTCTGGGGGGGGCCTAGAGCATTCTGGAGGGGGCCAGGCCCCCCTGCCCCCCCTGCCCCCCCCCCCTGTTCCTACGCCAATGTTGATTATTAGCAACAAACTATTGAAAAATCGTAAAACGTTGACCCCTTTCTTATCTAACCAATCACGTCCAAGCACATTTTTGGATTCCGCTTCCCTCTATAAAAGCGCACCGCACCCTGCTTCTTCCCTCAGTCTTCTTTTTGCGCTCGGACTGTGAACACGGTCGGGCAAGTCATTTTCGCTTTTCGTTTGCACCCGCGTCACAGTTCAATTTGTGTCGTCGGAAGAGGAAGACGCAAGGTTGATTTGCGGCGGCGATTCGTTGAATTCAGTTTCATTCTGTTTTCGCTTTCGAGCTGGTAAGAGCTCCTCCAAACCTGCTCAGCTCCTCGCTACCAAAGGCCAGCTGTTGATCATCAAGCGGCGGCAAATCCAGCGTCCGGATTGTGAAATCGCTCAAGATTCCTGAATGGACTCGCGCTTCCAGAATTGGCCCTGAAGGAATCGGGGCGCAAAGGCAAGTACGAGATAGCAGAAGAAAATCGACCAAAGCCGCTTGTTGAAGCGCCCATCGTCATCCCCACCGCAAACCCCATCGGGCGAGGAGGATTTCAACATGTTCCCTGGCAAAATGTGTCCGTGTTACTCGATTCTCACAGTTCAATCGGCCCTTTTCAGGGCCAACAAATGTGTACTAGAGAGTTATTTGTGTAATATTTGCTAATGTGTTTACCGCATTCTTTCTATACTTTCTATTGTTAAGGAATGATTCAAATATTACGTAACCCAAAATCAATGGAAAAGAGTTATTTTGAATTAATTGCTCCAAATTAACAATGATTAAGTATACACTGAAAAATCAATTCTTCAATATAATGGCCCAAGCTTTTGAATACATGTAAAGTGATTATTTTGTATTAACACAAAATAATAACACACAATGTCTATAATAAATCAGAATTGATATGCAACAAATAGTGTGAGAATCAATTGGATTTTTAGCAGTAGAAATCTTCCATAAGTTCTTGACGGTCTCAAGCCAGGAAATAGAAGAGGCTAACGTTATCCAACGTCAACTTGGCGGTCGTATCTTGAAAACAACCTCTTACTTTTTTTTTGCTGAAAGGAGCTTAGAGGGGCCTAGCAAATTATTGTTTTACAGAAGTAATATCGGACGCAATATTCACGATGTCACAATGTTCACTACGGAATATATTCATACTTTGTTGAATCCAGTAAAATACTTTTCTTCCAAGCAACTCACGAGGAATGTCCCATGTGATTCCTATACGAACTTTTCAGGTATTCAACCATATGCGAAAATTCCTACGGTGATTTCTTCATGAATTGTTTCCGTACTTTTTCAGCGCTTTTTCGCTGCTACACAAGTTTTCACTGAGTTTCTCTTGGGATTCCCACGGAAATCATTCACGGGATAAGTAGTTATTATTAAATCAATTTTTACCAGAACATATAAATTCCAATTGTTAGTTTGATATAACATCCAGTTATTCCTCAATAATTTGTTTAAGATTTTCTGGAATTACTAAAGATTGCTTACCGAAATTGTCTTCCAAATTACCAAGCAGGAATTCTTTCCAACACTTCTTCAAAAAGTTCTCCAACAGTTTTTTTTTTTCTAAATGTACCGTTAAGGTTTTACTGAAGTTTATTGGCAGATCCCATTAACAAATTTTTCAGACAATCTCTCTGAACCTCTTCAAGGACTGCATGAAAAATTCCACTCCATATCTAATTACTAGAGTAAAACATACAAAAAAAAAGTATTGGAGAACTTCTTAACAAATTTGGTTGATAATTTCGACGTAACTGAATTCGAAAAATTCACGTCGGAAATATCAAGAGTTCACTGTAGAATTTCAGACACTTTCTGAAAAATTACCTTAACGGAAAAACTTGTGGTTTTTGTAAAATAAACAACAAAAAATCTTGTTCTTTTTTCTTAGTCTTTTGTAATTAATAGTCATTGGCATTATAAGGAATATTTTACTGAAGGGTTTTGTTTCTATCATATATAAAGTTTTGCATGAACTCCGAAATTTAATGATACTATGACGAACAGATTGACGTAGAAATTTTTTTTTTCGTACTAGCAGAAACTCCAACAATTTTTTTTAAAGGAACTATTTTTAATTATTGTAATAGGAACTGTAGAAAATTAACGCGAAAATATTGACAGTTTTTTTTTAACATTGCCAAAGATTTACAGAATTTTTTTTTTTCATTACTTTGAAAATTTGTGGACGAGTTCCTGATGAAATTTCAGAAATCATAAGAAACGTATAAGAATTCTTCAATTTTTCAAGAATTCCTAGAATTTACCTTTTTTTTTCTCTAGAATGTTACTCAAGAAAGTATCGAAAGATAAACGAAAGATAAGTGATTATTTACAATCTTTTCTCAAGCGGTGAATGATTTTAGGATAATTAACAGCGCTGCTTATAGAATGGTTTATAGTCTTCCGTGGAAGAATTTGAAATAAAGTTTATGGATAAACTATTTGAAGGAATTTACGGAGGTATTCCTAGTAGATTTTTCAGCGAAACATCTCAGTATAAGATTTGACAGAATCAGTGATTTTGTACAGGAGTTGCAAAGGAAAACTTTGAACTTTTGGAACTTTTTTTATACCACGGCATTTTTATTTGCAACGAAGATGTCGAAAAATTGCGTCTATCGCACACAACGACAGGCTGGTTCTAGCGGTAGCCAATCGAGCGACAGCCGGATGGTTAATCTTTCTGTTGTCAAGCGATTCACCGAAATCGAATACCACCACGCTAATGCTGTGTATGACAAGTAGGCATTGCAAAATTCTTTATCAATCAGGTTTTAAGCACGATCAAAGCAAGCGAAAAAAACATCCCATCGGTAGCAGTCCATGATCAGCAATGTATCGCATGTTGTAACAAGTTTGATAAATAAGAGTAGCGAATGAGATCCTCCAAGAGAGAGCGATGATAAAATTATTTTTTTTTGCTTGCTTACCATCGGGAATGGGTGTTTTATTTTATTGGCACGATACAATGTTCTGTAAAAATTGAAGAAAAAATCTCAGGGGAGGTTTCTGGACAAATCCCTACAGATAATCTTTGTGGTGTATCTGTGGAAATTCACGTAAGAACTACCGGAATGCTCATTGAAAAATATCGTGAAATTTACGAAGGAGCTCCTGGCAAAACAGAAGAATGAATTCATGGAGGAATTTCTAGCGGATTTAGGAATACGTGGCATCTTGCCTTGTCATCTCTGCGTAGTGGAACGTTTCGTAGAAATTTCCGGAAGGATAACGACTTAGGAGATAGACTAAGGAATTCTTCAAGGAAGTCAGATGAAAGTTTTGGAGGAACTTCTCAGAAAATCTAAGAGGATCTCCTAAAAGAATTCCTGGAGGAACCCTCGAAGATTTTCTGGAGAAACTGTGGATTTTTTTTTCTTGAGAAGCACCGGAGAAATTCCTGAAGAAACTATGGAGAAAATTCCGAAGACACTTCTGAGAATTTTTTGAGGGATCTCCAAGGGCATTCCTGGAAGAACTCCGAGGAATTTCTGGACGATCCATGGAGGAAATCCGAAAGAATTCCCGGCGGAGCTCCGAGAGAAATCTCGGCAAAAAATTGAAAGAGTTCCTGGTGGAATTTCTAGAGGAATTCCGAAAGAATTCCTGGAGAAAATCACCGGATGAGTTCATGAGGGATATCCCCGCAGAAATTCTTGAAATACCCGAGGGAATCCTTGGAGGAATTCCAGAAGGAAATCGCCTGAGAAATTGTTGGTGCAAATCCTCAGAGAAGTTCCTGTAGAAAATCTCGGCATAAATTTAAAAAATCTCTAAATTTCTGAACAAAATCCACGAAGGAATTTCGTAACGAATTCCTTGACGAAATTTCCAAAGGAATTCCTGGATAAAAACTCCGGTGGAATTCTTGGAAATCTCCTGAAACATTCCTGGATAAAATCTCCAGAGGAGTTCTTGGAGGAAATCTTCAGAGAAATTTTTGGAAAAAATCTCCAGAGGAATGTGTGCATACGATGGTTTTCTTCATGTCGAGTCTAGTACACGACACTGAAGACGGCCCTACAGTTAAGGTCGAAATACGCAAGGATACAAACTCTAGTGGAATTAAATGGTATAGTACTAAATTCGGTTTTTTCATCCGGAGCGATTCTCGGAGAAACTCTAGTGTGAATCTCCAGAGAAATTCCTGGAGGAAATTCCGGGATGAATTCTCTGAAAAAAATCCCAGAAGGAATTTCTAGAGAAAATGCCTGGAGGTATTTCAAAATGAAATCCCCGAAAGAATTCCTGCAGCAAATCCCCGGAATTTATGGTGGAAATCCTGTTAGACACATTGGAGGAACTTCGGTAGAATTCCTGAAACAGCTCCTGTTTCTTTAGGAGTAATTAGTTTCGTAGACTACCAAGTTTCCCCTAGGAATAAATAATATTGTTTTTAAAAGCAATGGAAAATGGTTGCCTCAAATGAGTAGGAACCAGAGATGGTGGCTGTTACAAAGAAAAATATCCAAACTGGTGAACAAACGTGTGTCAAAGCAGATTTGGAACAGCATTCCGACCAAAAATACACCAGGCAGTAAGCCTGTTCCAAAACAATAGACCAGAAAACTCGTATAAAATAAAATTGGAACAAGCAACAGCGGTGCAAGCTCCAATTTTTAGCATAGTCCAAACATTTGGACCAAACCGGTGCACACTGGCAAAAAAGGTACCAAACCGACGAAGAATTCTGTATCATGTGAACGCAACGCGTAATCCTTGAGAAAAGACCTGAAGCCTATGTAAAACTGTCTAAGGAATTGAATCAAAGTGGTTCTGATGACCACACGGATTGTTTTCATGTCGATTTTATTCAAATTTTCCATTTTTATTAGGTTTTTGATAGGATTTCTCACCTCATATGCTGGGAAACTGGGTATTGGGGTGCGGCTTATTTTTCAAAAGTTCTCAAAATCAAAAATTCGTGTGCTCTCATGAATTCAAATCACATTAAAAAGAGAAACCTCAAAGTTTTAGCTAAAAATATTAAGATTTAGAGGTGGCGCAAGCGTCTTGAAGGTGAATTTTTAAGTTATTAAAATGGCCTTCAGTGTAGTCACCATAACTTCGTTATTTTGTAACATATTTTGAAATTTTTATTACCATTATCTTTATGATTAAATTCATGATAGCTTTGTAAAACATCAAATTTGAAAAAAAAAACTAGTCTAAGTTAAAAATAATTTTCTCCAAATGTGTCCTCATTTTACTTAAAAAATCATCTTTGTTTGTCCATAGCTTCATAAGGACTCAACAAATTCCAAATCTTTTTACATGTTTTTGGTGCAATTTTTGTTTGGTCATACAACACATTTTTCTGAAAAAAAAGGTTTTGAAAAAATTGGTTTAATTTGAAGAGAATGATGCTGAAAGTTTAAAAATTGGTTGGAAAACAACCAAGTTATGTGTGCTTCACTGAAGGTCATTTTTATAACATGAAAACTCACCTTCACGTCGCTTGCGTCACCTCTAAATGTTAAAATTTTTGGCTCAAATTTTGAAGTTTCTCTTTTTAGGTGATGTGAATTCAGAAGAGCACACGAATGTTCGGTTTTAAGATCTTTTGGAAAATAAGCCGCACCCTACTGGGAATGCGTTATTGAAATAACGTTTTTTTTTACGATAGAAATATAAAGATGTGAGTGCAGGAGTTGGAAGTGACCACGGATCGTTATCATGCCCATTTCACCCAATTTCCACATTTTTATCAGGTTATTCACATGATACTATGATAAATCTAGTATATGGAAGGAAACCGTTTATTAGCTATTGACAAGTATTGACCTTCTCTAAGCTATAAAAGTCTATAAAAGGGCATGCATTAAAACTGACGGCACGGATCGGTATCAAGCTCATTTTAATATTATATGCAGGGAAACTATTTATGAGCTATTGAAATAACGTTTTTAGATTATGGGGTTGGTGGTTTTACGGCTATCGCTTCTGTTTTGCAAGCAGAATATCGTGGGTTCATTCTCAGGCCCGTCCCTTTCACATATTTGTGACACTCCTAAAAGCTGTCTTTCTCTATCCCTCTGCGTCATTATGGCGCAAACATCATCAGTTCTATGTATCGCTAGAATTGAATATATCGACTTAACCGCTTACCACAGTGGTATCCATACGGTCGAATACCTCATCCATCACTAACAAAACACTCCTACTTCCAAGGTAGCTGTGGGAAATGCAAGAGATTCTCCGGATTTCCGGACTTCCTTCCTCTCCCCGGTGGACATAAGGACGTGGCCGGCGTCGTTATCAATCGAGAAATATCAAGGGCAGTGTGATTGTACATTAAAGATTGAAAAAAAAGCTAAAACCCAAGCTTCATCTGAGTGGTTCTCTGTCCAATATCACTATCCTGTAGTTTTCAAATTTCCCAGGATTTGATTTCGCGGGAATTTCTGAAAAACGTGAAAATAAAGCAAATTTGGTGGAATTTTATTTTTCAAATTATTCGTATTTCGTGTGCGGTCGGTGTTCCCTTAGTAGGCAGTCCCCTATAGTCGCACTAGTAGCTTTTTACGGCCGTTGTACTACAAATTGTTGCAAAACATTTTTAACATGAAGCTCAGGAACCATTTACCTAAGTACCATTGATATACAACTTGATTTTGTCAAAAAAATATCGAAATATAGTTTTGCTTATAATTTAAGCTCCCTTTCATCTATAGGAAACCTACTGTTCCTATAGTAGCACTACTAAGAAAAACTACTTTTCAAAAAACAAAATGATTAATTCAATTAGAACCTTTTTTATATCAATCAAAAGCTTTTGTAACGTTTTACGTTTTTTCTTGAAAAAATATAGTGAAAAGTTTGTGAACTTTTGACGTTTTTATCTTTTTAAGCAAAATCACTTGAATTTGAATTTGATTGAGCTCAGTGTTACGTAAAGTATCGATAAGGTTTGTGTCTTGACTAAATGTACTAAATTGACGTCACCCAGTATGGGATATGTGTAGTAGGGTGCCAATGGAATGTATGGGAAAAATTTTGCCAACGAATTTCAAAAAATGGTAGTGCTCAAAAGTTTTGTCTCCTCGAAAAAAGTCCCCATGCAAAATTTGAGCTCATTCGGACTTCATTAAGTGGACCCCCAAAGCGGTCAAAGTTTGGCTTTTTTGACCCATGAAAAATCTCCAAAGGGGGGGGGTACATGAAATTTGGACGAGAAAGTGGACGAGACTTTTGCGAGAAATCATGGTTTCAAACTGTACGAAAAATGATGCACCCTAATGGAATATGAGAGAAACTCCCTAATGAAATATGTTAACAGTGTCCTACGATGATGTCGCATATCAAATCGAACTAGAGGCGCATGAATTCAGAGGAATTTAAAGCCTCTCTAAACAAAAATGAAGACAATGGCCTACGATTATAAAAGAGGTGTTAAAATACTAAAAGGATCAAATTCAAAATTTCTTGATTTTTTTTAATTTTCGGCAAACACCAATGGAAAATAAGTGAGCCACCCTAATAATATATCACGAATCTAATGAAGGAAATGCCCTACGATGATGAAAGAGGTGATAAAATATTATTGTTTTTAATATCCCATTCAAATTATGATTTTTCGACAGAAAGGCCCACCCTAATGGAAATTAAGTGAACCACCCTAATAAAATACCACATATTAAATGTAGAAAATGGCTTACGATAATGTGAGAGATGTTCCAATACTATTGTCTTCAATATTCAACTAAAATTCCATTTTTTTATTTTTTAACAAAAAGGACCACCATAATGGAAAGTAAATGAACCACCCTAATGAAATATGACATATAATATGCTTTCAGTGACCAACAATGATATAGGATATGTTTCAATACTATTGCCGTGAATTTCTCAGCAATTGAATTCAAATCGTTCATTTCAATTTCAATTCACTCCCCCAACTCAAAAATTTACTAAGTCCCAAAAGGTCGATTTTTTTCAAAAATTTTTTTTCCAAATAACACCAGATCTCGACGTTTCATGCATTTCTAAGACATCTGGCATCAAAAAAAAAATTCGATTTCGGAAATTTCATGTACCCCCCCTTTGGAGATTTTTCATGGGTCAAAAAAGCCAAACTTTGACCGCTTTGGGGGTCCACTTAATGAAGTCCGAATGAGCTCAAATTTTGCATGGGGACTTTTTTCGAGGAGACAAAACTTTTGAGCACTACCATTTTTTGAAATTCGAAAAATCGATTTTCATTGGCACCCTAATGTTTAGTGATGTGGAAACCTTTGTAATGTTTTTATTCGTTTAGCTTGTTCGTTTACCGAAGGCGCGAACTCTCGCCATTTCAAATTTAATTTGGGCGTAAAAAGATTAAAGAATAGGCTCTTTATGTAAGTAGGTTTCTTGTCTGTTAAAAAACTGAGACTCGGTCATTTCGCTTCCAAATCGGCTGGTTTCCAGAAGTTTTCGCGAGTTTAGGTCAAGTTGTAATTTTTAATTTCTTTTAGTGACCATTTGTACAAACGTTTTCAAGTAAAGGTAGTTAAAGTGATTGGAGTGATGTCTCTTTTTGTTGTACTTAACGTTTTTTGTATTATTTGTTTGTTCTTTAGTGATTCGTTTATAGTCGGTGCGTCCGACATTCGCGACTTGTGGAATTTTATTTCAGTTTACACCCAAAAAAGGTAATTTCTATTAAAATACTCGATTTTTGTTAAAATTTAGTGTACTAAAGTCAATTTCGTGTTGGACTTTCCAGCGCTTAGCGCTTTTTGGGTAGGGCTGGAGTTCGTGAGTCGACCGGAGTCGACGAAGAGTATTTTGTGGAGTTTCTTGAGTCCGTGCAACCGTCAAGGCCCGCCCTTAAGGGTAGCTAAACGGAGTGTGGTGTTTCGCCAGAAAGTGAAGCGAAGAAAGACCGTCGATCGCCAATCAATCGACGGAGGTCCCCTTACGTCAATTCCAACGGACCACAGTATTGGAGAGCGCGGATCGTGCGTTGCGTCGCCAATTGCGCACCACGATTCCGGACCAGATCCAACGGTAAGGGTGCATTTCATCACGGGCGGTCAGAGCGCAATACGCGAGGCCGCACGAAGGTACGTTAACCTTTGTCCGGAGGAAGACGGTCAATTCCCGGGCCGCACGACATCCGTCGTAGCGAATCGCTCTCCGGAAGAAATCGGAGGCCATCCGTCCAGCCGCCACCCACTTCGCAACTCTAATTTCGGCCATACCAGCACGGACTCCGCTGCAAGCTAATCAGGCAGCGACGGCGAATTGTTCCCCTTCGCCGCCATTTCAACGGAGGTTCTCGTCGCCATCGCTACTAACGTTCCCGCCGCCATCGCCGAGGTTCCTGGCAACGAGCAACAAGTCGACGAAGAAAAATCCTGCGCTGGTATGTGTAGGAGTTAGACATGGCCATGATCTAGTAAATTGCTATCCCGTCTAAACCCAAGCTAAAGTCCAACCCGAAGTCAATAAACTAATGAATTAATTGTGATGTTTTACGAAAATCGAGTAGTTTACGTTTTTATTTATTCCGTTTCCGTTAAGGTGCAAGAAAGTCATTCCAATTGCTCTAAGTTTACGTTCCGTTATTACTTCGATTTTCATTCTCATTTTTAGTTTTTCTGTTGAGACCAGAGGGTTGAACGAGTTTCAATGGGTTTGTTGTCCGTAGGGGGAAAAGCTAGTCTTTCTTAGGTTTGCGCTTTGAATTTGAGTTTGAGCCAGCGACCGTTCGAGGACCCCTGAGGTTAAAGGTCATCAGTAGTCGGGCAAATAAAAATCGGCCGGTGGTCTCTCGGATTCGAGAGTGGCGCTAAAGCCACCGGTTGTCACAACACCTCGAGCATTTCCGCCGAACGGTTACACTTTTGATCCACTTTTAAAAGCAAAAATGTAAAAGTTTTTTAAAACACGGTTTTGATTTGTATTTTGTTTTGTATTATAGGCTGTAGTAGCACAAGCGACAATAAACACAAAAAAAAATTGTTTTCGTATTTTTTGTGTTTTTTTTTATAAAACCGTGATAAAAAGCTTTCAGACGTAAAAACAATGCCACTGGCTTTATTTTTCGATTTTATTCGAATACTTGTTCTTAGTCATGCGGCTTCATCGACCCTATATGTATTTTATACCAGTAAATTTGTTGGTTATTTGTGAGTAATTTATTCATGCTTCTGGCGTTGATAATGAAATGATAGCTTCATTTCAAACGCTAGACTTCAAAACAACAAAGTTTATAACATTAAGCAAAAGTCCTCGTGGAGTTTATTCTTAATCCAACTAGAGTCTTTATATTAAAAATTGTGGCTGTTGCATCCATGAAAACTTTATAAGCCTACTGAATTCAGAGAAAAGATCCCTTGAAATTCCTTTATTTTATAGAGCAAAATTCGTCAAAAACGATATCTATTTTATGAATAACTATTTCATTACAAAAACAAAAAATCAGCATCGAAATATTTACTTATTTATTTATTTATTTTTTTATTTATTTATTTATTTGGACATCAACAGGCTCCTAGCCCCAATGATGTATTAATTGTTTCCATTAACATTAAAACAATAAAAAAAAAACACAATCTTACTGTCTACCTTAAAGAGTTAGAAAACCTATAGAGAAGCAAATCACGGGACACATTAAAATCAAAATCAGTTGCCACCCTATTCAATACTCTTTGCAAGCCTGTGATTGCACTGTTCATTCCGTAATTAGCCTCGCCAACAATAATTCGCCAATAGACCATTTCCGTCAGACCTTACCCCCTATTTTTATATTTTTCTTCAAAAGACGATTATTTTTAATGATTATTGACGCTTTCAGATCTAATTTATATGCACTCCTGATTTTATTGTAAATTTTTGAAAATTCGAGAATTTACCACATTTTGAGTAGTGCGGCACAGTTGTTTCAACCCTGTGGGTAAACAAAGTGGAGATTTTCCCACAACTTTCAAAACCCCTGCGCTGAGTGTTTGTAGATATGACGAAATGTCAATGTCAAATCAAGCACACGAGACGACACGACAAAATGGAGAAATCTGAGAGAAATCTGAGGTCCGATGGGCAAGCTTCGTTGTAAATGAAGCCCATCCTTTACTATTGTACTTATAACAAAAACTTTTACCGGAAGACGACTGCTAATAGACCGTTTTAAGCTTAGCAAGTGATGGAATTCTCCTTGGAAGCATTTCTGCAACGCTGCGGAAGGTTTTCTACAAGAGGGGCATATTGGCCGGTTTGTTTTGAAACGTCAAGAATTGGACCGTTTGCAGATAACGTCTTGTACTCGCTTTAGAAGCTACCTGGCAAGAGAAAGTTGCATGCAAAGCATGATTAACTAAGTAAATAACACTTTGACACCAAAAACTGTATAAGTAATGGATTTGCCACTGCGATAGAGCAGTTTTTCCTTAGGGGGGCCTATACCTGTTTACCCTACCGTTTGATATCTGCTGCTTATGTCGTCAAGCTGTTCCGGAACCATATGACCAATGGATTATACATACTTCCCCATTTTACCACTCTCGTAGGTCTCCCCGAAAAATCTGCAAACGGTCCAATTCTTGACGTTTCAAAACAAACCGGCCAATATGCCCCTCTTGTAGAAAACCTTCCGCAGCGTTGCAGAAATGCTTCCAAGGAGAATTCCATCACTTGCTAAGCTTAAAACGGTCTATTAGCAGTCGTCTTCCGGTAAAAGTTTTTGTTATAAGTACAATAGTAAAGGATGGGCTTCATTTACAACGAAGCTTGCCCATCGGACCTCAGATTTCTCTCAGATTTCTCCATTTTGTCGTGTCGTCTCGTGTGCTTGATTTGACATTGACATTTCGTCATATCTACAAACACTCAGCGCAGGGGTTTTGAAAGTTGTGGGAAAATCTCCACTTTGTTTACCCACAGGGTTGAAACAACTGTGCCGCACTACTCAAAATGTGGTAAATTCTCGAATTTTCAAAAATTTACAATAAAATCAGGAGTGCATATAAATTAGATCTGAAAGCGTCAATAATCATTAAAAATAATCGTCTTTCAAAGAAAAATATAAAAATAGGGGGTAAGGTCTGACGGAAATGGTCTATTCACTCGGTTCATGGCCGCTTCTCTCCATCCTCGACTGTGACCCACGCTCTCCAGGTCCTGGTGCACCTTGTCAATCCACCTAGCTCGCTGCGCCCCACGCCTTCTTGTTCCGACCGGATTCGTAGCGAACACCATCTTTACAGGGTTGTTGTCCGGCATTCTTGTAACATGCCCTGCCCAGCGTATCCTTCCAGCTTTAGCTACCTTCACGATACTGGGTTCGCCGTAGAGTTGAGCGAGCTCGTGGTTCATCCTTCGCCGCCACACGCCGTTCTCCTGTACGCCGCCGAGGATCGTCCTTAGCACTCGGCGTTCGAAAACCCCAAGAGCTTGCAAGTCCTCCTCGAGCATAGTCCACGCCTCATGCCCGTAGAGAACTACCGGTCTTATGAGCGTTTTGTACATCGTACATTTGGTGCGGGGGTGAATCTTTCTTGACCGCAGTTCCTTCTGGAGCCCATAGTAGGCACGACTTCCGCTGATGATGCGCCTTCGTATTTCCCGACTAACATTGTTGTCAGCCGTCAACAAGGATCCGAGGTAGACGAACTCGTCCACCACCTCGAAGGTATCCCCGTCTATCGTAACACTGCTTCCTAGGCGGGCCCTGTCGCGCTCAGTTCCGCCAACCAGCATGTACTTTGTTTTCGACGCATTCACCATTAGCCCGACTCTTGGCTTGACGTAGAGATTTATAACAAGTGATGTAGTAAGTTCATTAGTTAAAATTATATGATAAGTAAATTGTGCGATGGTTTTTGGTTGAAAATAGATAGTAATTTCTTTTTTTATAAAGCTAAAGGAAATACTGGAATCCCGGGATCAGAAAATCGTTTCCCGGGAAATCTCAATTCCCAGGAAATGTTCCCGGGCATGAAAACTCTCTATCCTGATTGATCACGGAGTAGCAGCTACGAAGTGTATGTTCCATCAATTGATCGTTTTGATCGTGATCGTATTGAAATAACGTTTTTAGACGATAGGAATATAAAGGTGTGAACGCAGGAGATAGACTTGACCGCATGGGTCGTTATTAAGTCCATTTCACCCAAATGTCCCACTTTATCAGGATTTTCATATGATTTGATATTCAGGAAAAGCATTCATTAGCTAATATTAACATTACGTACGTATTCTATGCGATAATAGCCAAGAGAAGAGAATTCTCAAATTTATCAAGTTTTTCATAAGAATTCTCAGACTATATACAGGGGAACTAAAGAGGAATGGTTGTGACTCCTTTACGTTTCGTCTGCTCGCTATATATAGTAGGGTTGCAAAAGCCAATGTTTGGAAACGAACGATGCATTGGAGTCATGTTTAGAGTATAAGCCTTCAGATACACAAGCAGAATCAATTTTAAAAGCCTTTTTTTACACTAAATAAGGGAATAATTAACATCAATTGTTAATGCAAATATCGACTATAGATATATTCCACAAAAAATGGATGAATCTCTCCTCAATATGGTGTATCGCTCATAAATTTGACATCCACAATTAACCCCCTTTTTTCTTTTTTGAATCGTTTTGTCATAATTAATTATGAATGGTCATAAAAAGCTCCTGTAAATCAAACTCATTTAAAAAAACTAACTGATTTCTGTTTCTGTCCTGTAAATTTCCCTTTGACAATGAATGCAATTATTACAATATTGACCATGTGTCATGCCACGTCTTTTTATGCTTCACTTTTTGCTGTTTCGTTTCCCATCAAACTGATTCCATCTGAAACTGGAGTTCGATACACGCCGAATGGTTGCGCTCTCATACAATACGGTTCCCGTTTACAAAGGATGACTTCACAAACGTATGGCCGTTGGTGTCAATTAAATAAAGTTACTCAATCGAGCAGAGTGGCCATCCCAGCACACCGGACGTCAACAAATCTATTAATGTGTGCAGTGCATGGGTCGAACCGTCCGTCTGTTTACCGCTAGATATTTACACGAAAAGTAGGGTAACGGTCGTATTTTGGACCCCCTAAGGAAGTGATTTTAGTTTTTTGTCCCAATTAATTAATTGCACAGCGTTACCAAGTCAAAGAACATGCCAACATGAAGAGAAAAACTTCCTCTACGAGATAAAAATGCACAAACGGTCATGTAGGGTCCAAAAAACATCGAAAATAATTGAATTGTGAAGCACTGTTTTTCATTATTTTGGACACACCAATACATTTTGGACCCTCAAAGTATATATTTTGGACCCCCGGCTATTTTTATTGCTTGGCGACAAAGTTCATGACACTGGTTGTATAATATGCTTGCCCATAGTCTAATCAATCGATTGACAATGGAAAACCGAAGAAATTCTACGCCTTTAGTTCAGAAATTTGAAAAAAGTTTTTGTTTACATTTGAAAAATTTCTGACGGCTTTAATTTATGTGTGTAACGTGTTGTAACGGTTTCATGGATGAACCGAATAAATTAAAATAATTTCAGATAAAATTAACACATTTTCTATGTACAAACGGTTGATGCAAGTGCGGAATAGTCTTATCTTTCCAAATGGCATGCGAATTGAGTTGTTCTTTCGATTTAAACTGGTAAATTTACAGCAAAATAGGCCAGGGGGTCCAAAATAAAGAGGGGTCCAAAATATATTGGTTACCCTAATTCCATTCACTACAGTTCGAATCCGAAAGAGCCGACGAGGTGTAACCTCCTTCAAATACCTACTCCGCTCTGATCGACATCGATTGGAATATTGTGTACAGTTATGAGCTATCGTGGTTTGGTATTGTAACAGGCATTTAACGGAAACACTATTTTGCGAAGCATTTACATAGATGACCCCAATGGTGTCGGATGGCGCACTCGAATCATTCTATGTTTGGGCGTTGAGTTGATAATCAGTACCATTGAGATAGGAAATGGTCAATCAGATAATAGTGTTCGTAATTTGATTAACTAGCCACAGTAAGGTGGCCCATTTTAATAGGAGAATTTTCAAGTCACTAGCGAAAGACTTTTATCGACCACAGAGCACCCTGCGGCCAAAAATGTATTTGGGACAGTCCCAAAAGAACAGCGATGGTTCAATGAAAAATTCAATCAAAAGATCAATTCTTGTAGCGAAATACACCACACTCGCTACGCTCATGTTAATTAGAACAACGTTAATAGCAAAAATACGCTTGTCGTACAAAGCACGAACGAAGTAGATCATTTATCCCAAATTCAAACACGTCCTGAGAAGGGTTTCTCACTTTTAAAAATGATCGTAGAGCTTTTTTTCTAGTGAAAAGCACTGAAACGAGTCCGGCCTGTGCATTGATGTTTATATTCCTTCCGTAAATTTACTTAAACTTTAGACTCTTCCAAAGAAAAGTCCCAAAAGAGCAGGGCTGTAATTCAGAAAATTTCCCAAACTCAGCGTGCGAATCCTCCGCCCGCCCGCACGTTTCCGTTGTTGCAATATATCGTCCTTTTAAACGAACCGTGACCAATTGGAAATAGATGTGGGCCAATCCTGGGGGAGGGTCGTACCAAGGGTTGATTATTCCAGCAATGATTTGTTATCTTATACTCGCCATGAATGGCAGTGTTGAGGCTTATTGCGTGGGCAGGCTAAAATGTTGTGAATGGGTCGCAATTCATGTACCATGCCAGGTGGGTGCTGGTTAGGATTAGCTACTTTGGAATCAAACTGTGCTTTTAATTCCGGACATCATCCTTTAAAACACCCCACTAGGAATAAATCATTAGTTCGTTTCAGCCAGCATAACAGGTTTTACAGAGAGTAAAAAGTTTGATGGTGAGAATACGTGTGTGTAACTTTATCACGTTCGGCAGCTGGGCAGACTATCAAACAGGATTCAGCTTGGACCGGAATTTGTAGTCAAGGGTACAAAAAATGTGTAATTAATCTTATCCTTTATCTTTTAAAGGGACACTCCATGAGCTTTTCAAGAACTTTTTCCGACAAGCTGGAATTTCTGACGTAGGAATCAATTTCGCGGATGGATAGGGTTATAAATTTAGGGCTGATAGAATCGAGTTTTATTATTAACTAGAATAACCATAAGTAAGAGAAACCCCCAATTTAGTACAATTGTTAAAATTAATTATTCATTTTTAATCGGGTATCTCAAATATAATGTAGACTAGCTTTCATTATAATGCACGAACGAGCTTTTAGTCGTCTAACGCTCAAGGAAGCTTTCAGAGTGGTCCTATTGCAGACCATTAATTCTTTTTCTTTTGTATCCATTCATTCGTAAGCTCATTCATCCTAGCGCAATTCAGTTGATAGTTTATGCATCGCTAGTGAAGTACGTACGTAGACTAATACGGAAAGAAATACATCTCGCGATGACTCTCTTATTAGTATCAAAAATGAATCTGAGAATAAAAAGTTTTATAATTCAGTTCAAATTTAATCATTCAATATTTCTAAGAACATTGTATTGCTAAGAATTTGGCAAGCATATTCGGATTCAGAATACTCAATTTCAGTATATAGAGTTGTTTTAAAAACTAACAATAATCGTATTAACAAGTGATCAATTTCACCCCGAAACGGAATCCACCGATTTTTTATTGTGGAGATGATTTTTCGCACTAAAATCACATTTGTTAGAAAATTTCGGTACACGAGCTAATGAATCTCACCGTCGTACTTGTTTCCATATACCTAAGGACTGTTCATTTAAGTATTTCATTTTACAGTAAACTGTTTATTTTCTAACAAATTCATGAGTTTACCTAAAATACATGGAAATCAACGTAATTTCGATCAAATTCACATAAAATTGAACATTTATTGAGCATTGCTGGAGAATGCTCTTACTTTTCTTTGATACCTCCCATAAAATTCTGCACAACTTTTTTCGGAACTTTTCGAACTGCTTTTTGAACTGCTGACCACATTTTCTTGAAAAATCGATGAAGCTTGCTTCTCTTCCATCCTTCTTAAGATGCCGTTTGATTATTGCCCAATATATTTCAATGAGGCGTAGTTCTGAGCAATTTGATGGATTCGATCATTTTTCTACAAATTCGACTTATTCCTTCTTGAGCGTCTCCAAAGTAGCTGAAACATAGTGAGCCGATGCTAGGTCTGGCAAAAACAATGGAGGCATGGTATGCCTTCAGTAGATGGGCAGAAGCCATTTTTTAATGCATTCAGTTCTGTAATTTTCGCCGTTGATTGAACCCGTCGTGAAATATGTAGTACTTTCATACCGCAGGAGCAATTTGCGCAAATTGCTTGCCATACCAAATCATTTTTCCCCACACACGCTAAGATCAGTCTACCCAAATATGGGTAAAGTTTACCCATAATCGTCAAAAAGTGCACACACTCATTTTATGGGTAAAGTGGGTTTTACCCATAAATAAGTAAACTCTTTAAACCCATAAATGGGTATTTGATTTTGAGCGAAATTATGGCAAAAATACCCAAATATGAGTACTTCATTTCTCTTTTATTTGTTGATTTTCGATAATAAAGATATTGAACAAACTAGTTACAATATTATAAATACATGCTGTACTCATTTTATTAAAAATTATAAGGACAGTTAAACATAACGACATTGACATACGCTTGCTCTTTAGTTGGAGTTTATCCCAATTAGGGAACATCCAACTATCGCCTCATTCCATCTAGCGGGCCCCAAGGAACGTATCTCCACCGTATCCGGTGGAGATACACATAAATGGGTGAATCAACTACCTATTTATGGGTAAACTGATCTTAGCGTGCAGGACTGAACAATAGGGTCCTAAGGCCCTGTCCCAATTTTAGTGCCAAACGCTTAAGTTTAGGCCAATAACACATGTTTACTCAATTTTCTAATGTTTTCCGTTGATTTGAGTCCAAAAAACATTTTTTTAGATTTTGTCACACCCCTTGGTTTAAACTCAAATTTTGGGTGCATTTTGTTTTCCGTGTCCCTTCCGAAATGTCAGATAGGAACAACCCCAGTGTTAAAGCTAAAACCCCTGTGGTGTTTTTGTCGACTAAGCGAACGTCAAACATGATCTTAAGTGTCAAGGTTCATTTATGGACCCAATTTTTAAATTAAATTTTAAACATGATATAGCCGTTATTTGAGCGGGAAAAATTGCTAAAGTAGTTGCAGTGAGATGCTCTTTCGTGTTATTGAATAAAACAAGATTTCATTAAAAATTTTAGGACCCAATTGGAGTGAAGCCAAAAATTTGGTGCTGGAGAAGGTGCTGATTTGACAGCTGGTGCTTTAAGCTGCAAACAACCCAAAATCCGTTGCGGAAGCGTACGCGTCTAAGTACATATTAGAAGGGTCGAGGAAGTTGTGAATGATATGAGCAGCGTTGCCAACCTTCCAGATTTGTCTGGAATATTCCAGATTTTTGAGGCCCCATTTTACAAAAATCTGGAAGATCCAGATAAAATTTTAAATGAATTTGTAAGGTTTTGTAAATAATTTGTAAGGTTCTGCATGTACGACATAAACGATCCAGACTTTTCCAGACAAATTTCCAAAATCTTCCAGATTTTTCAAAAATTGACTTGGCATCCCTGGATATGAGATCGGTTTTCTTTTTAATTCGCTGCAGTGTATATGGTAATGCAAGAGGAAGAGGAAGTAGAATGTATTACTATTGTTGTAATATTGAGGTTTCTATTAAGAGGTGTCGCCAATTTCGTTATCTAATATCACTCCTACCAGCACAGTTAATATTGACTTCGCAACACCAATCTGGATTTCGCCGGTCGGACTTCCGAAGCGAAGTTTTGAACGAACTAACTGTCATTGCTCTGCCGGCTCGGCTTTTATCTCGACTGTTTTTGAAAACAGTCCTACATCACGTCGACGGATGAAGTTTCATCACAGTGGAGGATTATTCAGTTCGAGCCCGCCAAAATCCTTCCGATTAAAAATGTGTTGGCGGTGCTTAAGGTGCAACTGTTTGCTATCCATAAATGATGATCAATTTTGTAGTTTTGGGGATGTGATATCGGTTCTACCGGACAGAGATGAACTGAAAGTGTATCAACATGCCTGTTGTTAGCAAGCATATGATCCGATAGATCACCAAATGACCGATATGATATAAAACAGAAAATCTTTCTTTTCAACGATAGTTTGAACATAGATTGTTCATGGATGCCAAGATGAGTCTATCGTGTGTTACCTTAAGTTCGTTGATAAAGAAGAGGAAATTGAGCGAAGTCCTCTTTCTGAATTTTATCGGGATCTAGCTGCGTGTCCACCACTACACACTTAAATTATTTCACCGACCTCAGTAAAATTTTTCGCCGAGAACCCAACAGCTGAGAATTCGGTAATTTTTAACGCCGAATCTCGGTACTTATTTTACCGAGATTTCGGCAATCCAAATTGTTTGCCGAGATCTCGGCGAATGTTACCGAGATTCGGTGAACGTTTACCGAGATCTCGGTAAAAGTTTTACCGAGAATCGTCAAATTTTTACCGAGATATCAGCTGTTGGGTTTTTGGCGAAACCGTTGAAGTGTGTATGGTTATTGGGCCTCTTACAGATTTCTATTGTTAGCAATTGTTTGAAAGTTTGGGTACGTTCATTAATTACGTCGCGCAAAAATCAGTAATTTTCAACCTTCAACTTTGTCATAAGATTTGTACGGATTTTAAAAAGCTATCGCACCCTTCACTTTCCAGCACTAAGATCAAATGGAATTTTTTGTTTGTTGTTTTCATACGGAAACGGTTTCCGTATGAAAACAATCCATAGCGTGCGAGTGCATGAAAGAGAAAAGAGATTGAACGTCAGATTGCCTTATACATGGAGCCACAAATCAACCCAACTTTGACTTCTTTTGACGCAATTCGGCCAAAGACACATTAAAGACCTCCATGTCCCTTGCAGTCTCCCAAAATTTCATGGCTCATAAGGTAATCTAGAATGCCGTGAAAAGTGTACTGCGATCTGTCAAACTTGGGTACCTTTTGCACTACCGAGGGATCAAATGCAGTACTTGAAGTGGTACCCAATCTGAGCCCGAGTGGGACGGACCTGATTCGGCTCTTCCGTGGGATAACCCAAATTTGGGTAAACTGATATATACCTATCTTTAGATTGTTTCCATTTAACAGCGGCAAAACAAACAACTCAGTGCAAAAAAAATCTACGCAGCGTTAGCTTTCGAAGTCTCCGTGATGGGTTAAAACAACTTAACGTTAGGTAAACTCGGAAGAACCTAAATTTGGCTTATTCCATTGAACTTCGACGCTGGTTCGGTGCGTCTCTCTCTGTTTTTGACTATATTGCTGTTGAGAGAGAGGCAAAACAACCCAACCGTGGGGAAATACTAAATGCAGTTTACCCAAATTTGAGTAAAAAGATTTTTTTTTGGGTAGTCTGATTTCTCCGTGTATGGATTGTTACATACTCCGTGATCCTTCCCAAAAAACAAGAAACATAATGGACCGATGCACGAGCTAACTACCTGACGTTTGAGCGGTGCCGTGTTATTTACGTAACCATAGGTCAGGAGAAGTGAATGAACTTGTCATTCATTTTCCTGTCAATTTTCATACAAAATCTACTTTTTCTCCGCTATAAATTCACTCTGGGTGAACCACTTCCCCTGGCCAATGGCAACGAGTGAATTCGGCACCGCTCAAACGTCAAATTAATGAACTCGTGCATGGACCGATGCACGAATTCACTAATTTGACGTTTGAGCGGTGCCGTATTCACTAGTTGCCATGGTCACGTAAATAATGAGGCACCGCTCAAACGTCAAATAGTGAACTCGTGCATCGGTCCATTGGTCCATTTATAGAAAAAAAAACACCTTGGCTAGTATGATGACAGTCTCTATTTTCAAATATATGAGCATTGTTAAGCGAAGTATGCACTTCAACAGAAAAGTAATCGAAATTATTACTTTTCTTGAGCGGAACAGCATACTTAGCTTAATTACTTATTTAGTTCCATTATGCTTCAAAGCTTCTGAGCCAGTATGTATAGTATTGCGCAATATATAGATTAATTTGTATAGTTGTCCTTTGCATTGCATTTTTTGTTAACCAAAACATTGATTTCATTAAATTTGTCAGGCGAAATTTGACGCTTCCGCAAGCAGCGTGACATGAACAGAGCTTAAAAATCACTAGCGCCACAACAAAGGTGGCAGGCTTCAAGAACTAGAGCTTTTTTCAGGGGGTTGTTTTTCCCAAATTTTTCTGTTGGGATGTATCGTACGTCGTCAGGAATATCTGTTTTAGCCACAGCTTTGAAAAAATTCAATTTGGACACTTCGCGATTTAAGCCAAATCTCGGAACGGCAGTTTTTCTGTACACCATTTGTGCAGAAAAAAATTGGGAGTCGCCATGTCAATTCGACCCAGGGGACTGACACGACTTTCATCCTGCATACATTTCGGCTCTTCCTCACATCGTTTTGGTACTTCGCGTTTTGGTACCCACTTTCTGTTCGGTTTGCCCTAACCTTGCTCCTGATTTTCGAGTATGCGGCTAGTGCTAGATTCTGGCAATTAAACATATCGCATTAAATCGTCGTATATTAATACGCTTTTCATTTGTTCATAATTTTGTTTATTGTTTTACGCACCAGTGAGGTATCATTGATGTCTCCTACCCATAAAAACTTTGTTTTGTCCATCCCAAAATAATCAAAACAAGAACACTGGATGCCATGTTGAATTGATGTTGGGTTGGTAATTATTGGCTCTTGCCACCCTCCTGATTCGACCCATCGTTTAGAATTTATAATTTTTTAATGTCAACTTTTGTCTGCTGTCAAAACAAACTCTTGAGATCACACTGAAACAAAATTTTATTTGTTTTTATGGAATTTTTACACCAAAATGCTAATATTTAGGTGTCCACTTTTTAAATGAACAGTCCTTAGTTGTTCGGCATTATCAACATTTTGGAAAACAGACAAGGGCAACCGGAAATAATGATCAATTTCACCCGAAATTATGGTATGCTGTATGATATCAAAAATGAGTTCAGTAGTTCATCTCAAGTATGCCACATACCACATTTTATATACACAATGACTACATGTAGGCTTAGCACCAGCGGCTTGTTTAGTACCGACAATTTCAACAGTATTAATACATCTTCAAAAAGTGTAAATATTTGTATGCAAAACTTATCCTAATAAAAATGGAATACCGTAAAACGGGGTAACTTTGATAATGCGGGTAACTTTGATATTGCGAGACCCACAACATATTAAACAAAATCACGAAGTTGCTGTTAATCAATTAATCAAAACGAATGCAAAAGTAAACAGTGTTAGTATGACACTTCATGTCAAAGCTATTTTCGTTGGAATCAAGTGTATTTGAGGATTTATATGCAAATATTGAAAATGTATAAGATTTTAGCATTTTTGCAACGCTTACAAACAATCTGTTCTAGAATCACTGTTTGATGAAGTCATAATAAGTTCGTCACTTATCCTTGACAGCCTATTTATAGTAGAACATGAATTCGATCTCAAATCTCTTAGCGAAAACCATTTTTACAAACTGGGACCATATTTGTAATCTAAGTCAGAAATTCACATATAGCGTTAAACGCCTAGAGGTATGCAACGCCCTATAAATGTTCCGTAATTCATTCAATTTTGTTCGATTTATACTCCATTATCAAAAATACCCCAAAACAGAAAACCGACTTTCGATTATATGTAAAGTTATAGATCCATTCAGAATAAATTTTTTGGCAATCTATCAAGTGCAATCGATAGCTAGGATGTTAATACTTGTTTTAAAAATATAAATTGTAATTCTTTGAAACATAATGCATAAATATTGAAGTTTTCTTCGAAAAAACTATCAAAGTTACCCCGTTTTACGGTAGTTCAAAATCATCATTAGACATCTGTAAACTAGAAAACATGGAATGTCTGTGGTGCCAACGAAACCTTCAGCATCCTTGGGAGGAAATGTTTTTGGTACCGACTTGATCAAATTCGCCTCTGTGATCAATTTACCCCCGGATAACGATAATACAGATACATTTGCAAGATTTTTTGTTCCATCATATAAATGTTCAAACTTTTAGGACTGTATTTAAGTAGGTACTATCTAAGTAAAATAATAAAAAATACTGTATGTTAAAAATGTTTTGAATTTTGAAAAATGGAAAAACAGATATTATAGAGTTATTAAAAGCTTAAAAGACCAACAATAAAATACACAACTTTTCATGAATTGTCAGGACTTAAAGTGTTCAGGACTTAGACCATGTTTTTGTTATCATTCGTTATGTATCAATCCAGATTATATGTTTGAAAATTGCACTATGCTTTTGAATTCGCGGAAGGAAATAAGGACGTGGTAGAAATAATCTAATAGTTAATTAATTTAATAACCATGCGGATTGGATTACCGAACAGCTCAATATAAGTGTCAGTTTAATCTAATAGTGTTTATTTTTAATCTAAAAGGCCAAAATACAGAGAATGACTAGCATTCAATAAAATTCAATTCTGAAGGATTTTGGAATTATACTGTGTGTATAAATTCAGATCATTGTTCCATAAATCAATAATGTTTATAACGGTCAACCCATCCTCTACGAAGAATGCTTAAATTATGCGATAGAAATGGTCCATGCATGTTTCCTGGACAAATTCTTGATCTGGTGCAATTTTTGTTGGGTCCAAGATCATTATGACATAAACGATGACCCGAAAAAAAAGAATTATTGTTTGCAAAAAATAATGACATTACTCCAAACAAGCATTTTTCCAGCAATGCACCAAAGATTTTGCCAAGAAGATTTTCAAGAAATAAACAAAATCTGCCCAAAAATACTTAAACGACTTTGCCTTCTATTCATCCATCGAAAAGTTCTCCATGAACTCATTAAGAATCTCACAAGAAATACGCTGGTGAATGGCAGGAACAATTCACTGTAAATCTCAGTGCGCATCGTACCTTCGTGCTGTGCGTACACGAGTTCTCTCTGCTCTTGGAAGTTTTCTTAAAAACTACCTAAAGCAATAAAACAGTACTTTTCAGTGCTACAAAAACAGTACTTTTCAATGCTAAAATTAAAAACGGTACTTTTCAGTGCTACTAAAACAGTACTTTTCAGTACTATTTTTTCTACTATTGATCCCTTTACGATCCTTGTTTGGACCCGTGCCTTCGATTTTTCGTTGGACCCGTTGGCGAAAGCTAGCGGTGGTAATCCTTCTTGGATACCGTCTTGGGGAAAAACCTCTTGAAGGTCACGTCTTCTTTCGTTTATTAACTAAACATGGTATCAACAACAAACAAAAGGAAGGGTGAATCTCTGAATTCACTACTTCCTTCCAAAAAAGTGGGTTTTAAAACTGTCACTACACGTGGCAAGAATGGAAGAAAGGACGAATGCTTTGCCCGAAATGCGAACTTTCTTCCAAGGGTGAAATGAATAATTGTATCGAAATGAGCAATCAGTTCGATGCTCTAGACAAATTTTCCGAACACCAAATCGAAGCAGCCTCTAGTCCAGGCTCTTTGATTCAAGTGAGGAAGCAAAGAGTGCCGCCTATCGTGGTCAGTTGTTCCGAATTTGGGGGATTTAGGCAGGAGATCTTGAACTCCATTAGGGGAATCAAGGTTTCCTTCCAAATCGCAAAGAAAGGAGACTGTCGCGTTTTGCCGGAAACTCTTAAAGATCGTGAGCTTCTTCTCAAACATCTTGAAGAGAAGAAGCACAAATTTTTTACTTATGACGACAAAACTGAACGTTTGTTCAAAGTTGTCTTGAAAGTGTTAACCGTGTTCAATAACGCAACCGACTACACCATGCATGCAGCCCTTCTGGCAACACTTCATTTCTATGCGTTTCTGTATTTCCGCTTTTGACAATAAATACTTCACTTCGAGTTTGACTACCTACGAGTACAAACGTGTTTTCCTTTCTCTCGTCCGGAGCCCTCGGTAAAGTTGTCCTTCTTGGTTTCGTTTTGTGTTGCGCCGGTCTTTTAGGTTATGGGCCCAGCAATGGATGACAAGACGAAGATTATCGCGTTCGACGGAAGTGGTTTCCACAATTGGAAATTCCGCTTGGAGACGGTTTTGGACATGCACGATTTGCTCGAATGTCTCCAGCGGGAAGTGGCGGAAATCGACGAGTTTCGCGTTGAGGCAAGCGATACGGCGGTGGTGCGTGCCGAAAAAGAAAGGAAAATCGCCGAGTGGAGAGTGAAAGAGAAGAAGTGCAAGTCAATAATTGTTCAGGCAATCAGTGACAATCAGTTAGAACTAATAAAAGATTGCCCTACGCCGAAACTGATTTGGGACAAGTTGAGAAGCGTCTTCGAACGACGCGGGGTCGCCGGACAATTATTTCTACGCAAACAGCTCCTGACATTGAAATATGTCGAGGGAGCAGGCACGAGCATGGCGGACCATTTGCTGCGCTTCGATAAGTTAATTCGCGAACTAAAGGGAAGCGGGGCTACGGTGGAGGAGGCGGACGCGGTATGCCATTTGCTGGTAACGCTGCCAGCGTCATTTGACTCCGTCGTCACAGCCATCGAGACGCTCCCGGGAGACATCACCATGGATTTTGTGAAAAAGCGCCTGTTAGATGTCGACATGAAGCGAAAAAATGTGTGTGCAGTGGACGATGCTTGTGGTAGTGAGAGCGGCGTGGCGATGGCGAGCAAACATGGACAGAAGAAAAGAATGAAATGCTACCAGTGCGGGAAAGTGGGCCACCGAAAGGCCGAGTGTCGTCAGCTCGATCGCGCGAACGTACAGCCGAAAGCGAATCACCAAAACAACCCGAACGCGAAGAGAGATGTGAACAGTCAAAAAGCGAACGTGGGAAAAGAAGAGGACAAACCCGAAATTGCTTTTCTGACAGCCGAAAACGATGAGTTTGTGCGTGTTGGTTGGTTTCTTGACTCCGGCGCGACCGAACACATGCTGTGTGATGCGAAATACTTTTCATCGATGCGAAAGCTCGACCCGCCGGTCGAAATCGTCGTCGCGAATGGACAGAAAGTGTCTGCCGAGTATTGTGGTGACGTCACGATGTACGCGGTGGTGGGCGAGATGGTGAAAAAGTGCGAGGCAAAGAACGTTTTGTACTTGCCCCGCCTGAGCTGCAACTTATTTTCAGTGAAACGAATTGCAAAATCGGGACTGCGAGTGTGTTTTGATGGTGAAAAGGCTGAGATTCTGCGAAACGACACTGTGGTGGCTGATGGACAGTTGCAAGGCAAGCTGTATGAGTTAAACATCTTCTGTAAGCGTAGTGAAATGGGATCGGCTCTAGTGACGGGAAAAGTGTCGCGAAATGCTGTGTTATGGCATCAACGATACGGCCACGTAGGCTGCGACAGCCTTCGCGAACTAGTGCGCTTCGACATGGTGAATGGATTGACGCTGACAAAATTCGACGCGGACGCGGTGGTGTGTGAACCGTGCTTGTCCGGAAAAATCGAGAGGCTACCGTTTGGATCGGTGGATGAACGGCGTTCGTCGCGGGTTTTAGAACTGATCCACAGTGACGTTTGTGGACCGATTACGCCTCATACGTGGAACGGAAAACGGTTCTTTGTCTCATTTACAGACGATTTCTCGCATTTTTCCGTTATTTACTTAATGGCAACAAAAGATGAAGTGATCGATCGTTTTCGCGAATACGAAGCGCTAGTGACGTCGCATTTCGGTACGCAGATCGCGAAGCTCCGAACGGACAATGGCGGCGAATACGTTAACGAAGAGATGCGTGCGTTTTGCCGGGAAAAAGGAATCGAAATGCAACTGACAGTGCCGTACACGCCGCAACAGAATGGCGTGGCGGAGCGCCTAAATCGTACGCTGATGGAACGGGCCAGGGCGCTTCTGGTGGAGAGTGGTTTTGGGAAAGAAATGTGGGGTGAAGCAACCTACACCGCCACGTACATAACGAACCGCTGCCCAACGTCAGCTGTGGTCGAAAACAAAACGCCGTTCGAGCTCTGGAATGGTCGCAAGCCGGACGTATCAAAGCTGAGGATTTTCGGAAGCACAGCGTATCTCCACATTCCGAAAGAGCGAAGAGCAAAGTTAGATCCGAAGTGCAAAAAGTTATACCATGTGGGATATACTGTGAATGGCTATCGCCTTTGGGATGCCGAGAAGAAGAAGATCGTGGTCGGAAGGGACATAGTGTTTGATGAGGACTCCCTGTACTGTGACAAGAAATTGGAAGAGAAGAAAAGTGTTCCTAAAGTGGTTGAACTTGTTTGTGACGATTTGGTGAACCGGAATACGGTGGAACCAGTGGATGCGGCTGGTTTGGAAGAAGATTCGGATTCGGAACAGGAAAACCAACAACCAGCGGATGTGAGGAGGAGTGATCGAGTTCGGCGACAGCCGGCGTGGTTCGACTGCTATGAATTAGCCGAAACCGCGTTGTGTGCCGAAAACTTCGTCGAGGATATCCCCAGTTCTGTGGAAGAGCTCCGCAAGCGGATCGATTGGCCGGAATGGCAAGCTGCCATCGCGGACGAGATGGCCTCCCTAATCAAAAATAAGACGTGGATTCTGACTTCGCTACCACCAGGTAAGAATCTTATCGATAGTAAATGGATCTTTAAGATCAAGCATAACGATGTAGGAGGAATCGATCGCTATAAAGCGCGATTAGTTGCGCGAGGGTTTTCCCAGCGCAAGGGATTTGATTATGACAGCACCTATTCCCCTGTGGCTGGGTTGACAACTCTGCGGGTGTTACTGGCCATTGCAAATCAAGAGCGAATGCATCTGCATCAACTTGATGTAAAGACTGCGTTCTTAAATGGCCACTTGGATCAAGAACTCTACATGCGCTTACCGAAAGAATTCGATTCTGGCGGCCTGGTAGCGAAGTTACAGAAGTCTTTATACGGGCTTAAACAGGCCTCTCGAGCCTGGAATTCCCGATTCCATGAATTCATTACGACCTTTGGATTCCGGCGCAGCGAGATCGACAACTGTCTGTATATTGCAACAATCGCTGGCCAATCGGTATTCCTAATTATTTATGTGGACGACATACTTATCGCTTGTCATTCACTGAACGTAATCGCCAAGCTAAAGGGAAAGTTGAAGGCCGAATTCGAAATGACCGATATTGGGGAGGTGCGTACGTTTCTGGGATTGACAATCGTGCGGCGACAGGATGAAGGCATCATGGAGATCGATCAGAGGCGATACCTGCAGCGACTTTTGGACCGATTTGGTATGGCCGATTGTAAACCGAAACAGACACCATTGGAGGCTAACTTGAAGCTGGAGAAATGTACCAACCAAAGCAAGTGCACTACCAAGCCCTACCGTGAACTCATCGGCTGCCTGAGTTATGTAGCAGTTACGTCACGCCCCGATATCTCAGCAGCTGTCAACTACTACAGTGCCTTTCAAAGCTGCGCCAGTGACGAGCATTGGAACCATGCAAAGCGTATACTGCGGTACATAAAAGGAACCCTCGATTACAAACTGGTCTTCAGACGCAACGAAGGCAGTGCATTGGTAGAAGGATATGCCGACTCGGACTGGGCCGGCGACACAGGGGATCGTAAATCCCAATCCGGATTCGTGTTCCAGGTTTACAAGTCGACCGTATCTTGGACAGCGCAAAAGCAGAAGACAGTGGCCCTTTCGTCTGCTGAGGCCGAATTCATCTCTTTGAGCGGCGCGGTAAAGGAGGCGATCTGGTTGAGGATGCTGCTAAAGGACTTCCAGCAAGACGTTGATGGTCCTACGGTTATCCACGAAGATAATCAAGCTTGTATCACCGTGGCGGAAGACGACAAGATGACGAAACGCTTGAAGCACATCGACGTGCGCTACCGTTTCGTACAAGATGAAGTGCAGAGAAGAACAGTTCGTTTGAAATATGTAGCATCAGAAGAACAAATGGCGGACATTATGACCAAAGGTCTTACTAGAGTACAATTTGAAAAATTACGTGAATTGCTAGGTGTATCGGCTTGAAGGGGGGTGTTAACCGTGTTCAATAACGCAACCGACTACACCATGCATGCAGCCCTTCTGGCAACACTTCATTTCTATGCGTTTCTGTATTTCCGCTTTTGACAATAAATACTTCACTTCGAGTTTGACTACCTACGAGTACAAACGTGTTTTCCTTTCTCTCGTCCGGAGCCCTCGGTAAAGTTGTCCTTCTTGGTTTCGTTTTGTGTTGCGCCGGTCTTTTAGAAAGGTCTCTCAAGTGACTATAAATCACCTGAAGAGATCAAAAATGGAATAAATGATATACTTGGATTTTCCCCAGTCCAAGTAATCATTATGAAAAAGATAACCCAATCTGGCATTGTTCGGAAAGGGCTTTCTCAAGAATTTTATTTAGTTCACTTTAACAAAAAAGAACTAAATAATATTAAAGCTTTAGAAAAAGCAAAACTTTTGTTTGATGTCCGTGTGACATGGGAACATTTCCAGAAACCTGGAGGAAATTACCAGAACCCCACTCAGTGCCGTCGGTGCCAAAAGTGGGGTCATGGTACAAAAAATTGTCGCATGGATGCTAAATGCATTATTTGCGGAGGTTCTTCTCACGCCAAGGACGTCTGTCCAGTGAAGGAAGATACCACCAAGTTCATATGCTCTAATTGCGGGGCTAATCATAAGTCAACTTTTTGGAATTGCCCTTCACGCAAGAGAGTCATTGAGGCTCATGCCAGGCAGATGAAAGATAATATCCGTTACGATAACGGTCGTTTCCGGAATTTGCCTGGTAGAGTATCGAACAATACCCATTTTTCAGTTAACGATCGCTTGATTAGGAATCATACCCATCAGGAAGATCATAATCATGCTCATTCACAAACTAATTTTATTCCGTCGTGTGGCATCTCTGCATCTTCATTCACCCATTCTGCTATCAATATATCAACACATGAATCCTCCAGGGCAAGCACTCTTTGCTTTGCCAAGAATACGAAACCTACTTTCTAGCAAAACAATAAATTACAGAACACACTTGACATTCTTCTGCTTCGACCCACATCTGGTAAAAGTAGAACAATGCTGAATGTGTCTTTTCACCCTTACTCAATTTACAAACATTACCATTACGTCTATGTCTCTTCCGCACCATATGCGTAACAGACGACGCAACGTTTAATGTTTATGACCAATTGAAATCCGAAGCGGCGAGTTGTTAAAACATCGCCTAGTACATGTTTTCAAAACCTTTTCCTTCGTTCCATGTAAGCTCCAAACTTCTCTGACAAATTCTAGATATAAGCAAACTTCTATGTATAGGTGAAGCAAACTAAACTATGTAACTTTATAAAAACCATTTGAAATGAAATATACGAGAGATTCTTACATCAGACACCGTTGAGACTAGTGCCTTCTCCGAAAGTACACACGCCACATGGCGAACCGTCGACAGTCTTGATGGTAAATTAGTAGAATCTAAGTTTAAATCCAGTCACGTCAGATTTCAGAAGATAGTAGTCACGTTAGATTGAAACCGAAGTACGAAGTTAAAGCGCGAAGTTAAAGTGCGAAGTTTAAGTGCGAAGTTAAAGTGCAAAGTATAAACTTCAAAAATACACTTGCAAAATGTCGTGGCTTTTCGGGGACACCTACGTGCAACAATCGATGAACTCGGTAGAGATCAAAGTTATCGCTGGTGTAGCGGTAGGTTTATTGGCATTAGCCGTAGTATACGGAGCTTTGCGTCTCCACGGCAAATTTATGAAAGCCAAGATAGAGCGAACAACTCGCAAAGAAGTAAGATTGAACAATTCGGTGGTAGTGTAAACCAAAAGTGATGGAGGTGGTTTAAGAAAAACAATTCCGTGAACATTGAACATTCCAGCTTAAGCTGAACAGTGATAAAAAAGGGTAAAATACCCAAAATTAAAAATATTAATCGAGCAGCAGTACCAATCCATGAATAGCAGCGGAGGCGGAATGCAGTGTGCAGCACCAGAAATGAACGACACTGAGTAGCAGCAGCAGCGACGAAAAGGTAAATAAAAGGAAAATTAAACCCAGCGCAAAGCGCGATGAGACCAAGAAGCGCATGGAAGGAGTGAAGAAAAGTGAAACTAAATACGATTTTATTGATACATGAGATATGAATGAACATGATTTTTTTTTTGTTTCTGAACTAAGTGTGGATTTTCATTTAATGTACAAAATCATTATTTAAAGTGTTTAATTCGTTTTGCGAAAAATAGGTCGATGAATATGAACAACATGAATACATACAAATAAATGGAACAGATAGAATTTGAATTCTCAATACTAAAGAATATTAGAAATAATTTATTAAAAAAGCCGAAAAATAGAATTTACACAAGGAGCACAATTTTGAATAAATTAAAAGAAACTAAGGAAGCACATGATAATATAAGTGATATATTAACAATTTTGGAGACAGATTTGGATATCGAAACCTTTAATAAAATTAACAAGAAAGCAAAGGAAATTTCTAGCGCAATTTATTTGCAGTTGCATCAGATGTTAGTAACTTCCACAACATCTAGCAAATTTAAAACTTATGCCATTCTTGTATTTAGTGTAGTGAGATTCAGGAAAACTTTTACGATGGCCAATGTTGAAATAATCAAAACGGTGAGTACATTGATGCCTTCTTATGATGGATCAATGGACAAACTAGATAGTACAATTGATGCTTTAGAAGTCATAGAAACTTTGGTAACCGATGCAAACCGAGCTACCATTATAAACGTTATTTTAACCAAATTAAGTGGCAGAGCACGACACACATTTGTTGTGAAGCCAGCAGATTTACAAGAGTTAAAAACCAAACTTAAAGCAGTGGTAACGGTTACACCACCCGAAACAATAATTTCAAAAATGATCGCGACTAAACAAAAAACTGATTTAGCAACATTCACAACGGAAATTGAATCACTTGCGACTCAACTTGAAAACGCCTATATTTCAAAAAAGATTCCAAATGACGTAGCAAAAGAGTTATCTACAAAAGAAGCTATTAAACACATGGCTTCTGGCCTGAAAAATGAAAAGACGGCTCTCATTTTACAAGCTGGAACATTCAACCAGCTGGCCGAAGCAATAAACAAAATACACGAAGTGAACCCCACATGCGAAGCCAATGTAATGTGCAGCAAACCGAAATGCAAACAAACCGAGTCAGTCTAATGAGACTTGGATGAGCAGAAATGCACCATACAACCAAAAAAGGTTTGGCAACAGGTACTCAAACCAACGTTTCAATCCAAATAGCCAAGGTAGGTCAAGTTCGCGACATCAGCAGTATGGTCATAGATATGAAGGTCGAAATGATGATCGACAGAGTTTTTCTAGAAGGCAGAATTTTAACCATACTCAGCAAGGTCACTACAGCCACCAACCAAATGGTCACTGGCGTAGTAACAACAATAATAACAACCATAACTGCAACACTGATCGCAACGATCGTAATGTTTACTCTACGGAAAACGGGCGCGGGCCAGCTGCAACTCCCCAGGCCAGCTGTGCCGTGCCAATGAACCAACAAGGGGAAACCCGACACCAAGCAACAAATCCAATACAGCAAGTGCAACGCACAAACAACCAATGAATGTATATAATTGCAATATTAACTATTCAAATTTTGTAACACTAAAATTAGAAATGTGTGAAAAACCTGTCACATTAATTGTTGACACCGGAGCTGATGTTTCATTAATTAAGGAGAACGTATTGAAACATCTTACCAATATATATATAAAACAGAATTGTATTATTAATGGAGTGACGGATGGAAAACTTGAGACCATCGGATGTACATATACGAATATTCTTTTAAACAACGTTCAAATACCACATACATTTCAAGCGGTCACTAAAGACTTTCCTATTTTTGCTGATGGAATTCTTGGCCGTGATTTTCTAATTAATTATGAATGTAATATATGTCTCAAAACATGGCTTTTAACATTTGAATATAATCATGAAAAATTCGAGATACCAATTCAAGATAAATACAACGACCATTTCATTATACCCCCTCGATGTCAAATTATTAAACAAATAAACTTAATAAATGTCACCAAAGAAAGTGTTGTACTTTCAAAGCAAATTAAACCAGGAGTATTTTACTCTAACGGATTAATAGATAAAGATACTCAATATATAAACATAATGAACGTCAATAATTGTTCTGAAAAAATTTCAATGAATGATGTATTATCAAATATCAAAATTTTAGATTCGAGTGAATTTGAAAAAGTTAATAATAAAATCACCCGAAAAAGTAATAAAAACAGAGTCGTTAAATTGAAAGAAGAATTGAATCTAACACAAGTATCAGATGATATTAAACCACAATTAGTGAAACTGTGCACAACTTATAACGATATTTTTGCTCTAGAGAATGATTCTCTAAGTACGAATAATTTTTACAAACAAAAAATAACTATGGAAGATGAAAGCCCTGTTTACATAAAAAATTATCGCATACCAGAGGCTCATAAAATTGAAGTTGACAAACAGATTGATAAAATGCTTAATGAAAAAATTATACAACCTTCGGTATCTCCATACAATTCACCAATTCTGTTGGTACCGAAAAAATCTAACTCTGACGAAAAGAAATGGAGGTTGGTGATAGATTTTCGCCAACTAAACAAGAAAATAATTGCGGATAAATTTCCACTTCCGCGTATCGATGAAATTCTTGACAATTTGGGCAGAGCGAAATATTTTACAACGCTTGACCTTATGTCAGGATTTCATCAAATTGAGCTAGATGAAAATTCAAAAAAATATACCGCATTTTCTAGTTCTTCAGGACATTACGAATTTAATCGTTTACCTTTTGGGTTGAATATATCACCCAATAGCTTCCAACGAATGATGACAATCGCTCTGAGTGGTTTACCACCAGAGTGTGCGTTTCTATATATCGATGATATTATTGTGGTGGGATGTTCAATAAATCATCATTTGAAAAATTTAACTATGGTTTTTGAAAAACTTAGACAGTATAATTTGAAATTAAACCCATCGAAATGTCATTTTTTTAGTAGTGATGTCACTTATTTAGGACATCATATTACGGATAAAGGTATTTCACCTGACCCTTCAAAATATTTTACTATTGAAAAATATCCAACACCGTCAAATACTGATGATGTAAGACGTTTCGTAGCGTTTTGCAATTATTATAGACGATTTATTCAAAACTTTGCTGAAATAGCACATCCTTTAAACAAATTATTAAGAAAAAATGTAAAATTTAACTGGTCAACTGAATGTAAAACAGCATTTGAAACACTTAAATCCCAACTCTTATCACCACAAATTTTACAGTTTCCAAATTTCAAGAAACAATTTATCTTAATAACTGATGCCTCTAAAGTGGCATGCGGTGCAATACTAGCACAAAAGTATGATGATGTCGATTTACCTATTGCATACGCCAGCAAAGCGTTTACAAAAGGTGAATCTAACAAGTCTACTATTGAGCAGGAATTAACTGCAATCCATTGGGCAATTACACATTTTAGACCATATTTATATGGAAGAAAATTTCTCGTTAAAACGGATCACAGACCGTTAGTGTATCTGTTTTCTATGAGGAATCCATCGTCAAAATTAACCAGGATGCGTTTAGAACTCGAAGAATATGATTTCGAAGTTCAGTATGTACAAGGCAAAACCAACGTAGGTGCCGACGCGTTATCTAGAATCAATATAGATTCTGAAACATTAAAAAATTTACAAATTTTAAGAGTCGAAACGAGAGCACAGAAAAAACAAAAGGTTCAACAATTAAGTAATGAACAACAAACAAATGTGATTCTAGATGATGAGCCTGATCAACTCAAAATTTTTGAATCACTTAACATCAACGAGATATACGAATTACCCAAACTTACCATCGAAAAGACGTCTAATATTAAAAACCATGGTATAATGTGCAAAATTATGAACAAAAATTCAATAAGGAGTTGGCTCGAGCGCCATTTATTCCTCTGAAAATCAACAAAATGAAGGAAACCCTAGGTAAACTCTTAACGAAAATTGATGAAAAAGCGCACAAGTTAAAAATTACACGGATAGCTCTAGCGTTATCCAGTACAATTTTTAAAATGATGAGTATAAACGAATTTAAAAGAGCATGCAACCAACATCTTCGTTTTATACAAATTTTACTATATGAACCCCAGCAAGAGGTTGACAACAAAAATGAAATCGCGAAAATTATACAAGAAAATCATGATTCCGCAATTGGTGGACATACTGGTATAAACAGACTATACAAAAAACTGAAAATTTTTATATTTGGCCCAACATGAAAAATACAATTAAAAATTACATTAATAATTGCATTAAATGTAAACAAAATAAACATTCTTCCAAAACTTATGAAAAATTTGAAATTACTTCAACTCCCCAGAAACCGTTTTCAATAATAGCTATGGACACTATCGGTCCATTTACTAAATCAAACTCAGGTAATAGATACGCATTAACTATTCAATGCGACTTTTCAAAGTATATTATAGTCAAACCGATTCCAGATAAACAGGCTGAAACATTAGCTAAAGCATTTATTGAAAACTGCATTTTAATTTATGGTTCTCCATCCATTATACGAACGGATCAAGGAACTGAGTATAAAAACGAAGTTTTCAATAATATCAATCAAATGTTACAAATTACACATAATTTTTCAACTCCGTATCATCCAGAAACAATTGGTAGTCTAGAGAGAAATCATCGTTGTCTAAATGAGTTTGTAAGACAATTTGTCAATGAGTCACATAATGATTGGGATGATTGGTTGTCTTATTATGCATTTTGTTACAACACGACTCCTCACTCTGATTTTCCATATACACCATTTGAACTTATATTTGGAAGAACAGCAACGCTACCAAATAATCTAAAAAATCCTAAAGAAATTGAACCAATATATAATTATGAACAATACTACTCAGAACTGAAATTCAAAATGAAAACTGCAGCACAGAGAACACAAGAATTAATTAACAAAGCAAAACTTAAAAGACAACAAAACCAAGAAAATATTGCAAAAGCATCGTCAATCAAAAAAGGAGATTATGTTATGATAGAAAATGAGAATAGGTCAAAACTCGATAAAATTTATAAAGGTCCATATAAAGTAACAGAGATAAATCATCCAAATGTAACGATATTTGACGATAACAAAAATCAATATTACACAATCCACAAAAATAAATTAGTTAAATTCAAATAAAACAGAAAACAATTTTTTTCCTTAAGTAAGCATAGAATAGTATATTTTCAACTACTAAACTCAATTTTAAATCAACATTTATAGTTATTAAATACATACCAATCAATTACTATATTCATTATAAAACTTTTATAAATGCAAAGATTTTTGGAGCTTGAATTTTAAAAAAACTAAAATGATCTCGCGATACTCAATCATTTTTCTCTTAGGGGGAAGGTGTGGCATCTCTGCATCTTCATTCACCCATTCTGCTATCAATATATCAACACATGAATCCTCCAGGGCAAGCACTCTTTGCTTTGCCAAGAATACGAAACCTACTTTCTAGCAAAACAATAAATTACAGAACACACTTGACATTCTTCTGCTTCGACCCACATCTGGTAAAAGTAGAACAATGCTGAATGTGTCTTTTCACCCTTACTCAATTTACAAACATTACCATTACGTCTATGTCTCTTCCGCACCATATGCGTAACAGACGACGCAACGTTTAATGTTTATGACCAATTGAAATCCGAAGCGGCGAGTTGTTAAAACATCGCCTAGTACATGTTTTCAAAACCTTTTCCTTCGTTCCATGTAAGCTCCAAACTTCTCTGACAAATTCTAGATATAAGCAAACTTCTATGTATAGGTGAAGCAAACTAAACTATGTAACTTTATAAAAACCATTTGAAATGAAATATACGAGAGATTCTTACATCAGACACCGTTGAGACTAGTGCCTTCTCCGAAAGTACACACGCCACAGTCGGATAGCCGTTCGAATCTTTCAATTTTGAAAAACCCACGGAAAATCCTTTGCCGATATCGTAGCAGGAAATTTGAACTCCTCCCCTATTCGTACGATGAGTACCCATTATACTTGTTTCAAATCAAATGGAAAAAACCCTACCGCCACAGGTAACTCCGCTTCTTCGTCTACCGGAAATTCCAATGGGAAATCACATGACATGTCTGCCTCTGATTTTAATTTTCTAACTGAACAATTGAATCTAATGATTGATGCAATGTTCAAAGCCACCACTATGACTGAAGCAGTCCAAGTAGGTGTAAAATTTACAAATCAAATTGTTATTGGATTACGTTTTTCTAATGGATCCAAATAATAATTTAAATATTTTAAATTGGAATGCTCGTTCTCTGAATGGTAAAGAGGACGAGATGTTTAATTTTCTTACGGTTAATAACGTGCATATAGCAGTTATTACCGAAACGTATTTAAAACCTGGATCTAAACTCAAAAGAGATCCTAACTTTTTTGTTTATCGTAATGATCGACTTGATGGGGCATGTGGGGGAGTTGCAATCATCATTCATTGGCGTATAAAACATCAACTGTTTTCGTCATTTGAAACTAAAGTTTTTGAAACTTTGGGTGTTTCTGTTGAAACACAGTTTGGTAAATATACTTTCATAGCTGCCTATTTGCCTTTTCAATGCTCTGGACAGCAAGTTAATTTGTTCCAAACTGACTTGCGAAAATTGACTCGCAATAAGTCAAAATTTTTTGTCATTGGTGACTTTAATGCCAAACATCGGTCATGGAATAATTCTCAAAGTAATTCCAACGGCAGAATTTTATTTGATGAGTGCTCTTCAGGATATTTCTCAATTCAATACCCTGATAGCCCCACATGTTTTTCCTCTTCTAGAAATCCATCTACGATTGATTTGGTCTTAACCGACTCTAGTCATCTTTGTAGCCAACTGATTACTCATGCTGATTTTGATTCTGATCATGTCCCTGTTACATTTCAAATATCCCAAGAAGCGATTCTCAATCCTATCAGCTCCACTTTCAATTATTTACGAGCTGACTGGAATATATATACAACGTATGTTGACTCTAATCTTGATGTTAACATTTCTTTAGAAACTAAACTTGATATTGACAATGCTCTTGAAACTTTAACAAATTCCATTGTTGAAGCCCGGAGCATTGCAATTCCAAAATGTGAAGTAAAATTTGAATCCGTGATTATAGACGATGATCTTAAACTTTTGATCCGTCTTAAAAACGTGAGGAGAAGGCAATTTCAACGCACTCGCGATCCTGCTATGAAAATTATATGGCAGAATTTGCAGAAAGAAATCAAAAAGCGTTTTGCTCAATTAAGAAACAAAAATTTTGAAAATAAAATTTCTCAATTGGACCCTGGCTCTAAGCCCTTTTGGAAATTATCTAAAATCTTGAAAAAACCTCAGAAGCCAATACCGGCATTGAAAGAGGAAAACAGATTATTACTAACTAATTGCGAAAAAGCTCAAAAACTTGCTATGCAGTTTGAAAGTGCGCACAATTTTAATTTAGGACTTACTAGTCCAATTGAAAATGAAGTTACTCAGGAGTTCGAAAATATTCTCAATCAAGAGAACAGTTTCGAAAATGCCTGGGAGACTGATTTGGAAGAAGTGAGAACTATTATTAAAAAAATCAAAAACATGAAAGCTCCTGGCGATGATGGAATTTTCTACATCCTCATCAAGAAACTTCCAGAAAGTAGCTTATCATTTTTAGTTGATATATTTAACAAATGTTTTCAATTAGCATATTTTCCTGACAAATGGAAAAATGCTAAGGTTGTTCCAATTTTAAAACCAGACAAAAATCCTGCAGAAGCTTCTAGCTATCGTCCAATCAGTTTGCTTTCCTCCATCAGTAAACTTTTTGAAAATGTTATTTTGAACAGAATGATGGCCCACATCAACGAAAATTCAGTTTTTGCCAATGAACAGTTCGGATTCCGCCATGGACATTCGACCACTCATCAACTTTTACGTGTAACAAATTTGATCCGTTCCAACAAATCTGAAGGCTATTCTACTGGTCTTGCTCTTCTAGACATAGAAAAAGCATTCGACAGTGTTTGGCATGAAGGTTTGATTGTAAAATTAAAAAACTTTAATTTTCCAACATACATTGTTAGAATAATTCAAAGTTATCTGTCAAATCGTACACTTCAGGTTAATTATCAGAACTCCAGATCTGAACGACTTCCTGTAAGAGCTGGTGTTCCTCAAGGCAGCATTTTGGGACCAATATTATACAATATTTTCACATCTGACTTACCTGAGCTACCTCAGGGATGTCAAAAATCTTTGTTTGCGGATGACACAGGCCTCTCCGCCAAAGGACGAAGCTTGCGTGTCATCTGTAGTCGATTGTAAAAAAGTTTGGATATTTTTTCTTCATACTTGCAAAAATGGAAGATTTCTCCTAATGCTTCCAAAACTCAACTAATAATATTCCCACATAAACCAAAAGCTCTTTATTTGAAACCTTCAAGTAGACATGTTGTCACAATGAGAGGGGTTCCAATAAATTGATCAGATGAAGTTAAGTATCTAGGGCTCATGCTAGATAAGAATTTAACTTTCAAAAATCACATTGAGGGCATTCAAGCCAAATGTAATAAATATGTAAAATGTCTCTATCCACTTATTAATAGAAAATCAAAACTTTGTCTTAAGAACAAGCTTTTGATATTCAAACAAATTTTCAGGCCAGCCATGTTGTATGCTGTACCAATATGGACTAGCTGTTGTAATACCAGGAAGAAAGCTCTGCAGAGAATTCAAAATAAAATTTTGAAAATGATTCTGAGGCTTCCTCCCTGGTATAGTACCAATGAGTTACATAGAATATCCAATGTTGAAACATTGGAACAAATGTCAAATAAAATAATAAATAATTTCAGGCAAAAATCGTTACAATCTTCTATTGCCACGATTAATGCGTTATATGTTTAGGTTAAGTTAGGTTAAGTATATTAAAAACGTTTTTTTTCTCTTATAAGCAGGTGAAATCAACTCACCTGTAAAAAAACTGAACTGCTACGGCAAATGAAATGTAATATGTTGTTAACAAAATGTTAATTAAATCTTAAATTTATTTTACCAAATTAGGATGATAGTGTTGTCTAATAACACAGAACACCTAGATATAAGAAATGAATAAAAGATATAAAAAAAAAAAAAAAAAAAAAAAAAAAAAAAAAAAAAAAAAAAAAAAAAATTGCGGACCGGCCTTCGAAGCTCAAGGTGGACTGGAACAAACGGCAGACACAGAGACTTGGGGACTTCAGCACACGCGGGTTTTCGGATTCGCACTAGATTCGTTGTACACTGGGTGGTAGGTTTAACAAGACTGGCTGTATTTCATGGATTGGGGTTCACTTTTATAGGGTAGCATATGAGTTAGTATTAGTATTACGATAATTAGGCGTAGATTAGTAATACATAAAAAGGTACAATAGATTTATAGATTTCAAGGTCGATCTGGCTTTCTCTTTTCTGAACAATCGAGACTTTTTACCGTTAGGTAGAATTTAGAGATTTGTTTAAGCTAGGGTACAGTGTTACAAATTCATTTTCATCTATTCGGTATTTAACATTGTCAAATGTTGGATAATAGTGGCAAAACTAGTGCAGTTCCATAAATAATCAATTTAACTGAGTAAAGGATTGTTTGAATCTAATCACTTACTTATATAAGGATTTCGTAGATTATCCAGCTGTTTGCATTTGGATGTCAAATATTAAGTACCTAATAAAGAAACATTTGCAAGTTTCTTTGATTCATCATATAAATGTTCAAATTTTTAGGACTGTATTTAAGTAGGTACTATCTAAGTAAAAAAATAGAAAAAAAAAATACAGTGGATTAAAAACGTTTTGAATTTTGAAAAGGTTTTGGAAAAACAGATATTATAGAGTTATTGAAAGCTTAAAATACCAACAATGAAGATGTTTTACACAAATTTTCATGAATTGCCAGGACTTAAAGTGTTGTAATGTTACCCCATGTTTTTGTTATCATTTGTTATGTATCAATCCAGATTATATGTTTAAAAATTGCACTATGCTTTTGAATTCGCGGAAGGAAATAAGGACGTGGTAGAAATAACCTAATAGTATTTATTTTCAATCTAAAAGGCCAAAATACAGAGAATGACTAGCACATAATAAAATTCATAAGAAATTCTAAAGGATTTTGGAATTATACTGTGTGTATAAATTCAGATCATTGTTCCATAAATCAATAATTGTTTATAACGGCCAACCCATCCTCTACGAAGAATGCTTAAATTATGCGATAGAAATGGTCCATAGCTGGTTACTAGACAAATTCTTGATATGGTGCAATTTTCGTTGAGTCCAAGATCATTATGACATAAACGATGACCCGAAAAAACAACATTTTTCCAGGAACGCATTGCCTTCTATGTATCCATCGAAAAGCTCTCCATGAACTCATTAGGGGTCTCACAAGAAATACGATGGTGAATGGCAGGAAGAATTCACTGTAAATCTGCAGTAACTCATACAAAATCTCATTAGGGATCACAGGTACTTTGTTATAGATCACGGATTAGTAATCCAAACTAGACTTCTTCAGGAATCCGCCAAAAATCCTCTTCTAGCTCAGTTTTTTTTTTCAAACGCTAGTAATCTCTTCAAAATTTTAAGAAAAAAATCTCCTTGACTCATTTCTAGAATCCACTAAAAATTTTATTTGCAAAACACTAATTCTCGAAGACTTATTCAGAAAAGTTAACAAACTTACTTTATCAATCCTACGTGTTTCGCAGACGAAATTCTACACGTTCCGCTCTAAACCAACTCGATTTTTCACTTTTAGAACGTCTAATTTTCGGATTTACAAAACGACGAAAGTAAGGCAGCGTCCATTTATTACGGAACGCTAAAATTGAAAATTTTTGAACACCTCCCCCCCCTCCGTAACGCTTTTTGTATGAAAATTTTCAAATTTTTGTATGAGCCGTAACGCTTGAGCCTACTCCCCCCTCCCTCTAGAGCGTTACGTAATTTATGGATGCCGCCTAAGATTCTCCACTTTCGCAACCTAACCGCTACTTCCGCCGCTACCTTGAGTTTTAACGAGTGCTGATTGCATGCAAAATTAAAGCGATGTAACGGTAAAAAAATGTTAAAAAGGGGATTCATTTTAAAACAGTTTAAGAAGAAAGGTTGTGATTCTTCTTATTTAAGTTTCTCAAAATTGTATAAAAGTTACTTACGTCGATTTGAAAAAGTAATCGAGAATTCTTTTCAGTGATTTTCGAAAAAAAAACTTTGGAACTCCGCGGTCAATTATCGCCTCGGTTCCATTTAGACCGGTAGTCCTCTATGGGCATGAGGCGTGGACTATGCTCGAGGAGGACTTGCAAGCTCTTGGGGTTTTCGAACGCCGAGTGCTAAGGACGCTCTTCGGCGGCGTACAGGAGAACGGCGAAGGATGAACCATGAGCTCGCTCAACTCTACGGCGAACCCAGTATCGTGAAGGTAGCTAAAGCTGGAAGGATACGCTGAGCAGGGCATGTTGCAAGAATGCCGGACAACAACCCTGTAAAGATGGTATTCGCCTGGGAGGGAGAAACCAATACAAAATTTTTGTTCGTCACAGTGAGCCGGGATTCCGCTGTCACGAACTGTCACTGTGAGCCCAGATCTCAAACATTGGACTAACATGGAAAAAGCGCGTAACTGATTAAAACACATTTTCGCATTTCATAAAAAATGACAAAAATCGAACGAAAAATCAATTCATGCACAAAACACGGAGAAAAAAGAATTGTTCAGTCAATCATATTTGCTGGTAGATCAATCATATTTTACATTTGATTTCAGTCAACCATACATTAAAATTGATTCAACAATATCTATGCTTGGTTTAACTATTTGGTATGATTGGTTGAACTGTACAAAATAATTGAATCAACCATAGATATGATTGACACAATATTAATATACAATCATGACAATGGTATTATTGTTGATGTTGTGTTGTCAAAACCGGCACGAATCTTGTTTATCGACATTGCAAAAATGCGACAAAATGTAAATAAATATGGGAGCAGGAATTCAAACCACTATCTTTAGACTGAGAGCGCATTAACTTACATCTACTGCAACATCGCTTGTTGGCAAACTGCGGTTTTTCGCGGTACAGCTCATAACGTTTCAAGGTAATAATGTGCAGAAAGCTAATTCAACAATAATATTATTAAAAAATTCATGTGATGGAAGACAGAAACAAAAGCAAAAGCGATTTGGCAAACCATACTGTCTGTTTAGAAGTACCGATAATATGCTTGTAACAATCATATCCAGGCATGTTAAAATAACTATCGGAAAAGCTACGTCAATCACTCAAGACTTTTCTCCGTGATGGGACTGCGCCAACTTCATATTTTTTCACAACATTTTCCAACAAAATGTGGTATTTTTTATATGGGTAATAAAGTATACATTATATCATGAATGTTTTGATGCAAAAAGGTGGTGGTACGAAAATCTATATGGGACAGTTATGCTTTTAAGGGCAGTATAAGTGCAAAAGAGCAGAAATGTTAAGCAAAATAATTGTTTTAAATAATTTTAAGATGAAATTCCATGGATATTTTTCGATTGTTTGCTTCATCTGCACATCGTACACCATAGGAAAATTTCACATAGACATTTATTACTGCAAAACATGTTAAAACACACCATCTCCACTATTGGAGCTACCTCAACTAAGGGAACGTTGCCCTAGTCCCCATAAGATGGTAAACTATTAAAATCCGAAATCCAAAAAAAAAGATCACGTGGTTAATGGACAGCCCCTCATTTAAGGATTGAAATGATTCAGGTAAGGATTAATCATTTTACTCCAATTACCAATGTATAAGTTTCAAGTATGAAGAAAATTTCTTATCGCTGTTGGATTCTAATTAAATTTGGAAGACATACCAGGGCGTTTTTTTTTTTTGGCTCTAAGGTATTCGCTCAGTAATTAACGAGATACTGAATTGTTAATTTAGCCGAAAGAGTTAACGAGGCGCGTGCCATGATATGACTGACATTTTTTCCTGTTCCATTTTCCTTTTGCACCATTTAAGGTCCGTTACATCAAAGCATGCTTCGATGGCTTCTTGTCGCGGAAGCTCATTTACTTTGCGTTTTTGATTTGATTTTATTTAAAAACAAAAATAGCTATTGGTTGGTGTTTGAAAGTTGTGAAAAATTTCTTCTGTGCTATTGATAGGATTATATCAGCGTTGCGTTACGAGAGCTGCAGTGCAACTCATGGTTTTACATAAATTTTAGCCTAACATATGAAATTTTCGCAAAAATTTATATAGGGATAAATATATGAAAATGTTTTTTTTTAACAAAACTAAGGATACAGAAAAATGGACAGTAATTAAGTACCAAAGATCTTCAACACCATTTTTCAACGCCCTTTTTTCCTGATATATCTGCGCCATGGGATGATTTAAACTGTTCGACTTGAGTTTTGATCGGGCGAGCCATGTCGTGACTTTACTTTCGAAAAGTTTTTCTTTTCGATAAGCAACAGCGGATGAACCGAAATGCGTATAACACCGCTGAAAGCACTTTAGGGAGCTGATGTGGACTCGTCCATCGTCACAGGCCATATCCTTCTTATACTCCGGTTTGGACCAAAGCGAGGAACCATAAATTTGCGAAAAAGATTAGAACCGGTGTAATCCTGCGGTAGAGATACACTCCCCGAGAGTGGTCCGGATGGTGAGAGTATTTTTTCGTCGTATTCTTTTTCCTTCTATGGTTGACACACAGGAAGGCCAGCCACCATATACACAGTATAGTGCTGGAAAGCAGCTTTTCAGTTTGGGTCAACCATTAGAAAAAGGCGGGAAAGGAATCAAGCTTCGTGTGCAGAATTTAAACGCAGATGAAATTTCGATTAGTGTATTTATTATTTCTTTGGACCGTCAAGCGTTGCCTGTTTCGAATCAACAAATGCCTCATCGTGGCTGTTGAACTTTGACGAGAATTTTCCAAGAGGAACGGAATTGTAAGGGATGTTGGATGGGAGAGTTCTTGAACAAGTTCCAATTTGGAAGTTAAACGTTAAACGGTTCTCACTGTATTTTCGGAAACTTAGTCTGGCAGTTGTTTCTAAATGTTCGAAAAACCCGGGCGCCTCACCACAATATGTTGTGCGTATTAAATTTTATTGCTTTCGCCGACTACCGAAAAGCAGTTAACTTCGGTTCAGTCCTGTATTTCTCCAATCGTTCCCATAGAGCTGGGTTCTCCGTTGAGCTTTCTCTTGAAATGAAGCATGGGCCAGCTGAAATTGAACCCATAATTAGGTGCTTGTGGGGGTTGAAATTTGTTCTTTAACCATGGCAAAGCAAATGTTTATTGGAAGGCATTCGAGTGCCAATTTCCTACACCGAACGAGAGTTTGCATTTACCGTACGAGTGAGTGTAGAGGAAACCTAAGCTGGTTGTTAACGATTATTGGTCTCAGAGGATTGCACCGGACCTGTCGTTGATTCTTACCCTCGATAACGTATTAGCGCAACATTTTCAATCCTATTTTTACATGCGCCAAGTCGTTGGGTATTTTGTTGTAGTATTCATTGTATACAGTCAACTCTCCATAACGCGCTATTGAAGGGAGTATCGAATTAGGGAGATATCGAGTTAAGGAACACAAAATCAGTGCTACTGCGATCCAAGTGACTATCGAGGTAGCCATGGAAACCAACTTTTACTTTGGTTCTCTAACTCGATATGGAGATTCGAAATATCAAGTAAGGGAGAGTGACTGTAACTTTTAGTTAGATTTATTTATTGTTGCAATTAAATAATAATTGATTAATGTGACACGAATAAAAAAAAAGAAAGGCTCCACAGAACATTTTTGCGTCAATTTGGAAGTTTATATAAATGCAACTTGCTCTAGAGTCTGGAGTCCAGACATGAATCAAAATCGGAATATAGCGGCATAAAAGCATAACCGGGGGCCTTCCTTAGCCGAGTGGTTATAATCCTCTGGGTTCGATTCCCGGTCGGTCCAGGATCTTTTCGTGATGCAAATTTTCTTGACTTCCCTGGCATAGAGTATCATCGTACCTGTCACACGATATATGAATGCGAAAATGGTAACTTTGGAAAAGAAAGCTCTTATTCAATAACTGTGAAAGTGCTCCTCGAACACTAAGTTGAGAAGCAGGATCTGTAATGCCAAGAAGAAGAAGATGGTTTCAATTAGATGAATGCTAGCAAAGTTATTTCAATTGCATATTGTGTTTTAACCCTTTGGGGCAGGCGCGGTCATATATGACCGCAGTACAAAAAAGGCTGTAAAAAAAGAACCAATGAACAAATGTATATACTGTCTTCGGCAAAGTTGTCCCAAATATACTCTTTTATCAGAGAAAAATATGAAGTATATGCCTTTATGACCTAATTGACAACCAAGAACATCCTGAACATCCTGAAGTTGAGCTATAAGTACATACGAAGCGTGAAATGCTGTTTGTGAACATAAATGATGTTCAGGCTAGATAATACAGAATTACTCTTCTAACGAAAACACTATTTCACTTGCTTTGCTCCTGGGATGTTCTAGGACGTCCAAACTGTCCTGAAGCACACTCTTTGAAATCTACAACCGTAACAGTAATTGTTTGGGTTAAAAACAATAACATTACAAATTCAAATAGAATCTACCAACCTCTGAGAATCTCAAGAGCTATTTCAAGGAACATTTGGGATATTCCAGGCTCTCCAAATTACCCTGGAGTTCAGAACTTCAGGTCTACACTTGTTCCAGTAGTTATTCTCGCTAAACTGAGTGAAGTTATATAATCTACAATGTTTACTTAACCTTGTCACGGATCAAAAGGCTACTTCAAGAAACGTTTAAGGTATTCCAGGCCCTCCAAATTCCCCTGGAAATCTGAATTTCATGTCTACATTTATTCCAGTAGTATTTCTTGCTAAACTGGGTGAAGTTATATAATCTACCATGTTCACTGAACTTTCACACGTATCAATAGGATGTTTTAAAGAACGTTTGGAGTATTCCGGGCCCTCCAAATTACCCTGGAGTTCAGAACTTCAGGGCTACACTTACTCCAGAAATTTATCTTGCTAAACTGAGTGAATTTATAAAATCTGTCCTGTTCACTAAACCTTCTCATGCATCAATAGGCTGTTTCAAGGAACGTTTGGGATATTATAGGTGCTCCAAATTACCCTGGAGTTCAGAACTTCAGGCCTCCACTTATTCCAGTATTTTTTCTTGCTAAACGGAGTAAAGATATATAACTTACCAAGTTTACTGAACCTTGTCACGGATCAATAGGCTAATTCAAGGAACGTTTGGGGTATTCTATGTTGGAGTATGCAATGGTTGTGCCTCGTAAGCAAAGCGGCAACACTGATGTGTAGAGAATGGCGAATGACGCATGCGCCGGTAGGGCAGGCGGCGAGCGCGTCAAATAGAAGGAAGAAAGGGAGAATGGAAAGTTTGCCATTCATTCGTAATGTGATGTTCGATCCGTTCAGACGTGTGTATTAAAGTTCTCTTGCGTACAGTATAGTTGATTTGTAGTTGTTTCTTTCCTACCGAAATCCTGGTTCCGCGTTCCGCTTCGGTTGACCCTGTTCTGCGTTGTGGTGTGTCCACCTCTGCCCAACAGGTTATTGGCCCAGCAGTGCCGAAGGGAAAGTTCCGGATTGCGTAGGAAAAAGGTTCCGAGAGAACGAAAGTGATCACGCCGTGTGTGAGTGTATGTGTGTTTCTCCGCAGTGGTGATTTTGCGTGGACAAAATGGCGGATGTGAATAAGTTTGCGTTTGCCAGACTGAACAATCAGAACTGGCAAATATGGAAGTTCCGGATGGAGATGCTCTTGACCAGGGAGGAGCTGTGGTATGTAGTCGGTGATGCGAGACCGGCTGTAGTGACCGATCAGTGGACGAAAGACGATCGGAAAGCTCGTGCCACTATCGGATTGTGTATCGAAGACAATCAGTTCGGTTTGGTGAAAGAAGCGGACAGTGCGAAAGCTTTCTGGGATGGTTTGAAAGCTTACCACGAGAAGAACACGGTCACGTCTCGTGTGTCTTTGTTAAAGAAGCTTTGCAGTTTAAATTTCGTGGAAGGTGGTGATCTCGAGTGCCATTTGGTAGCGTTGGAGGATTTATTCGATCGTTTGTCGAATGCGGGGCAACCGCTGGAAGAGTCGCTGCGGATTGCGATGATCCTGCGTAGCTTGCCCGACTCCTACGGAACATTGGTGACGGCCCTAGAGAGTCGTGCCGATGCGGATATAACGATGCAGCTCGTGAAATCGAAGCTGATCGATGAGTTTGAACGTCGGAGAGAGCGTTCCGGTGAAATGTGTGAAACGAAAGCGTTGAAAAGTGTGGTAGTGCGAAACGAAGTGCAAAGCGTGGGTGGACTCGGCAATAGAGCGCCAGTGAGGAAATGCTACTTTTGTGATAAACCCGGTCATTTGCGTCGCAACTGTCGTTCGTTTTTGCTAGCGAAGCAGGAGCTAGAAAGTGAGTGCGAAGAGAAGAAGACGCCGAACGACAGAGTGCGTGTGAATCAAAATGCGAAGCAAGTGAAGAACGAAAATTGTGGTGCCAGTGTGTGTTTTATGGCTGGAGTGGATCAGCGAAAGTGCTGGTACATTGACAGTGGAGCGAGTCGGCACATGACGGGCGACAGGAACTTTTTCAAGTCACTGAAGGAAGAAAAAGGCCCAAGTGTAGTGTTGGCGAACGGTAAAGTGGTTACCGCCGCTGGTTGTGGCGAAGGTGTAGTGCACGGTGAGGACGGAAATGGAAGCAGAGTTGAGGTGAAGCTTACCAACGTGTTGTACGTTCCGTCGTTGAAGAGTGGACTGGTTTCCGTGGACAGACTGACGTCGAAAGCGTTTTCGGTGAAATTTAAGAAGGATGGTTGCGACATTTGCAATGCATCCGGTAAGAGAGTGGTCGTATGTGAAAAGTCGGGGCCGTTGTATCAGCTGAAGCTAGCGAAAGTTGAGAAGAAAGTGGAGGGCCAGCGGCCGATAATTGGCGAGAAGAAGACAACGAAGGGAAGAAGTTCACTAGTCAGTGTGGTGAGCTGGTATTCGGAGAAGAAGCCGAATAGAGCCGAAGAACGTGAAGAAGAAGAATACTTCGATGCGGACACTTCAAGCGAGGAAGTGGAGCCGTTGCAAGTTGCGGAGTCCCAAAGTGGAGGATCAGATTCGGATGCTGATAACTGGAGAGAAGTTAGACGATCCAGGAGGAGCAATCGAGGAGTCCGACCCGGCCGGTTGGTAGATTACGTTGTCGATGCTTGAAGCAGGAGGAGTTTGACCCAGCAAGAAAGGCAGAGAGGATGCGGACGAGTACGAGGACAACATTGAGGAGGAGTGTTGGAGTATGCAATGGTTGTGCCTCGTAAGCAAAGCGGCAACACTGATGTGTAGAGAATGGCGAATGACGCATGCGCCGGTAGGGCAGGCGGCGAGCGCGTCAAATAGAAGGAAGAAAGGGAGAATGGAAAGTTTGCCATTCATTCGTAATGTGATGTTCGATCCGTTCAGACGTGTGTATTAAAGTTCTCTTGCGTACAGTATAGTTGATTTGTAGTTGTTTCTTTCCTACCGAAATCCTGGTTCCGCGTTCCGCTTCGGTTGACCCTGTTCTGCGTTGTGGTGTGTCCACCTCTGCCCAACATTCTAGGCACTCCAAATTACCCTTGTGCTCGTAACTTCAGGTTTACATTTGTTTCAGTAATTTATCTCACTAAACTGAGCGATGTTATATAATCTAACATGCTCACTAAACCATCTCATGGATCAATAAGCTCTTTCAAGGAACGTTTGGGATATTCCAGGCCCTGCAAATTATTCTGGAGTTCAGAACTTCAGGTCTGCACTTGTTCAAGTAATTTATCTCGCTAAACTGAGTGAAGTTATAAAATCTAACATGTTCACTGAATTTTCTCACGGATCAATTAGCTGTTTCAAGGAACGTTTGGGGTATTCCGAGCCACCCAGATTACCCCGGAGTTCAGAAATTCAGATCTACAATTGTTCTAGTAATTTTTCTTACTAAACGATGAAGTTATTTAATGTTCACTGAGCTTTCTCACGAATCAAAAAGATATTTCAAGGAACGTTTGGAGTATTCCAGGCCCTCCAAATTACCCTGGAGTTCAGAACTACAGGTCTTCCCTTGTTCCAGTAATTTTTCTTTCTAAACGGAGTGAAGTTATATAATCTACTATGTTGACTGAACCTTCTCATGGATCAATATGCTGTTTCAAGGAACGATTGAGGTATTGCAGATCCTTCAAAATTTCCCCAGGACTTCAGAACTTCAGGTCTACTGTTTTTCCAGTAATATTTCCTTCTAAACTGAGTGAAGTTATATAATCTACCATGTTCACTGAACCTTCTCACAGACCAATTGGCTACTTCAAGGAACGTTGGTGATATTCCAGGCCTTCCAATTTACCCTGGAGTTCAGAACTTCAGGTCTACCCTTGTTCCAGTAACTTTTCTCGCTAAAATGATCAAAGTTTTCCCTTTGGGGCCGGCACGGTCATTTATGACCGCAGTCGGAAAATGGCTGTATAAAAAGAACCAATGAATAAAATTTACTGTCTTCGGAAAAGTCCTTGCAAATATACTTCCCTGTCAGGGAAAAATTTTAGGTGTATGCCTTAATGTCCTACTTGGCAACCTAGAACATCCTGAACATGCAGAAGTCTGACAAATAGAATAATTAGTATAAAAGTAGCTTAAAATGCCTTTTGTAAATACAATTGAATGTTCGTACTTGGTAATACATACCTATTATGTCAAGAAAAAACGCTGCTTCACATGCCTTTTCATGTCCTGGGATATTCTACGACGTTCAGACTATCCCGAAGCTCAATTCTCGAAATTTATAGCAGTAGTTGCTTGCGCTAGAAATAATCAGCGATGCCAGATTTCTTTGGAAATCATTCCGTAGACGAAAAGTGATAAGCGGGGGGAGAGATCCCCGGCATTGCAATTCCGTAGATTTCCGTTGGAAAAATCCGTAAATTACCGTAGAATAATGAGAATTTCCGTAGCTTTCTGTAGAAAATATACATTTTCCGTAGAATCATCTTACGGATCCGTAGAAAGTGCTCAATTCCGTAGATCTACGGAAATTTCCGTAGATCTGGCAACGCTGCAAATAATAATATTTTCAACTCAAACGGAATCTATTGACATCTGAGAATCTCAAAAGCTTTTCCAAACTATCCTGGAGCTCAGAACTTCAAATCTGCCCTTGTGGCAGTGTTTTTTTTCGCTAAATAGAGTTCAGTTATATAATCTACCAGGTTATATAGGGCCCCCATAGCCGAAGCTGTAAAGATGCGGGTATTCATCATGACCATGCTGAGGGTTCCGGGTTCGATTCCCGGTCGGTCCAGGATCTTTTCGTAATGAAAATATTCTTGACTGCCTTGGGCATAGAGTAAAGGGTGTCCACGATGAAATTGCCACACAAAATTGATTCGCAAAATTCTAGTTTTCATCCGATTGCCATCAAAACTTCAGGGATTGAGAAATAACTATTAAACTTCATTTTATCATTTTACTCGTATTTTATTTACATGCAAAAAACGGTTGATTCACAGGTTGTGCAGAATCTCATGGCCGGGGTTAAGGCCAAGGTGCGGGCATTTCCGTATGGACTGTTAAAAAAATACGAGTAAAATTGTAAAATGAAGTTTAATAGTTATTTCTCAATCCCTGAAAATTTGTAGCAATCGGATGAAAACTCGAATTTTGCGAATCAATTTTGTGTGTGGCAATTTCATCGTGGACACCCTTTATCTTCGTGCCTGCCACACTGTGGAAGTACTCAAAGAACACTAAGCTGAGGAGCAATAAAGAGGAGTAAATCTCAATAGAATGATTCGTTTATAAGGATTTTTCAGTAACACCTTCAGAGAATGCTTCAGGGATAGTTCTTCTTTAGCCCTTTGGTGCCTCCAAGTTTTGACGCTATTCAAAACTACAACACACACTCAACCTCGAATCATCTGAAACGTTTCCAAACCACACTTCCTCTTCTGATATGTATTGGAGTTTTGTAATAAAAAAACCAAGTTTTTTTACACGTTTTAAATCATTTGTTTTATTTGCTTGAAGCCTTGTAATTCATTCGGCTGGGAAACGGTTTGAAACGAAAAACGCACTACGATGCATTTTCCAGCCGAATAAAATGGAGCCTTTTAGCACCTAAACAAAGCCACCAAGTGCCCTATGCAAGACTTTCAACTAGATTTGGGTGAGAGTGTCGTGAAACTTCTAAAGCCTCTCGGCTATACGGAGCGACGCCGAATGAGAGAAAGAGGTGGAGATAAATAATGTCGTCACTGCGCAAGCTTCCATTGAAGTGTTAGCTTATGCGTGTGGAAAAATTTGCACCCTTGGCAAAGAGTGTACCAAGTGCTTAACTGACAATAATGCAATCCATGAGACAGCTGTGATCAGCTAAATTTTTTTGTTTACCATGAATTTTTGACAATCATCGCTTGGGGAACAAAGGAGATTGGTAAGCACTGATGACGCTTAACGAAATTTCGGTAAGTTTAGTGTTCACTGTGCTTGCACTTTGAGCTGTCAACCCAATCGCGAAGTGTCCTCATGGATAGTCTTATAGTCCACACTGCCATCTGTTGCAAGAACCGCGCGAAGCACTGTCTGCCATGATGGATTTTTAGTTGACGTTTACCTAACACGCACACTACTACACGAATTGCCTGTAAGTTTTGTTCGCATCATTCAGCAACGTGTACACTATCAAAAGTCAAAGCGGTCGAACACTAGCGCCTCTGGTGGAACGATCGCGTCGGTCAAATGGAATTCAAATTCATCGTTAAACGCATGTACCATGAGCTTCTCAAGAGTGTTACGTCTGTTTGTCTGTGACAGTACAGTAGTGACGCCTCTACACGGATAGTCGTGTTGCACGATTGCAAAAAAGAAGTAGAGCACGAGATTTGTATGACGATTACCGGATCTTTTCGTAAAGGAAAGAATCTTGACTTCCTTGGGCACAGAGTATGGGCGCATGCCTGCCACACGATATATCCATGCAAAAAGGTCATTAGCTGAGAAAGATCTCAGGTAATAAATGTGGAAGTGCTAAACTAACACTAAGCTGAGAAGCCAGCTTCCTCCCAGTGGGAACGATATGCCAAGAAAAAAGAAGACGATTCGTCGACAAACACATATATTCAAAACGTGTTTCTACTCGTTTACGCATTTAGACTCTACTGACGTTTTCACAAATTGTTCTCAAACAAAAGGTGAAAAGCAGGGGGGTTGAAAATAGTATATTTTTACGTGACATAATTTATGGATGCTTTCCAATAGATGTCGCCAATTATGACTGGAAACTTTGTCCAATACACCATGTTTCGGAAGTGCTTCGTTTCGTGGTTATTAATTTATTACCACTAAATCCTGACTCTCATCGCGTTGTAGATCTTTTGTACTGAACATCCCGACAAGTTAGATTCAAGAGCAGTTTGAAAGACCTAGCACCTCCCAAAAAAATATTTGTCATCATTTCTTGTTATCTTTAGCATTTTGAGCACCAAAACTTTTGAAAGGCGTTCAAAAAACTGTATAATAGTTCTTGGAAAAAATCAGGCCCCAAAGGGTTAAAAGCATTTCTAAAGAAATTTTAAAAGATTTTTTTGGAAGAATTTTTGAAGCAGTTCTTTGAGGGTTTCTTAAAGAAACTAAGGTGAAGATAAATCGAAGTCAGAATTCAAATTTTCAAGAGCACAAATCTGGAGAACCGAACACCCGTTAAAGCTGAAAACTTAATCGATTGGTCACCATCAGCTAGTGACCAATCGATTAAGTTTTCAGCTCAAGCGGATATTTGGTTCTCCAGATTTGTGCTCTTGAAAATTTAAGGTTTGGCTTCGATTCATCTCCACCTTAATGGAACAAAATCTAGTACGATTCATGAATGGTGATTCTTGGAAGATAACCCGTAAAAACTATTTGTGAGTAGTGTAAGTAGTAGTAGAAATGCACAAAAAAAAACTACAATCACTACTAATTCATGCACACTACAAAATTCGAGGATGTCAAATCCTTGAAACCAAAATCCATCGCCGTTAGGTTTTTTCTACTAATGAGTTTTTATAAAGCCTTTAAGAAGAGGATGTAAAACAGCGACGGGTGGTTTCTCAAATATCAATCCTTTTTCGCTTTTGATGTTCTATGCTACATCCGATGTTAAACTAAAATACATCCATAGTATTTCCTTTCCATTTGTGAACATATTTAAACAGAAACGGAAATGGCTACGAGAGAGAGAAGCATCCGGCACAAAAACACTCAATTCAAAGAGCACATATCATGCCTCATAAAACAGTGTCAAAAAGCATCATATTAATGGAATGTGAATGAAGATGAATACATTGCCCCCTTTTTCTTCCACTAGCCTGAAGGAACACTTTGAGCCATATCATATAGTTGAAATCATTTATCATACCGTTACTAGCCGGTATTATCACAAACTATTTTCCGCACATCCCACACCTAATCCCAGATAATACATTTTTCAAACTCTCAATGAAAGTCATGCTCCGCTCTGTGTGATGTGTGTCTTAACCCAAAGTATCAAGTTGTAAAGAAGGCACAGGCGAACCTTCTGTTCAACGTCAGGGCTTGTTGGAAGGGACTTGCTGCGAAAAAATCAATCCCACATTCGATTGCAATGCGTTCGGTCACGCACGTCGAATTTCCCGAACCAAAAAAAAAAGCTCACTAATTGATGATCCGGAGAAACGATAAGAGTTGATCCAATTTTTTCTTCTCTTCGTTCAGCCCACGCAAGTGTGTGGTTTCCCGTTGTAATTGATAACTTTCTTCGGAAGGTTTGACTTTTGTCAATTACCAGTATGATTGAATGTTTTTGCAGTTCTTGGTAATGCTGGAAATGCGGTCTGAAAGTGGTTGCAATTGGTAACGAACAGTCACCCAGACGCGTGGTCCTTGATTCAAGCCAAACGTTCACGCGTTTGGCGGGCTACTGAAATTTCTCAGCTGGAAGTCATTACAAGGAAGCTTCGAAACATGTAACCAACAAGGATTTTGCGCACAGCACACGTTGCATGTGTTCATCTGGATGAACTATATTCATTTCATGTTACATTGCAAGAATATTAGAGTGACCCATAATTTTATGGAAAATCTACAGAGTGTCCGTCTATTAACAGAAACATGTGGAAACCATTATCCCATATTAAAAACAATAGAAAATCAATTTCCATGTACCGTCAAACGGGGTAACTTGCAACAATTTTCAACTTCAAAGCTATATGGATGTAAAATTTGAGGATTCAGATGAGACAAAAATTATCTGGTATCCTGATCGCCACATAAAGAATATCTTGCGGTATTATTTTTACCAGTATTTAGTTTTCTGGGATCAGGAGAGACGAAAAATGTACATTTTTATTGCTACCCCTGGTGTGGGATAACATGCAACACATAGTGCCAACTAAAGTACAGTATTGAAAACTTTACCTATATCGTGTTATTATGATAATTTAAAAAAATTCTGCAGTAAGCATGACAATAATCAGAAAGAAACCACTCGACCCTTAGAAAACTAATTAGGGTAGGTGTACCAATTATGGATGCAATATGTCAACAGTAGTTTTCACCGCGTTTCTAAAACGTAAGCATGACTTGTTGGTGTCAATTACTAGTTTGAAACCTTGCGAATCTGTTGATTTAAACAGTTTTAGTACTAAATTGACTTTAAGCTGCTAAAAATTGATTTTAAAAAGCGTTGTTATTGTACCAATTATGGCAATAGCGTTCCTAGCATTCGATATAAAAGTGTACCAATTATGGACTATCGAATATTTGCACGAAATGAATTCCAATGCCATCCAGAGCGAATGATAATGCAACGCTAATATGTAATGAAGTGATTGCTCATAAAACTTTCCAAAAAATTTGTGTTAAATAGATTTTAAATCAATTTATTGCAATGGGTTCATGGGAGAAAATTAATTTTCGAAAAGGAGTCGAAATGTAGTGTAAATGCAAATTATGATACAAAACAGCATTAATGATCTCACATTACCTTTCCAGTGCCTAATTTTAACAAAAATAAGAGGGAAAATTCAAAAATCGAGTGTCGCTGAAAACCCTTCTATACCATGAAATTAGCATCTTCCGCTTGCGAACGTTTTCGAACGTGTGATTGAAAAATCTCAGTAATTGGGTACAAAACACGCAGATAATGCCTTACCAAACCGTCCCGTCGTGGAAGTAACCCGTGAAATAGCTTTACTTTTTTTATTTCACTGATCAAAAAATGTAAACAAACCGCCTCCAGAGTATTGCCATAATTGGGCTCTCATACACTCTTTGTACCATTTATCGACATAGAGGAAATAACACGATTTCCAACTTAAAACAGAAGATTTGTTTGCACACCAGCTACATTTATTCATTTGTTCTCACTAGGCATCATACATTCATCGGTTGAAGCAGTTTTTCCGGATGAAAACATACATTTCGTAACGGGTGTCCCTTAGCAAACTGCTAAGAAGGTGACATAAATGTGAGGTAAAATTTTCAAATGTTCATTTTTCGAAGCTTGTTAATTAGTTTAGTTTAGTTTATTCAAACAATTTCGTTATCAATCCCACTCTGCAACAACCATCATCCTCAATGATGATTGTGAGATAGATATAGCACTCACTCTCGCAGCATCCGTATTACCAGCATATGAAGATCATACACTGTAATCGGGAGAATTGAGAAGAGTCTGCGATCATGTAAAATTGAATGTTTCGTCAGTCAGAAATAAAGTGTGCTCATGAGTAGTCGCGTTTGTATTAGCCGCCGTGTATCATTTGTCCGCGTTCCGTAGTGCATCAGTCCGAATATCTAAAATCCAGTGACCTTAGATCGAAGAAGCTGCAAAGCTTATTGCACGAATGTTCTTTTCAAGGTTTAGTTACCATCAAAAACAAATAGTTTTATCATTTATGTGAATATTAGCCGTTATATTCTAGTGAAACATTAATAAAAATCTCTTTTTGTTCCCACTATTGCCATAATTGGTGCTATAGCCATAATTGGTACTTCTACCCTATTATTGATTGATTGATTTTTGATTGAGTATTAAACCCATTCGATTGAAAACTGCATTGGCATTATATAGAGCTTAGTGACATTTGAACACACGTAGACTAGCATACGCTCGTCATACACAGTTTGTTTTTGTTTTCCTCAAAGAAACTTGCACACGCTTTCCAGACTCACCAAAATGCATATGGAAATATTACCCAATTTGAAAAATTTAAACCCGTTTTCTGCGTGTTTTTCGAGACTGAGTGCATATTAGCTGTGTTCAACGAGCTGCTCGAACTTGGTTGCAACCACTTGCGAGTCAGCTTTTGGTGTTCATTGAGCCACTCCAACCTACTTCGAGTCGCTCGGGTTTGTGTTCATTGAGCCGAGTCCAACCAACTCCGAGTCGCTCGAAACAGGTTGGAAGCTAGAGTCCGAGCTAGTTCAACCAGCTCGCAGTAGCTCGTGTTTTTGACGTTTAAAACGTAAACATTGAGAAAAAAAAGCAAAATTCCGAAGCGATACGGATTGTTAAGTGCGCGAATTTTTTTTCACGTGGAATTCCGGTAAATTAGTAAAAAGAGTAAAAAGAGCGTTCATTGAGAAAGCAGCTTGGAGTTGCTCGAAGTAGCTTTGACAGTTATTTGTTGACAAAAAATACGAGCTAGTACAACCAACCCCGAGCAAGTTCGATCAAAGTCATTGAACACAGCTATTGTTTTCCTCTAAGGTTCACAACTACATCTACACTAGGGTACCCATACCATTGGGCGTGAAAACCACTATAGGGTGTCACAACGGGGAAATTCTAGCATATCATAAGCTAGACAGTTATTGGCAAGCCTTTAAAACGTTTTAATGCAACTTTTCTACAAATACAATGGTATCGTTGGTTGTTCTTCACATGACTTATTGTTTTATTCATATTTAAATTATAGCGACGTATCGCATATTGATATGTACAGTATGGCCCATAAAAAATGCGAAAATTGTTTGAACGTGAATTTAGCATTCACAAGCGTTATTTTCGTTGTTTTTGTGAGTGAATGTAATTTTTGATTACTGCAGCATATTCTGACATAACTTCGCTGTCTAGGACAATTTTTGTCATATTTTTCTTACTATCTAAAAAGATGTAATAAAGCAAAGGTTTTGTCCGCTCAAAGTTAGAAATAGCGTCTGGTTGTCGTATACTCTGGTGATAAACTTTCCACCTTCGAAAATCAAACTTTATTGTTGAAAATATTAGTTTGTTTGGTACCAACGGACGGAGGAGGTCTTAGAGAACGTGTTTTTCATGGTCACAATAAAATATTTTGCCAGGGTCTTATTTTCTAGGGCAGGCCTACCCAACCTTTTTGAACCACGGGCCAAATCGCAGAAACAATTTTGTGTCGCGGGCCACATTTTTAACCGAACAAATATTCGTATGAAGATGATAAAAGTCAGTAAACAAAGTTCTTATAATCAGATAAAAATCAGTGAATGAAGTAAATTTAATTTAAAAAAAAAAACAGATAATTGATGCTATTCTGAGAATCCCTTCCAAAATTATATAATAATCTTGTCCATAATATTTTGAAGAATCTAGCCCAAAAGTTATGGATCTTGTGAGAATAATATCCAGGATTTTAGAAAAACAACACTCTGAATTCTGTCAAGATCTGGCCTAGTATCATTTGCATGACCTAAAATGTACTAAAATCCTGACCAAGCTTGTACAAAAATTTTGGTCAGAATGTCCAGAATTTTACAAGAATCATGCCTAGGATTCCTTCCAAATCTCAACTAATAATTATCACGAAATGTAACCTTGAAATCTTTCAGAATGCTAAAAGTATTTCAAAAGAAACCTACTCATTTTTTTATTATAAATTCGCTTAAGGTTCTGCCAAATCTCACATAGCGTTACATTGTAATTTTGCTCAGGATTTACAAAAAAATACGTATTGAATTTGTTGAAAATTCTGGCAAGAAGTTATCAGAACCCTGGTGAAAGTTTTGTAAGAATAATCTTGACATTTTTATCCTAGGAAGTCGTGTTCAGAAATCTTAAAAAATCATCTTCAAGATTTTGTGAATAGCCTTTTTATAATCCTGTCAAGGATTCTGCGTCTGAGTTGTTGGTAAAATTTATTACCATGATTCTAAGAGAATGTTAGTCTAAAATTTGTTGAAATAAACGACTACTAAAGGCTATTCGCTCCACACCGCAGGCTACTGACTGATATCGCTACCAGCCAGCTCCTCTCTTTTATTTCATGTCTGGGTAAAGATCTCTACAATTCATTCACTTAAAATACTACCTCTACAATTCTTACCCATCGACATCTCCACTGCAGGGTGTGTGATGAACCTGCTCTCCAACACTCCTCCTCATCACACAACCTTCAAACCGCCATCTGCCACCGAGCTCTCTTGACCACTAAGCTCCTCCTGGCACCGAGCTCCAGCTACCGAACTCCTCCGAATCGAGCTTCTTCTGGCCAGCTGCACCATCGTCCTCTAGGTCAACCGCGCCGTCCTCCAAACTCCTCCTGACTCTCGAGTTCCTCCAGCTCTTCCAAGCTCGTCGTCTGATCAGCCAGCATCCGCACCATCAGCCTCGTTCTCAGCATCTTGGCCTCCAACTCTTGGGCACCTCGTCCAAGCCACCTCCCGTCCAGACTCCACCTTCCGTCCAGGCTCTATCTCCTCACCGAGATTCTGCCTCCTCGTCTAGGCCATGTCTCCTCGTCCAGGTGCTTCCTCGTGGTCCCTCATTGAAGCTGCCTCAGCATCCTCCAGGCGTTCCTGGGCCCATAACCTGTTGAAATAAACGACTACTAAAGGCTATTCGCTCCACACCGCAGGCTACTGACTGATATCGCTACCAGCCAGCTCCTCTCTTTTATTTCATGTCTGGGTAAAGATCTCTACAATTCATTCACTTAAAATACTACCTCTACAATTCTTACCCATCGACATCTCCACTGCAGGGTGTGTGATGAACCTGCTCTCCAACAAAATTCAATGAAATTATGTACGAAAAGTTAGCCTCTTGTCCATAAGTTTGGTTCAGGCGGCATTTTTTGAATTTCGTTTTTTTGGTAGAACATTGTTGAAACATCCAGAATTTGAGATTTATAAATTAATCATTCGTAAAATTGAGTACTAAGATGATAAAAAAACAATTTAAATAATAACCAAGTTAAAATAGTAGGTTGAATCTAATTTGAAAATTAAATAGTCTTGGTATATTCTAACTTCTGGTTGATAGAATTAGACAACGGGCCAGATATGATATGAATGAATCTACGACCCCCCGCGGGCCGCACAAAATGAGGTCGCGGGCCGGATATGGCCCGCGGACCGTACGTTGGGCAGCCCTCTTCTAGGGCATTTGTGTCTTATGAGTTTGATGTGACTTTATTTTTTGTTGAAGTTTAATAAAAAATAAACACAGAGGTCTATACCAGTTTTTCAGGAAGAAATTTGTTCCTTCGGTTAAAGACAACTTATGTCAATACTAGCTCATAGGTTTTGAGCAAAACAGAGCCGCTTATCACACTTATATGAAGGTTCAACCTCGGATCTCCAAAATGATCCGTTTTTAGGAAATATGTTAAAATCATCATCCAGGTATGAACCCATTTTATCATTTGATATGGGCGAATGATGGAGACAAGGCCTGTGAAGAACCTCAGCCCCTCGTTGATGTTTTAGAAGCTTTCATCACAAAGATATTGAACTCGATGACTGCATGGTAAAATTTGAAGGTATGCTTCCAATTTCTCTCTAGTAAGGTGAAAGTAACAGATAAAAATCATGCCCAAAGCAGGAAACTGAGTTTAAACAGTTTAAACAATACAAATAATGAATAACATTTATGTTTCGTTCACATTTTCCTTATAAAAACCACTATAAACCGTGATAGGACGATTTTCGCATTTTTTTTATGTGCCATACTGTATGTCTTAAAATGGTCTCTGTTGGTGTTTTGACATAGCTTTCATCATATTTCATACAGAAAGTTAAGATCTGCAAATTAATATGTATACAGATTTCCAAAATTATTCACTATTTTCATAAAGAAAAAAAACTAAATCGAATAACAATGCGATTCATGTAAATTTTCTAATAATTACTACCAAATGTGTATTGAATTGATTTAAGAACAATTTTTTTTATGTTACTGATCAAATATATGTTCAATTTTGCCTTTTTATGTGTTTTCGATGACAAACGGCAAGAAATAACAAACCATTGAAATCAAAATTGCTGTTGCAAGTTACCCCATAAGGGTTGTCAAAAACATTTTTAAAGTTTTAAAGTGTTTAAGCATCATCGAGTTCACTAATTTGACGTTTGAGCGGTGCCAAATTCACTCGTTGCCATGGTCACGTAAATAACACGGCACCGCTCAAACGTCAACGAGTGAACTCGTGCATCGGTCCATAGGAAAGTGATCACTTCATCTATTCGTCACCGTGAGTGAAATCCGGAATAGGGCCCTAAGTTGAAAACAGCATTTTTTCTGCTTTTCATTTAACAAATCTTATGTTTTTGTTATTCTAGGAAGCAGGACATATATTTATGCTCAGTTTGCAACCAAACCACGATATTCTGCCTATCGGCGGAAATCTCATGAATATTTTCTTAATTGCAAATTAGACTATACACATGGACCATCACATGTAAAAATATGTAGCGTAATAATAAGTACGTAGTTGTAGCTCCTGGAGGAGGCTCAAAAACATAAACTGATTCATTGTTAACTTCAAAGCAGTCCAAAGCTAATTATGATGTTTCGTTCAATAAAAGTAATAAATTTCTTGACCGAAAGAACATCATATTTTGGGAAAAGATCTTCATTTCAAATTACATTTCTTCTCAACTGCGTACTGCCATCAAAGAAAAATGAATTCCTTGAACAATTTTGTCAGAAATTTCACCCGGATCTCGATAAGAGGAAAATAACCGTTTTACATATTTTCAAAACTTGTTATTTTGCTCAAAATTAAAGCAACGTTTAAGAAAATGTATCATTGCATTACACTTGCTATATGGAATGCAGTGAAAGATTTTTATGAGGATTTCTTGAAATTTGAACGAAAAAACTGTTTTTTTTTTTAATTGTTGATGGTTGCTGATGCCATTAACGTTCAGCAGTAAACCTTAATAAAACATAAGCTTGTTATATTTCTAGTATAGTATATTTCTTGACTTACTACTAAAATGTTTATTGAAAAAAGGATTACAACGAATTATTGAACATGAAAGTGGAAAGATGTGGACTTTAAAAAAAAGTATGTTGAACGCGATAGACAATTAGAATCTGGAAAAAAAAATGATCTATCTCGAAATGTATTCAAGACACCCAATATTGGAAATCCTGTTTCCGTTCACCATTATTTAAAATAGTTTAAAGCATTTAATAGTCAACGGATTTTTTCCTAATTCTCAACCAAACCACGATATTCTTGCAAAATAAATGCAATGGCATCCAACGCTTGAAGGAACATGAATACGATTCTTGTTAGATTTGACATATGTTCTACATAATCAATAAGAACTGTTTAGTCATTCTAATTGTTGATCATAATTGGGATAATCTGATTGAAATTTAATAGTTCATATCCGCGCGAAACTTCCATCTACTTTCAAAATCGCGCAAAACAAAACTGTATTTTAATATTTATGTAATTCTTTGTTAAACACAAACCAAATTCTACAATTCAAATCTTTTTCATGTTGAAAAACCTTTCAACACAACAAGTGACTATTAGAAGCATTTCACTTTAAACAATGCTATTACGAATCCCACTCCACTGCAGTTGTCACTCCACTGAGTTCCTTTTCAATCACTGCACCGTCCGTGACAACGGAAATAGAGCAGCCCGTGAAGTGACTGGAAGGTGAAGTGTAAGTGATCGTGAAAGTGATATTCAGAACACAGACAAACAGACGTAACACTTGGAACAAATCGCGATCAAAATCATAGTCGAGAGAACATGTACACCCAATGCTAAAATCAGTGTGTTTGGCCGATGGGCCAACAGGTGGCGCTAGTGTGTAAACGTCAAACGCGAACAAAAACGATGCGAGCGTTGCGGGTGGTGGATTAACCACCTACAATATACTTGAATTGACCGTTAAAAAGGTGGTCGATGGAGAATGATGAGAGTGTGACGTCTGTTTGTCTGTGTTCAGAATAAGGCCCAGTATCTTCGTACCTGCCACACGATATACACATGTAAAAATGGTCAATCGGCCAGTTGATACGTAACGCCAGAAAGAAGAAGATTACAAGCAGCTGTTATAGTATATTATATGTCTGAAATACTTGCAAATATTTTAGACATATTAAATTTACTTCTGTTGTGTTTCCATCGCGCTCAATTTTAAGTACTTAAGAAGAATTGAAAAAAAATCTCATGGTTTGATTAAAAAGCATTGCACTACATAAATCAAACGAAAAGAGATATTGTAATCACTGCAAGTAGTACTTAGTTGAATTTGTAACTTTATAGGAAATATTGGAACTGCAAACAATTTGAAAACATTTTTTGTGCATCTACTGTAAGAACTTTACTTTTTCCACTGTAGATAAATTGACTTGTGCGTAAAAAAGAATTGATGTTGTTTTTATCAATATCGGAAATTTTGTCCCGGTTTGGAGCAAAATATATCTGGTCATTTTAATATACTCGCTTCCTATTCGGATACCTCCTTCCACGTTGCGTTTTTCTTTCTCCTTTTCTCCTATATAAGCGCGATCATAAGCGAGGTTAGATCGCGAAAGTTTTTCAAATTGAAATGAATTTTTACGGTTTCCTGTGCTTAAATTACAAAACTTTTTTTCAGTTAAATGATTGTGGTGATTTTTCTTCTAAAGTTTTCTATAAATTTTGATCAAAGCTAAGTATGCTGTTCCGCTCAAGAAAAGTAAATCGGGGACGGACCTGGTGTAGTGGTTAGAACACACGCCTCTCACGCCGAGGACCTGGGATCGAATCCCATCCCCGAGATAGTCACTAAAAATTTCAGTGAAGGGAAGTAAAGCCGTTGGTCCCGAGATGAACTAGCTCAGGGCTAAAAATCTCGTTAATAAAGATAGAAAAAAAAGGAAAAAAAAAAGAAATGTAAAAATTTCTGCGCAAGAAATGGTCAAAAATTTTCTACAGAGAGCTCCATTTGAATTGACATTTCTTCTCATCTGCGTACTGCGATCAAAGAAAAATGCTTTTATTGTGCATTTCTTGCAAGAAATTCCCCACGCATCGAGATAGGCGATTACTTTTTTGTCGAAGTGCATACTTCGCTTAAGATACACTAATCCTTATTCTAGAAGAGCGCCATCTACGCATTTTAGCTGTGCGTTAGATCACCAATAAACCATAAGCGTTACTAGAATCTGGTTGTCAAATGCTCTCGTTTTTTTTTCAATTGGGTCCTAAAATGTTTAATGAAATCTTGTTTTTATTTAATAACACGAAAGAGCATGTTACTGTGACTACTTTAGCAATTTTACCCGCTCAAATAGTGACTATATCATGTTTAAACTTTAATTTAAAAATTTGGTCTATTAATGAACCTTGACACTTTTGATCATGTTTGACGTTCGCTTAGTCAACAAAAACACCACAGGGGTTTTAATTCGATCACTGGGGTTGTTCCTATCTGACATTTCGTAAGGAACACGGAAAACAAAATACACCCAATATTTGAGTTTAAGCCAAAGGATGAGACAAAATCGAAGAACATTTTTTTAAGCTCAAACCAACGGAAAACATTAGAAAATTGAGTAAAAATGTGTGTTTGGCACTAAAATTGGGACAGGGCTTTAGGACCCTATTTAAGTTTTATATGTACATCATATTCTGCAAACACCCATTAGCTTGTTGTTAGTATTAATATTATAATTTATAATATTTCATCTCCATTACTACAGGGGGCTTGGGACATTCGATCGCAAAATGTCTTGAAATTAATAGATCAGACACTTTATCTATAGATTTTTTGTTCTATGAGGGGCTCAGACCACACCCCTCCCCTAGTTACTTCCATGTCTTTGGGTTC